>NC_084715.1:622962-1245925 GCF_033807575.1 Cydia pomonella | reverse complement strand
GACAAACGAGCAGACGGATCAACTGAAGGTAAGCGATACCCATGGACGACGACGAGGTGTCCCTGCAACACCAGAAAGGGTTGGATGCGTTCGCTGTCCGTTGGATGCGGTCCAGAGGAAGAAGCGGGTACTGGGCAGCCCTGCCCATATGCGATAACAGTATTCCTGGGCGAGCCTACCAAATCATTTAATCCCGAGTTGGCCCCCACTTTTTACTTGTAAATATGCGTAAAAATATTTCTCGTGAGTAATTTAGTGTTAATCATTTTCGTTATAAATAAAAATAATATTGATATTAAACTTAATTTTACCATAAAATACCTACTTAATGTAAAGTAAATTCCGGGTCTCTATTTTTTTTCCCTAAAATTTTTAATCATAATGGCATTTTTGTTAGTCATAATTTTCTTTTTCCCAGAAACGCGTAACTTATCAGGATTACCATAAAACAAACCTAACCTAACCTGAGAAACTCCTGAGAAAACAACGGTTTCAGAATTATGACTAATGATAATCTGACAATCATTACATTATGACTTTCAATAATTATGTCAAACAAATGGTTCCGGTAAAATTCCACCCCACGTCCTTAAACCCTTATTCAATGTAGACTCCTCCACGTATCCAGGCCTAAGACACTGATCTCGCTTGACTAATGATTTCCTCTAACCTGTGATTGATTACCAGTTAAGCCTTCTTACTCATTTTTTTTGGGGATTTCCTTGTTGGTCTATATGGCTTAGAAGCCACTGCGATTAATTTCTTGCGGTTTCAAGAAGCATGCCGTACGTACACTTTTTGCGGTACTAAAACAACAAAAATTAATTGCATTGCGTTCTAAACATTAAAACAGACAGGCAAATCCGACGATCGGTCTGGCCTAGTTGGTAGTAACCCTGCCTATGAAGCCGAAGGTCCTGGGTTCGAATCCCGGTAAGGGCATGTATGTATGTATGTAAGTATCCAACGATACCAACACCATTACCTTAAAGCGAAAAATCCATGCCAAATTGCAGCTTTCTAGCACCAACGATCGCGAAGCAAAGCTGCGGACGGACGGGCAGACGGACATGGCGAAACTATAAGGGTATAGTTGGCTACGGAACCCTAAATTTGAGAGCAGAACTTTGATTACGGTATGTGACGGTGGCTAGGTACCTTTTTTAGGGTTCCGGAGTCAACTAGGAACCCTTATAGTTTCGCCATGTCCTTCTGTCTGTCTGTCTGTCTGTCTATCTGTCTGTCCGAGGCTTTGCTCCGTGGTCGTTAGTGCTAGAAAGCTGAAATTTGGCATGGATATATAAATCAATAAAGCCGACAAAGTCGTACAATAAAATCTAAAAATTTAATGTTTTTTAGGGTACTTCCCCTACACGTAAAGTGGGGGTGAAATTTTTTTTTCGCTTCAACCCTAGAGTGTGGGATATCGTTGGAAAGGTCTTTCAAAACTAATAGGGGTTTTCAAGAAACATTTTTTGATAAAGTGAATATATTCGGAAATAATCGCTCCGAAAGAAAAAAAATGTGCCCCCCCCCCTAACTAACCTAACTTTTGAACCATAGGTCCAAAAAATATGAAAAAAATCGTGGAGGTAGAGCTTAAGAAAGACATTAAATGAAAACTATAGCGGACATGATCAGTTTAGCTGTTTTTGAGTTATCGCAAAAGGTTTTCCCTTCATAGTAAAAAGACTTACTTTAATTAGGTACTGATTATGAAAATTTGCCTATTTGTTTAACTCGGTTTAAATTTACTATACTTTAAGCTCCAGTTTAGCTTATTGTGACGGAAGAGTAACTACGGAACCCTACACTGAGCGTGGCCCGAAATGCTCTTGGCCGGTTATTTATTTATATTACGTAGGTGGCAAACAAGCATACGGCCCGCCTGATGGTAATATACGCCTGCAACTCCAGAGGAGTTACATGCGCGTTGCCGACCCTAAACCCCCCCCCCCCCGTCGTTGAGCTCTGGCAACCTTACTCACCGGCAGGCACAACACTACGAGTAGGGTCTAGTGTTATTTGGCTGCTGTTTTCTGAAAGGTGGAGGTACTTCCCTAGTTGGGCTCTGCTCTAGATCTGGAATGACATCCACTGGCTGTGCCCTACCACACAAAGCGAGATGACATTCACAATGTCCATACCTCTCTTTTGGACGTAGTTTAAGGACGTACCCGGGTCCAAAGCTACCTTTGCAGGCTCTGCTGTATATTATTTTCCTCGTTCACATACTGAACTTTAATGTCAACTTATCACAATAGTTTTCTAATTCTTAACTTCTGGCATAATGTGTTGTCCCTTTGTTTAAACATAACGAATTGTCCTCTGAGGACTATTTTGTCTTCCTGAACGTAGTGTGTCGTGTAAAATTTTACCTGGCTTGTTATTGTTTGAGTTAGGTACGCAGTAGTTGCAGTTATAATAATAATAAGCCTTTTATTTCCATAATGAATAACTAATCTAAGTACATATTCAACATACATTAATTATTAAGATTTCAACATTGATTATTTAAATAAAATATAGTCTAATTATGATTAATTAATAAAAAAAAAATCAGTTCCATGCAGAAATCAAGTTTCATTAACTACAAATATTATACAAATAAATTTATCACTATAATAATTATGTCAAAGCAGATATGATCAAAAATTCGAAATTACTAAATTTAATTATTAAAATTATTTACTGTTTTTTTTTCAATATGGACCCCTCAACGTACCCTCAAGTAGTTGCAGTTACTAGACTAATATTATTTTCAATTGTAAAATCAGTGACTTTATTTCTTTCTTATTTTTAGAGAATAATTTATTATTATCAGACTTTTTACGAGGAAGCTCTACGCCCAACTTGAACTCCAGACGCAAACTATGGAGTTGCTAAACAATAGTAGTTTATGTGACTGGTACATAATAAGAGGCATTAAAATACACGAGCGTGGGTTTAATAAACGAACGAAGTGAGTTTCTTAAAAGGATCACACGAGTGTTTTGATCACTATTTCATCTACACCCATATTATAAACTTTCTATGACATATTCACTAACCCAAATTACAGCCAGGGTTGGGGCATCGTCGCTCTCTTGGCGGAACCCCGAAATATCAGATTCGCAGATTTTGCACGAAACTTTTGCTATAGTTACTTTAAAAACAACAAAACAAATTCATTATATACTTAAAACTAATTAAAAATAATTGTACATCAAATGGCGGTAAATGAAAACTTATGTCACATATGTCACGCATCCTTAGGTTTTTTAATTCAGAGACAAACCAGAGTCGAGGGCCTATTTCTGTATCATTCGATACAAACTAACATGCGAGATTTGTGAAAATTATATACAATTGACATTTCATTTCGAACAGAAAGCCATCTAGACTTATAATAGAATAGATGTCAGATCGAATTGCTTTTTTTTCCCAAGATGTTCCAAATTTTAATGTCATTACCAAATTTTGATGTAATTATGAAGCAAAATTTTAACAGATAAGAAGTTTGTTGTAACAAAACAGCTCATCGTAATGTTGGCCATTATATTATTATACGGATTTTGAAGGCATCATAGAGGTTTTATGATATGTGTGTAGATAAAAACACAAACAACCCAATTGCCGACTAGCTAATGAAATAAACAAATTACTAGCTAGTGAACGTCAGCCCGATAATATTTATAAAGAAAACATCGGGAAAATGCGAAATAAACAGGCCGTTGGTAAATAAAAGGAAAAGTTGCGCTTAGACTCCTAGAGTATTTGCTAAGAAGCAGAACTGTAAGCGGGTTTAAAAAAAAATAGAAATAGTTATCATCCTAACAGCTAAAATTCGTCCACTGCTTGATTATACACCAGCATCAATGATATCTACTTCGATACTTAAAGCCGCTCGCCCACGGCGACTTTTTGTAGCAGTAGCGATGCTGTTGCGCGTTCGCATAGATACAGTCGCGCTGCGGTCGCTAGGCCCTCGACTACGTAACCACGATTCAGTCGCGATGCAAACGCGATACCGTCGCGATGCAAACGCGATTCAGTAACAACATGTTCGGTTTTCCATCCGCGGTTCACCTTCCCTCCGTTCTCTCCCCGATATCGTCCGACACGGTCGTTGCATTGATACAGTCGCGATGCTGTAGGGCGTTAGTAGCGCATTGACATCGCTTCTGTAGCGCGTTGCAAACGCGACAAACGCGCGTTAGTAACGCGCGACAGCATCGCTACAAAAAGTCGCCGTGGGCGAGCGGCCTAAGTATAGGTAGTACTCAAAAAACGGTTCCCCAAGCGCTAAATAGGTATATCGTTGGTTAACATTAAGTACTAAATAAGAGACGCTTCGTACGAGAAATTTCGCACATTGAGCCGCCTGTTTCTATCTCTATCACACGCACTTAAATATATCGCTGTCTCGCTCGCACAGTGACATAGCCTGCATTATATGGGGGGCAGCATGCAATTTAACTTGCGCGTGTGATGGAAATATGAACAGGCGTGTCAACGTTCGAAATTCCTGGTGCTAAGCGTCTCTTCTTTATAGATAGTCAGGACTAAGCATTGTTTATTATTGTTGCTAAACAGAGTAATGGCAGGTGGACTAAAATATTAATGGAGTGATGGTCGCTTTCATAATTCAAATTCAAAAATACTGGGTAAACATTACATTATAATAATCTTAAAATAAATATTTGCTACAATACAACAGAGATGTATTGTCTCTATGGTTAAAAATACATTAAATCTTGGGATGTAAAAGGTCCCTAATGTTAGAGTACTAATTCTAATCAGATGTGGAGGTGTAAAGTCTCTCCGTGTCAAAATTAAATTTATACTAAATAAATTAATCGCGTCTAGACTGCTAAGCTAGCAGTCTCATAAACTAATGCAACAGAATACATAACTAGTATGTATCCAACAAGTCAAGTATATGATACAATATTACAGAGACGTATAGTATCACAGTTAATACATTAAGTTTGGAGATGTATAAGTTCCCCACGGATTTCGGATGAAAGAAGCCCCTGGCGTCCGTTGACTCGTTAGGTGGACGACATTCGAAAGATTGCGGGTCACTTCTGGATGAGATTAGCTCAGCACCGGGACAAGTGGCGTACTAGAAGAGAGGCCTATGCTCAGCAGTGGGCGATGATGATTACATACATGTTATAGTTAGCATTTGTGAGCTAAATAAAATCTAATCTGTAGAATATACGAAATATCTCATAAACATTAACCTTAATTGGATACAGTATTGGTAAAAGTAGAATCATGTACCAATTTTCGGAGAAATGTACAAACATGGTTACGCAATTAGATACAGGAAGTCAGATCTATCTTTATTATTATCGCTATTTACTTCCAACGTTGATATTTATTTAAGTTAGAAAATAAATATCCAAAAGAATAATCTTTCCCTATCTATCCATCTGTCAGCTTGCTATGTGTATCCCATAAACCTTCAAAAGTACAAAATTCTTTTCATTTCATTTTCATTCTCGTTTCTGACCACTCTGTGATGCTTGTATATGTCTTCTATCAAATAAATGAATAAAAGTCAAGTGCTATTGTATGTCTTGACTGACTTAACTGTAGACTATATTTTACATGAGAAAAAATATAAACAAATTTTCTTCTCATATAATAAGGCCCATTCCGTCACATTTTTGGGGTCAAAAATAATACTATGAAAATAATTTTGACCCGGTTGTAGTAAAGAATTAATTATTCACAATTCTAATTTACTTCAATTCGATAGTACATCCAAATCTGGTTAAAGGTGATGAAATCTATTTTAGCAGCGAAAGGCCCTTAACTTTTTCAATAACATTCCGACTAAAGAAGCTCTTTTACCTTTACTTTTAAAAGTCAGTCTATCACTCTAACTCAGTCCGTAGTCCGTAACTTGAGCTCCAAATCCCCAGTGAGTCTAGAGACGGCAACACTGGAGTTCTCTGAATACATCGTTTGCAAAATTTGAGTCAGAAAGCACTTCTGAAGCCGTTCCGCGTCAAGCCCTCATGAAAGAGCATCTTTTAGAATTATATACCATGGATAGAATTGGATTTAAATAATTTACATTTAAATAAGTACGTTTATATCTTTGAAATGTACTCAGTTACAACATAATTTATTTAAACGCGTTTTTAAACGTTCTTAAATGGTAACTACCAGTATTGAAATATTATTTTTATATTTTTGCTAATTATACTAGTCAATTACTGTCTATCAATTTACTCTCTCTGCGGTTGTTCATAACTACATTTGCCATACATATATGATACGTTACCATCGGCTCCTTTCTATGGCAATTTTTACAAAAAATCAGAATTTTTCATATAATAAGTCCTTTAATTGATCTATATCTTGTAGGAGTCTTGCTTTGACGGTTGCCTTCAGTACACCCAAGTAATATTAATTTTCGTTTTTCAAAAAATTCACTATCACAATTTTGAAGATAGAAATCTGTCCTTTGAATTTAATTGAGATGACTAATGGATTACTTACCAAACGATTTTTGGCAGTTTTACATATCCTCCCAAAAACAGACATTTCCCAAATCAAGAAATAACTTAAAAACGTTCCAACTCCCCAACAAATAGCATATAAAGGTCACATCAGTCTGGTCCGGGACCGGGCCAGAGCGTGCGACTTTCGTTTTCTACAGATAGCATCACGTGAACGTTATGAAGTATAATTGACAGAAGCAGCTCGATTCGGGCAACCAATGTCACTTTGATGTTAGAAATATCGTATATAGATCTTATTGGGATCACAGCGGAACCGAAATACGAAATAAAAGTCAATATTGACATGTCGTTGAGTTATCGATCTTTTAGAGATCTTTCCAATATCTTAAACGTGTTTTAATCATTCTTCGAATCGGGCCGTTAAAAATTTGAAAGTTAAGTGCAAAATGCAAACCAAAACGGTTTACACTATCGCGTTTAGATCTTAACCGTTGCCGCCGGACCAATTCACGCGAGTGGTGCGCAAACACATAACCGCAATTTGTTTGTATTTCGTGATAAAAATTTCATCTTTCCCTGAAAAATATGACTTGAAATAACATGAAAGCACAATTTTTGAAAGCAAATCGACTTTCTTAGCATCAGATTATAATTACAGGCGGCCCAAAAATACGTTGTCAAAAATATGAATAGGTAAATAATGAAATTGAAATTGAAATGTATTTATTTGTCAGAATATGGTAAATTGATTTGATTTTAAATTAGAATTAGAGCTTTCATATTCGACCGTGAAGGCGGTGTACAAATATTTTTACTTATACAGGGTGGACAAATAAGAATGATACACTTTGTTTTTAAATTTTAATTATATTAAGTGGAAATTTTATTAAATATTTTTTTCATAAATATATTATTCAGGGTTGGCAATTGTATACGGAAGACAATTTCTGCCAAATGTCTACCACTAGCAGCAAGCAATTTTATCTCAAATGTTTCTGTTGTTTAAAACACGTTGTTTGCTCGATTAATTTTGAAAAAAAGTGACAGTGATTGGCACCCAAATTCCCCAAATTTTGCAGCTCTTGACTTATTTCTGTGGGGCTATCTAAAATTACGTGTCTATGCTAACGAGCTGATGAAATTTAAACGGTTAAAACCGACTATTCGACACAAATGTACTAAGATAATGCCAAAAATGTGCGAATAGATGCTGAACATTGGGATGATAAGGGCTTACATTTGCCTGCTGTTAGAGGTGGACATATGTCACACATTATGTTTCGCATGAATTTGCCAACCCTGAAGAATATATTTTTAAAACAATACTTAATAATTTTTGAACTTAATACAGTTAAAATTTAAAAACAAAATGTATACTTCTTATTTGGCCACCCTGTATCTAGTTCTTACATCTATATCTTCGGTTTACACAAAATACCTACCAAATAAAAACTAGAAACAATCAAAAAAATAAACTATAAAACTAATCACTATGGTCCAGAAACTCGTTTACACTATTCAATTTAATTCATTTATTTAATCAAGTAACATGACTCATAAAATTTGTTAGTATACAATACAATATTAATTCTTATATCTAATGTTAGTATATAATTAATAAATTAAACATAATATGGGCTGCAAGACACATGCATCTCACAGCAACGCCTCAAGTATGGACAGTCGAAGCTGTCAGCAATTGAGCGCAGGATGGGGTTGGGGCTGTCCCGCATCCGGCACACCAGGCATGAGCATCGCTTGCGTATGGTCGCATGAAAGCAATCCATACGCGCCTCCGACTTTCTAGACTAGTATTTTTATACAATTTTGATGTTTGACGATCCTTTTGTGAAATTCTTATTATTAAGTTTACCATATCTATAATAATTCAATGTTTTTTTTAGAACAATAATAACTGCATCAATAAATTGCTCTGATATTTACATTAAGATGATATTTGTAAAATTTAACGATTTAAAAGTGCTTGTTGCTAGGCCTATTTGAATAAATAATATTTTGACTTTGACTTTGACCGCAAACATCCCAGATGCGCTACAGAAGCAGGGCAGCCCCACCAACACCCGAAACGCGTTATTATATTGTATTCGGTACTATAAAACCAATGCTTGAGTAGGTAATATACTTTTTGAATAATGTTCTTACTTACACGTATTTTACAAAATTACATTATTTATATAGTGCCATCTTACAAACCTTTGTCAAATTTTATCTCATTCTAATAAATGGAAATGGCAAAACGAGGGATAGGGACAAACGATTATCAATATTTTGTTAGATTCGACAACACAAAACCTATTTAAAATATTCTCCTGTAACTTTGATACACAAATGAAAGCGTTTGTTAAAAAGTATGTTCTGGTGTTGCGGGTGTCCATGGGCTGCGGTAATCGCTTACCATCAGGTGATCCGTCTGCTCGTTTGCCTCCTATATTATAAAAAATGTGCCGCAGTAAAAATCTACGTATTTTTAGACTTATTTTATTTTTTTATTTCCAATTTAACAGAAACGTTTTGTATTTCTTTTATACCACGACAGTTGCAAACAAGCATACGGCCCGCCTTATGATAAGCAGTCACCGCAGCCTATGGACGCCTGCACACTCCAGAGGTGTTACATGCGCGTTGCCGACCCTTTAAATGTTACCTAATAACTAATAATATCTATATAGAACAAACCTTTTAGGTGTTAAGGTGTTAACCTTTCAAAAGCACTAACTGAAGCTACCTGCCGCTAGGGTTGTCATTATGAACATTTGGAATATTTTGTCAAAAATCCGGACATTCAAAACTCCAGACATTTTCTGGACGATCATTCTTCCCACATGGACGATAACGTCCACGATTTACCATCATCAGTACACTAGTTACGGTAACATTACTACGATATAATACGGTTCATTTTATATAAAACTAGTGGGTAAAAAAAAAAAAAACTTACCATATCAGGAAGAGCGAGTTCTCCTGACAAAGGTGTCTTCATACCTACTAGGAGGGCTCAACACTTGTAACAATTGTATACGTGTTTTTTCACGAAATATTTTTTATTTATAATATAAAAGTGTCAATTAAATCCCTTATTCCAAATTCGTGGGCCACTAGCCCCTTAACTTGTCATAAATCATAAATCATATATTTATTTGTAAACATATCATACAAATGTAAATAAGAAAGTATCACTATGCTTAGCCATTAGGCATACAAATATTGTCCAGATGGTGCATGCATATTTACAAACTTAATCTATAAATTTTAATTTAATAATATAATTTAATGTAATTTAATAATAGCCATTCGTACATATATCTACTTAATTAATATTTACCCTGAATCAGACAGGTATTCTCCAATCGAGTAGTACGCTTTCCTAACTAAAAATTTAAACGGACTCTTTTTGAATAATCCTATGTCATCTAATGTAGTAATATGGTCTGGCAGAATGTTATAAAGTTTAGGAGCCGTGCCGAAAACACTTTTGGCAAGAAAAGTCGTTTTTATTGATTTTGTATAAATTTTGTTGCAACGACGAGCACTATTGGTAACAGAAAATTGGCCAATGTTATTTTTAACATACACCGCTACTTCGTAAATATACAGGCAGGGTAATGTCAGTATGTCGAGACTCATGAAATTCGATTTGGAGGTTTCGGTTTGAGGTCATCATGCAATAGCTACATTATAACCTTCCTTTGCTTCTACTCAACTCTAAACTTTTAACTAACTTCTATTAGTTGGCTTAGGGTCCTTAAAAACTAAGACACTCGCCAAGTTCCCCCTCAATCCTGATAAAGGATCAAAAATTCCTCGTCAAAAGGAGTTTTGTTTAAAAAAAATATTGAAGACCTGATTCTCACAGATTCTGATGTTTTTGGGTTTTTCCAACTCAGAATCACAAGCATATTCAATCTTCAATTCTTGATGATAGAAATTGTAGTTTCCTTTCCACTACGTGACACAGGTGAAAAAAAAGTTCACACTAAATCGTGACGTAACGGAACGGACATTTTGGGACATTTTTAGGGTTCCGTAGCCAAATGGCATAAAACGGAACCCTTATAGTTTCGCCATGTCCGTCTGTCTGTCTGTCTGTCTGTCTGTCTGTCCGAGGCTTTGCTCCGTGGTCGTTAGTGCTAGAAAGCTGAAATTTGGCATGGATATATAAATCAATAAAGCCGACAAAGTCGTACAATGAAATCTAAAAAAATTTTTTTTTTAGGGTACCTCCCCTACACGTAAAGTGGGGGTGAATTTTTTTTTTCGCTTCAACCCTAGAGTGTGGGGTATCGTTGGAAAGGTCTTTCAAAACTAATAGGGGTTTTCAAGAAACATTTTTTGATAAAGTGAATATATTCGGAGATAATCGCTCCGAAAGAAAAAAAAAATGTGTCCCCCCCCTCTAACTTTTGAACCATAGGTCCAAAAAATATGAAAAAAATCGTGGAAGTAGAGCTTAAGAAAGACATTAAATGAAAACTATAGCGGACATGATCAGTTTAGCTGTTTTTGAGTTATCGCAAAAAGTTTTCCCTTCATAGTAAAAAGACTTACTTTGATTAGGTACTGATTATGCAAATTTGCCTATTTGTTTAACTCGGGTGAAAGGTACCATTTACTACACTTAAAGCTCCAGTTTAGCTTATTGTGACGGAAGAGTAACTACGGAACCCTACACTGAGCGTGGCCCGACATGCTCTTGGCCGGTTATTTTATGGTAGGGTGGAGAATGCTAACGATTCTGATTAGAATGAGCCTAAGAAAGTCGAGAGTTATAAGAATCAGGTTGTTGATATTTATTTTTTTGACGACCGGTTTGGCCTAGTGGGTAGTGAACCTGCCTACGAAGCTGATGGTTCCGGGTTCAAATCCTGGTAAGGGCATTTAGTCGTGTGATGTGCATGGATATTTGTTCCTGAGTCATGGGTGTTTTCTATGTATTTAAGTATTTATAAATATTTATATATTATATATATATCGTTGTCTAAGTACCCTCAATACAAGCCTTATTGAGCTTACTGTGGGACTTAGTCAATTTGTGTAATAGCGTCCTATAATATTTATTTATTATTATTTATTCTAGAAAACGCCCTTCTCTCATCTACTCAAAGGTTAAGGAGGAGATGCCTTAAAGGGCCTTCGCCTTTGTACATAGTTATTCCTTCTTTATTAAAAGTTTCTTTCTTTATAAAAAGATTACTTTTACTTCTAAAAATCTGACATATCAAAAAAAATCCTGACTAGCAATGTGCCAAAGAAAATTTTCAAAAATTGCTAAGTCGTCATGAAATTTTCTCGGTATTTTTCTGGACGTTTACTGCCAAACCTTATTACAATTTGTTTCGATTTATATGAAAATTTAATAGACGCTAATAAATTACATAAATAGTAAATGAAACAGTCGTCAACAGTTAATAACACCCTTAACCTAAACGGGAACTTTCCATAAATTGCGGACATTTTGAAAATGTTTTGCAACTTGCACATTGCTAATCCTAACATTATGGCAACCCTACCGCCAATACTATCAAGTGGAGCAAACACATTACCTCTCCGGGCAATGTTGGATAATGTGTTTTCTGACATAACCTCACTTTGTCAGTGCTTTGAAATTCTATCGTTATGAATTGTTTTTAGAATAACGATAGATTTTAGTAATCTAAATTCGAGATGGATAACGTTTTTTTGGAACATATGTCATATTTTATCGTAGAAATTATAGGACATTATTACACAAATTGACTAAGCCCCACAGTAAGCTCAATAAAAGTGATGTGGATACTTAGACAACAATATATATATAATAAATTTAAAAGTGGAAAAATTACTGTCTTGGGTGAGACTTGAACTCAGAATCAGATTCAGAGGCCGTCAGTTCAAGTCTCACCCAAGACAGTAATTTTTTCACTTTTAAATTTATCCTAAGCTTAACAGCAATAGCATATTCTACTCTTTATTTAGGGGGCACCACAAGCTTTCGGAAATTGTCACATACTTGGAAATTTCGACCCATACCACCGAGCTCAGGTGGCCGAGCGGTTCAGGCAATTTTTTTTATTGGATAATGGTAAGCATTTGACCACAATCTCACCTGATGGTAAGTGCCGATGCAGTCTAGGATGGAACATGCTTACCTAAATGATCTATTCACTCTCGATTGAAAAATATCCAAGTTATAGTGGACTGGGAATAGATTTGCAAAAAGTGAATTCCACTCCTTAGCCGTTCGCATGATAAAGCTGGATGCGTGACGTAACGGAACGGACATTTTGGGACATTTTTAGGGTTCCGTAGCCAAATGGCATAAAACGGAACCCTTATAGTTTCGCCATGTCCGTCTGTCTGTCTGTCTGTCTGTCTGTCTGTCCGAGGCTTTGCTCCGTGGTCGTTAGTGCTAGAAAGCTGAAATTTGGCATGGATATATAAATCAATAAAGCCGACAAAGTCGTACAATGAAATCTAAAAAAATTTTTTTTTTTAGGGTACCTCCCCTACACGTAAAGTGGGGGTGAATTTTTTTTTTCGCTTCAACCCTAGAGTGTGGGGTATCGTTGGAAAGGTCTTTCAAAACTAATAGGGGTTTTCAAGAAACATTTTTTGATAAAGTGAATATATTCGGAGATAATCGCTCCGAAAGAAAAAAAAAAATGTGTCCCCCCCCTCTAACTTTTGAACCATAGGTCCAAAAAATATGAAAAAAATCGTGGAAGTAGAGCTTAAGAAAGACATTAAATGAAAACTATAGCGGACATGATCAGTTTAGCTGTTTTTGAGTTATCGCAAAAAGTTTTCCCTTCATAGTAAAAAGACTTACTTTGATTAGGTACTGATTATGCAAATTTGCCTATTTGTTTAACTCGGGTGAAAGGTACCATTTACTACACTTAAAGCTCCAGTTTAGCTTATTGTGACGGAAGAGTAACTACGGAACCCTACACTGAGCGTGGCCCGACATGCTCTTGGCCGGTTATTTTATGGTAGGGTGGAGAATGCTAACGATTCTGATTAGAATGAGCCTAAGAAAGTCGAGAGTTATAAGAATCAGGTTGTTGATATTTATTTTTTTGACGACCGGTTTGGCCTAGTGGGTAGTGAACCTGCCTACGAAGCTGATGGTTCCGGGTTCAAATCCTGGTAAGGGCATTTAGTCGTGTGATGTGCATGGATATTTGTTCCTGAGTCATGGGTGTTTTCTATGTATTTAAGTATTTATAAATATTTATATATTATATATATATCGTTGTCTAAGTACCCTCAATACAAGCCTTATTGAGCTTACTGTGGGACTTAGTCAATTTGTGTAATAGCGTCCTATAATATTTATTTATTATTATTTATTCTAGAAAACGCCCTTCTCTCATCTACTCAAAGGTTAAGGAGGAGATGCCTTAAAGGGCCTTCGCCTTTGTACATAGTTATTCCTTCTTTATTAAAAGTTTCTTTCTTTATAAAAAGATTACTTTTACTTCTAAAAATCTGACATATCAAAAGAAATCCTGACTAGCAATGTGCCAAAGAAAATTTTCAAAAATTGCTAAGTCGTCATGAAATTTTCTCGGTATTTTTCTGGACGTTTACTGCCAAACCTTATTACAATTTGTTTCGATTTATATGAAAATTTAATAGACGCTAATAAATTACATAAATAGTAAATGAAACAGTCGTCAACAGTTAATAACACCCTTAACCTAAACGGGAACTTTCCATAAATTGCGGACATTTTGAAAATGTTTTGCAACTTGCACATTGCTAATCCTAACATTATGGCAACCCTACCGCCAATACTATCAAGTGGAGCAAACACATTACCTCTCCGGGCAATGTTGGATAATGTGTTTTCTGACATAACCTCACTTTGTCAGTGCTTTGAAATTCTATCGTTATGAATTGTTTTTAGAATAACGATAGATTTTAGTAATCTAAATTCGAGATGGATAACGTTTTTTTGGAACATATGTCATATTTTATCGTAGAAATTATAGGACATTATTACACAAATTGACTAAGCCCCACAGTAAGCTCAATAAAAGTGATGTGGATACTTAGACAACAATATATATATAATAAATTTAAAAGTGGAAAAATTACTGTCTTGGGTGAGACTTGAACTCAGAATCAGATTCAGAGGCCGTCAGTTCAAGTCTCACCCAAGACAGTAATTTTTTCACTTTTAAATTTATCCTAAGCTTAACAGCAATAGCATATTCTACTCTTTATTTAGGGGGCACCACAAGCTTTCGGAAATTGTCACATACTTGGAAATTTCGACCCATACCACCGAGCTCAGGTGGCCGAGCGGTTCAGGCAATTTTTTTTATTGGATAATGGTAAGCATTTGACCACAATCTCACCTGATGGTAAGTGCCGATGCAGTCTAGGATGGAACATGCTTACCTAAATGATCTATTCACTCTCGATTGAAAAATATCCAAGTTATAGTGGACTGGGAATAGATTTGCAAAAAGTGAATTCCACTCCTTAGCCGTTCGCATGATAAAGCTGGATGCATAGCGTTTAGTGCAAATTATTGGCAGCGTAACAATGTAAGGGTAAAACGCAAGTCCACGTCTAGTCCAAAGGTGGCACAACGGAGATGGGGGGATTAGATTATGTAATCCCATCGCACACTTTTTTTTTTTTTTATACCACGACGGTGGCAAACAAGCATACGGACCGCCTGATGGTAAGCAGTCACCGTAGCCTATGGACGCCTGCAACACCAGAGGCATTACATGGGCGTTGCCGACCCTTTAAAAACCTGTACACTCCTTTTTTGAAGAACCCCATACTGTAGCCCCTCGGGAAAACCTCGGCAGGAAGCTCATTTTAAGTTCTAGGGTGTGAGGATGAACACCCTGCCGACGGCGAGCGGTGCGGTGATAGAAAGCGGCCGTTGGCATAATGTCAAATAATTCTTCAGAGCACAGCCCATTGTACAAGCGGTAGAACACACACAAGGAGGCAAAGTCAAAGCGGTATTGAACCTTTAAGTCTAAGGAGACTTAAAGGTTCAATACCGCTTGTGAGTTTGGGATCGTCGACGATTCGTACAGCGCGCCTTTAGACTGAGTCGAATGGTCGAAGCTGGCATGCAGGTGCTCCTGCCCAAAGGTGACAGCAATACTCCATATGGGGTCTGAACTTCCCGAAATCTGTCGCATAAACGGAGGACGCTGGTTCAATTCCAGCCCTGGGCACTGGATGCCTTGGTCATTTTTTCCTTTAAAGTTTGTAAGCAGTAACATATGTATATTTCATTCCAATGTCTTATCAAATAATTTGATCCCAAAACCTGCCCTTGGAGTTCCGCTATCTGTCCTCCATATCTCATTATACGTCACCTCGAAGTTTAATTTCCTGTCAGTGGTACAAAAATTTTACCAACGTTGGAGTCCAGGATATTAGGGAAGCGATAAACGTCAGTTGATATCATACTTTTTTCTGCAGATCCATTTGGAATTTGTTTTGGTGTAGTAACAATTATAAATAATTTATTACAATCATTGATTACTTACTCGTATTTAGCATAAGATCATATGGGGTATAAAATAAACACGTATTCCATGGTTGCATTCATATAAAAAAAAACCGGGCAAGTGCGAATCGGACTCGCGCACGAAGGGTTCCTTACCATTATAAAAACGGCAATTTTTTTTTTGTATGGGAGCCCCCCTTAAATATTTATATTATTCTGTTTTTAGTATTTGTTGTTATAGCGGCAACAAAAATACATCATCTGTGAAAATTTCAACTGTCTAGCCAGACGGATGGACGGACAGCGAAGTCTCAGTAATAGGGTCCCGTTTGACCCCTAGATAAGACTTAAAAATAGTGATGGTTGACATGTGCCTGAACTAGGATTCTGTATTTCAGGAACAGAAACAGTTTATTTTGTTTATAGTTCACATTGATAGCAAACAGCATACGGCCCCCCTGATGGTAAGCAGTCACCGTAGCTTGCAACACCATTTTGCTCGGGGCTAGAGAAGAGCATTATATTAGGATTCCCTAAAAGTGTTTCTATTGCCTCAAACTCCTCAAAGTTTCTCTTCACTCATATTATCTTAAATGCTTTCTTCATAATAAGTGAAAGAAATGTAATATTATTTTTAGGGTTCCGTAGCCAAATGGCAAAAAACGGAACCCTTATGGATTCGTCATGTCTGTCTGTCTGTCCGTCCGTATGTCACAGCCACTTTTTTCCGAATCTATAAGAACCATACTGTTGAAACTTGGTAAGTAGATGTATGCTGTGAACCGCATTAAAATTTTCACACAAAAATAGAAAAAAAAACACTAAATTTTGGGGGTTCCCCATACTTAGAACAAAAACGCATAATGTTTTTTATCCAACACATACGTGTGGGGTATCTATGAATAGGTCTTCAAATAAGTATAATATTGATGTTTCTGATATCATTTTTTTCTAAACTGAATAGTAGTTTAACAGTCCAGACGCGGTTTATTTATTTAGTATAAATTTTATTTTGACACTTGGAGAGACTTTACACCTCCAAATTTTATTAGTATTAGTACTCTGACATTGGGGACCTTTTACATCTCCAGATTTAATGTGTTTTTAACCATAGAGACTATACATCTCTATTGTATTGTATTAATTATTTATTTTAAGATTATTATAATATAATGTTTACCCAGGTATTGGCTGTTGTATTTATAAATGTTGTTATGTATTTTTCATGTCACTATATGATGTTACCATAAATGTTGTATTGACTTGTAAAAGAGCCCTTGAGGCCTACTTGCAGAATAAATTTTTGAATTTTGAATTTTGCGCGAGAGACACTTCCAAAGTGTTGTCGTGTTGGATGCCAAGACACAGTTTGGGTCGCTGCGCCAGAGGAGTAAGTAGTAAGTAATTTTAAGTGATTTGCAACATTGTAAACGGGGTTTAGATATTAATAAGGGTTCTCAAAAATGTTTCGTTCGAGTATCTTAACTATCATCTAAGTTCAGCGCACCCTAAACAGTAGAAATGTCTGCAGCGAGCATTATCCTAATATCGCGTTAGTAATGCTACATTACCTCACGAACATCAGTGATGGATGTCTACGCGCTCACATCTTTGGTTTGTAATGTTAAATTACTTTGAAGATCTATTTTATGATAAAATTATTGAGTGCTTATCGTTGCCGCCTCGAGGCTGGATACCGTACGTGGCTCGTGAGTTATTAGAATTTTTAATATCGTGAAAATTAAAGAAAAATAAAAAATACATTTTTACGGCAAAGTATAGCAACATTGATATTATTTTTTCATTCCTACGGGAAGCTGGGCGTCTTGGGATCGAATTTTTTTTAGGGAATTTATTTGTGTATTTGTCATAAATTATTGTTCCTGAGTTGTGTATTCTTAGCCGCATTTAGTGACTAAAATTTTTTTTTAAATCGTTCTGGTTTTTGAGTTCATGTCAAAAATTGGTTTTTGTAATAACTCAGTAAAAAACCACTGTGTGATTTGGTTTAGACATACCTACTGCCAAATTAATCCGTCAATATTAAATAAAACTTTACTTTTTTATTGTTAAGTTGTTCTTTTCACCAAGATGTAAAAAAAATAACCTGTCGTATACAGAAAGCACCTACAAAAACAAGCAAAAAAAAATTATGCCAATATTTCACAAACCTTATGTAATATTTTTTGACCTTAGGAATGCGTGGTTAAAATACTCAAGCTCACGGGGTATACCTACATTGAAATGACAGATCCACATAATTATATTCTAGACTGCTAAGCGACGGACTGCAAAAGGTGCTGTTTAGTGATAAAGATATTTTATTATTTAAGTAGGCATATTACAATGCGCTTATGAACGTCAAATAAAGCTACACCGGCTTTAACCCTACACCTCTGACCTGAGAAGATTTAAATCCCCCCTCAACTGGAGGATCGACAACATGGCAGGCCATTGCTTCGCTTTAAAGATTGCGCGAAGAGGGACATGATTGCCTTCCGTATCGACCACCGAGACTGGGAGAGGCTCGCAGAACAGCGGACGGAGTGGTGCAAAAGCGTTGTGGAGGGTCTCAGGTTTTGTGATAAGATCCGGTTCACTGCACTCGCTGACAAGAGGCAAAAACGTAGGTCAGGCCAGTAGTAGATCATGTCAGTCTTGCATTGGTCTATTCAGCTACCTAAAACGGTGTCTCTCCAGCGTTACACCATAAATCGTCTGCTATAGACGCAAAGGCCAATGATGATTGAAAAATATTTAACAGAAAACACGAAATATTCCATATATCTAGTTGTTATGAATATGAAGACGCCCTTAACCCGATCGGGAATAGAATCTGGAACCGTGCCCGCAGTTGTGAAACGTTCGAGAAATTATTAGCATTTTTCACCTGATAGCGACAAAGTGGAATCTGGCTTGCTCGGTCCCTTTCTACCTGGTATGTATGGAAAAGGATGGTCATTCATTAGTAAGTACAGTGGAACCTAGCTAACTGGAAATTAGACGAAAATCCTCGTTAATACGAAATAATTTGCCTTATCGTTCAAAGCCCAAATTCTCCAGCTGTTAAGATGAATTAACTGACGATTCTCTCCACTGTTATCCAGTACAAGTTTTACCTCTATAACTCATAAACTGAAATTTTACCTCATAATTCGATAAATAGACGTGTTCTTTCATCAACTCTATATCTCGCAATTATTTATCTACAGTATGTTTATTAACTAAAACCATTTACATACTAAAACCCGTTAATATTTCGGTCATACTGAGCAACTTTTATTATAGGGCCAACCCAGAAATCACGGAAAAAAATGACTTTCCCATAGAAAATTTCAACGCCAGACCAACCAAAACGCATGAAATAGCCAAATAGTAAAAGTTGCTCAGAATGACCTAAATATCAACAGGTTTGAGTAAATAGTTTTAGTTAATAAAGATATGGTATATGGAAGGTAGAGGTAAGGAACGAAATCTCTATAGGCAGAACTGTTGGAAAAGTGTCCAGCTGTCAGCTATAAAGCCAAAACTCTCCAGAGTAGCGCTAGAGTAGCTAAGAACCTATAAGTTATTGACTGTGTTTATGCTTTGTTTTTTTTTTCAAATATTCTAGGTACTGTATTTAAGGTTTTTTGACGGACACTTTTTGGTATATGGAGATTTCATTCCTTACCGAATTAAAACCTACGCGAACCTATTCAAGCCGATACACTTATTAAGACAAAAACTCGTTATAACGATTTTTTTGGCGTTTCCCTTCAGATTCGTGTTATAGAGGTTCTACTATACGAAATAAAATAAGTCAAAGGTTACCAGTATTAGGTTAGTTTATTGAATCCTGTAGCACATTTTTATTACCTTGTCACTATGCCTGTCACATTCTAATAAGTATGTAAGTGCGAAAGTGACAGGCATAATGAAAAGTGATAAAAATGGTGAGCCTACTGGTTACCACCGCGTTTGTTTTTTTGTACAAAATATTAATTAATCCAATGATTTTTCAGAGAAAAAAAATATGATAAAAAACGTTAAAGGCAATATTTATTTTTGGAAAAACTATAGTAGCCAATTGAAATTGAAACGCTTCAAAGGAGTGGTGCCCTGTATACGTGCAGCTTATGGACGTACTACACTCAGCGGGCCTACGGGGCCCTTCGGGTTCAATATAACAACGCGTTCCGGGTATTGGTGGGGCTGCCCCGCTTCTGTAGCGCATCAGGGATGTTTGCTGAAGCGCGCGTAGATTGCTTTTACACAACTATGCGCAAACGATGCACATCCCTGGTGCGCCGGGTGCGGGCCAGCCCCAACCCAATCCTGCGCTCGATTGCCGAGAGGTTTGACTGCCCATATTTGAGGCATTGTGATGACATGCATGTTTCTAGAAGTACCTATTATGTCTAACCACTAAGTAGGTGCTTCTAGAAACATAGCTGTCTTAGTAATTATTTAGTGATAAGTTTGTACATATTAACATAGCTGTAAGTTCATACTAACATACTTATGAGTCTAAAGTGACTTGAAATAAATGATTAAATAAAAAAAAATTAAGAGGCTGTCAATGCTAATACCTAAAGCGCGCACACTGTCTATTTGTATCGGAGTAAATGAGATAGCACTGTCGAAGGGAATAATAAGAAAAATATTTAAATAAAAAAGTGGATTATTAGTTACCACGGTTTAGATATAAATGTTTTGAAATTGTGATTTTGATTGCAGACCCATAAGTCAAAATAATAAAGACATAAAACCGTTTAATTGTGATTTTAAGACCAATCTTTGCAATTATTTTCTATCGAGCCGATTTCGTTCAATCATGTATCGAGTACAACCACGGTCTTTGCAATATAACTAATATGAACATATATATTTCTTACTTGACTAAAACAAATAGTCTTTCTTAAAAAACTGTTTAAGTAACATCAATTTCAAGGATCATTGGGTGTTGACAGCCTCTTAAACAAGGATCAGCAGATTTTATGTTAATAGTGGTAGGTAATAATACCCATTCGGAAAAGAGCTTTTTCTTCCCTACTAGGAGGTATCAAAATGGTACTTTTCTTTCCTGCTAATAGTCAAAGCGGCACTTTTCTGTTAGAACACTATTTTTTTAATGCATACTATTTTTATTTTCCTTAAAAAAACCCTCATAGATGATGTGAAAAGCAGCATGTGTCATGATTTCCGAATACGAGCCCACTGCTCTACCAACTGAGCTACTGAAACTTACCCGTTCACAACGAATATTTCCACCATATCCTACGGTAGTAGAAAACGGTGTTACTTTGCACCCAAAACGATGGGTATATTTTGCCCTTATTCATTGCTTCAGATATTTAAAAAAATATTCATCAGGCGGACGCATGTTTTATCGATAAAAATATTTTAGATAAGACTTTATGCTTAATAAATAAATTCTTCTGAATATTTAATAATGAATAGTTAAAAAAATATTCAAAATTTCCTTAAAGTGGAGTAAATATTGGAGCACAGCAGCACTATTTTACGGTAGTATATAAGGTATACGAAATGGCCGCGTTCCATTGCTAATGAGTGCAGAATATCCCATAGATAAATGCCTAGGTCACCTAGGAATTCTGTGTCGCTCCGCTGCCCCTCAAAGTAAACACCTACCATCCACGTAGACATGCAATAAAAATAATCGCACGCCGTTCTCATGAGTGTCTCATCTTTTTTTAGATTTCAGCCAACTAATAAGAGAACCAGCATAAGTCTGTTTGCTTTTGGCGCGCGCACTACTGTAAGTTTAAAAAAACAATCAGTTTTTTTTTTAAACAACACTAAGTTTAAGTCTGAGGCTGAAAAATAGTGCAGTGTATCTTTTACGGGCAGTTTAATGGCCAGTGGAGACCTTAATGGGTCTATAATGTGTTCTGCTTGTGACATTTAACCTAAATTGCTTACTCATTTATCAGCCAGTGACTTTTTTTGGATTCCAATTTCAAATTAGGAATCAAATATGTGAAAGTGATTTGGAGATAAATGTTTAAAATTCCCAGTGCGCGCGATTTTAAATTTGGAATAGAAAACGTTCAAATGATGAAAGAAAAATATTACGGTTTATTAATTTTTATGAGTGGCCAGTGTGAGTGGATGGTGACAGGTGTAACGGATTTATTGTGGATGAAGTTTGAGAGTTAGTGTTTTCGGTCATTCTGCAATGTATGCCTCTTTAAATACATTTTATACGGAGTTGCGGTACCTAATTAGTCCGAAGACGTTTTAAAGATTTAACGGTTGTTTTACGAGCGACGTGACTAAAAATCTAAGCCCAGGTTTTGCCTGCTCGATAATAGCAAAATTATGTTGACGGAGGAATAATAGTGGAATTACGTCACGGGAAATGTTACATATTTGCTGTTATAAAACTTTTTGTTCCAAAAATGCTACTGAGCAGTGCATTCTCGTGTTACGTACAATAAATGAAACTGACTGGAAACTTGCGGTATCTTAATTATGTGCCATTTTTAGGGTTCCGTAGCCAAATGGCAAAAAACGGAACCCTTATGGATTCGTCATGTCCGATTATGTCACAGCCACTTTTTTCCGAAACTATAAGAACTATACTGTTCAAACTTGATAAGGAGATGTATTCTATGAACCGCATTAAGATTTTCTCACAAAAAATAGAAAAAAGAAAACAATAAATTTTGGGGGTTCCCCATACTTAGAACTGAAACTCAAAAAATTTTTTATCATCAAACACGTATGTGTGGGGTATCTATGGATAGGTTTCTAATATCATTGTTTTCTAAACTGAATAGTTTGCGCGAGAGACACTTCCAAAGTGGTAAAATGTGTAACTTCTAAAATAAGAGAATGATAAAACTAATACCCCCCCCCCCCCCCCCCCCCTGTAACTTCTAAAATAAGAGAATGATAAAACTATTAAAAATATATTACCATCCAAACTTCCACCGAAAATTGGTTTGAAGGAGATCTAGTAAGTAGTTTTTTTTAATACGTCATAAATGGTATAGAACCCTTCATGGGCGAGTCTGACTCGCACTTGGGCGCTTTTTTATTATAAGGTAAATTGCCTTCACGAGATAATTAAATTCTTAAAGTAAAACTTTGGTATTTATCTAAATATCTGTACATGTTATATTGTTATGTCTCTTGTCTGTGCGACTTGTACAAGTAATAATTAGTAACATTCTGTATATATTATATTTTTATGTCTCTTGTAGTAATAATTATATGAAAAATATTCATACTGGATATATAGAGAGTATTACTAACTAACTAGGCTAAATTTAAAATAGGCCCTTGAGGCATTGTACCGAGGACGCTGGCGGCATTTCCTCGTTGTATCGCAATACTGATACGTTGTGCGAGGAAGCCGCCAGCTCTTCGGTCATCAGTTATGTCAATCAGACGCTTCGCAATTTCTACAATAAACTTTATTGTATAAGAAAGGGAATTCCTGACTTATCTGTGATATTGTCCCAAACATAATTTATGGAGAAGTCGCCTCTAGGGATAGTACATTAAAAGTTAATGGCTCCTAGACATATATCAAGTTTTTCTAATTCTAGTCGTAAAAATATCTCTCCTCTAAGTATGCAAAGTAAAAATTTTCCTTTGATTCTCCTAATTTAGCGATGTCTACAGGAAAGACGTAAACGAAGTAAGCATTCAATAAAATGTGAATTTTGACTCAGTTCAAACATTTCAAACTATTCAAATTCACACTTTAGATACCTGTCAGGTGTAGTGACATTCTCATATAAACATCTACACTCAAACCGACGTAGCCACATACCAAAAAGCGAGCAATTACTAGCGATTTATTAGTCATTCGCAAGCTGTCAGCTCGCACCTGCTGTGAGACTTTCGTGGTTGGAGCAATAGCGATAAACTAACCAATAACGATTTCATTAACTACAGATTTAAACAGGCACCAGCACTTTGATACGTTTTCTTCAGACTTGGGAATTTTATGTTATCCCTACGCAGGAATCATGAGATCTTTCGATTTGAATAGGAGAAATTATCCATATTTTTTGGTCCTTCCATTCTGTCGTCATACAAAGTCTATGAAAATAGTAAAGGAATGGGAATAAAATCTTAGGTTCCGTAGCCAAATGGCAAAAAACGGAACCCTTATAAATTCGTAATGTCCGTTTATGTTACAGCCACTTTTTTCCGAAACTATAAGAGCTATACTGTTCAAACTTGGTAAGTAGATGTATTCTATGAACCGCGTTAAGATTTTTACACAAAAATAGAAAAAAATATATATAAAATTTGGGGGTTCCCCATACTTAGAACTGAAACTCAAAAAATCTTTTTTCATCAAACCCATACGTGTGGGATAGGTCTTCAAAAATGATATTTAGGTTTCTAATATCATTTTTTTCTAAACTGAATAGTTTGCGCAAGAGACATGTCCAAAGTGAAAAAATGTATCCCCCCCCCCTGTAATTTCTAAAATAACAGAATGAAAAATCAAAAAAAAAAAATGATATACATTACCATGCAAACTTCCACCGAAAATTGGTCAAGTCTGGCCAGTTTTAATTGGATCGGTTCAGTAATTCGTGTGCAACATCTAGTTACTAGATTCTTGTACAAGATAGTTTAATACAGACGCACTAAAAACCGTAATCGTAATTTGGCTGAAACCGACATTTTTTCCCATTTTTTTATAATTATTATGTGTATTGTAATTTCGCTAACAGACGTCTGCCCAGTACAATATTAATTTTGACGGAACAAGACTAATATTTACGATAAAAATACAAAGTAAGCAATCAGATGTCAGAGAATTTTATATGAGATAAAAGTGTCTGCTTAACGAACTCATAAATTTAAAATTAAAGCAAAATGTTTAAATTGAATGAATTATTTTATGAAGAGACGAAAATTATTAAAAGAAAATAAATATTTGAGGACTTCTATTAAAAATAATTTATCAATAAGAAGACAGTTGCTAAACTAAGGTCACGGACTTAGCTAGTTGAGCCATTTAGGGTTCAAGCTAATTTGGTTTTTAAATCCATGTACAACTCTTATTTTTTATATTTTTAGAAAAATAATAAAAATAACTTGAAAATCAAAAAGCCTATTGTGTACTTACATATTCACAATTAATGAATTTGACGAATTTTCTTAGATTTTGATCTGGAACTCGTATTAAGAAAAATAGACAGATTTCAAAATGATGATAGTCTCAAAATTAGCTTGACAACGTCACATAAATAGTAAATTTGAATAGAACGTTCATTTGCTCATGACAACAGTACCCCTAGTGTAACTTTGATCGACATCATAACGTGACGAACGCGTTTGCGTTAAGTCTCATTTTGTATAGGAATTTGAGTTTCCAAAACGTCCCGCTTGGCGCGCTCTTTCGAAATCCAATACAAAATGAGACTAAACGCAAACGCGTACGTCACGTTTGGAAATCGAATTTATTTACACTAGGGGTACTGATCATACCAGTATCAACATTTCATATAGTTTACGTAACATGAAGACTAGTTACACTTAACCCGTAGCCACACTTAGCCGTATTTAATTGACCTTACATAATTCCATAACTTTTTCCGCGTAAACTCTTCAAACATTCTATATCACAGCTAATCCATATACAGTACCGGCCAATAATATACATATCACCTCCATGTTTTTATAGTTGGTCAAACCAATTTGTCAGTAAATAAGAACAATAAAAACTATACTCATCCTTTTCTTTTGGATGCTAGTACTAGTGTAAGACAAAGATAGTATGACTCCCTCTGTCTATGTTTGAAATGAGATAGCCCTTTGACAGACTATATGTTACATTTTATTTATTTATTTGTAAGTGATTTCCACCTCACTACTTTAGGCAGTCTAGTAGACTTTGTGCGAGCGATGAGAAAAATTGGTCTCATTAATTTTTTCGTAGAGTTTTTTTTTTAATATATGTATTTAAATATATGTAGTCGACATCATTGTTTTATTAGAGCATTTTTAGTCATATGCTGAGTTTCATATTGTAATTCACAATAGTTTATTGCAGTATTCATGATTTATTTGTATAAAATGATTAGTAAAATATACAATCTACACTCTTCCCTTTATTGTGTACTCGTTCATACAAAAAAACCCGGCCAAGTGCGAGACGGACTCGCGCATCGAGGGTTCCGTACAAATCTGTAGGTATATATTGTTATATGATGTAAATAAAAAATTACGGTTTTCGCAATTTTTACTTGTCTATAAGAGCCCTTAATCCTTGGAGCGTTCTCCGATTTCACGAAATAACGCTCGATAGATGGCGTTGGCGCTCGGTACGCGAGCGCCGGCAACGCGACGCGCGTTTCAATGCAGACTAGAATAATCTTGATAGTTTTCAATATAATTTCAAGCAACATTAATTTTAGTGTCATATGATATCATATGGGCACTCTTTATTTTATTGTATATACACAGTAGTTTTTTTTTTATGTACACTACTACTAAGTGTACAGACTACAGAGTGTACTATAACCCTTGCTCTTTATTCTGTCTCTTTCACACCAATGGAAAATGAAGAAGTTCCTAAATGACTGCAGGTATAAATAAAGTATATTAGTGCGATAGAGAGACAGATAGTGTTTCGTTGTCGTATCGTAAACGAATGGCATGTTGGCCACACACTTGCTTAGTGCCTAGCCAAAATACCAATCGTTTGCGTATATTAGTGCGATAGAGAGAGAGTAGTGTTTCGTTGTCGTATCGTAAACGATTGGCATGTTGGCTACGCACCCATGATACCTAGCCAAGAAGCCAATCGATTGCGCATATTAGTGCGATAGAGTGACAGATAGTGTTTCCTTGTCGTATCGTAAACGTTTGGCATGTTGGCTACGCACCCATGCTGCCCAGCCAAGATGCCAATCGTTTGTGCATATTAGTACGAGAGAGAGACAGATAGTGTTTCGTTGTCGTATCGATTGGTGCTGCGTAGCCAAGATGCCAATCGTTTGCGCACATTAGTGCTATAGAGTTTCAGTGTTATTTGAAATCACGTTAGGGTTTGTATTATTATTTTTGACCCGAATGCAGTCCATCCAGGTTCTTATGATGGAGTCAGGAGTTGGTCAGGGGGCGTCCATTAATCGCGTCATACGTTTTTGGCTTGTTTTAGACCAATATGCGGTGTATTTTTTTCGATAACTAAAGAACAGTTTTCTAACAAATGAACCTAAGTACACGTGAAGGATAATAAGGGCGGAAAACTATTATTTTTATTTTATTGACTATAATACAGTATAGCACAGATGAAAAAAAAAAATACACGTGATACGTGTCCATACCCCCCCGTCCCCTGTGGTGATCATTGGTGATTTTATGCTGACCCCCTCCCCCCCCTATACAATATGACGCGATTAATGGACGCCCCCTCACCAGAACTCCTAATCTACTCATCATAATTCCATCGTCCTTGGGCTCAAAAGATTTGCCCTGACGAACACCATCGATCTAGATGAGGTCCAGGGTCTCATGACGGAGTCAGGAGTTGGTCACCAGAACTCCCCAGAACTCCTAATCTACTCATCATAACTCCATCGAGTTTGGGCTCAATAGATTTACCCTGATGAGCACCATCAATCTAGATGAAGTCCAGGGTCTCATGATGGAGTCAGGAGTAGGTCACTAGAACTCCTAATCTACTCATTATAATTCCATCGTGTTTGGGCTCAAAAGATTTGCCCTGACGAGTACCATCGATCTAAATGAAGTCCAGGGTCTCATGATGGAGTCAGGAGTTGGTCACCAGAACTCCTAATCTACTCATTATAATTCCATCGTGTTTGGGCTCAAAAGATTTGCCCTGACGAGTACCATCGATCTAGATGAAGTCCAGGGTCTCATGATGGAGTCAGGAGTTGGTCTTCATAATTCCTAATCTACTCATCATAACTCCATCGTGTTTGGGCTCAATAGATTTGCCCTCACGAGCACCATCAATCTAGATGATGTTCAGGGTCTCATGATGGAGTCAGGAGTTGGTCACTAGAACTCCTAATCTACTCATTATAATTCCATCGTGTTTGGGCTCAAAAGATTTGCCCTGACGAGTACCATCGATCTAGATGAAGTCCAGGGTCTCATGATGGTACTCGTCAGGGCAAATCTTTTGAGCCCAAACACGATGGAGTTATGATGAATAGACTAGGAGTTCTAGTGATCAACTCCTGAGTCCATCATGAGACCCTGGACCTGATGTAGATTGATGGTGCTCGTCAGGGCAACTCTATTGAGCCCATACACGATGGAGTTATGATGAGTAGATTAGGAGTTCTGGTGACCAACTCCTGACTCCATCATGAGACCCTGGACCTCATCTAGATCGATGGTGCTCGTCAGGGCAAATCTTTTGAGCCCAAACACGTTGGAATTATAATGAGTAGATTAGGAGTTCTAGTGACCAACTCCTGACTCCATCATGAGACCCTGGACTTTATCTAGATTGATGATGCTCGTCAGGGCAAATCTATTGAGCCCAAACACGATGAGGTTAAGATGAGTAGTTTAGGAGTTCTGGTGACCAACTGCTGACTCCATCATGAGACCCTGGACTTCATTTAGATCGATGGTGTTCGTCAGGGCAAATCTTTTGAGCCCAAACACGTTGGAATTATAATGAGTAGATTAGGAGTTCTAGTGACCAACTCCTGACTCCATCATGAGACCCTGGACCTCATCTAGATTGAAGGTGCTCATCAGGGCAACTCTGTTGAGCCCAAACACGATGGAATTATAATGAGTAGATTAGGAGTTCTAGTGACCAACTCCTGACTCCATCATGAGACCCTGGACCTCATCTAGATCGATGGTGTTCGTCAGGGCAAATCTTTTGAGCCCAAACACGATGGAGTTATGATGAGTAGATTAGGAGTTCTGGTAACCAGCTCCTGACTCCATCATGAGACCCTGGACCTCATCTAGATTGATGGTGCTCGTCAGGGCAACTCTATTGAACCCAAACACGATGGAGTTATGATGAGTAGATTAGGAGTTCTGGTGACCAGCTCCTGACTCCATCATGAGACCCTGGACCTCATCTAGATTGAAGGTGCTCGTCAGGGCAACTCTATTGAGCCCAAACACGATGGAGTTATCATGAGTAGAGTAGGAGTTCTGGTGACCAACTCCTGACTCCATCATGAGACCCTGGACCTCATCTAGATCGAGGGTGCTCATCAGGGCAAATCTTTTGAGCCCAAACACGTTGGAATTATAATGAGAAGATTAGGAGTTCTAGTGACCAACTCCTGACTCCATCATGAGATCCTGGACTTTATCTAGATTGATGATGCTCGTCAGGGCAAATCTATTGAGCCCGAACACGATGAGGTTATGATGAGTAGTTTAGGAGTTCTGGTGACCAACTCCTGACTCCATCATGAGACCCTGGGCCTCATCTAGTTCGATGGTGTTCATCAGGGCAAATCTATTGAGCCCAAACACGATGGAGTTATGATGAGTAGATTAGGAGTTCTGGTGACCAGCTCCTGACTCCATCATGAGACCCTGGACCTCATCTAGATTGATGGTGCTCGTCAGGGCAACTCTATTGAACCCAAACACGATGGAGTTATGATGAGTAGATTAGGAGTTCTGGTGACCAGCTCCTGACTCCATCATGAGACCCTGGACCTGATCTAGATTGAAGGTGCTCATCAGGGCAACTCTGTTGAGCCCAAACACGATGGAATTATAATGAGTAGATTAGGAGTTCTAGTGACCAACTCCTGACTCCATCATGAGACCCTGGACCTCATCTAGATCGATGGTGTTCGTCAGGGCAAATCTTTTGAGCCCAAACACGATGGGATTATAATTAGTAGATTAGGAGTTCTGGTGACCAACTCCTGACTCCATCGTGAGAACTTGGACTTCATCCGGGTCAAAAATAATAATGCAAACCCTAACGTGATTTCAAGTGAAAATGCGTTTTTCAGAAAATCGCAGCCAAATAACACTAGACCTTACTCATAGTGTTGTGTTCCTGCCGGTGAGTAAGGTTGCCAGAGCTCAACGAGGGGCGGGAGGGGGTTAGGGTCGGCAACGCGCATGTAACTCCTCTGGAGTTGCAGGCGTACATATGCGGGCCGTATGCTTGTTTGCCACCGACTTAGTATAAAAAAAAAAGTAACACTGAAAATCCATCAATAAGCGAGTCTACTTACTAGAGTTAGGCATACTGTAAAAAATGAACTTTTATTAAGATTTTCTAATCGCAGTATATAGCACTTCTCGGAACTCCGTAGCTGATTACGATCGCAACGAATGCCTGACAATCGAGCACAGATCCGTCCTCTAAGCGCGCTCCGCGCGGACTGAGAGCGGGGCGTCGCTGCTGCGTGATTTATACGTGTTTTAAAAAAATATAAATTTACGGCAATGTAGGTCCCATAGTTACGATTTTTTTTTTATAGGTTAACATAAAGTTACAGTTTGCTATAATATTATTTTTAAAGCAAAATATGCGTACAATTTGCGGAAATAAAATATAATAAAACCCTGTTTTCGCCAAAAAAATGAAGAAAACTCGGAAGGTATTTTATCAGTTTTTTCAAATGAATCATCGATTGTTACTCATTCCAGCCCCTCGTACGAGATATGTTGAATCAAATTGTAGTCATTCATGTACCAAATAATTCTTGTTTATAGCAAAATTGAGAACCGAAACGCCACATCTCACTGCAAAATTTGGAAAAGACTCCCAAAAAACCTCATTAAAAAAGAGGTTTAAAATAGAAAATGAAAATTTGAACTGTTGGAGCCCCTAGTATAGGAAACGATTATTTAAGTACGTTATCAGTTTTTGAAAAAATACTAATAGTTACGTCGCAATCTTGAATGAAAAAGGAAGCATTTTACAAAATACGCTCGTCTGTAGGAATAAGGACTCATAAGACGTTGCTTCGTACCAAATTTCAATATTCTGAGTTCACGGGAAGGTTTTGATTTCCTTGCGAGTGTCGAAAATTTGCGGAAATAAACGGCTGTATCTTTTGCTTGCGTTGGCCTAGTTTGATTTTTTCACAGCTCCAAGGTACAGTAGACAAGTATTTGATATAAATTCCAGCTTGATACCTCCATGAGTTCCTGAGAAAAAGGGTCTTGACAGACAGACAGACGCACGAACAGACAACAAAGTGATCCTATAAGGTTTCCGTTTTTTCCTTTCAAGTTACGGAACCCTAAAAACACAAAGGTGATATAACTATTATTGGCCGGTACTGAAAAATGAACTGTCATAAGACCTATCATTCGGGGACGACGCGTGAGAGATATATTCGTAAATGCATTTGGTTGGTGTCCCTTGAGTAAAAAAAAAGATATATATCTTTAATGCTACTCTAAAGTGCCTTTCAGGTCACACGAGCACAAAGAAACTAACATAAAGTTCGTATCGTGTTGCAAACGCATAACATACCCTCGGGAAACATGCATTTTCCGGGACAAAAGTATTGTTACTATCGGGTGCATAAATAATTTTCTATGCAGCATGTTTATGGACATGAATAATATCGGTGTTGGTTATATTGTGAAAATATTAGGCAAGAGACATGAAAACAAGTGGGTAGGTTGTTTTGTATTTAGCTGTTCAGCAAAATGAAATTATGTTAGGTTAGGTTAGCTTGCTTAGAAGTTTTGATGCTACAGCAGACACATGGCTATATCATACAGTAAGGCTAAGATGGTCGGCTCTTCATCATTTGTCACCATGCCTGTCACGTCCTAACAAGTATGTAAGTGTGAAAGTAACGGGCATAGTGATAAGTGATAAAAATGGAACCATGCTGCCACAGCAAAATGAAATTATGAGGTTAGGTTCGGTTAGCTTGCTTAGAAGTTTTGATGCTACAGCAGACACATGGCTATATCATACAGTAAGGCTAAGATGGTCGGCTCTTCATCATTTGTCACCATGCCTGTCACGTCCTAACAAGTATGTAAGTGCGAAAGTAACGGGCACAGTGACAAGACAATAATTCGCATCTTTTCACAAAAAAAGTAGTTAACTCGCAAAGAAGGAAAAATGATAAAATTGAAATACAACTACCCCCAACAAAATTAGAAATGTTTAAAAAAGGCCCTTACTACCGATGCATTCTTATCGCAAACAAACTACCCGAAAAAATAATAAACGAAATGGAAGACACGGTGTTCAAAATGGAACTAAAAAATTTGCTCCTCAAAAAATGTTATTATTCCATAGACGAGTACCTGAATGATGAATCTTTGCCCAAATAAAATTATGTATAATAATAATAAATTATATTAAATATGTTTTTAATATAGTTAATGATAATTTGAATTTAATATAAATAATACTAATTAATATTAATTTTATGTACATATGTGCATGCACCTCCTAGTTTTAGTGTAGTTTAAGATATACTTGCTGTGCCCTAACAGGGTTCATGTGTGAACTTGCCCTAATGTAATACCTGTTATGTACCACATGATTAATATGCAATAAATAAATAATAAATAAATAAATAATAAACAAGTGATAAAAAGGGAACCATGCTACCACAGCAGGTCGAATTCAAATTGGTAATACAAAACACTTAATTGTGGCTCAGTTAATGCCTACATTAACCCCGTTCTTAAACTTAGAGCTGTATTAGATCACAAATTTTCACAAATAAGTAAAGTACCGAAGTGTGGCTACCCCACCTTAAATGCCTAATAGGGTTGTTTCCATCTACAAATCTTAGGGCAGAATTGTATCCCAATAAATTCTTTTGGATTATAAGAACATGTTAAACTACTTTTAGGAGACCTGTAAGGACCATATTTTTGTAAATATTTAATTTAAAATCTCTTTTGGCACACGTCACGTGACCAAACTCGAAACGTCTTTGAAGATTCTGATGACGTCACAACTCTCGGAGTGACACTATTGACAGTTAGGCGATAAACAAAAAATGACAAATGTCAGTTGACAGTTCGTATCTTCTACGTGTGTATGTAGTTATGTGTCAAACCGTAAACTGTGACGTCACACAATTTTCAAAGAGCGTTTTGGGCGCGAAAGCATCTGTCAAAATATATTTTGTTAATTTAACATATTTAAAGCCTTTTTTAGTATAAAAGTTGAATTTTAGGGCAACTTTTAGTTAATATAGAACGTAATACAAGCGTTTCAAAAAATTGGAAATAACCCTATTGTCATAGCTGTCACTCGATAAATTCAATGTAAGTTAATAATTATCGATAACACTATATAAGTGGCATTCGTTGTAACTGGCAGGTGATCGATATAGTATAGTCAAGTTAACGAAAAGTATGGAAGTAAGTCGTGTAGTCGTGCTTTTTTTGGATTCGTTAGATGGCGCAACTAGATTATTTCCCCCGAGTTGCACCGTTTCTATTATGTACGGAAGACCGTTAAATTTTAGGTATAAACTATAAAGTGCCGTAATTTTGGAGTAAATTAAAAGCTATTGGGTTCAAGCTAAGTAGTGTATAGAGAACACCTTGGTGCATAGTATATCTTAATTAAAAAGATGTGCAATGTATGATACCCTAAAAAAAATTTTTTTTTCGATTGCGGCTCGAGGATAAGTCAGTCGGTTGGTGCAATCTCAAGTTAAGCTTTTTAAAGCATTATAAACATTCAGTTAACTTTGCACGCCTGGGCAAATTATGGAACATGTATTTTTAATTATTTTGTACATTGTGCTTCGGGGGAAATTAAGAGAGACGTGAAAATTTTAAAAACGGTACTTATCTAAAGACACTACATTTGCACTAAATAAAAAATAGTTTTTTTTTACCGGAAGTTTGTCAAAAAGTAAATAGAATTAATCGCAGCGAACTGCAAGCGAAGGTGGTTGCCGCACACGGCGCGGGGCGCGCGGGGCGGGGAGATAGCGCAGCGCGCAGCTAGGGCTTGCAATATCCGACAACTTTTCGGATCCGGATACATAGAAATAGGATATCAAGAACGACTGTCAAACTTCAAAAGTGCGACCAAAAATGAAATGCAAGTTTGTGCGTAAATTGTCTATGTGAGATCAAAAATAGTGATGTCATGTTACAACATATTAATAATCTATCGGTGTTTGACCGCTTTATCGACTACTTATTCAAATGTGTTTGATTGTATAAAAAAATGTTATACGAGTAGGTATGAAGGCGCTTCCCTTAGGGTCATATAGGGCCCAAAAGGTGCCTTTGATGAAACCAGCACCATATTTTAGTATGTTGTTAAGCATGTTATTTTGACAAAAAAACCATCGGGAGACAGTTTCTAACGTGGTTAAGTCGCCAGTTATGACGTCATCAAAATGGCCGGTGCCGTGTTCAGAATATTGCGTATACCACAGAAAGTATATCACATGGAAGCTTGTGTAAGGTATCATAAAAAGCAAAATTAAATGCGCTACAATATCGTTTATACATTTGACCTTGTAAGTACCATAGTTTGCGAGAAATTTTAAGTTTTATTTAAATTTTCCCGAAAAAAAATCCGTTTTTTGTTTTCATCAACTTTACTAGTAACTTTATAGGAAAACATTGTATCAAGACATGAATGCTACATTAGTAAGCTATTAAATTCCATTAAAATTTTGAAAATCGGTTTATAAACAAGCAAATTACACTATTTTTGTTCAATACCGGATGACACCACCAAGAGTCGGATGGCTGTTTCCATACAATTTGCAAGGCAAATGATGTTTAAGTAAAGGTAACTTGCTGAACGATATTTATAGTAAAGTAATATTTTCAATAAAAGTATTATTATCAAAATTAAGAATACTGAGATCGTTTTATTGTAATTTACTCCGGATCTAGCTAATTAAAGTTACACACTAATTAAACAAAATTTTTTTTACGTGTTATTTTGTCCCAGAGCATGCACCTTCGCATGCGCAAAGCATAGTGTATTTAAATCCGTTTTTTACTCACCCACACCCTGTACAGCGTTCTTTGCACTTGCAAGACAATAGCTCCTTAGGGCATTTTGGATTCGAACATCTATCTCCTCTTCCCGATTACTTTAGGTAGGTCTTTTCTTTTCGATCTGCGGTGGCAGCATGGTTCTATTTTTATCACTTGTCACTATGCCCTTCATGACAAATGATAAAGAGCCGACCATCTTAGCCCTATTCATTTGGAGATATTCTAGTGGTTGATTATCAGACCAATTTTCTCTCCTTCCTACTCTACTATCCTAGCCTTGGCCTCCAGGTCGCTTTTGTTTTGAGCCTATAGCCCCAAGTCATCAGGATATCCAATGATCTAATGTTTGCATTAAGCAACATTCGCATTCATTGTATAAAGTTACTGCGTGACATGATGTACTTATCAAAATTGATGTGCTGTTAGTAATTGCTTAAATATATGAAAATACTATATTTAAATGACAAAATTATTCATCAATTTAATTAGAAAATTGTTTCGGTTATAGGTCAATAACCATATTTAACGGATCCGTAATATCCGGATTTTATGTCCCGCTAGATCCGGATCTTATAGTTGACGGATATCCGGATATTTCGGATATCCGGATCTCAAACCCTACGCGCAGCGATTGTTCCGAGACAGTTTGTTTGACACTTTTGACGGGCAACGAGCACAAATCTTTCTTCTGGCATTAAAACGGAACTATTGTTTTAAACAATCATTGAGTGAACTAAGTAGTCTAACGTTTTCGTAAGTATATGAAAAAACGCGATTTTTCGAATTTAACAAACATTGAGCGTACCTGTATTTAATTTGTTGACTGTCTGTCTGCATACTCAGAAACCTTTTACGAGAGGTATGGGCATTGTGAATGTCATCTCGCTCTGTGTGGTAAGGCACAGCACAGCGGATGTCATTCCAGATCTAGAGCAGAGTCCAACTGGGGAAGTACCTCCACCTTACAGAAAATCGCAGCCAAATAACACTAGACCCTACTCATAGTGTTGTGTTCCTGCCGGTGAGTAAGGTTGCCAGAGCTCAACGAGGGGCGGGAGGGGGTTAGGGTCGGCAACGCGCATGTAACTCCTCTGGAGTTGCAGGCGTACATAGGCTACGGATACTGTTTACCATCAGGCGGGCCGTATGCTTGTTTGCCACCGACGTAGTATAAAAGAAAAAAAAAATCATACTATTTTTGCAGTAGGTACATGCCACTACTCGTGCCTCAAGAGCCGTGCTTCGTCGGTGCATCTACGCGCGTTCCTTCTCTTGCCACTAATCACGCGCTTGTCGCTTCTGTGTATTTATTGCTCTACGTTTTTGGTACTTGATTACAAAACTGCATGTTCCGTATAAAAATGCCAATTTTTTATGGGGTGCGAATGTAAACAAAATCAAATGAATACGATTGCATCAATTTCCAATAGTATTAAAATTTCCCCCGAAGTACAACGACAGTAAAACATGAAAAACTACTTTCCGGGTGTCGAACCCTGGTGCGAATTTGACGTTGGATTTAGATATTTTTTCTAATTATTTACTCAATTTGCACCGAGTACATTACTTTCCCCAGACCCGCAATGGCCAAAATAGATTTTTTTGTATGTTGTTTTTTTTTTACCTGTTCCGTAGCTTAAATTAACATAAATAACACGTGCGAATTTAGATATAAGTGTTGTAAAACGTACGCCAAATTGCACCGAGTACACCTTTTTTCTCTTCTTAGTTACAACCATTACATTATTTTCAGCCGATTTCACCCCTTTCCGGGGGGGTGAATTTAGTAACGATTGTATAAAGTTCGATTTTTAGCCCATACAAAACAATCCGTAGTGATTTTATTAGTCCTTAGAATTAGTTCCTGACTTTAGTGATATTTGAGTTAATTTGACCGTACTAATAACTAGGGAAGGAAAAATGATAATTTGAAATTCTTTAAGCTTTTTTGTTATGTTAGGATAACCATGAGAAGTTTAAAAAATGGGATAAATTAAAATTTAAAAATAACTTTTGATTATTTTAAAAGCATGAGAATTAATTCAGGTTTTTAGTTTAGGGAAGATTTTGTATTACCAATTTGAAGTCAGAGTGACTTATAAACTTTGAGTGGATTCTGGTAAATCAGGTGTTTCATTTATTTTAGTAGTTCAAATGTTTATTTAACCGACAGAGGAAGGGGATTTAAAGTTTTTATCTCCGTGATAGGTTCACACCGTCCATGAAAGCTATGCATATTTAATTTCGCATTTAACACTTAAATTTTTGTGACTTCAACAGGGTGCGGCGCGCGGGGCATAATAGGCAAGATTGTGAAAACTACCACCATGCTGACTACTTCGTCTTAAATAGGTAAGATTTTACAAGATTATCGAATTAATTCAGGTGAATTATTTTTGATAAAACGTGTTAGTATATTTCAATCTTACTGGGAGTAAAAAGTTTACCAAACAGCCCGATTCGAAGAATGAGATACGATGACGATGTTCTGGTTTAGATAAGTTCTCATTCAGATATAGTTTGTATGTCGTATAATTGACAGATGCAGCTCGATTTGGGCAACCAATGTCACTTAGACGTTAGAAATATCGTAGATAGATCTTATTGGGATCACAGCGGAATCGAAATAACCGTTAATTTTGACATGTCGTTTAGTTAAAGATCTTTTAAAGATCTTTCCAAGATCTTAAACGTGTCTTAATCATTCTTCGAATCGGGCCGCAAGTGTTTTTTTCCATTCCGTTAGCATTTTTCATAAAGTTTGTAAGACGAATGTTTGACAGGAACGAAAAATGTATGAAAAATCTGGGACACTTTTTATTTCCTATCAGGATCGAAAGAGCTCGTGGTTCTGGGTAAGAACAATATAAAAAACACATATTTTAAAAGTAAACCTATAGATTTAAAAGGTCCGCATCTAATGTTAGCTTGGTGCCATATTCCTATTAAAAATCAAATAAAAACCTTTAAACCTAGTTTTTAATTATGTCAATAACATTCTAAAAAATTACGGAGAACGAAAATATTCAGAAATGGAATAACGTTTCCTGTTTTTGTATGGACGATCACTCTTAAGAGGGAAGAATAAAAATGCGAGAGTTCTTGCCCTGTGAGGGTCTCACCCATAATATGGCCCAGCGCTGGACCCGCGAAATGGCCATGCGATGGTTATGGCTCCTCTACACGATGGCCCAGCACTGGACAAGCTGTAGATGCGTACGCACCATCGCTGGCACACTACCTTTGCGGACGAAAAACCCACATGGTGGCCATCCCATTGCCATCCCGCCACGCCATAAGCCATTCGAGAGCACTACCCTCTCTACACGCTGGCCCATCACGTAGTATTAATTGCATTTGCCGGTCTTCGCCACGTGTACCTTAATTTGTCTTCCTTTCTGGACTCAAGAAAGGAAGTATCTCAATTTCTGTTATTCATTACATTGCTCTAATACAGAACTTTCGGTTTATTGGGGCATCAATAACTCAATAACCAATTAAAATGTTGGTTAGAACCAAACACTTCCGTAATCAGACGAGGCGAGGGTCCGTCTTATGGGAAAACCTTTCAATGTACCTTTCCAACTGTTTGTAATTAAGCTATTTATAATAAATAGCAATGGATACCTCAGAAGCTGACTGCCGCTTGGGAGTCTCAAATGTTTGTAAGAAAATTATGGCCGAAAAGTTTAGTACATAATAACTGTGTTATAAGTTATAAGGAAGTTCAAGTATGATATTAATATGCTTCTAAGTATGAGTAAGTGGTGTGGTTCATTCAGTTTCCTAAAGCAACGTGTAATGTATTTTAAACAAACCTTACCAAATTAGATATTTTATAGTATTTTAGTCAAGCGATAAAAAATTTGGTTGAAATGAAAAAAAAATCTTCATAACTTTATGCCAAGAATAATTTATGCTTTTAATCGTATGACATGTGTAAAGTTTAATGCTTATTATCCATGAGGCACCATCTAATGTAACTATTAAACTAGGAGTTACCTACGCTATTTTCTTAGAAATATCTATATTTTTTTTCTTATTAAATATACCGCTTGAACTCTTGGAGTGCTAGTCTCAAAAATGAATATCATATATTTACCTAATTTATATAAAACCCATTACATACAAAAACAGTGATTAACGTAATACCTACGTAAGTGCGCAACTTTAATAGCGAAATTACATTTTAATAGTTGCGATACTCTCTAAATTTAGTGCTAAGATAAAACTAAAATAATTGAAAGCAATTTTAAACGTACTCATTCCTCGAATTATAAAAATATATCTCAAAAGGATGGTAATATTAAGAAAACAATTGAAACGAGAAAAGACTTCTCTGTATAATACGGTGTTCATAAAAGTGTTTCAATAAAGGTAATGGCGCACAAATTGAGATATATAAAATCATCTTTTGTTTGTTAAGTGTTCTTTTGTTTACAATGGCTTAATCTTGCGTATTTGAGCGATGGAGAGGAAGATAAAGAAATTTCAAATTTCGTTTGTCGCGGTAGGGATATATACTTAGATCACATACTTACCTTTCCAAAGACGAAGGTCAGACGATTCTCAATCTCATTCCAGCATGCCACGTGCGTTTACTCACACAACTACAAAAATAACACACTCGCATTACGTAAACTTACTCAAAATAGTCGTCCGATTGGCCGATATTCCTCGCCGAGCGAATTACAATCTTACCCAATCGACATAAAGTCCACGGAAACATTTCGCACCTGAGTCTGATCTAATTTAGTGTCTGTCGCTTGAACACTATTCCGAGCGTGTTGTGGAAGGATGCGAGTGTCAATCGACTTTGAAATCTATTTTCAACGGTGATAGGTTCAATTTAGGTTGGAGTGTGATGTAATTTTGCAGATGCTGATCAGTAATTCAGACATATTGCTCAATTATTTCCAAATATTGACGGCAAAAAATGTGTCCAATTGTCCAATGTATTGTATGTTTGTCACCCAAATCTATTGATTCATTCATCAAATATTAATGTTTGTAAAGACGTATATGTTTTCCTCTTCAACATAGTTATCGTTTTTTCTAGGAACAGAATGGTTTGAACTGATTTTCCCACACTGTTATAATTACAAGTAGCGCTATCATAAAAGATTCTTCAAGATATCATCAATTTCATACCAGCATCTTTAAACTTTTTATTCGAAAATATTATATCGTTACCAAACGCTTTTCTGTGAAGAAGACTTACATAGTAAATAAATTCTTACTAAATTTAAGTAAGTAATAAACACTTTATTGTACGAAAAAGGATAGGCTACAGCAGATGGTGTAATGGTGTAGTACTTGACGAGTTGAGGGTAAATCTAGCTCGAATTGTGTTAGTATAGGGATTAAAAACAGAAAAGAGTATGTTTTTAATAGTAACTCATATCGAATTCAACTTGCAAGCTGTGAAAGCAGACGAATCACTTGATGGTAATTATTTACTTACCATCAAGCGAAAAGTTTAAAGATGACATGTATGTATTGCGGATCGCGGCACGCACGAGCAGATGAACTTTTTTATTATTATTATTATATGAAAGGCAGACGAACTTATGGTAATTTAAGCAATTGCCGACGCCACCGTCGTCAACACCAGAGAAGTTGCAAGTAATTCGCTGAAATTGAAGATGGGAGTACGCTCTTTTCCTCTTTGAAGGTGAAAAGGTCGTGTCGGCCCGGAAATACCGCAGGCCACAGTTCATTCCACAGTTTAGCTGTTCTGGACAGAAAGTTCCTGGAGAACTACAATGTATATGTAGCAATGAGTGCATACGGCCTTGTGAAACTGTAAGTCTACCTGCGGCACTTTGTACTGACAGATATGAATCCGCTGAGTGAATCAGTTACCTGATGATTACGCGTGACGCATTACTATTTTGCGTAAATCTTTCCCATGCCTACACTAACCGCAATAGGCTCTCGTTTATAGCCCTTTAACATTAAGAGAGTCTTCCATTCTTCCAAGCTTAACTTACGCTAGCCAGACATGGGTCTACACAGAAAAAGTAAAAAATAAAATTTTATCTTGTCAACATGCTATGGAACGAAGTATACTGAGGCTGAGAAAAATACAAAAAACGAGAAACGCAGACATCCGCATGAAAACTAAATTGACAGATGCCCTTAAATTTAGTTTAAAACAGAAGTGGAACTGGGCCGGGCACTTGTCAAGATACGAAGACAGGAGATGGACTTACCTAATAACTAAATGGCCGGGCCCAACAGGCAAAAGAAAATGGGGAAGACAAAAGAAAAGATGGGCCGATGATATAATAACCACAGCAGGAAAATGTTGGATGCATATAGCAAAGGACAGAGGAAGGTGGAAAGGAATGGAGGAGGCTTTTACCCTCAGAGGGGCCACATAACAAAGATGGAAGAAATAGTTGTAAATTAAAAATACATTGCAAAACTTGTTAAGTGGAAAAAAAGCTTTAATAATAATAATAAACATTAAGAGAGAATTCCCATCACCAGAAAACCCATCATTTGAACATATTTGGTAAATGAGGAATTGTTCGGATGAATCCCTGCAGCCTCTTTTCGCCATCGCTCAACGTGACATTTTCATCTTCATTTCTTAGAGGGTCCTCAACTGTGCGTTTCTCCTTTCTACCTCGTATAAGAATAGCTAAACTGTGGAATTAATGAATTTTTGTCCGCGGTATTTCCGGACCGATACGACCCTTAAACCTTCAAGAAAAGAGCGTACTCCCATCTTTAACGCACTTACAACCTCTCTGGTGTTGCAGATGTACATGCGTAGCGGTAATTGCTTATCATCAAGCGATTTAGTTGCTAATTCGCGTCCAATATAATTTAAAAAAATAAAGAGATCGGAACCTAGCAATGGGCCTATTCCGCAATGATTAGTGCATACGGCCTTGTCGAACTGTAAGTCTACACCTGCGGCACTTTGCAGTGACAGATCTTAATCCGCTCCGTGACTCAGTTGGCACCTGGTGCTTCCGCGTGACGCCTTTCTATTTATTACCTGTTACATACGTCAGTATAACAGGTAAACAAGTACTTCAGAACCCTTTTTTGTCCCACATCGATGGTAAAGAGTCATACATTAAGCCCACTCACATAACCTTGGAATGCTTGCAACTCCAGGTCCCTGTTTCATGACGTGTATTGTCGCCCGACTTTGATAATTCACGGTACATTGCCGATTTACAAAATAAAAATAACGTTATTTACTGTCGTTATTAATAGACTCAGAAAAAATACAGATAATTATTTTCAAGTTGCTGAGACAGGCGCTAGGTGTGTAACCAATTCTTTAAACCCCATAACCTCTCGTTTTTAGGGTTCCGTAGCCAAATGGCAAAAAACGGAACCCTTATAGATTCGTCATGTCCGTCTGTCTGTCCGTTTATGTCGCAGCCACTTTTTTCCGAAACTATAAGAGCTATACTGTTCAAACTTGGTAAGTAGATGTATTTTATGAACCGAATTATAAGATTTTTACACAAAAATAGAAAAAAAAAACAATAAATTTTGGGGGTTCCCCATACTTAGAACTGAAACTCAAAAAATCTTTTTAAATGGATAGCGCGGGATAGGATAGGATTTGCGCGAGAGACACCTCCAAAGTGGTAAAATGTGTCCCCCCCCCCCTGTACGAGTAACTTCCTTATTTGGTTACACTGTTTATAGCCGAAATGGCAAAAACGGAACCCGTATTTACGAAGCGACAACATGTGTCCAAGTCCTAATAGGTTTGGCCGAGTATCAAAATACTTCGCGATCTCTGAAAGATTATTGCAGTAATAATTGTTTAGAGAGAATTTGATGCTCATTTATTTTTAAACCGAGGTTAATGTATTATTGGAATTTGGGCCGGATACGAATGCCTAAATTAATGCACCCGGATAGTTGGGCCAAATTAGCGACTGAATAAAACCGATTGGGCGAGGTGGAGGCAAACCAAAAAAAAAAACGGACATTTGCGAGTCGGACTCGCTAACCGAGGGTTCCGTACTTTTTAGTATTTGTTGTTATAGTGGCAACAGAAATACGACAGAGAATTTCAACTGTCTAGCTATCACCGTTCATGAGATACAGCCTGGTGATAGACGGACAGACGGACGGACGGACAGCGGAGTCTTAATAATAGGGTCCCGTTTTACCCTTTGGGTACGGAACCCTAAAAAAGACCAGAATGGTGAAACGACGTCGGGTAATATTATACTTTTCTACTCAGATTTACATATCTCTCATATATCGGTCGTCACGTCACGTTAGAATAAATATTTTACCTTTCTTCTCAGATTTACATCTCAATGATATCATGAAAGAATTTGTCATATTCCCAAACTACATAATAATAATGAGATAATATATATTCCTGGTGCGCACAGCTTTTATTATTTTCACAAAATCCCAAGAAAATTCACAAACACATCTGTATACAAATGCTATGGGAGTTTTGACCTTATTTTTATTGCTGGATCTACTAGCTACATAACACCTTTTTCTTACTTTCCTGACGTAGAATTTTGGAAATAATATTTGTCACCTTTGTTAACATTAATATAAAAAGTTGCAGACTAGGAGCGGTATTTAAAATTTTGATATTTTGAAGTGAAAACTTCTTTATGCACATTGGGCATTGTCGATATGGGAAAAAAACATTGAACGCGCGACACTGTAACCGTTACGGTAACCGACACCTCTTGAAGTGAAAACTTATTTAGGCGCGTTGGGCATTGTTTGATTCAGATTCAGAATTTTATTTGCTTAAACATGGTATTTACAATAGGTCTTAATACAATAGAACTACATGTTTAATCATAGAGACATGCAAATATGTAATATATTATTATGCACCAAAATTGGTTTTTAGAATAAGTCAACCAAACGCAACCAGTTTCGTTAAATTCTTCTTTCCATCCTGTTACCCCCTGCTGGGGTGTAGGGTTCGAACCATTTTCTTCCACTGACTCCGGTCCTAGGCAGCTTGGGTAACCTCCTCCCACCCCATCCCCAATACACCCAACTCTTGCTCCACGGAACGGCGCCAGGTAAATTTAGGGCGACCATGTTTCCGTTTTCCGGGCATCTTCCAGGTCAGGGCCACTTTGGGTAGGTGGGTGTCAGGCTTCCTGAGGATATGCCCAGTCCAATGCCATTTTGCCGCGTTTGGATCTCCTTGTGTACAGGTGCTTGTCCGGTAATTCTCCATAAGTGAGCGTTTATGATCCAGTTAGGCCAAAAGAGACGTAGAATTTGCCTTAAGCATTTGTTCACAAACACTTGGAGTTTTGTTGTTAGATCTTTGCGGACAAACCAGGTTTCGCACCCGTACAGCAACACACGGCTTTTACATTTGAATTGAAGATCCTCACTTTAAGTTCTTCTAGTCATCAGGGCTTCGTTAAATTACCCAGTTAAAATGCATTAAAACGTATCATAGATAGTATTTAAGAACATAAAAAATACTTATCTAATACTAATTTTATCAAACAGGTACGTCTGCGAGCGAAAAACATTTTTATTAAAGGAAAAAATTATAAAACTGTTTCTGATTCCGCTGCAATTAAGATATTAGAACATTTTTACGCTAGATGTCACTTCATGTCTCCCTAAGGCGTGTAAACAAAAAGGAAGAAATGGAAAGATTCTCAAGCTTCTTACCAGAAGTTTCAGTGGCTCAGTTGGTTAAGAGCGATCGGACCGGTATTCCGAAAGTTCGCAAGTTTAAGTCTGGCCCGAAGCGAAGAATTTTCATGTTTTTTAACTAAAACATATATCAATTACAACCCGTCCACACACTGTCAGTTTAAAACCCGTTTTTTAAGCTCGAATTTTAATTGAAACCCGCGATTTATGCCCGCGAATTAATATATTTTGTACAAATTCTACACCACAGTGTCCAGTGCGTGATTTACTACTCTTTGCGTTTGACATCGCTGGACGATTTATGGTATATTGTCAAAGTTTTTAGGGTTGTTTAGAGAGGGTTGGAAAACTATTTTTCTTTGGCTATTGAAACCTAGTGAAAGTTTCTGTGAAGTAGTCCTGGGTTCGTGTTCCAATTCTAACTTTTTTTTACCCTTAAAACCTCAACTGGATTCAGCCACCGCCTTACAGACGACTTTACGCTCTTATTTTAAAATTATATTCTGAAATAACTATGAAATTTGACAGGTTTATTTCTATTTTTTTACATACAAAACTTCAACTCTCACTATTTTTTTTTGTATAGGTACAGTCAAACAACATATCAGGTCAAATTTAAAGGGTTGACAACGCGTATGTGTATCAAAATTCTTTACGTTGTCTTCTTTCTAACCACTTTGTCACACTTGAACTGGTGTTTTTTATGAAACAAAAAAAAAAATCGGGTGTTATTACATGCCTTTATAGCTCGCTATATATAATTAAGGACTAAAAAATTACCCATACAATAACCTACATTATTTCACATTTTGGAGACAAAAAAACTAGAAAACGAAAATAATTCGACACTCTCAAGGGAATCAAAATTTATAAGGTACTTCCCGTTGACATAGAACTATGAAATTTGGCAAGTAATATCGTCTTATAAATACTAAAATTACAGGAAAAAAAGCTGAAAACTATGAATTTGTTAAAATATGAAAAAATAAAGTAAAATTTAAACGGAACCCTCCATGGGCGAGTCCAACTCGCACTAAACTTGTCCGGCTTTTTAGGGTTCCGTAGCCAAATGGCAAAAAACGGAACCCTTATAGATTCGTCATGTCCGTCTGTCTGTCCGATTATGTCACCGCCACTTTTTTCCGAAACTATAAGAGCTATACTGTTCAAACTTGGTAAATAGATGTATTCTATGAACCGCATTAAGATGTTTACACAAAAAATAGAAAAAAAAAAAATTTTGGGGGTTCCTCATACTTAGAACTGAAACTCAAAAAATCTTTTTTCATCAAACCCATACGTGTGGGGTATCTATGGATAGGTCTTTAAAAATGATATTGAGGTTTCTAATATTATTTTTTTCTAAACTGAATAGTTTGCGCGAGAGACACTTCCAAAGTGGAAAAATGTCTGTCCCCCCCCCCGTAACTTCTAAAATAACAGAATGAAAAATCTAAAAAAAATATATGATATACATTGCCATGCAAACTTCCACCGAAAATTGGTTTGATCCAGATCTGGTAAGTAGTTTTTTCAATACGTCATAAATGGTACGGAACCCTTCATGGGCGAGTCCGACTCGCACATGGCCGCTTTTTATTAGTTAGTGCACTCATGCGTTATTTCAGTTTCCATGTGAAAAATGCCCGTTTACAATTTAAAACCTCCGTGTATCATACCTCTTGCTGTTTGCGTTAGACCCGTGTGAAACATTAAATAACCAGCCTTGTGCATGTCGAACCATGCAATCTTCTAAATTTAATATTGATATATCAGTCTCAGTGCGTTTCGTTCAAGATTTTTAATAGATGTACGTCAATGGACAAGAGTCAATGTCATATTAAGGTGGAGTAAGTTCATGTTCTTCTCTGACTCTCACTGAGTGTAAACGAGAGCGAGATGGAAGAGCGTGCATGGGGGCGCTGAGTTTCCTTAAGTAAAATATGGATTATTGAAGAAAAAAAATATGTGAAAAAAAAAACATTTATTGCAGATCAATGATCCATAGGATGTTAGTAGCAATTTCGACTTAATAACTAAGTTAGTAGGAATAGAAAATATACAAAAATGTATACAAGAAGTCTCAATCTATACAGGATGATTCAGGAGATGTGAGCAGGATCAAGCCTGCCTATTCAGTAAGTTATAAGCAACTGTTTCGTAGGTACTGGTAGTTGTGAGATTAACGTTAATTTAATTTTTACTGTTTAAAAAAAGTTTTAATTTATTTACGACATTTATGGTCACCCTCTTTGTTTTATCCATAACAAGTGACAAATTGTCTGGTTACTTTTAAATAATCGTATCTCACTCGAGTGTGACATTTTGTTTTCTTCATAATCAAAGTGCTGTCATAACGGTTAAAGAGGTTCTATCTTTGTTAATTAAGCGTTGTAGGGTGTCCATGATTGTAGATAATCAAATTTGTCCTTAACAAAAAAGTGAAATAACAGAAAAACAGCGTGATTGTTTTACTTAAATGGGTGAATCAACTTTTTTTGTTTTATTATCCTGTCCTGTTGTCCAAGGGACAACAGTGGCACGGTTTGTTTGAAGAGACGTTGTATGCCGTTCTATAAACATGCTTAGTAGGGGGCCAATTATGGACATTGGTTAGAACGACCACAAAAACGCAAGTTTGATACATTTAAGTACCATAAAATCAGTATTTCAATGAACTTTTGTCCCTTGGACAACTAATCGTAACCATGGCAACGAGTGACGCTAAAAAGTTGATTCTCCCAAATATGATGGTGAACGATTCATTAACATTTACTTATTGTGTAGGCTTAGTCCTGCTCACGTCTCATGAATCACCCGTTATAGTGATCCCACACGCTTCGGTCTGATTGCAAAAACCTTGTAGTTTAGCTTTTGAGAAAATTTCATTATAATCTTTTAAAGTGTTTCGGGATTTTTGGATTCGTGATTTTTTTCTACCGAGCAAAAGTCAAAAACTCAGATTTCGAATCGCTGAAGTCCCTACAGAAAGGCCTCAAGATTACCAATTAAATATATGGCAGCCGTAATTTGATAAAAAAAAGTACTATGACTTTTTGCAGTACTTAGACCGCTAATTTACCGCTCTAGTGCGGTAACTAGCAATATAACGTGCGTATGCCGAAACTTTAAAGGACCATATGTACTGTAAAACGTTCTACAATACACGTGCGAAAAGGTAATTCTCTACACTACAAGTACTGGGAAAAATCTATAATTTGAAGTTGTAAAAAATTAAAAGGAAATAAATTTGTACGGAACCTTCGGTGGGCGAGTCCGGTTTTATATGAGGTAAAGTGTCTATTTTTATAATTGACAGCAGCTAGTTAACTTCATCTAAGTCTGAATATCACTACCACATCTTGATAACGCGATATAATTCAATCAATCATGTTAACAACGTTGATTAATAGGCAACAACATCGGAAACTCGGTATAATCTGCTAATATTAAATTACACCCTGTCGTATCACATATCATTATAACACGCAGTAGTCAAAGTTTGATTCCCTTGCTCATCAACACCATTTTGCATTGGCACGGAGTAGATGTACAAGACAGAGTACCTAATAAATAATATATATTAATAAAATGATACTGCAATAATCTTTAAAAAAGAAGTAGATTCCTCCCGCGGACGCTCCGGCTGTGGAATGAGCTCCCTGCCGAGGTTTTCCCGAACAGTATGTGGTTCTTCAAAAAAGAGTGTACGGGTTTTTAAAGGATCGGCAACGCGCATGTAACACCTCCGGAGTTGCAGGCATCCATAGGCTACGGTGACTGCTTACTGTCAGGCGCGCCGTTTACCTATTTGCCATTGATGTGGTATTAAAAAAAAGATACTTGACTGTATGCCGTCATTCTATTGACTTTATTTTTGCAATAATTCCCTTCCACCAACTGTTACACTTGGTGGAAGGGAATTATTGCAGCTGGGAGAATCAACTTTTTAGCGTCAGTCGTTGCCATGGTTACGATTAGTTGTCCAGGGGACAAAAGTTCATTGAAATACTGATTTTATGGTACTTAAATGTATCAAACTTGCGTTTTTGTGGTCGTTATAACCAATGTCCATAATGGGCCCCCTACTAAGCATGTTAATAGAACGGCATACAACGTCTCTTCAAACAAACTGTACCACTGTTGTCCCTTGGACAACGGGACAGGATAACAAAACAAAAAAAGTTGATTCACCCAGCTACAGTAGCTTTTTGAAAGGTAAAACACGGCCTACCTACTACCACCTACCAACACCACCCACCTACCGCCTACTTTAATTAATATCCAAAATACTGTAGGTGTACGTTGTTGAAGAGCACTCCGTTTTCTTCAAAATACCATGAACTTGAATATAATAGAACTAGGGTTTGCAATCTGGATCCCAAATGTTTGAAATTATCCAGATCTGGATCCGGTTCCGCGGCTCTTCCCAAACATTTCAGATCCGTCGTGAAAACCCTAAAAAGAACCAATTGTGACCTTGTGCCACGTGTATATCTTAAATATAAGGTTATAAGAAGTAAACTGACAAAGCGTTTGTCTACTTTAGATTGTTAAATCTGTTGATGTAGGAGTGATGCATTGCATTACCTCACAACTTTTCTTACGAAGTGAAAAAAAGTACGAAGAAACATTAAGGAGGTATATTGTTTTATTTTTCCCAGTTGATACTTGCTGGTGGCCTAGCGGTAAGAGCGTGCGACTTGCAATCCGGAGGTCGCGGGTTCAAACCCCGGCTCGTACCAATGAGTTTTTCAGAACTTATGTACGAAATATCATTTGATATTTACCAGTCGCTTTTCGGTAAAGGAAAACATCGTGAGGAAACCGGACATCTCCCAACAAGGCCTAGTTTACCCTCTGGGTTGGAAGGTCAGATGGCAGTCGCTTTCGTAAAAACTAGTGTCCGCCAAATCTTGGGATTAGTTGTCAAGCGGACCCCAGGCTCCCATGAGCCGTGGCAAAATTCCGGGACAACGCGAGGAAAAAAAAAAGACTTGCTTAAGTTACCCAGCAACATTAACCTGATCAAAACTCAACCAAAAAATCATGAGTTTCAAGTTCGTTATTTCGTCTAAATAAAGTGTCAAATGTTTACATCTTCACGCGACGGGTGCAACAAGTTATTACTCTGATACGTTGCGTTACTCTGAGGATATTGTACGTCAACGATCAATTACAATCATGCCCATTTCAAATATATATAAGCATTAATTATTCTGTCCATTCTAAACTCAATACGATAAGCTTTACTTCAAAATCGTAGGTATATCCATGATCTAGTGAGACTAGCTTTTAGTTTATTTTACTAGTGGTATAATGATTGAGTATTACGTTACATTTCGAAATAGATATCGAGATGTATGTTAATGAAATTTTCTTTATTGTCTGTTATTTACTGAATAGATATCTATTGATGTGATGAGTAGATTAGTTGGCTTATTGTATCTTAGAACATAATTTAAGTATTAAATTAATATACTTAGTTGTCTACTAACAAAGCAATTGATTAAGATGGGTAAATGGAAATTACTTGCACAAAATTAATGCACAATTACTTTTACAGTACATATGGTGCTACTTTACCGCACTAGTGCGAAAATTAGCATATCACGTTACTGTGTCGAACATTTAAAGGGCCATATGTACTGTAAACCGTTGTACGATACATGTGCGAATAGATAATTCGCAACTCGCGTCGATTTAAAACACTCCCTTTGGTCGTGTTTTAATTTATCGCCACTCGTTTCGAATTTCCTATTTTTCGCACTTGTATCGTAATATATACTATTATCTACAATAAGAGGTTGAGCCTGATCCGACCAATTTTTATCAATCTATTTTAATTTGACAGCAATAATTCTAGTTGAAAAAAATATGATCTCTCGAGCACGGGGATTTTCAATAAAATTAACTGCTTTACCTATACAATATCAACAAATATTTGTAAAACAGTTATCTACAATACTGTTAAAAAACACATAATAAAAATAAACGATTGTACCTATACATTACCGTAATACTCAAAACAGTAAAATTCACTGTAATGCTTCAACTGTTTCACGAACAGTAAAATTTGCTGTTTTGTTCGATAGGCCCAATAATACACTGCTTAAAGCATTTTTTTTATACTACATCGGTAGCAAACAAGCCTATGGCCCGCCTGATGGTAAGCAGTCTCCGTAGCCTTTTTTTTATACTACGTCGGTGGCAAACAAGCATACGGCCCGCCTGATGGTAAGCAGTCTCCGTAGCCTATGTACGCCTGCAACTCCAGAGGAGTTACATGTGCGTTGTCGACCCTAACACTCCGCACCCTCGTTGAGCTCTGGCAATCTTACTCACTGGCAGGAACACAACACTATAATATAATATAATCTGACAATGATTGCGAGCAGGTTCGACTGCGCATATATGAATCATTGTTGCATGATCCAACTTAATAAAAATGTTATTTATGATATTGATTATTAATGGGTATTTTTGTGTCAGTTATGTGTAAATGGTGTAATATAAATAATGGGTGTATAAGAATAGTATTTATTTGTGGTATAATTTGTAATTGTGTTTTTTTTTTTTTATTTAATTTTATTTTATTTTGTTTGTAGTTTTAACTGTAAGATGTATATGGACCCTGTCTGAAATAAAAGATTTTTTTTATTTTTTATTTTATTTATAAGTAGGGTAAGGGTGGGGTAGCATTAACCGTTAATGCAATTTCAATTATTTTAATGTTTTTTTTTTTTCAGTTTAGTAGATACCTATGTATAACTAACTACTACGATACTAGGAATAACTAACGGTGACTGCCGCCAAACTCAATCGGCACTTCTCAAGACACGTATGTCAGGGCTCCTCTACACGATGACCCAGCGTAGGCCAGTCCAAGGGACGCAGCTATGCGGTAAAGCGAGATGGCAATATCACTTGCTCCCTCTAACACATAAATTCATCCCTGGGACTGGCCTACGCTGGGCCATCATGTAGAGGAGCCATCATATTATTTGTCGGCCAAAACCTACCCGTTGGGTCCCAAACATTGTAAGGCGTCACGGTTTACGTCGTTGGAGATAGAGGGGCGAGCTTCACGCCTCTGACTGAGACTTCCAGGGATAGGGGATACATGAAAGAATAAGAGGGATGGTCTTTGCCCAGATGGGACGATAAGGGTCATCATAAATAAAATGTCCGCTTATCTGATCTGCTGCAGTGGTGACCGCATGGCTGGCTCGTTCTTCGCTCAACGCATTGGCATTGCTATACAAGTAACGCAGCCAATCTTATGGGCACACTTTCGAGTGGCAGTGTCATAGGGGATATTAATTTATTGTTTGTTTGTTTGTTTAAACTTTATTGCACAAATTTACAAAAAGAGTACAAATGGCGGACTTAACGTCTTGAGGCGTTGTCTACCAGTCAACCATTGGGCTAAACAGAAATAGTTAGTTTGGTGCAGGATTGTAAAGAGTTTATATGGAAATAGACACAAGTCGAGACTACTATGATACTATACTTACACAAATATATATTTTAAATATACCTACATCTATACATATTCAATATATATAAATATATTATTCTGTATATAATTGTTAATATTATTTCAATAAAATTAAAAATAAATAACGAGTAAAAAGATTGTCTATGATTGAAGTTGGTCAGGTTATTCAGTTCCACACTGTACACAAACGAACTTTCCTAATTGAGTAATTTTTCAAATCTCGAATTTTTGAAGCTAAGCTTCTGTCGCGCTGCGGTGCGTGCGTGCGATAAGGACAACTGTAGCTCAAACTAAAATTCCCACGCAAAAAACTCAAAAATCGAGGTTTTGCTCTCGACTGTTTTCTCCTCCAAAACGCAATCAATCATTATTACATTTTGGAAATTGCAATAGGAAGAAATAATCTATGCCGCTATGTTTTGATTTTTGGATATTTGTTGTCATAATTGTATACTGCGCCTTTTTTTGCAGCCAATTCTATTAAGCCGTTTTGGCGATTTTCGAGGCGCTGTTAGTTTCTTCAAAATTAAATGATCCAAAAAAAGTACACACGGCACAGATATTGATGATAATTATTGATTTTATTTGAAAAAAAATATCATTGCTCTAGGTTAAAAATCCAGGGAGGAAACAGGAAACGTTTGTATGGAAAAATCGCAACTACGAATTCCTCTTAAGCGCATCCACCCTGTAACTTCAGTCTCCAACCAACTCATTTCAATTGTTTCTGCCCGGAACTGAATTCAACTAACCACATTGTTACCAGTTTCATTTAGCCCGCTATTTGAAAACTTTGTTCGCTAGCGTTTATTTTTTAACCGAATTTAAGACATCCGGAGACCAATTCTGGCTTAATAATTTGATAAGGCATATCTTATTTTGATACGATCTTGAGCGAATGGGCATTTTATGCACGCTGATAAATGTAAACGGTCTTATTTTGTACTATGTATGTGTGGCAAACAAGCATACGGCCCGCCTTATGGTATGCAGTCTCCGTTCCTAACACTCCGCCACCCTCGTTGAGCTCTGGCAACCTTACTCACCGGCAGGAACACAATATGAGTAGGGTCTAGTGTTATTTGGCTGCTGCGGTTTTTTGTAAGGTGGAGGTACTTCCCCAGTTGGGCTCTGCTCTAGATCTGGAATGACATCCTCTGTACTGTGCCCTACCAAACAAAGCGATATGACATTCACAATCGCCATACTTCTCTTGGTCTGCCAGCTGTCAACAGTGATATTAGGCTAGATGGCAAGTTGTTATTAATTCTATCAGTCGATCCGGCTTATATTAAAGATCAAATGAAAATATGGGAACCATTACATTAAAACAATACAAAATGCAATGATAGTCATCGCCTGAACTGCCCCATGCTAAGGTCCGACCGAGATCTCGGTCTCGGTCTCGGTCTCGGCATTCTCGGCCAAAAATCGGGCCGAGATCTCGGTCTCGGCTCTCGGCCAAAATGGGCCGAGATTCTTGCCGAGACCGAGAATAAGCAATGAGTTATCATTATTGAATTTGAATTTTCCGCGCACGAGCCCTGGGGTCTAAGCCACTCGTTGGTTGCATCGCCCGGTTGGTGTGACGTTTTTTGTGATTTAAATTGGTTTCATAGCCACATTTTAAGCCAATTACTTATCAAATACTAAGTGTTGGGATCGGATAGGCGCGGTTGCAAGTAATGACTTGTTCATTTGGTTTTTTTCGTTTTGTGGTAGTTGTTATTGATGAATAAATGGGTGTATATTGTTATCGGGATGTAACTTAGATTAACTTGTTGTGAGTGGAAGATGACACTGGATATTTTGATACTAAATATATTTGTGTCAAAGGGAAAAAGCAAAGCAGTAGGTAAGTACAAAACGACACCTGTGGCGGATATTTTGGGTTACAAGTTACAATATATAACTCTTTATTTTGATTATTGTTATTTTACCTCTTTTTGTGCACATCCGTACTGAAAAACCGGCCAAGTGCGTGTCGGACCACGCATAATGGAAGGTTCCGTACCTTCATATAATACAAAAAAGCCGTACAAGCAAAAAAGCGTATGTTAGTGGCACTTTTGTCGTTTTAATAAGAAGATCAGTTTTTTTATAACTCTTCCATATTCAAAATAATTTTCCTGAAAAATTATTTGCTTATTTAGAATTTTTTTAATGGTTTTGCTCTCCCGGTTCAAAAGTTAGAGGGGATCACACAATTTTTTTTAATCGATTATTGTCAAAAGTATTTATTTAATAAAAAAAAAGGTTTTAGCAACCTTTCTGTATTTTTAAAGACCTATCTAATGATGAGCCACATGATTTTTTTTTTTACTTTTTGTTACATTTATACGGAGTATATATTTGAAAATATATTTTACATTATTTTTTTCGAAACTAAGAAGCGACTTACATAATACATCTACACCTACGTTCCAACTTTGGTTATAAAATATACCGTATAGTTTTTGAGTAAAATGGCTGTGACATACGCACAGACCAACAGACTTAGGACATGACGTAACTACAAGGGTTCGATTTTTGCCATTATGGCTACAGAACCCTAAAAATACTGTTTAATAGCGCTAGGAATTGATTATGATAACTTTTTTCTGATAAATCGTCGAATTTCGATTATAAAAACAATTTTAGTGCAAAATTCGTATTTTTTCTCTATTTTATAAATTCTCGGTCTCGGTCTCGGTCTCGGCCGAGAATCCCATTGAATCTCGGTCTCGGTCTCGGTCTCGGCCGAGACAAAAAAAGCGTTCTCGGTCGGACCTTACCCCATGCTACTCGTAAACGGTACTTCATCGGATGTTTATTACGTTAAAATAATTTAACATTTGCTATACCCCTTGTAAGGGTCCATGTTCACATATTTGTTACCTTGTACCTTGTACCTATTTTGTTATATTGTACATGAATGCAATGATGCCAATATTTTTATTTTTTATTTATTTTTATTTATTTTATTGATAAAAATGTTTACATGACATTACAGTTGAGTTGAACCAATGCGTCACGAAACTTAAACTAACTAATAATTATAAGTATTAACAATTATAAAACAATAATGGCACATTAACAAATTAAATTGGGACAGTTGAGCACCTAGCATCCATCGCCTCACGGAATCTCAAGCATTCACTATACATTCCCGTTATTTTAATGATTAAATTGATCAAGTTGAAGCCATCTTGAAATATGGGATACAAGAAATTTGCGATTTTGACGGTACGGTCTTTTTTATTTTGGAAGTTAAAAAAAATTCTAACATTTTGAATCTTTGAGGTTTTGTAAGTAATATTTTGTCATATCCAATTAATATTTTTTTTGTGTAATATGTTGTAATGAATTACTCATTTTCTGTTTAACCAGATTTTGTTAAATTTAACATCCCTTTTCTGTAATATAAACATTACAGCTGACATACTTATCATATAGGTCCCTATCCATAACAGTATCAGTATATTGATGGGTATCACCAAGACGATCGTCATATATCAAAACAAGTTCAACACCGTAACAAATTGTTAAATTGGAATCGACTTCTAGTGCTAACGTTTATTTTTTAACCGAGTTAAAGACATCCGGTGCTGCCAAGTCTGGCCGTGAGGCGAATGGCGGAGTTCATTATTTCTATTCGCAACAATTTAAAGGAATGAGAAGTTCGTTTGAAAAGTTACTTGGCCAACGATTTAATCGGGTTACCTATTTTTGCTATACGTACAGGAGTATGTGAGTCACATTGTTTGGAAAACGGATGGAGTTAAGTACATTGTACAATATATGAAGGCCATGTATTCCTCTTGTTCCTTCAGTCGTCCCCTCAATGCTGAATATCGTGACATCATGTCTTTCTTTGAAGACCCTGATCTTCAAAGAACCATGTTCCCCCATAGGCTCTGTTTCTCGCCAAGCAGTTGGCTTTGTGCAGTTTTAATTGTTTAGGTGCAGTATTTTGCGCACACCATCTAGCAGAGAGAGGGCCCTGAACTCGAACAACTTTCTACTTTCTTCTTCTTAGCCCTTTTCAATCTCAGAGATGTAGTAGACCTCCTTAAATTTTTGCCCTTCTGTTGTATTTTGCGCTCTATGTACCCATTTCGATTCAGCTGTTCTTTTGATATCATACCAACGCATTTTTGGTTTCCCTGCTGGACGCGACTCCCCCCAAGGTCTCATCTCTTTGCCATGCCATGAAGCGAACAGTCCAGGCCTAAACAGTTTTAGTTTATCTTTGATTTTACAAACAGAAATTTCATCCGATATAATAGTTAGCTGCAACTTCAATTGCAACGTTTTTGTTTTATTAATTAATATTTAGTTGTGTATCTGTCAAATGTTTCAGGACATTTATATTAAAATGTTCATATTTATCTTAGATGTAAATATTTATCAGTTCCTATTTCTATGGATAGAATTCATATTAACGTTTTAATTAAGATTATGTTTCCGTTTTTTTTTTTACCTTTTTATAAGATTGTAAGAGAAAATAAGGATAATTGTATGGTATCAAAACAAGTAGGTAGAACACGTTTTTAGTTTAAAAAAAAATGTAGTGAAAAATTATCAATTTACATACAAATTACAACAAAATATTCCATATACATACTTCCATTTTCATATTTAATTTCGCAATAAAACAGCGCGAACCTGCCTTAGGCTCCCCTCCCCTATCCAAATAAACTGAAATAATTATCGAAACTCATGTTATTTTACTTTTTTGTTGTTCATATTCGTGAATACTGATAGAAGCAAACGTTGTTACCATCAGTTTTCTGTTTACTACCGTATTCAGATGTAATACGCAATCCGTGACCTATTCTCCCTAGCGAGCACATATTGTGTTTGACTAGCTAATACAGGTTGCAGCGCCATTGTCTTCATTATTGTCTTTGTACTAATTCAGAGGCTGATTGCGCCCCCGTTATAATGCGGCTGCATGCTGTGATGAAAGTTACATGGGCCTTTGTGTTTCCGGTACCTAATAAGTTATATTACTATTTCTCATTCTGTCTATTATTGGAGAAAAAAAACACAATTTTGATGCGTTACATTGAAATCAATTGCAGTAGGTATCTTTTATTGAACATGCCAAAAACTCAATAGCCAAATCGGACATTCAGCTTTATGACGAAAGTGGAGGACAGTCAAGTAGTCCTCAATTTCCGCTCTGGAGATTAACATTTTTTTTTTAATAGCCTATTTTGTGTCCCGTTTGGCATGGATGTATAAATCAATAAAGCCGACAAAGTCGTAGAATACAATCTATTTTTTTTTAGGGTAGCTCCCTTACACGTAAAGTGGGGGTGATTTTTTTTTGCTTCAACCCTACAGTGTGGGATATCGTTTGAAAGGTCTTTCAAAACTATAGGGGTCTTCAACAAATATTTTTTGATTAAGTGGATATATTTGGATATAATCGCTCCGAAACAAAAAAAAATGTGTCCCCCCCCTCTAACTTTTGAACCAAAAAAATATGAAAATAATCGCGGAAGTAGCGCTTAAGAAAGACATCATATGAAAACTATAGCGGACATGATCAGTTTAGCTGTTTTTGAGTTATCGCAAAAAGTTTCCCCTTCATAGTAAAAAGACGTACTATCCACAGTTCATCCATTGGTTAATAATCTACTATACTTTAAGCTCCAGTTTAGCTTATTGTGTCGGAAGAGTAACTACGGAACCCTACTCTGAGCATGGCCCGATATGCTCTTGGCCGATTTATTATTTATGGAACGGGAACAAAAAATCAATATAATTCAAGAACCGCAAATAATACCTATTATCCTCGCAGATGGTTATACTACGAATCTTTTGTGATTTATTGGCATATTTCCGTAACTTTACCGACGACCGGTTTGGCCTAGTGGATAGTGACCCTGCCTACGTCTGATGGTCCCGGGTTCAAATCCTGGTAAGGGCATGTATTTGTGTGATGAGCATGGATATTTGTTCCTGAGTCATGGGTGTTTTCTATGTATTTAAGTATTTATAGATATTTATATACTATATATATCGTTGTCTAAGTACCCTCAACACAAGCCTTATTGAGCTTACTGTGGGACTTAGTCAATTTGTGTAATAATGTCCTATAATATTTATTTATTTATTTATTTACACTTTTGACATCTATCATTGCTTTGATTGCTTTATTTCAGTCTTAATGGTTCCGTCACACCATTAAAGTTTTTCAACTACGTCTTGTCTTCTAAGCGCGGAGTTCAAAGCGAAGCGCTCAAATAAAGCATTAGAGGCGAGAAAGACGAACGCGTTGATTGCGCCACTTTGTCAGGCTACGTGCGTCGATTTAGCAGGCCCTGTCTGGGAAAGCCTATTTTTTTATTTATGTTGCGCATTATAGGCTTGGTTATTAATATCATCATCATCACAGGCCTTTGCGTCTATTGCAGACGATTTAAGCATTGCTGTTTAGATAACGGGTTTGGTGACTGTGGAGGCCGATGCGTGAGCGGCACGACCTTCCATATTTTTGGCAGAGAAAACTCATGCCACCTGAGGTTCCAGTCCCAATTTGCTTTCTGCGACACCTTCTGCTATCTAACGTAGTAAACCAGGCTTGGTCGCATAGCTTTCTCCCCTCCACAACACGCTTGCGCTATCCATCACGGTCTTCAGCTAAAGTTTCCCGGGCATGGTGGTCGATTTCAAATGCTGACATGTCTCGCTTAACATAGTCTTTAAAGCGCAGCATCGGTCTTCCAACGTTCCTTTTAGCATACGCAACTGCACCAAGCAAGAGACGTCGAGGTATTCTAGAGGATTCCATCCGGTGCACATGCCCCAGCCACCGCAAGCGTCTCTGTTTGAGAAGAACGGCAAGACTGGGCAGCTGCGCTTTTTCGAGAAACCCTTTGATTTGTCACTTTGTCCTGCCAAGTTATGCCTAAAATGTGCGATGAAGTTTAAATAAGTACAAAGATATATCCTACCTAAGACAGATATGACCTATAAATGACATGGTTACTAAGTTTCAGTTTAAACTTGAAAATTGCGAAAAAAAAATTGGTTTTGAAACATGTTTGTAATTTATTTGGCCGAATTGTACTTTTTGAAAAGGAAGCAAAAAAAACCCGAGTGATCGAACACTCACACACACACACACACACTTTTTTTTCAGTGTAAACCTTAGCCTTTCCAAGCCTCGCTGCGTTAACGCACGTAGCCGGAACTAGAGGCACTAACGAGCAGGTGTGCGTCACAAAAACTCAAAAAGTCCGCTTTGAGCGTTACTCGCAAAGGGCGGTTAAAACTGACTGTTTCGGTTCCCTTTCTTGCCATCTTCTGTGGAACGATGTCTTACGGTCCGATTTGAACAATGCTTATAAGATGTCATAGCGATACGATACTGATCCGTCAGTGAAAAAAGTGATATTTTTTCAACGAAAAACCCGTAAAGACGAATCTGCTGTTCCTATACTTATGAGCGAAACCTACCAAATCCTATTTGGGTTTATGTCAAAATTGTCTTATTTTATTTACAAAAACGAATTTAAACTTCACATAAATGGCTATTTTTCAAACGCTTTTCAACGGAGATTGAAAACCTCGAAAAAAACAAAATTCTTTTTTAATTTGAGCGCTTCTCATGAAAATCTGTTTTGGACTGGCTTTTTTCTTTTTACTTGGTTTAGTTTTATTTTTCATGCCATCAAACTTAAGGACTCTCATGGTTGGCCTTTGGTTCAAAGGAAAATGGACGTTCGTATTTAATTTGTGGATTCAAACGTATGTTCCGCACTTTAATATATGCATTTTTTGAGCTACCATTTGATACGCTCTACCGAATAAAACAAATCGTATCTGTATAATATTTGGAGCGTGACTCGTATTCATATATTCGGACCCGAATATGTCCTTAAACTACGCCCAAAAGAGAGGTATGGGCATTGTGAATGTCATCTCGATTTGTGTGGTAGTGCACAGCATAACGGGTGTCATTCCAGATCTAGAGCAGAGCCCAACTGGGGATTACTTCCACCTTACAGAAAACAGCAGCCAAATAATACTAGACCCTACTCATAGCGTTGTGTTCCTGCCGGTGAGTAAGATTGCCAGAGCTCAACGAGGGTGCGGAGTGTTATTCTGCAAAGCGCATGTAACTCCTCTGGAGTTGCAGGCGTACAGACTACGGGGACGGCTTATCATCAGGGGGGCCGTATGCTTGTTTGCCTCCGACGTAGTATAAAAAATATTCCAGGATTTCAATAGTGATGATACTTCTATATAATTAATAATTAAATAAATTAGTTCTAAATAATTAAACTGAATTTGGGACGGGTGCCGCCGTGACCGATGCGTGGACTAAAGGTAGCCGTAAAGGCTGAAGAAGCAGATTCAAGTCGAGCTTCGATCATAAGATGGTTTGTTAGGTTAGCCTAACTTTTCTTAAAATATGCCATTTGATTCGGTTTTTATAATTTATATATAGTGTGACTGCTTAAGAGTCCGCAGCGAGCTCGATTCTCCATATGTCGCGAACGTATAGCGAACCGGCTAATATTTGCCAACGTCATGGAGTAGATGGCGCTAGTAGTCACGTTTAAGTTAAATAACCGCTTCTAGGTTATTGGGATTTTTTGGTTGAAGTTGAGAGGGTAGATGAGAACGACAGTATGAAAAAGGAGGTTGTGTGCGAACAAATCTACGGCGGAGTGATATTTGCTTTTAGATCAAGTCAGAGACGTTCTTATGGTGTTATTAGAATAATGATGTGTCTCTTGTAGATTGTGACCGACGTTATCAGTACTCAGAGTGAACAGTGATCCAGTGAGGCTAATATGAACTTAAGGTAAACTTTGTGTGAGGAAAGGGGTCGTTATAAGGGGAGGTTTGGAGGCGACTATTAAGCTCAAGAAACCAGGTGGATAATCATGTGAAACTCATGTTACATGTAGGTAATAAAGTCGGATACCTGCACAACTCATATCGTCATCTCACTAACGTCCAGGCCTCGTATGGGTATGTAGTATATTTAGATATCGCTTTCCAGTATCCGTAAAAGCTCATTCGATAGGTTAATAAGTATGGTGAGCTTGACGACACCATACAAACGTAGTTACATTCTCATTTTAAAATGACTAGCTAAAACTTTGTACTTACTATATCAATCAATCAATCAATAAGAATTTATTTCGAACAATGTCCATATTGTGTTAGTAACATACAAATACTTAAATCTAGGGTTAGTATGACAAGATATTACTACAAATTCCTACATAAAGGGGCATGTAGCTGCACCCAGTGCTTCAGCCACGGTGAGTCCCACCGGTCGGCCAACGTGCACATACTATTGGATACGATACGGTACTAGTGTATAGGATACGGTATATCTATGTCTGTAATTAGTTAATGTAGCTTTAGTTACCATAGTTAAAAAATACAGAAAATTTAAGGTTTTCATCTATTTCGTTTGTCTTATAAACCGGAGCTATATATATATTACAGATATATATATACCTACCTCATATCACTGTATGTGCAAAGTTTCATTACAACCCAACATATAGTTTCAAAATCAGAACGAAACTCCGTTTTCATGGGAAGGTTAAAAATCGGCCGAGCTTGCTGCGGACTTTTAATTTTTACTTAATTTTTTTTTTATTCCTTAGTTGTTAGCTTATATAATCCGCATTTTGCTTACATTATTTCAACAACAAATTATTTTCATTTTATTTCAGGTAAGATCTGCCAGCCTACGTACGTCAATATTTGAACGATCAAATTTGTAAGTCTGTTTTTCTGTACAAATTCAAGTCAAAGTAAGAATTAAAACCAGTACCCCTAGTGTAAATAAATTCGATTTCCAAACGTGACGTACGCGTTTGCGTTTGGTCTCATTTTGTATTGGATTTCGAAAGAGCGCGCCAAGCGGGACGTTTTGGAACCTCAAAATCCTATACAAAATGAGACTTAACGCAAACGCGTTCGTCACGTTATGATGTCGATCAAAGTTATACTAGGGGTACAGAACACTTTACTGCGTCGTCAAAATGATATTTATATTTTAAGATTTTTATTATTGTTTCTATGTTAGTCTGTAAGGTATATATGGGCCATAGTTGCCTGAAAACAAATGATATTTAATTTAATTTATTAAATATGAATCTCGTTCCCTGTAAATCAATAGTAAGTTTGCAATGACAAAGTTCCATCGGCATCTGTCAGTCAAGATAAGTATCGTATTAACTGATGGGATTTCGGGACTATTTACCATAATTTTCATCAAGTACAATCAGCCGTAAAAAATATATTAATTTTGGAATAATGTTTAGACAAAATCTGCGATTTGCAATGTTAGATTTGATTCACTGAATCGTATTTAATTGGACATTGAATGAATATTAAAGTCAGCAAAATTAAATAAAGCGAATAATGATTAACGCTTTCGTTAAAAATACCTTAATTGTATAACAAAATACTTTGGCAATCAGTTAAAATAAAGGTATCTATAAACTAAAAATAAATAAATAATAATATATAAATATTATAGGACATTATTACACAAATTGACTAAGTCCCACAGTAAGCTCAATAAGGCTTGTGTTGAGGGTACTTAGACAACGATATATATCATATATAAATATTTATAAATACTTAAATACATAGAAACCACCATGACTCAGGAACAAATATCCATGCTCATCACACGAAAACATGCCCCTACCAGGATTTGAACCCGGGACCATCCTCATCATATAAAAGGTAAAATTCTAAAAGCTTCGTAGGCAGGGTCACTACCCACTAGGCCAGATCGGTCGTCTAAGGCTTAATAAGGCTTGTGTTGTGGGTATTTAGACAACGATATATACAATATATAAATACTTAAATATATATAAAACACCCATAACTCAGTAACAAATATCCGTGCTCATCACAAAAATAAATGCCCTTACCAGGATTTGAACCCGGAACCAACGGCTTCATAGGCAAGGTCACCCACTAGGCCAGACTGGTCGTCAAAAACAAACCAAAATAAAATTTCAAAATGTTTTAATACCAGAATGGCTCTTCCAGAAAAAATGAACCCGTCTGTGGAAAACTGCCAATGATTACCATTTCATAAGAGATTTAGGCACCGAAATGTATTGCGTTCGATCCTAAAACATACTTTCGTAGATTTATGATCGCCCATGTTTGCAATGTTTTATGTGAAGTGTTGTAGTTATTTCTAATGTAGCTGGTTTTTCTTATACTATGTCGGTGGCAAACAAGCATACGGCCCGCCTGATGGTAAGCAGTCTCCGTAGCGTATGTACGCCTGCAATTCCGGAGGAGCTACACGCGCGTTACTGGGGGCCTACCGCGAACCACGTTCGACGTGTTACCTCTCTGTCGCGCTTGTAAATTCGTACGTAAGTGTGACAGGGAGGCAACACGTCGAACGTGGTTCGCGGTAGGCCCTCTGACCCTAACACTCCGCACCCTCGTTAAGCTCTGGCAACCTTACTCACCGACAGGAACACAACACAGTAGGGTTTAGTGTTATTTGGCTGCGGTTTTCTGTCAAAGCGACATGACTTTCCTCTCTTTCCGACGTAGTTGAAGGACGTGCCTGGGTCCTATAAGAAATAAAACTTATTAGATCCGGATTTATTATTGAAATCAACATGATATGCAGCGAGCTGCAAAATTGTATGAACACATTAAAAATGAATCCATTCATAAAGCGGCCATGCAGTTTTGAGGTTGGGTGTACATTCAGCATCAAAAGTAGCGGATCAGACAATGCCTCAAAAGTATCTGCCATTCTGTATGTACCGTACTTACTTATTAATTAACTAGGCAATAAGCTAACCCATCTTTATTTAAGGGAGTTCCCTCTGCCAACAAACTGTCTTACAGTTTGGCAGAAGAAAACAAAATTGTAAAATCAGGGTTTTTTTTACCAGAATAAATGTTTTTTTTTTTTTTTTTTTCTGGAAGAGCGTAACAAAACGAGATGAAAACTGATAATGGATTTGTTATCAACTTATTATGATTATGCTACCTTATACCTTATTTTTCGCATTATCTTAGTACATTTGTGTCGAATAGTCGGTTTTAACTGTTTAAATTTCATCAGCTCGTTAGCATAGACACGTAATTTTAGATAGCCCCACAGAAATAAGTCAAGAGCTGCAAAATTTGGGGAATTTGGGTGGCAATCACTGTCACTTTTTTTCAAAATTAATCGAGCAAACAATGTGTTTTAAACAACAGAAACATTTGAGATAAAATTGCTTGCTGCTAGTGGTAGAAATTTGGCAGAAATTATCTTCCGTATACAATTGCCAATCCTAAATAATAATATTTATATTTATATTTAGTTTTAACATGTGGATTTTCTCATGTAAGTGAATTATGTAATTCTTTATGAGAATAAAGTTCTTTAAACCTCACTTAGAAAAATAAAAAGCTATACGAAAAAATATGGATGCGGGTTTAATTTTTTTTTGAAAGTGTTTTAATTAGGAGTCCGCTTTCGAATGTATGGACCTTCGCTTTAGAATTCTGAACTACTCGCTTGTCATTACTGGAAATAACGCGTCTGACTGTACACATCAATATTCAGGCGTCGTACCCCTTTCAAACGAATCAATTGCCTCATTGTTACGATTTCTAGTCTATAGGCAGTTGTGACATGTCATGTTTTGTTTGTTATGTCATGTATATGTATACATATTTATAGGTACAATACAGTAGCGAAGTCTCCTCATTTCACTTTTTCATTCGGCTTTTCTACAACTTGGAAAGAATCATTTTCGGATTCCCTACTAAAAAATATATATATTATGAAGGTAAGGCAACGCGCATGTAACTCCTCTGGAGTTGCAGGCGTAAATAGGCTACGGAGACTACTTACCATCAGGCGGGCCGTATGCTTGTTTGCCACCAACGTAGTATAAAAAGGTATAAGTCCACCTTTCTGGGTTTAATTAACTCTGTAATTGTGTTTCTCGTGTTTCTTTTTTATTTACTCCAATATTCATATATATTGTACATATAAAGCACTACCCTAATCATACAATGATGCCCTTCCAACATTCTCATTGAGTTTCATAAAGTAAAACAAAAAGTTTCTTATTTATATGGTATTAGGACTAAACAATACACGTGCATCACAAACTTTTTTTTTTTTTTTTTTTTTTTTTATAACGATAGGCAAGCGTTTGACCACGATCTCACCTGATGGTAAGTGATGATGCGGTCTACGGTGGAGCACGCTTACCTATGAGATACCTATTTACCCTAGCCTTGAAGAGACCCAGATTGTACTCATGCGGAAACACAGACTCGGGCAGGGCATTCCACTCCTGTTTATTACAAATCGTAAATTGAAATAAATGTCATCGGAAGACCCCATCAGTTTGTATACGGCCTCCGCAACTGGCGGAAGGGGTCACTTTTTCTTTAGTACATAACATCTATTTCAGTTTATAAAAATACACTTAATTAAAATTTCCAATTCTCAACATGATGAATACAATTCTTGAGATACAGTTCAGACTGGCATACTAAAGCTTTGGTTTCCTAGGATAGCGGTGCCGTCCTATAGCGGCCGTACTCACACCGGTGAATGACGTCACTAAAACGTTGGCTACGTAAACAAAATGGCGGGGTATCCTAGAGGGCGATGATTAAACATAAACATAATTTATTTAAAAAACACGCATTCATATAAAACAAATACTTACAAAGTGCCTGAACTAGGTTCCCTGTATTTCAGGCGATAAATATTGTAAACGTAGTTCATAAAAAAATAATTTTCCCTTACAAAAAACAATGTAATGTAACATCTTAATACTATAATTAATCGAATAATTATCATATTGAAGGAAGATTCTTTTTGCGTCCGTAATATTACGGCTGCCACATGAATGTATTGCTATCCCAGAAAACCAGGGCTTAACTGAGGCTTAGTAATATTTAGTTTAGGTATATAGTTAGCATCAAAGTAGTGGATCAGACTATGCGCCAAAATTATCTACCATTCTCCAATAAGTGATATGTAGAACAATCACAAATAAATAACTGTTTTGGATCAGTGATCCAAAGTGAATCTTGGCCTCCGAAACGCTAGCGTTCCACCTATCTCGATGCGATAGACCGTAGCAAATTCTTTTGAACGCAAACGGTACAAAGGACCCCGCAGCAAATATAAGAAAAAAATGGTTTCAGTGAAATCTCATAAAATTTTAGTATGATGCAGATTTAAGTCTACTGATTATTTTTATAAGCGCACAAATCTGTCAGAGATATACTACAAGAAATTGTTATTTCATACAAAATATATGTTATATATTACGAGGGCGGACAGGTCTTACGTTAGGATCTTCTTCGTCAGTCCAGCGGTATCTGGGACTTCAAGATGATCCGCCCAGGTCCGGTCTGGGGCTGGACGTTATTATAAGCACATGGACTAAATTAAGAAAAAAAAATACAAATAACATGATTGGCAGCAAGAAATCCTTGCTTTGTCTGTAATAATCTGTCAGTATGTGTCATTACTGTCAATTCAATGTATCGATTTTAGGAAACACTTCATAAAAAAAGAAAAATATTAACTTGAATATTTCTGAAACAATGCTTATGCGAGATTTGTGCTGTCATAAAAAAATTATCACGAGACTTACTACATTATAGTAAAATTTCGTGAGATTTGGCTAAAACCACTTTTTCCTTATGTTTGCTGCGGGTTTTTTATCTTTATTTAATAAATAGGGGTGCTTTTATATCGCTAAGAATGTGCAAGTGCCATAAATTTACCCTACTCATAGTATTGTGTTCCTGCCGGTGAGTAAGGTTGCCAGAGCTCAACGAGGGGTGGGAGGGGGTTAGGGCCGGCAACGCGCATGTATCTCTTCTGGAGTTGCAGGCGTATGTACGCCTATGTAGGCTACGGATACTGCTTACCATCAGGTGGGCCGTATGCTTGTTTGCCACCGACGTAGTATAAAAAAAAATCAAGTATTCTTATTTTAAAAATAAACTGTCCAGTATTATCATCTTCATAATCCGATTATGACGTCAGAAGAATCCCCCATGCTTCGCCAAATTTGTTTTCCTTGTAGGCAAATTGTATGGAATTTCTCCATTCACTCTCGAAGGTTCCATGGGATAATATAATAATCCTATCCGTTGCTGACTGAGCTTTGTATGAAATCTGGGACGGAAAATAATATCAGGGGTGTTGGGTTGGTCGATAAATGTCGCACGGATTTTGATGCGTGAGTTGACGGGTTTGAAATGGCTATTTATATTTTATACATGCATATTGATTATATGTATAAGTCAATCCCAAAAATTAAAGTCAACCGTAAAAGTAATCGTGTTGTTAGTTATAGTTATAGATCAATAGATATAGTTCTGTTTTGATTTCATGCTATTAAGTTTTGCGGGTTACTAACTAAAATATGGATCGTAAGCCGGTCTGAAATAAAGCATTATTTTAAAGCAGTAGAATTGTCATTGCTAAAATAAAATAAATAAAATAAGCCTTTATTGCTGTTCTGCAGTGATATCAATATTAGGATTTTCTTTTCCGACAATGGGGTTTTGTAACAACAGCTTGTATTTCCACAAATGCCTCTTAAGATTTCTACTTCTCCCTATTTTTTGACCGTCTCATCCATCCTGGGCGGGCTACTTTTCTGAGGTCATCTTTCCAGTGTTCCATTGGCCACCCTGATCCATTTACAACCTATTGTAGTCATTCCTACAATTAAATAAATAAATAAATATTATAGGACATTATTATACAAATTAAGAAAAACTGCTGTTGGCCTAGCGTGCGACTTTCAATCCGGAGGTCGGCGGTTCAAACCCCGGCTCGTACCAATGAGTTTTTTAGGAACTTATGTACGAAATATCATTGATATTTACCAGTCGCTTTTTGGTAAATGAAAACATCGTGAAGAAACCGGACTAATCCCAATAAGGCCAAGTTTACCCCGTGGGTTGGAAGGTCAGATGGCAGTCGCTTTCATAAAAACTAGTGTCTACGCCAATTCTGGGGATTAATTGTCAAGCGGACCCCAGGCTCCCATGAACCGTGGCAAAAATTGCACAATTTAATTAAGCCCCAGAGTAAGCTCAAGGGCTCAAGAAGGCTTGTGTTGAGGGTACTCAGAGAACGATATATATGTAATATATAAATACAAACTTAAATATATAGAAAACATCCAAGCCTCAGCTATAAATATCCGTGCTCATCACATAAATAATTGTCCTTACTGGGATTTGAACCCAAAACCATCGGCTTCATTAGTCAGGGTCACTACCCACTAGGCCAGAACGGTCGTCAACTACTACTATTTAATATAATAAATGCGAATGCAACTCTGTACATCTGTCTGTCTATTACCTCTTTACGCTTAAACCGCAGACCTAATTTGATAATTTAAGTATGGAGTAGGAAATGTAAACCGGTTTTTCTTTGTATGGAATTTAGGTTTATAACCGGTTGTTAACCGGTATTCACATACGATTAAAAACCGGTTTACAATCCTTAGTATGGATATAGTTTGAGGCCCGGGGAAGGACATAGACTAGTTATTAACAATCACATTTTTTTTCTTTCTATGCAAATGACTTCGTAGGCTGGGTTTTTCATACCAACTTAATCCCATTTTACTCCCTGGATAATATATGGAACAAATCACATTTCTGAAATAGATGAGCGCTCCAATGAATCCTGAACTTAGGTGTACTTTTTTATACTAATGCATAGGGTTTGCACGACGGATTTGAAATGTTTGGGAAGATCCGGGTATCTGGATCCAGATCCGGATACATTCATAGATTTCGGATCCAGATTGCAAACCTTACTAATCCATTTGGACATGACATAAAAGCTAAATACACTTTAAGCAATTATTCGAGACTTCCGCTTTGAACAGTTTAAACATTTGATCAGCTTCAAGAAAAGAGCGTACTTAAGGCTGAAATGGGCTGCCCATGGGCTGCGGTGATTGCTTACTATAAGGAAATCTATCTTCTCGTTTGCCTCCTGTATCATAAAAAAAAAGTTTAAAACACTTACGTTCTCTTAACCTATAATCAAAAGACACTTAACGGCCATCCTTATCCACCTCATTAAACATAAAAGAGATAGATGTAACGATTAAAATCGGAACTCGTCAAAAACAGTCGTCAAAGAGGAAAACTTTTCTTTGTTATACAAAATTAGTGTCCCAGAGATTTCGAGAAAGTTCTTATTGGCGAAGTTTCAGGAACAAATTCGTTTAATTTGCCCTCTGTTTATATCATTATAAGTATTATTCAATGGAACTGGCCATTCTTGAACTCTATAACAAGTGTATAAGTTTTATACGTTTGTTGTATTGTATGGAGCTCGGAGTGTGGCATACCCTGCGACCCGTACCGCATCTCTGTCCGTCCGAAAGCGCGTGAGTGCGTGCGTGCGTCCGTGCGTATAAAAAACAATAAAAATACATATAAACACACTGTAAAAACCTGACCCAGGGTGCCGCCAGCAACGGGCAAGGCCCAAGCTGCCGGTGGTCAAGGCCGCAGTGAGAGGAACCGCCGGACTTTCCGCGCTGTGCCCAAGATCACCGCCTTCTGCATCTGACCCTTGATCCAACCGCCTAATGAGAGTCTCTCAAGGTGTTGGTCGAGATTTTTCACTATAAAACCCGTTCGCTGAAAAGACTATCGGGACAAAATGATCATCGAATCAACATCCTACATGGCGGTTATCTCGTGAGCCAAGTCCAGGTACTTAAAGTACCAAAAGTAGATTATTATTTGTATCTCCTTGGATTTCACGGGCCTATAAATCCCGGTCTTTTGATAGGCTTGCGTGGGGATATAGATCCAACTCACGACTTATGCAAATTTTCACTTCCACCCCTGGAGCATTTAGCTCTAACGACTCCTCTCTGGACGGCCAATGAAGGCAAGCCAGAGCTGAGAGTCCTCTTGGGGTCCACTCCGACCGACGAAGACACGCCGGAGACGGAGACCCTGACCGACTCTCGGGAGTACTCGGGTCCGTGGGGTCGTTACTCCCCAGCAGCTCGCCACAAGCTGATTATTATTATTAAGATAGCTAAATGACTAAAATCGAATATCGATCAAAGACTCACTCTCTACCCTTTAGTTTTTGAGTTCTAACTAAATAGGTACATGATAATGTTTGAAGTATACAAATAAACAACTTCATTTGGAATAAGTAATTCCTACAGAATTAACTATCAATTCACAAATCTCAAGTCTTTGAACGCTCAAAACAGAATTATATTAATAATACGGAATTGTGAATGTAATTATTTGGCTGGGTGTCGTCGAATTTGAGACAGCCCTGCGATATCGGACTGCGTTCATTAAATGCCAAGTTTTGCACGCTGAGGAATAAGCTAGGGTTGACAATGAATAATTTAAAAACATTTTTAGATCTGTTTATTAAACTTTATGGTGAAATGTTTAAAACATCCTGGGTCTCCACTTGTAATGACGGAGAATCTCTCTCACCCTCAGGGTGTTAGAACCTATTAAATACATCAAAACGAGTTACTCGGATATTTTAAGCCTTAGATTGCTGGACATATTTCGTTCCATAACGAGAAGCTTTCTTTAACACGGACACTTCTATCGTCCTGTAGCTGACCACGTTGAGCAACGTTTGACGGACAATACATGAATGACCCGTTTTAATATATTAACCTTTTGACCGCCAAAGACGTCATATGACGCGCGCGGCTACAGCCCAATATCAACCTCCATGCTACCGACAAGGTTCACGATTACGCGCCGCCTACGATACGCGTCTTATTCAAAGGGTTAAATATGTCTGTGTCTCACTGATGATGATGTCGCTGGAATAGAGGCCTACCTAATGAGACGACAGCTACGATGGTGCGGTCACGTCTCCCGCATGTCCCAAGACCGAGTCGCGAAACGCATCTTCTACTGCGAACTGCAAGATGGAAAGCGCAAACAAGGCGGCCAATTCTTGCGGTTCAAAGATGTGTTGAAACGGCATATGAAGAGAGCTTATATAAAGCCAACGAAGTGGGAGAGTCTAGCCAGTGACCGTCCACGTTGGAGGCATATTGTGCAGACTCAGGTGCGTCAGTTTGAAGCCAGGCGGCTCACAGAACTCGACGCTAAGCGCGACGAGCTGAAGGCCAGACCACCTGCGGCCATACTTTACAATTATGTCGGAGGGGTGCTGACTTGCAACGAGTGTGGTCGTACATTTGCTGCAAAAATTGGCTATATCAGTCACCTGAGAGCGCACCAGCGACGCTCTCAGCGGTAGAACGCAGTCGCTGTGGTCGAAAACGGCTAGGAGAGATGATGATGAATTCTTTTATCTAATTAGATTTTCGACGTCAACGAGAGCAATAAACGGATGTCCGTTGGGACAGAAAGGTCCTTCAGTCCGGAAAACGCAGCGGGCCAAGGGCTTTAACTTTAGGGACGAAGGTAGCTCACGGCCGACCCTTTCTTAAGATTTGTTTTGGCCAAGCTTTTCGTCACCAGCGTATTCCAGCTAACAACGACCGGTCTGGCCTAGTGAGTAGTGACCCTGCCTATGAAGCTGATGGTCCTGGGTTCAAATCCTGGTAAGAGCATATATTTGTGTGATGAACACGGATATTTGTTTCTGAGTCATGGGTGTTTATATGTATTTAAGTATTTATAATTATAATATATTATATATATCGTTGTCTAGGTACCTACAACACAAGCCTTATTGAGCTTACTGTGGGGCTTAGTCAATTTGTGTTATTACACAATTGGACATTATTATGTCCTCTAATATTTATTTATTTATTATTTAATATGATTTTAATAATTGTGTTTGTTAGAAAGGGACAAAACTTAGTAAAGGTTTACCTGTCGATATGTTGTACTAAAGAAATAGTTATTTGTTTTACAAGGGGCAAATTGTTGTTTAACCGCTCGTGCTAATATTGGTACCCGAGCAAGCGAAAGATTCCAAAATTGAACCACGAGCATAGCGAGTGGTTTGAGAAGTGAAATCTTGAGCGTTGTGATGGTTTCAAGGCACGAGGGTTACACAAACTTTGCCTGCGATTGACACTAAATTTTCCACCACACCGACACACACGAGGAAAATACTAACTACGAAATACCAAAAAAATCTAACCATATCAAATCCAAATGACCGTAATAAAAAAAATATCATTCAAAATTAACATTTAAAAGTAAATTCTACCAGCTAACGTATAAGGAAATAACTCAAAATTTGCATCTGATTATTTTGCTCCACATGTGGACAGTTCTCATTCATTTTTGAACAATCAATCAAGATGGCAGTTGATGTGGTGAAAAATATAAGTATTAATAAATAAATAATAAATAAATAAATATTTTAAGACATTACACAAATTGACCAAGTCCCATAATTAGCTCAATAAGGCTGGTGTTGAGGGTACTTAGACAACGATATATATAATATATAAATATGTATAACTACTTAAATACATAGAAAACACCCATGACTCAGGAACAAATATCCATGCTCATCACACAAAAAATGCCCTTACCAGGATTTGAACCCGGGACCATCGGCATCATAGGCTGGGTCAATACCCACTAGGCCAGACAGGTCGTCGACTATATTATTAAATTTAACCGTCCACTAAACTCCGTTGGACATCCCTGATCACAATTTATTTACAATTTTCTTCATGAAATACTCCGAAGCTCTCGGGAATTTATTACGGGACTTTCCGAAGTAATTCAGGATTTTCCGGCGAAGATACGAGTACCTTGGATTAGGTTTCTTTGGTGTTTAGCCGTTTTACACCTCTTGTTTTTAGGGCACGTACACAATATTTTACGATTCACGCAAAAAGTTAGGCAACGCAAAAATTTCTGGATATAACTTTTAGTTATGAAGCGAAAGATGCCCAAATTGTTTTAAATTCAAAAATGTGGTTTGGGACTCGTTTTAAGATTTTTTTTAATGATATAGGAGGCCAACTAGTAGATAAATCGCCTCACAGTAAGCGATGACTGTCGCCCATAGACACCCGCAATACCAGAGGGGTTGTAAGTGCGTTACTGACTTTAAGATGGGATTTTTCTCTTTTCTTGAAGGTTTGAAGGTCGTATCGGTCCGGAAATACCGTAGGCGACATTTTATTCCAGAGTTTAGCTGTGTGAGGCAGGAAGTTTCTGGAGAAAAGCACAGTTGAGGACTGCCAACCATCTAAGTGCTGAAGATGGAAACGTCGCGTAGGGCGATGGCGGAAAGAAGCGGCGGATTAATCTGCATAATTTTTCAAAGCACTGCCTTGATACATACGATAGAAAATGCAGAGCGAAACTAACATCTCTACGCACCGCCAAGGAGTCAAGCTGATCTGAATTACGCTGGCAGGCAACAATTCGAGGTGCATATTTTATATCACCAACGGTGTGTCTGTAAGATACAGAACTTGACTTACTATTAGTACAGTAATGGAACTGGAAGATCTAGTTGTACTGATTATCTTTGTGTAACCCAAGGAACGAGGGCTCCAAGTAGCGTTGCGAAAAAAGTGGAAGGTTCTCGTCACCAAAACCCTCACTTTCACAATTATTCAAACTTCGTGCTGTAAGACTAGCGGTCATGTCACAAGAAAACAATATGGGTCGTACATATTTTGTTGTATACTTAACTTGCTCACGTCTTTCAAACATCGCAAGGTAAAAATAATCAAAAGTTAGTGTTTACGTTATTATATAGCCGTTCAGGCAGTAGCTTAAATAAGAAAAACGTGACATATGTATACCCGGGTCATTAACTTTTATTGTATTTATTTTATTCACGCGTTATTTATTTATGACCAAAAGAAAACCATCAAAATAATCCCGTGACTATTAAAATATCCGAAATGCAGGCTTCATCAGGTGATTCAGGTGCAAGGTGATGCAAATGCAAATGCAACATGCTTTGCCTTAAACAAACCAATGAGTATTATCCGCAACAAGCTTTTTAATAATAACTTAAGCTAAGTAGAATATCCGTCCCGAATTATGCCTGGTTCGAATACTTCGAATGCCCCCATCACACTGGCAGCGTTACTGCGCTGAACGACCTGTGAGATCTGTTGGACCAGGTACGATCCGGACCGAAGGTCGCATCCCCTGTCTCACAGCCGAGCTGCCGACCTTAATCCCTCGCAAATTCCTTAGACTCCATCTCCAACGCCCAACGCCCGACGCGCCTTTTATTGTATTGTTTACAGTAGTCACCTTTTTTTGAAATTTGTTTGAACCAATGTAGATTTTTACTAAAAACCCCTAGTTTAAAACAACTGACATCGCTCTCAAACCTTTGTATAAACTTGCAAACGAAAGACGGCCTGACTCCCATTCAGAAAAACGAAATCTCGAAAACAATAGTTCATGCCATTCTGTTTAAGAAATACTGTCCCTTTCAATGTACCTACACAAAAACCTAGTCTTAAAATTGCAAAAACTCAAGTTCACTGTTCAATCTAAAAACGTCATAAGTTACTAAGATGTTTATGTTAGATGAGACTTTTCGGAGATCAGTATGGGAATCTTTACTACCGAAAGCCAATTCGACGTAACTGCCAAGGGACAAAAGTGCTGTCATAAAAATACCATTGACCTGCTTCCCTTATCTGGGTACCTTAAACGTCTCTGAGTTTACAATGTAGCTTTCTGATACAAAGTAATTTTTGTAATTGGATCAATGTCGACGTAACTATTGATGGGGTCTAAGTAGTTTTGGCCAGGATGGGACACTCCGACAACACTGATTGTCGAATGAGTGATGAAGAGGAAGCGACAGTCTGACGAGGGCGTGACATATAGCTGTGTCAGCAGACAACGAATGAAGGACTTTGGAGCAGGCTATCTGGAACCGAAGGAATTCAAAAGGCTATGCATAAGCTCCATCATCCAGCACATGGAGATGGTAAAAAAGGCTCTTGAGTAGCATATGGATCTTTCCTAAGGGAGCAACTGCACAAAAGATCCCTATGTGTCAAAGTGTATCCGCAAGGGCCCCCGAAAATTATAAGATAAGATAAGTAGTAGACGGAGTATTGGAATATATTTTTATATGAGTTGGGCTTCCACATATGAGTACTTCTCCAGTAAGTAAAACAACCTCTCTTTTCTCTATCAAGCTATTCAAAATCATGACTTCTATTGGAATGAAGTCGAACTGTGAACCTCCTTTTTGCAAGTCTACAAATTATTTTTTCTTTGTGTGGCCACCGGCGAACTCACAACAGTCACAACCGCCTTTAAGTACGGTAAGCAAGAAAGTTCCAGCTTTTAATGTCACATAGTTATTACTTTTTACTAGCACTTTAATACAACTTTACTAAACGATATCGATTTCTTATCGACCATCGCATAAAATAGGGTTTTATGATTGGAACGCTACACGGAATTTTAAAAACAAAAAACTAGATTATCTTAAAGAGAAATCTTGGAGACTTGCTAGAGCATAATACATACAAATTAGGTAAACTTTTGGCAATACCTGTTATGTTTTCCCACTAGCTCAATTCTAGTAAAAAGGGCGGAACGTGATCGGACGGATCGTGAACCAATAAGTGCAAGTAAAAGTGATATTTAATACAAGTTTGACCCTGGACAGCACCATTATGTAATTTTTACATACATACATATAATTACGCTGTGTCTGTAATAAATAACTTAGTGAGAAACGCCTTTTTGGCTGCGACGCTGCCATTAGGTGACTTATTTTAGATATACCTACTCAACCTACTGACAGACATTAGTTTCAAACGATGCTAAATTTATCAGTCAATGAAAAAAAAACTTATTCATTGCAATGCCAAGATGTAAAAAGATATAACGTGTCGTGTGCAGAAAACACACACACACACATTTTTTTTGTTGAGTTTGACCAAAAGTTCTATAACATTTTTTTCTCCTTATGACCTCAGAAATGCGTGGATAAAATTAAATCTGTCGGGTTATATGGGCTCACGGTGTATTTATTTTTGCATCACTCCCGACTAAAAGTTACATTCGGGTTGAGACTGCACCTACGTCTGCTGTCTGGTCTGCATTGCTTATAAAAATATCAATTATCCTGCACGTTCCGACAACAGCGACGCTTTTGCAGTCTCAATCCCAATATACCCTTAACCCAGGCCTTGTCATGTTTGTCTGCGCTTAAATCAACTGCCCCACATAAAAGGGGCCCCACACATAAACCATATTAATAGTGCTTATATTTACATACGGAACCCAATAAAGCCGGGAGTTATCTAAACAAAAGACGGCCGCATACCATTTTCCACACCGATACGCATCTGCCGCGGTGATAAACTGGTTTTACGCTATATAATTCACTCGTTGTGTTTAGGGACCTAGTCCTAGTGGATTGGGATTGGGATAAACGAATGTTAACTTGATTATACGCGAAGGTTTACTGGCGAAGCACTTCAAATTTGAGATGTTTCATATTGTTTATCGAATGACAACTAAAGATTTTTTCTCACAAAAAACTTAATGGTGTTTACATAATTATATACCGCCAAACTGAAGACAGTTTGTTGGCGGATTAAGCGCTCTTTAACATGGTGTGTTCTACCCATTTATAACTTAATACATACTTATAACTTATACACTACTTAACTAGAGCGGTAGGTATACTAAAGTTATACCATACAATAATTTTTTTTTATACTACGTCGGTGGCAAACAAGCATACGGCCTGCCTGATGGGAAGCAGTATCCGTAGCCTATGTACGCCTGCAACTCCAGAGGAGTTACATGCGCGTTGCCGACCCTAACCCCCTCCCACCCTCGTTGAGCTCTGGCAACCTTACTCACCGGCAGGAACACAACACTATGAGTAGGGTCTAGTGTTATTTGGCTGCGATTTTCTGTAAGGTGGAGGTCCCCCCTCAATCGGAGGTGTTTATAGGTGTTTATTCCATTTATTATTTATTTGTTCCTAAATTACAAATATTTTTTATGTATTTAACTGTTTATCTATATCTGTCTATTATTTAAATCGTCATTTTGTACCCGCAAAGCCTTTTTTTTGTACTAAAAAGTACATATACCATAACACCACAGCCAAACCTTATTGAGCTTATTGTGAGCCTGCAACGAACTATAAATAACTATAGAAGCCTTACTGTTTGCCTTTTTTTGCACACATCACGTTATTTCTTGGTGAAAAGCGAAAAGATAAAAATTAAGAGTTTCCTTTAAATCTATAATGTCGGTTTGTTTGTTGTTTGTATGTTTAAACCAAGTCACATAGGCGTGGCAGCCAAAAAAAGCGTTTTTGCTATGTTATTATAGAAACTAATTTTCACAAGAATGGTCATTATCTCTAAAACAAGATTTTATAAGACTTTGTATGACATTTTATTCTCTAAATGCGTTCAAGAATACACCTTTAAAATCTGTCGGGTTATATAGGCCCACATTGTATATTTTTATGATTTGTGTGAAATTCTACCATAAATAATAAAAACCGGCCAAGAGCATGACGGGCCATGCTCAGAGTAGGGTTCCGTAGTTACTCTTCCGTCACAATAAGCTAAATTGGAGCTTAAAGTATGGTAGATTGTTAACCAAGGGATGAACTGTGGGTGTACGTCTTTTTACTATGAAGGGGAAACTTTTTGCGATAACTCAAAAACAGCTAAACTGATCATATCCGCTATAGTTTTCATTTAATGTCTTTCTTAAGCTCTACTTCCCAGATTTTTTTCATATTTTTTGGACCTATGGTTCAAAAGTTAGAGGGGGGGGACACATTTTATTTTTCTTTCGGAGCGATTATGTCAGAAAATATTCACTTTATCAAAAAATGTTTGTTGAAGACCCCTATTAGTTTTGAAAGAGCTTTCCAACGATATCCCACACTGTAGGGTTGAAGCAAAAAAAATGTTCACCCTCAATTTACGTGTAGGGGAGGTACCCTAAAAAAAAAAATTTAGATTTTATTGTACGACTTTGTCGGCTTTATTGATTTATATATCCATGCCAAATTTCAGCTTTCTAGCACTAACGACCACGGAGCAAAGCCTCGGACAGACAGACAGACAGACAGACAGACGGTCATGGCGAAACTATACCTAAGGGTTCCTAGTTGACTACGGAACCCTAAAAAGAACTGTTTTTATCACCGCCAACTCACACTTCACCATTCTCCGGCAGATTGCAACTCCTAATTTTCCGGGAGGGAACAATATTCTACTTTCCACGCTTGCATTATCCCCTTTTGCTTCATTTCCTCGCTTTCACATGTTTTCATGATTTTTCTTTTAAGCCAGTGTTTGAGGTTATGTATTAAAAGCCTATGTTGCTTAGCTCATATTAAAACGGATATACTCATGTCTGTCTAAATTGGTAAAAAAAAAAAAAAAATTTGACAAAAAAATTAATTTTAGATTCAAGTTTTTATCGCTAAGTGTACTTTTCTTTCAACATGCAAATGATACTCATCGAGACAATTCTAACAAACCCAAACACGATTAGGTTATCAAAGGCTCCTGTGTCCATCATTAGATCAGCTCGATGGTACAGCCGATGTCAAAGATATATTTACACTTTTGCACCTTACTCCCTTGTAATAAGGCGAAAAAAGTAAACATATCTTTGACGTAATATTTCATTGTCACTTAACTTATAAGAAGTTTCAGCTCAATCGAATAATGGGAAGTAGATAGGTCAAATTTAGCTTACAAAATTTGACAAATACGTACGAGTACCGACATAATACATACATTGCAAGTTAAATAAAATCTTGTAATAAAAAACATGAATTCTACTTAATTTTAGATATACGGAAAGTGCGTTCCAAGGTTTAATATAAATACAAAGCTTTAAAAACAAAGTCATTTCGGAAATACATAGTCAATTTTAAGACTTTTTTACACATACATTTTGCTTTATTTTTGTTTAATTTGTTTATTTATTTGCCATTGTTAATTATTTAGTTTATTTTTCAATCAGTAATGTATGTTAATGTAATCTACATGAAGTTAAGGATAATTTATTTTGTGAAGCAATCTAACCTAATTTCTAAATAAATCGTTGATTTAAGAAACAAATGTAACTGAATAAAACCATTAAATATATTTACGTCGAATGGTGACAGCCGGTTTTTGGTTTGATCAGATTTTTTGCCTTACACCTATTTCAATCGTACCAAAAGCGACGCTCTTAGTCAATAAAAAACTTCTAGGTATATAACGTATGAAAGAGAAGTCAGTAATTTAAGGCAAAGGAACAAGAAAAATATTTCCATTATAGAGGGTGGCAGATTTTACCAAAACCTTTTAATTTAATGAAATATAATGATATAAAAGAAGATAAATGCGATTAATATTTTTTGAAAACGACATTATCAAAATATCAACCTTCGCTGTGTACGCATTCTTCTAACTTTTTCCGCACGTCCCGAACCACTACTTACGCTTTGCAGTATTATGTGAAAATACTTTGCAGCTGGGCCTTTGGTGGTGACACTGGTAAAAGTAAATAAAAGGCTAATGAAATACATAACTCATGCGGGATTTCATATATTGTCATATCTAATAAAGGCCCATAATTCAATTACCCAGTCTGACCAGTCTGCGATATTATAAGGTATCACTGTTCTATTAAATTATTTGCAACGTGACGAGACTTAATATGAGACTGTGAAGCGTCCTTTAACTCAATCCCCAAAGGCTTAGACCTTTTTTCGTGAAACCTTTCGTGAAATCTGCGAACCAAGCTGGTCGACTAACGTCCAACTGACCGTCCAACGAGTTATGATATTTCTATTTTTTTCTAGGTATTTTGTAGTCCACAAATACTTGAAGGTAAGGATCATAAAATGAAATAGAAATGTCTTGTCGCAACCGGAGATTGACATTGGAAATTAAGCTTTTTAGTTAATGAGATATAGTGCTACAAAGTAGCTACAAAAATAAAATAATCGAGTGAATAACCTTTGATTTTGCATTTAATGAAAATTTGCAGCATTTTATTGTTACTCAATTTCCTAAATCATTTTATACCCTTGCAATCCTGTGGTACATTCTTTCCCCATTTCCTACTGCCTATGAAACCGATGCCCCCGGGTTCGAATCCCGCTAAGGGCATTTAGCATCGGAGAATGATTTTACTGCATTATTAACGTTAGCGAACTATAAAATTAGTGTCACTGACGGTTTCCATCAAACACAACAAATAAAAAACATATTCAAATTCGTAGCCGTAGACTTGAATTCGTGACAAAATTTTCATATTTGTCTTTACCCCTAAATATTTGACCCTAGTACCTTGTCCTGCGGGACTCCCGTGCTCTGCATCCACGTCTTCAATGCCTTCATATCTGTCAAAAGGCTCCATAGCCCGTCATTTTTCACTGCCCTGCCCCGACCCACTCGGCACACCTATTAATCTTTTGCTCATATTTCCTGGGGGAATCTTTCTTTTTGTTTTTACTCGAGATTTTTTGTTAACGGCGCTAGGGACAGGTAATAATTGGGCCTTTTGGGTGATTAGGAGCAATGTTTTTCTCGCGACGTAATTACGTTGTAACGTGTTTCTTGGAGATAAAATGTGGTTCGAAAAGCTGATTTTTGTGAAGTAATTAATCAATTTCAAGATAATGTTGAGAAGAAATAAAATTATTGTGCTTGATCATATTGTAGGAATTTACGTAAGAACAGATATTATGTATATTGTATAATTATAGTTGTCAGAAAGTCTATGAATAACTGTAAATCTTCAACTGCAAAGCCTGCCAGGGATTTACATAGGCGCTTATTATTAGGAAAGTGGAAAATCTTGCAGAATGGAGAGCCTTGGTGCAAATAACGATCTCATGTGGTCGTGATCCTCAGTCACGAGGAAACGAGGAGGAAGAAAAAAAACTTTCAAGATAATAGCGTACTCTCAACTTAAAGACCGGAACTTCTAACCTCTCTGGTGTTGCAGTTGTCCATGGGCAACGGTAATTTCTTACCATCGGCTATTCGTCAGCTGGTAAAAAAATGCAGTAGACTATAAATACTGAAATGAATGTAGGGAAAAGGAACCCACTGTTCCAATTGTAACCATTTAGGTCAATTAATTGCGTCAAATGCAGCGTAGTGTAACATTGGCTCTAAGTAGACATTTGAGTTCCCGAAGGAAATTATCTTGTAGGCCTTGGCGGTAGTAATGAGGATTAAATCGTTAGAATTGTATGGGGCTTCGGGAGTAAAGCTATTTCTTATTAGGATAAAACATTTGATTATTTTTCCTGCGGAGTGGTTTAAGTATCTCCATTCTGTAATTTAAGGAAATTGACATCATGACAGTGCACTGTCAATACATTTATGAGAATATTCTGTATGTGCATAAAAATATTGCCGATTTTAAGAAAAATTGTGACATTCATAATATTAATACTAGAAATAAACATAAGCTCGCCGTGCCCTTCACTCGGCTCCATAAAATTAAAAAATCATTCATGGGTAATTGTGTGAGATTTTATAATAAACTTCCAAACCATATTACTGAGTTACCAATTAATAAATTTAAGAATCATGTAAAGCGTAAACTTATTTCTAAAGCTTATTATACCACACAAGACTACATGAATGATAAAACAACGTGGGATTAATTGTGATTCGAAATGATTAATTATTTATTATATTTGAATAATGATGATGAAATGGATATTCCAATGCATGTATTTCCTTTGTTGTTTTTATTATATTTGTTTGACATTTAGAATTTATTCTAGAAACAATCTAGACTAGTATTTTGAGAAAGTTTTAGTATTAAATTTGATCTATGAATTATATTCATTAGTATTATATATGGAATAATATTTACAACATCAATAAATTGCTCTGATAATTGGATTAAGATAATTGTATGTAATACTGTCTTACTATTCATAAGTGCTTGTTGCTAGGCCTACATGAATAAAGTATATTTGAATTGAATTGAATTGTAACAGATAAAAAGTCTTTATCTGTAGAAAAAAAATACTGTAACTACTTTTGAACGTGAACTGGGTGCTTTGCCAACGTGCCTATCGTTAACGCTCCGTAGCGAACGAAACGCAACTGTCACTGTCGTAAAAGAGTGATAGAGAGAGAGTGATGACTATGCTACGCTACGTAGCGTTAACGATTGGCACGTTGGGTAAGCAGCCTGTAGAGATATATCTCTATTTGGAAAAGTAGCCCAGAGTGGTAGATCCTTTTGGCGTGTTGTTTTGTCTGCTATTACTGATGCCGACTGTACCTATTGCAGCTGAAGAAAAATGGAAATGGAAACAAGGGTGGAAGTAATATTTATGATAAAAGGCTGATCCCATGTTTTCCAACATTGTTTCTAATCCCATTTCACAGTTTATTTTACGTGATAAAGTAATAAATATCCAAATTAAGGTCGATTTTTTTTAATAATTATATTTTGTTATTAATATGGTATATATAAGAAGTCAAGTTAAGATGATAGTAAATGACCGCTTTGCCATACAAACATAGTCCCTCATTATCCTCTCAGGATTTTCACGTTATAGAAAACGTTTTCACGCAATTCATTGTACAGTCAGCATCAATAGTAGCGAATGAAACAACGCGCCAAAAGTATCTGATATTCCGGATAACTTTTCCAAATATAGATAAATCTCTAAAATTTACGTTCAAAAGTATATATTTTACAGTCTTAATTATTCTACATGTCTTAAGACACAAAGACAGGTTTGTTACAGGTCTGATAAACGAGATTTAGTGTATGGAGTGCCGCAGGGAAGCGTGCTGGGTCCGCTTTTATTCTTACTGTATATTAATGACCTTCCTCGTCACATTAACTACACAATGGTACTCTACGCCGACGACAGCACAGTAGTAATTGATTGCAAAGATGATAGAGACTATGAATATGAAATTAATTACACTTTACATACCATAATTGAATGGCTCAAGAACAATAATTTAATGATAAATCTAAATAAAACGAAAGTAATGCATTTTTATCAAAGAAAAGTAATGAGATCCATTGATTGCAATTATGAACGAACAGTTATAGAATCAGTAAGCAATACAAATTTTTTAGGAGTCCATATTGATAATCATTTAAATTGGACAGCTCATACTGAGATAGTTTGTAAAAAATTAAATAAATATGCTTTTTCTTTGTACAAACTGTCCAAGCAAGTTAGTATGGAGGCTGTGATGATGGCCTATCACAGTTTCGTTGCCTCTACTTTGCGCTATGGGATCATCTATTGGGGTAATTCAGTCAACAGGGAAGCCGTCTTTATGGCACAGAAGAAATGTGTGAAAGCGATTCGGGGGCTTCACCTCACAGATAGCTGTGTGCCACATTTCAAAGACCTGAACATACTTACATTCCCTTGCCTCTACATTTTCCCAAACCCAACACTATTCAGGACGGTCTCTGAGGTATTTGCTAGAAACTCCAGGTACCCTCAGAATCTCTTTCCTGTTTCCGCAAATACTGCCCTAATGCGTTAAAGTGTGTTCTGCTTAGCTAGTAAGATTTATAACAAATTGCCTGTCCATTTTAGAATGTTACCCCTAAATCAGTTTAAGCATAGACTCTTGACATTTTTAATTAAAAATTGTTTTTACACTATTTCTGAATTTTTGCTGTATAATTTTAATACTTATGATTTGACATGACTTTCAATATTAATAATAACTAGGTATTTATGTAGATTTCGCATGTTAGTATGTAAGGAAATTATTCAAGTTTTTGTACGCCATCAGGCAGGGTATAGTGATACACATATTTATTTACCACCACTGTAATCATTTTGAAATACCTATACTCACGAATAAAAACACTTTGAACTTTGAACATAATTATAGAATCACCACATTTTAATGTGAAGTTGTTACAGAATGGTAAATACTTTTGAAACCTTGTTTGATCCACTACTTTTGATGCTGACTGTACATTATTTAACCAACAGCTATGCCCCTTCGTTTCTTTTAATGATTTTTATAATTATGAGCGTAAAACTAATTCCACACAATTTTTTAAAAGCTCCTAACTCATATAATTTATAAAAATATAATATACATCTACATCAAAATGCGTAAAAATATTTTCTAAAATATTAATATCCATAGAGGAAACGGAGGACTATGTGTGTATGGAGAAGCGGTCACGTGACTTCGTCTCATTTCCCCTTAATGTAATATAATAATTATTTTTCATCAACTAAATTCTGAATCCCGATTCGTGCGCTCTTTTGTGCCATCTATAGTTACAACGAACGAGTGTAGTTGGAACGATAGCATGTAGTTACATAGACTATAGAAATTGTTATATTTTCTTACAAAAAGACTTGTCAGGCGAATACTCCACATATCTGGTTATAACAGCTTGAGGAAAATGGGAATTTCCTTAAGGAATTGCAAGTGAGAGGAAAGAACATGACATATTAGATTTGGATATCCCAAAGGGGATGTCAGTTCATAATGTAACGTCTGCGGGTAAAATTAATATCTGGTCGAGGGGAAGTCTATTCGTATTCGTTGAACTGAATATCAACTTGTAGGAAAATCCTGATCGCGGTAAAAAAAGGCTTAAGAAGGGGCTGTAGTTTTGATATTGAATTGTAAGGCTATACGTACAATAAATACTGCTAGTTACTGATATTTATCAAATATCATGATATCTATTTTTTTTACTTCTTCTTCCTCGCGTTGTCCCGGCATTTTTGCCACGGCTCATGGGAGCCTGGGGTCCGCTTGACAACTAATCCCAAGATTTGGCGTAGGCACTAGTTTTTACGAAAGCGACTGCCATCTGACCTTCCAACCCAGAGGGTAAACTAGGCCTTGTTAGGATTAGTCCGGTTTCTTCACGATGTTTTCCTTCACCGAAAAGCGAGTGGTAAATATCAAATGATATTTCGTACATAAGTTCTGAAAACTCATTGGTACGAGCCGGGGTTTGAACCCGCGACCTCCGGATTGCAAGTCGCACGCTCTTACCGCTAGGCCACCAGCGCTTCATATCTATTTTTTTTACAAATAGATAAATTATTTATTAAATAATCAAGTAACATAGTATATAACTTTTCAAAAAACGAACAAAGTACTTTTTTTTCTACTATTCATTACAAAAACTAAAATATAATAGAACTTAAAATAAACTTATAAATAAAAAATGCTCCCCAGGTCACCTTCATGCATTATGGTACCCAGAAGGCTGGCAGCGTTACCTTTTTGAATGGCCAGGGTTATCCTCTGGCCGAGGCAGTTGCCAGCCCTCCAGTATATATATTGCTATATTTTTATCGTCTAGTCTAATATATTGACGGATCACAATATTTGTCACAAAAATCTAGATTTCTGAATTCCTTTTCGCAGTTTTTGATAAATATTGATATCCGCCAATATCCTAGTCTATACGAACAGTAAATACTTCGATATGTCAATAAGTATGCATCGCGAGAGTGACGACTGAACTCTAATAAACTCGTTACAGTATTGACGTGATAAATATTGCACGTGTAGTGTTTGTTGCGTGAACAGAATGTGGGTGTGATCCTTGATGTTTGTACAAATGATGATGTTAATAAATGTAGGTATTTTCTTTCTTTCTAGCTTTTTTAATTACTCAAAAAAAAAACACAAAAACGTGTCTAATTTTCCTATCATTTCAATTGTATACGGTTACCTTACTTGCCGTAAAAATGTAATTTTAGCTAGAAATTTAGCCGTGGGAATATTATTAAATGCTTATTGAGAAATTTTTTAAACAAAAGTACATATATTTTCAGAGTTGAGTTAATAAAGTAAAACACTAAAACCTGCACGATCGCCTAATCTCTTATTCCTTTCTAACTACTGGATTTTTACCCCCTCGTAGCATAATACAGCAATGGTTTTATCAAACACGATCTCAACAATCGAAATTGCAGCGTCAAACATTGGGACATTTACCCTAATATATTTCTAAGGCTACCGTAGAATTAGAATGGGCTCTGCCGCTTGAGCAAGTCAGATGGCGGTGACTGTTAAGCCGACTGAACGTGCTCTGAATCCAATCCGAGGGGCTAAACCGGTCCGATAGGTATTATACGTATTTTACTTTTTTATATAAATATACGAACAGAATAATATCTCGCGCATGCAATATCTCTGGTGTTGCCGACGTCAATAGGCTACGGTGACTGCTTACTATCAGGCGAGCCGTATGCTTGTTTGCCACCGACGTGGTGTTTAAAAAAATACTCATGGTTTTTTTTACTCGTAAAACTGTAAAAAGAAAAGTCTAGCAGACTTTCAGTTTCGAAATTTGCAATTGTTTAAACCGTGGCGGATAAATATTTTTATTTCTCATGCTCTGAAAGTGGGTCGTTCTTGTTCTAAAAAGTGCGCAGAAAATGATACGTTTCAGCGCTGTACTTTCCAAGTACGTTTTTTTTTTTTTTTTGCGATAAACAATTAAAATTTGGGTTTTAAAAAGATTTGTTGTACAATTTACATTTTGATAATTTAACCTAAATTTTTAATTGAAAGTGCCCTCAGAAGTTTATATTCTTAGCCGTGTATTTTTAAATGTATAATCGTGTATTTTCCTTTCCTCGTATTCTAAATGAAAAATAGAGCGCTTAACTTGGATGAAAGGCACCATTATAGTCTTGGAATGTTGGCGCTCTGACAAAAATGGGTGCTTTTATTCCTCTGGTTAATGATTTGTTCGTGATGCAAAAAAAGTGCGTTCGTGTGCTAGTCGGAATCCGAAATTGGGATAGCTGCAAACCTTATTTCATTAAACACGGCATACTTACTCTTCCATGCATTTACATCTTAGAGTTATGCATATATGTAAGAAAAAACATACATTTGTTCAAAGAGCTACAGAATAAAAGACAAAAATATAAACTCGAATTACCCGCGCCAAAATTTGAAATATACCGCAAAAGCCCTCATTATGCAGCCAAAAAATATTATAATCACCTCCCCAATTATTTAAAAGCAGAGGAAAGGGTCACTACGTATGCCAAGAAGTTGAAATCGTTCCTTGCTGAAAAAGAATATTATTCACTAACCGATTTTCTAACTGATAGTTTTATTAAGTAAGATAGTTTTGATCTCCTAAAATTGTAAAGCTAGTTTGTATTTTTTTTTAATGCTTTATTTAAGCAAATGTTTGCCATACCCTATTAGGGTCCATGAGATACTATTATTTTGTAACAACTTACTTTTTTACCATGGTGCAATAAACGATTATGATCATGATTATGAACCGTCTAATATTACCGAATTAAAGAGTTCGCCTGATAAATACTCGAATAATAAAACCTTTAAACCTCAATAAAAGAGTATACTCCCCTCTTAAACACCGGTTGTGTTGCAGGTAATAGTATACCATCAAGTGATATGTCTGCTTGTTCACCTCCTATGTCTTAAAAAACCTCATTATTTAAATGTAGATATTTATTATCTTCTCGAAATTCGAAAGACCTTCCGGCTCTGTCGATAATTCACTTCCCCGCTAACCCCCAGCCTAACAAGAACGATAGTAATTAGTGTATTTAGCGGGAACACTCCATAGGCTTTTAAGCTCAGATTAAAAGCCTTTACCTCGAGGTAAACGTGACGCGAGTTTGCCTGCGGAATATTTGTTAGTTTTTTACCGAAACCGAGCTTTCGCGTTAAAAAGTATTCGTTCGCATTAAAAACTAGGAAAGCGTCTAGTAGAATCCTGATTAATACATATTTTTTGCGTTCGAAAATCGTTCATTTTATCATCGTAGACTATACGATAATGTATTATGCGGTTCCTAGTTTACCTCTGCTCGTCAAAAGATTTTCTAATGAGGAGGCTATGAGATCCCCATCTGACTATAACAATACAAAAGAAACTTTGTCTGTCTGCCTGTTGTTTGAATTTTACTGAACATCGAAATTATTCACAGCTAAAGTAATGAAATAATTCATGTAAGTATATGTGTGTTTTGACGATCGGTCTGGCCTAGTGGATAGTGACCCTGTCTATGAAGGCAACGGTCCAGGGTTGGAATCCCGGTAAGGGCATTTATTTGTGGGTGTTTTCTAAGTATTTTAAGTATTTTTATATTACATATATTGTTGTCTGAGTACCCACAACACAAGCCTTCTTGAGCTTACGTGGGACTTAGTCAATTTGTGTAAGAATCACCCATAATAATATTAATTTATTTTTACTTATTTTTTTATTTTTTTATTTAAAGTGTTAGAAAACTTCAGCTGTACATGCATTGAAAAGCATCCCGTCTGATGTTGATTAGACAGAGTGGTGAACAGTGAACACATGAATTTTTTAATGATATATGAGGCAAACGAGCAGACTAATCGCCTGATGTCAAGCAATTACCGTCGCCTATGGAAACCTGTAACACCAGAGGTTCGAGGATATCGGTCTGGAAGTACTGGTGACGGTTCATTCTACAATTCAGCTGCGTGAGCCAGGAAGTTTATATAGAAACACACAGTTAACAATTACTTATTCGGCGCAATGACCCAAAATGAGTCTTGGCCTCCAACACAGGAGCACGCCATTTTACCCGCTCCTGTGTAGTTTCACGCCAGTTTTCAATGACGCCGAGCTCTCGGAGATTTACCTCCACTCTATCCGCCCACGCATACTTATTTGATTTGAAAGGTACCGTACATAATCAAATAAGTAGGAATATGTTTCTTATGTCACATTTTTTTTGACGTTCACATGCCGTGTTTCCCCCAGTTTGATCTCGATACACTCCTCGAAGAAAGTAAATTCTTTTTTTTCCACGTGAGCGATTCTTGTGGCAAATATATCCAATTGAGCCCTTAAGCTATCTTAAACCTTAACAAATACCCAAGAACCTGCGTATCGTTTACTTCGTAACAAAAATACTCCTTGCAAACTTTTCCTTAGAATCGATCCTTAAAAAGTATTCCGTCAGGGGAGTTTGGCCTCTCAGAACTTGGCGGAAATGTTTACTTTATATAATCAGTAACTGATATAAATATGTACACTATTTTCCCTTGCTTGGACAGTTGGGCTTACGGAAAGTACCCCTATAATCCGCCCTAGTTAATTACTTTATTAAAGAGAGATACATGCTTGATTTTGCTCTTGTGTTTGAGGAGAGGCCTGTAACCAGCAATGATATATGCTTATTGTGGCTAAATATAAAATGATGACAATGATGTTCCGAGGAACTCATGATTCGAACCTTACCAATGAGTCTACTTGAAATGACAAGTATTTTTATTCACACAGACTCTGACGGTATACATGGGTGACTAAATTGGGGCTTTTCATCATCCACCTAGTCCTCAGTAAGCTCAATGTGGCTACTGGACGTCGAGATTAAATATAGAGTGCAGAATAATTATATATACAAGGTGAAATTTTATCCACCGTTCATACTCTGCATAGTGACTTTAGAGGTCATACTGAACGACTTTTATTATGGGGCCAATGCTGAGATCGCGAAAAAAAAATTTGGCTGTCCCATAGAAATCAGCGGCATCATATCAGCCAGAATGTATGAAGCAGCCAATTTTTTTTCGCGATTTCGGCATCGCAAGATGCCCGGAAAATGGAAACATGGTCGCCTTAAATCTACTTGGCGTTGTTCCATGGAGCAAGAGTTAGGTGTATCGGGGATGGGGGGAGAGGAGGTTACCCAAGCTGCCAAAGACCGGAGTAAGTGGAAGAAAATGGTTCGAGTCCTACGCCCCAGCAGGGGGTAACAGGATAAAAAGAAGATATACATAAAAATTATCCATAACGTAAGAACACATATCCGTGATAAACACACAAATAAATGGCCAACCAGGGTTCAAATCCGGTAGGTACCACCTGCTTCGTAGGCAGGGTCATTTACCGCCTAGGCTAGGCGCCCGTTACAATAAAAACTCCATTTTTTTATTTATCCATCCCAGCCGCTCTGCCGTCCTATCACTAAAACCTATCAAAGCTGCATATTACCAGTTTTCGTTTGGATGAATATTCTAAGACAGGAAAAAATTCTCTATCGACTGGTCTTGGAATCATATTTTTATCATTTGTAGTTACGGAGATACAGACTCGACCTAACACGCTAACTGCATTATAATATGATACTTTTCGATACTATAAAATCGCAAACCCACATTATTCTTCTATAAGTAATATAAAAGCGCTTAGCCAGTTGTTTATTTTAATTAATCTTTTACAACATACAAAGCTAAAACACATTTACTTGGAAAAACTTTATACATTTCCATTAAAGCCATTTAACCCTATTATTATGTTTTATCACGTACACTTTTTTATAATAAATACTATACAAAAAAACAGTTACTACGCTTAAACATGGCTAACGTTCTTTAACTGTGTGTTTAAAAGACTTTTATTGCGATCCATATTACATATACACCACTAAAACCTATTTAGTTTTCTTAACGGGTAATTATGTTTGAGAAAAAGAATAATAATACAACAGTTAAACATGGCCAACTAACAATGCTACGCTAAAACCCCGCTAAGTATAAAACATATTCCCTTAAATTTTATTACGTAGGACAGACAGTTTTTCAATGCGGCGCGCGCGCACTAAGTTGTCTGTTTTCGTTGGTGAGTAATGGATGCATGTTTATGTCAAAAATGTCCGGTATGGGAATGTAAGTGTTAAATATCTCTTTATATTAAAGATTTAGGCACACTAAGATTAGATTTTAACTATCTTAGATCCTATACATCTTTTAGACTACATAAATAAGTAATGAAATAAGGAATAAATTATAATTGTTATTTCTTTTATGCGTTATACGATTTTCAGAATACAGGCTTAGATTTAGCAGACCTAGAGAGAAGGGAATCTAAATAGGTACAGTTAAAAACAATGGCCAGTAGAGTATTAAAATCAACCCTGGCAGAACGCTTTGATTTATGTACCTATCACTATAACTTGAATTTCAGTGTATTTACCTTGAGACCGTAACGTGTAAGTCCAAATCAAAATGCTTTCTAAATTAGTGTTCGTCTTCATGGTGCAGAAAGTCTATGTTAGATGAGTAAAAGAGCCTTGACGGTATGTTTAAAGTGATAGAAGAAGAAAATATAATTTGTTAGAGCTTATACAGTTATGAAATAAAACAGCAGACAACACGCTGCGCCGTTCTGTGCAAGAAAAATGAAGATCAAGAGGAATCCACCTTTATATGATGTTGACGCGATACTTAATAACTATGGAACTACATAGATATCTATCACAGGAGATACATTAAGAGAACGCAATATGCCTAGTAAGATGTCGAAATCACTCGTATTGAAAGCATTACCGAAATCCAAGAACGATAACACCCTGATATACCATATTTGCACGTATATATGCAGTAATTTTTACAAGAGCGGAGAAGTGCTGTGCCATGTGGGGTAATCGGGTTTGGTTTATATGGATTTGTGAGCGCATGTCTATTCAAATCAGTAACCTGTTGATGTACAAAAGACACTCAAGAACTTTAGAGAGGAAAGGAAGAAATGGAAATAAATAGAGCGGTAGTCTAAGAAGAAGGAGGAATTGGACTTTTTAGCAAAGGAATAAGTAATAGCGGTATCTTATTAAAGCGACGGGAAAATATAAGAAGAAATACATATGATGATATGATCAATAAGGTCAATTAGAGTTTTGGCTCAGATTGTCGACTCCAACGGCATTAGACGAGATGAACATTACGTCCTTTCTAAGGGCACTATCAGTGAATTGATCAAGGGAGGAAGAAGGATAGTCAGAAGTTGAAGTATTTGAAAAAAAGTTAGGTTGATGCATTAGAAGGAAAGTTTAGGATATCCTACTTACCGAGAAAAATTTTCAGAAGAAAAGAAGTCCAGATTAAGGGAGTCGAGACCAAAGAAGTCATTAATTCACCTTTTTGATGGTTCCAACTCCAAGTAACTTAAGAAACTACCAAACTTTAGATGGTCCCCAAATTCAACAAAATTATGAATTTGAAGCCTTTGATCATCTCCGCATATTGTACTGCAGTGATTCCGTAATGCATGACACTTAGCTTTATATTTATGCGAAGGATGTTAAAGGCAGATGCTAAAGTAGGTAACACATTTCTGTAAATTCGTTTTTTATCTTATGTGTATCCAACGAGTAAATCCTCACCGATTACAGAGACAACTGCTCCAAATTCGGCATAATTACTACAGATTTCGATGCCTCTAAACCTAGTAAGTAGCATGTTGAGTTACCTTTTACCATCGTAAAACTCAGGAAGTCACAAATCCCATATAAAAAACTAGTAGGAATCTGAGAACTAATAGATTTTAGTGTGGTCATTTAGCCTTACTAGGTTTTTGAACTGGCAATCAAAGCGCGGGGGGCGCATTTTCAAAAGTGGTCTTTATTAGGTACTGGGCCTTACATGGATCACCTGATACCTACCTTAAAATGGTTAGTAATCTACGCCTACATCTAACAAATATTTGAGACTAACACAATTTTTGTTTTTACTCCTTCGCGTAAAATTGTACAAAGCTGAAGACTGATTTGTCAGTATTTTTTACGTTTAAATTTTATTTTTGAATGCAAATAAATACATATACGATACAGGTGTGATTTATTCATTTAACAATAAGTAACTCTATAAACTTAGTAGTATAATGCTGATCAACGTGATTTTATAAAAAAAAATGCAAATATTTCCACGACTTAAACCTAGTGAGTATTCGTCATTTAACGGGGTTTTAGAATAGGAACGCATACATATTACTTCAATATGTAGGGTCATTACATAGCTAAAAAACGGTCACAATCCAATAACGTGTGTATTATAAATGTTTTCTAGGTAATATTTTAACAGATACAATACTATAAAATTGTTCAGTACCTTTGCGGTTATTAAGCTATGTTTTGTTTATTACACAATTCACAATTACGATACTATAAACACGTAAATTGACTTTGGCCGTTATTTAGATATTTTTTATATATTATTCAATTCTAAAGAACGGCTAAAGTATACTTAACGGTGTTTTAGGAGTAATATCGTACATATTTTAGTAATTATTTGCAATACTAAAACACAAAATTGTGATTTTCTAATTAATAAAATAATATTTGAGAAAATGGTTTTCAAAAACAGTAAGCATAAATTTAGTTTTAATTTTTGCATAAAAGAAATCCCGAATAAATGTACACATTTTCTAGAGATATTGGTTTGAACGTTTTTTGCCCATATCTCAAAACTATAATTTGTGGGTTAGATAGGTTTTAGGGATAGGACGGCAGCGCTGGAGGGTATACCTAATGTTTTCCTTGGACAGTTCTCGCCGAATCTGTCGTTCCGCCGAGCTATCTCGAAAGGTCTCGAAAGGGGCAAGATGTATGATTTATTTAATCTGCCATCATTCTGAGCCGCAGGCGAGGTTTTATTGTTTAGGACTTGAATATATATATTTTTGTCAGGATTGCTTGTTATAAGTACGCTTGAAATGTAAAAAATATAATTTTTAAATTAATTATATAACTCTTAAGAAGTCTTCGATCAACAGTTTTGAATGATAGCGGATGGGTGTCAAAGTTGTGTAGACCGCGCTCGGTCTACCCTCATTCGTGCTTGTCGGCTGCGTTCGCTTTCAACGTTACCACTGGTCGCGTCCACACTCAAAAACAATATAAAAGTCGATTTAAGTCAAGTCTTCGATCAGTCTAAAAGCACCGTTTGGATTCAGACTGCACCAACATTTACGTCGCGCGGCATAAATGCAGCAATAGGGTTGTTTCCGTCTACAAATCTTAGGGCAGAATTGTATCCCAATAAATTCTAGTACTAAAAGTACTTAATTTTAGATGGAACTATGATTTTATACGAAACAAAAAATGGAGCGGTATTTTTCTCGCACCCAGCGATCCAATCGCAATTTCGCCGGCCATTTCAAGCCGTGCTTCGTCTTGCGATGATAAAAATAAAAAAGGTCGGGTTGACACGAGAAAATCCAGTAGGGACCTTCTTTTGATTTTTATTTACATAAAATGTGAGGTCATGCGTTTATGACTGCGAGTTATACCAGAAGAATTGATGGAGAATGTGTGTACGTAATATCATTAAAAAAAATTATACAACATCGGTGGCAAACAAGCATACAGTCCGCCTGATGGTACGCAGCTCCCGCCCCTCGTTGAGCTCTGGCAACCTTACTCACCGGAACACAACACTATGAGTAGGGTCTAGTGTTATTTGGCTGCGATTTTCTGTAAGGTGGAGGTACTTCCCCAGTTGGGCTCAGCTCTAGATCTGGAATGACATCCGCTGTGCTGTGCCCTACCACACAGAGCGAGATGACATTCACAATGCCCATCTCTCTCTTGTGGATGTAGTTTAAGGACGTACCCGGGTCCGGGTCATAGTATATTTATTGTAAATTGTAATCGTAAATAATTATCAGATTTGTAAATTGTATATTAATTAAGATAAGTACAGTTTGTTGGTTTTTACGCTATTTTCTAATGGAAGAGCGGGGTCTCCTGACACATTGTTATACTTAATGGGAGATTCCAGCCCTTTATGTTTCGTGTATTATAAGTTAAGCCAAATAAACTATTTTGTATTAATTATAATGACATGTCGTTAGAGTTAACTTAACGGTATGATTAAAATTAAGGAGTCGTACAGCCAAGAAATTAGAAAGGGACAAAGGATGGCGAAACTTGCGACGGAAGACATCTCCATCGCTCGACTTTTTATCTTAATAACTCTGAAAATATACTTATTTTAACTATTAATTTAGCTGGTCAGGTCCTAAGGAAATATTACTAGCAATTTTTACTAAAATTATACTTTACTGAAAATAAGTTAATATTTGATAGTTTTAGTGATTTTTCTATCGGACCAATGGTTTGAAAGTGAAAGTTACTTTCACCATTTAAGGTTTCGGGTAATCTGTCCTTGAAAAAATAGTCTATTTTCTGTTAAATGTTTTCATGGAATTTTGGGTTAAAATAGGTACAAATTAAATATAAAAAGTACAATTTTGCGTTAGACCACTATTAAGATGAGGCATCAGTTTTTCTCAAATAAGCTTTTTTTATTGTTTGTACAGTCAGCGTCAAATACTTCGTAGCAGTCAAAGTAGCCAAATAGTTCGGTACACCATATATTTAGTATGGTGTACCGAACTATTTGGCCACTTTGACTGCTACGAAGTATTTGACGCTGACTGTACTTGTGATGTTTAGACAATAAACGTGTAATGCGAAATACCTGCACGTCAACACTCCGTTGTTAACTGTCACGGCGACAGATGGGTTGCAAAGCACGCGATAACAATCTGTATTTTATTTACCACCTTGTCATACAAATTACGGAATTAAAATACATATAACGGAAACTAGACGTCACAGTACTTCAAAATTGACAGATGTACCATCAGCCGTAAAAATGCCCTTCACAGCTCACTATACCTCGAACAAATACTTTAGAGCACCTGATAAATTATAATCATTTATTTTGTCTAAAATGATGTTCATGTTCATTTGCATTTGAGTAAACCGTTCGTTAAGATCTTAACATTAAAGATTGATTCAATATTGAGTTCATTCAGAATTCATGTTACGTTTGATTACTAAACGAATTATTTTGAGTGAATGGTAATGTTTTGATTCATCTGCTTCCATCTTTGGTTATCTATAGAAAATTAACTACCGGAAAATTAATACAAATACGTTTATTTCATTACTTTTTATAGCAGTTCATAGGTACAAATATTAGGTAAGTAAGTATTTATCTCAACAATGTGCAACTATTTGATTGTGTAAGTAATCAAAAAAGTGCGGGTAGAGCTTGCTGGATTTAAACCCGCCCTTGGTTAGCTAATTGAAGAGGGATCGGTATTATTTAACGAATTATACAATTGACATACAAAATGAGAACATTAGGTAACAGTAACAGTAGGTAACAAGAGTTTTTACGGGGTAATTAACACTGAAACAGAATAATATAAATAAATAAAGTATACGTACATAAATATAAATAAAATATATACAATTTTTTAAGCCTAGATTTGAACTATTGTATACATTAGTCTCGCGAACAGGTGGAGGGATATCATTCCAACACTTAGTGGCGGCGTAGCGGAATGACCCTCTTGAATTGTCAGGGTTTGAATAAAATTATTTAGAAGTGTAAATGTCTCTAAGTGTTAGAATTAAAGATAATATAGTTTATCAAATTATCCTTAGAGATGTATAGGGTCTCCAAAAGTCAGAAAAATATTATTAACAGAAAAAATCAAACGAGAACCGAATGAGTCAAAGTTACTAAGTATAATAGCCCGTATTAGCTTAAACAGACCCGTCTCCACGAACAACACCCGTTCACCCACCATTCATATCTCCAGTCATTTCAGCTACTCTACATATATAAATCAAAGCAATAGGTACATTCTTATCGAGGATAGTAATTTACTAGAAAATAACAAGCTCAAAATAAAACATCCATTTTACGACGCGCCACTAAAACGTCTCAAATACAACCCCAGCCCCCGGCTGAAAGGTTTACGTCGTACGCTCATACGTTGATAAGCGTTATCAGTGATGAACGGCCTTCGTCGGCCCCTATGGCTCGAGTGTAGTTTTTGCTGTAACTGAAATGTGTAATCCTAATATTCATTTTTTTTTCTCAGTGGCCTTTTTTTTTAAATAAATAAGTTTTAGGATTTTTATGGGAATAACTATTAGCAGTCCTGGCCTAAGTAATAGTCACTCTGCTTACAAAGCTAGATGTCCTGGGTTGTAATCCCAGCGAGCGCATTTATTCCTGTGCATATTTTAGCCTTAGATTTTAGAGGGTATATATTTCCCACATGATTTTGAACTTTATTTCAAAGTGATAGCGGTCAATATTGCATAAATCCTGAGACCTTTATGCCTTAAAAAGAGTTAACAAGTTACCGTCAAACAAATTTTTTGATAAATACTTTTATTGCCGACTGTACTTTCTCTCCAACTATCAAGTACTACTTTAGATCTTTCAAATAAGCCTAAATACAATTTGATAACGATTTTCCATCGAAGAGTTCCTTTAGGTACCTTCCGAGTGCATCATCATTCATCAGATCAGCTTCATGTTAGCATATTATTGAATTGACATCAGAAATACGGAAGTATGCCAAATTTCAGCTCAATCAAACACCGGGAAGTGGTTCAAATTTACGTTAGAAGAAAATTTAAGTTCTTTTATGATTTAAAGCACTTACAGAAATATATACGAGTATATATATATACATGGTCCTCCTTTCGGCCTGCTTATATATATATAAATATATACGGTGAAGCTAAATAAAAGTGAGTAAAAATATCAGACCTACGCAAGTGATTCGCTGTTGGTCGTTTCCCGTAGCAGTCTACGAACGAGCTTATGTTCCTATTTAAGGTACTCTTCGGATTCAGACGGTACCAGCTTTACTGCTGCAGTAAAAATCGATGTTGCTGGCCAGATTTTTACTAACCGAAGCGTTAGTGAAGGTTAGTTTTGATTCTGGCAATTAATTTCGTATGTCCGGATGATTTCCTCTACCAGGTCGCGATTCTCAATCGATTCTCATGAAATTTTGTAACCAGATTCCATGATCAAATATATTTTTTGTTGATCCAGATTTTGAAAATTATTCCAAGTGCGGAAATTGGCATAAAGGACTTAAGCGTCAATAGTGTCTATGGCGCTTAAGATCATTTTGAGTTCACTCTGATAATGAATCAATGAACTATGTGTTTTTCACTCTTACATTTTCTAAGCTTATCGTGGGGTCTAAAGCTGTAGTGTAGTTTTATTTCATGACTACTTATCGCGGCAATTGAAAACAATGTCGCCGACGACCAGTCTGCCCTAGTGGATGGTCCTGCCTATGAACCCGATGGTCGTAGGTTCGAATCCCGGTAAGGGCATTTATTTTATTTGCGTGATGAGCACAGAGCACAGATATTTGTTCCTCAGTTATGGATGTTTTCTATGTATTTAAGTATTTGTATATTACATATCGTTGTCTGAGTACCCACAACACAAGCCTTCTTTGCTTATCGTTGGACTCAGTCAATTTACGCAAAAAATGTCCCTATAATATTTATTTATTATTTATCATTATTCTCTTTATTTATTGAATATATCTTAGATTAGGATTTTTTTATAATATGTATATTAAAAGTAAAATATAAAAACACAAAACAATAAAAAAATATATAAAAACATTATAAAAAACATAACCTAGGGTGCCGCCAGCAGCGGGGCAGGGCCCGAGCTGTCGATGGCCAGGGCTGCAGAGAGAGAAACCGACGCACTATACTTATTATTATTATTTATAATTCCCTTTATTTATAATATTATTAATAAGAAATAAAACTGAGATTTTTAACTAAAAATATTCCTACTCAGCGGGCGTTGCTAATACTCGTATATTTAAATTAAATTTGAATTTAAATTAGATTTGCGAGAATACAGTCACTTTACTATCTTCTGGAAGCTGTCGCCTGCAAAAACTTTAGCCATGTGTGAAATTTTTCTGCATACATCGGGTAGATGCCCAAGTTTCATTAAAGTTACCTATTTTATTGTTTAAATTTACGATTACATAGTGTTTTATTGTATATATCAGCTGCGTAAGCAGATAATGTAGATTAAAAAGCTGTACACTGTTAAAATGACGCGAGCATTATAAGGGATGCACACGTGTTGGAGATAAAATTTTATTGATAAGACATAAATATTCTTAATTGTGGACTGTCTTTCCCAATAATTGTCTCGGCGAGATAGCATATTTAGCGTTTAGTCTTCTTGCTGTCTGTTTTTAATGTTTAATTGTATTATGTACCGTCAGATTAATATACTTATATGTAATTTTTTTATTTCTTTAAATTATACGTGAACTACCTGCTTTCAAATTTTAAGATACGTTCGAACTTTAAACGTTTGCTAAAATTACAATATATATTAGATATGTCAGTGTCAAAAGTGACGTTTCTTCAATCAAAAACGTCACTTTTAATACTAAGATATCCAATGCTGAGCCAGCGCCTATTCTCTGCCACGACACATAGTTTTGTATTTCTATTGCTTCAAGAATTGTAAACTAGTTTTTAAGAATAATTCTAAGCTGCATGTTCTTCTTATTGTCTATACCTACCTACCATGTATGTTGTGGAAACGAATAAAGTTTTATCTATCTATCTATCAATCCACATCGTATCATTACGAAATTTTTGACTAATCGGGACGATAGTCTAGTTTTTTTCCGATCTACCTTTCAAACTACATTTTTTTACTGAAGCCATCCCTAACTGGCTCCCAGCCAACAGCTGGGAACACAGATACGAGATACGACAAAAGAATAAAGCCAGTTTTACAACGTTGCTTTTGCCTGATAACACAGACGAGTATATTTTATAGACTGGCAGTTGCTATAAAAAGTGAGATACTTCGTCATGGCATGATAAACTAGCTATCTACGACTTTGTGTCATAGTGCTTTGCTGGCAACATTGGGTTCTTTCAAGCTTTATTTTATACTACTTCGGTGGCAAAGAAGCATACGGCCCGCCTGATGGTAAGCAGTCTCCGTAGCCTATGTACACCTGCAATTCCAGAGGAGCTACATGCGTGTTTGCCGACCCTGACACACCACACCCGTGTTGAGCTCTACCCACCTTACTCACCAGCAGGACGTTATACTATGAGCAGGATCTAGTGTTACTTGGCTGCAGCTTTCTGTCAGGTGGAGGTACTTCCCCAGTTGGACTCTGCTCTAGATCTGGAATGACATCCGATGTGCTGTGCCCTACCCCACAAAGCGAAATGACATTCACAGTGCCCATGCCTCTCTTTTGGGCGCAGTTTAAGGATATACCCGGGTCCTGCCTACACACCACTACAATAATAATAAGTAAAATTTAAAACTGCAATTAGTATGCATGCAACAGAGTTCTGCAGATCCTAATATAATAATATCCTGTATTTTTATAGTGTAAACTGAATAGCAAAGATAACAAAACAATTCATAAAATTAATTCAACCTAAGGTATTGACTCTGACCACGCTAATTTTGCAAAAACATGACACTAAAAATGCATACGTACCTACCTATAAACTCCATACTTCACTCAGCCCTTAGCGTAAAAACTTAACGTGATTCGACTCTGAAGTCTGAAGGTATTACGGTGTGAAGCCCTTCAAAACCTAGATAAAGCTCTGAATCCTTACTCGGTGACGCGTAACGGCGTTACAACGCTTTCTCCAACACATGACAAAGGACGCGACGGTATAAGCCAATGGACAGTCTATATTTTCAACCTGTCTATTGTTTTGTTGCGCACTTTTATCCTGAATGTACTGGGATTATCTATGACATTGTTAAAGTTAGCTTCAGAAGCCTGTTTTGTACTTTTAATGATAGAATACAGTTCATAATGAAGTAGTTCTCTTTGTTGCAATTAGATTAACAGGATTTTCAACTCAGTATTATATTATTATAGGACATTATTACACAAATTGACTAAGTCCCACAGTAAGCTCAATAAGGCTTGTGTTGAGGGTACTTAGACAACAATATATATATATATATTTATAAATACTTAAATACATAGAAAACACCCATGACTCATGAACAAATATCCATGCTCATCACACGAATAAATGCCCTTACCAGGATTTGAACCCGGGACCATCAGCTTCGTAGGCAGGGTCACTACCCACTAGGCCAAACCGGTCGTCATCTCAGTATAAACAAACGACCAAAAGGCGTATTAAGATAGTAGAAACAGGTTATAAATTCGATCTCAATTTGTTATAAATATGATATGTCAGTGTTTAAAGTGATATTTCTTCATCCTGAAACATGACTTTTGACACTGAAATGATCATATGTATAACAATCCAAGTTAAATTTATAACATACTTGTCTGAAAAAAATCTTTCTCCGAAACCACGGCGACAATGATTTCCGAAACGAAACATCGGAGGTAATATTTAAGCTTAAGTATACGCGGTTAAGTCTTTTTAAAGTAAATAATCAAACATACTGTCCCTGCTATCTACATCCGGCCACATAAAACACAAAAACTCACTAGAAATTTGTGTATTTTCCTCAACCCAAATCAAACAAAATGTTTTGAAATATTTTCTTCCCTCAATTCCAGGTGGCGAATACCGCGGGCCAGCAGGGGTTCTCCAAGGGGAGTCGCGGGCCCGCCGCTCCGGCCGGGCCCGCCCTGAGCAGCCCGTAAGTTTTTAACGTTGACTTTTTAAGGTATTGGCGAGATAAAAGAATCATATTAACTTTATGATTCGATCGAAAAGGTCTCATAATATTAGAATTTTTTGTTAAAAATACATAGTACGTTAAAAAGACCAAAGCCAGTCTAAGACAAGTCTGCAACGATTTTAATAGCACATCCAGTGCAAGTGTTATTTTGAATATCAAACTTCTATGAAATTATGACGTATAAATAACACTTGCACTCCGTGTGCTATCAAAATTTCAAAATCAAATTTAGCTATTTAAATAAATCGTAGGAATTTTCATACAAATCTGCGGTGGAAGCATGGTTCCATTTTCATTTGTCACTATGCCCGTCACTTTCGCGTTTACATACTTGTTAGAACCTGACAAGCATGGTGCCAAATGATAATAGCCGACCATCTTAGCCCTACAGCTGATTATAGTTCGTGTCATCCACAATGACGCGCAGATTCGTCAAATCTAACCTTTAATAACGTGACAATAAGAGTCAAGACATGCGTTGTCGTAAATGACACGATCTATGCGTAATAACTTCACCCATAACTTACCCCATTTAAAAGAAATAGATTAATAAATATTATAGGACATTATTACACAAATTGACTTAAGTCCCACAGTAAGCTCAATAAGGCTTGCGTTGAGGGTACTTAGACAACGATGTATATAATATATAAATATTTATAAATACATAAATACATAGAAAACACCCGTGAACAAATATCCGTGCTGATCACACGAATAAATGCCCTTAGCAGGATTTATTTTTTATTTTATTTTATTATGGCAACAAACAGTCATTACATCAAAAGATACAATTTAAAGAGAAATTTGTTTCAAGTAATATTATGGAAACATTATAGGAGTTAATACTAGGTGGTGAAGATAGATTCATCGTGCAACCCAACAGATAGGCTTACAATTAAATTGAATAATCTATTACTTTATTTAATTTATTATTTATTGGAAACCTTCCGCTGTCAGTTAAGTTGTCGACGAAATCCGGCTAACAGTTTAATTAACAGATTAACAGATTTGAACTCGGGACCATCGGCTTCATAGGCAGGGTTACTAGCACTAGGTCAGACATGTCGTCTTTTTACTACAAAATCCTAAAGTTACCCATTAAACCCATTGTCCAACAAAAACTTACATAACTAGAAACATTTCTTTTAAATAAAATAACCCATTTCACTTGTCGCCGTTTGCCGCTGACAATAAATCCTACCCAACCATAAAGTATTTTCTTTCTTTTTTTCAAACCTCACTTGAATACAATTCTAAAGAGTTTGCGAGAACAAAAGGTTTTTATGTTTTTTTTTTTACTTTTAAAATACTTTAACAGCGCAAATGATTCACGATTATTGAGTATTTTTCTAAATTAAAACGTTTGTGTGTTGTTATCGTTATTTTTTCAATTATTTTGACGTTTTCATATATATTCTATAAACAGTTATTATAAAGATGGATTAAAGTTTTCTATAACCGAATTCTTAGTCCATTATCCAAGTACTTCAGTTTCAGCATAACTTAAAACTAAATTCAGTATTGTCTTAAAATTTACTATTCATCTGCAAAATTCACGTACATTTTCATATTCATCAAAGATATTCATATACATGACTAACTGCCCGATTCAAACTTTAAGGTACTAGGTAAACTAGATATGATATGGATCGGACATGTAACTTTTGATTCCTAAGCTAAAAAGCTCACAATACCGCCCCTGAGCACGATGTAGACAACTGGTTACAGTTTGATCTTATTTTGAAGATCGCTTGAGCTGTGTACGGACACAACACTATGAGTAGGGTCTAGAGTTATTTGGCTGCGGTTTTGAAAGTCATCTCAGATGCGCGCTAATCACGACGATCATCAAGGTCGTGTCAAAACCACTTCGAATCCATTTCAAATCTTTAAATTAAAATCGGCCTCCTGGTGCCTAAAACTCAAATTACCGCCCAGGAAAGCAATAAACAAAATGAGAGTAGTAAAAAATGTGGCCTGAACGTGTTGCTAGGGGCCTCGCGGCTAACTCCGATTCGCACCTCAGGTGTGGAACGAGGCGCTTTTATAGGGCTTGGCTTGTAGCGAATTTATTATCTTTTATACTGGGTTTGAATAAAGGTTATACAATCAAATAAGGTTAGCGTATCTTCTGAAAGCAAAGGTAGAAATATCTGGAAATGGAAAACCTTTTGAAATTGCTCCCTTCCTTTCCCTATTAGCAAAGAGAATTTGGAATAGAGGTATTTTGTAGCCACAGTAAATTTACTGTCGTCTTTCGATACATGGTTAAAACTTTTAGAACGCTATTTGACTTTGATCCTTATACTTTCACTGATATGTGGTAAATTTGTTAAATATTAAACAGTGGCGCCATCTATAATCATCAAAGGCGACACCCAGTAAGATGACGCCACTTGATATTTACCAAATTTAATCATGTTAATGATTAAGTTTTAATCATTTGTCGAGAGATGGCAGTAAATTTACTGTGGCTACAAAGTTTTATTTGACAATCCACCTCTATTTCATACCCCCTTTGCTATTAAACCCCTGAAATAGTGAGAGCATCAGACTCAACCTCTGAGCAAAAAACGAATCCGTTCTGTGGACATACATAACTAACGAAAGATGCTTTTGTAGGAGTATGATTTCACTTGTAATCTTTACTTGGAATATGATGGGTTTATACCTCGGTAAATAATATCTTTATTTATTTATATATTAATTATGTAGTTATAAAATTCGTCTGTGTGGAATGACGTACATGATTGATTAAGTGTCTCCTATTATATACGTCGAGCCCCAGATTATCTCTATACTAAATTTCATCTAAAACGGTTCAGCGGTTTAAGCCTGAAGGAGAATCCGACAGACAAAGGTACATTTAATTAAAAATATTACGTAAGGCTAGACATTAGAGTATCTTCTCTAAACAGTAAAAATAATGTCTGAAAAATGTTGAACTAATCAAAAATTAAAAGAACAATCTTTTTAAATTGCCTCCAGACGCCAGAATTAGTTACCCTCTGAGCAAAACAAAAATGTTTAGCAAAAACTGAGCAAAAACAATCCCCTATACCTACCGCTGTATGGTGTAGTATATTTTTTGAACAAACTTAGGTACGATTTTTATCAATTAATAATGTTCACAGGAAAAAAAGTAAATCCAATGAAACATTCAATGATACGTTCCACAAAAAGTTTTTCGCTCAACAAAAGGACTTCCGTAAATTATGCGACTGGGCCAGCAATGTTGCGTGAAGATTCATTGCAGGCGTCTGCAATTTAGAAGCACGGAAGTTTTTGTGAAAACGAAAAGCACAATAATGAAATCTGTGGCACACTGATGTTTGAACTTTTACGTTTTGCTCCTTATAAGATATTAAGGGATATATACTTATAATATTTAAAATAATCTCACTAGACTAATATAGTACTCATTTATTGCATGATTTAAGCTTGTATAACTTAAGATGGGGCGTAAAACTTGCGATGGAAGATAAGATAAGATACATTTCACGGTCAATAATTTGTGTAACAAGTTACAACATGTTATGATTGTTATGAAATAAATATAAAGATCAAAAATTTGCCCATTTCGAGCGTACAATATATATATTTTATATTACTTAATTTCATTACTAAGAGATAAAATAAAGACAGCTGTTTTTAGTAACAAAAATAACCATTTAAATCATATTTTAATAACAAAATTTCTGTGAGATACAGACATATTAAACATGTTAAAAGTCATCATCATCATATGTTAAGAATCATCGGGCACGGAGGGCTGCAGCCCGCAGTCTGCGCCTGTCCGTCAAAGTAAGCTCCTGACGACACTCATCGGTACGGAGTGAAACATGTCGAGCGTTTTCAACTTTAAATACTTGAGTGACCCGTTTTAACATATTTAATACATTTAAATCATAATTACTTTTATACGGAGCCTATATTTTAATTAAGAACTCTTCAAACAAAAACGTCACTTTTGACACTGACATATCCGATCCCTATCGTATCTAGACCTAATACTTAATATATCTTAAAGTTTGAATCGGATTGTTGAATTCGATTTTAATTGCAGTCCTGTTTTCATCCCAACTTTCACACTCGTACACAACTTTCAAAGCAGCTACCAATTTAGCCGTAGCTTAATAAGTTACTTAGTTAATCTATTAAGTTAGACGTAAGCGTTAGAGCGCCAGCAATTCAATTAACAAATAACTTTAAAGCGTGTCAATTAGAGGCCTGGAATGTGTCCAAAACATTAAATTCATATAGGATGTAACTGGGAAACTTAGCTGAATGTGCGAGGCTTTCCTTTGTGCACTAATTCGTTTTAAACTCGGCCTTAATCTGGCCACACAAAAGTTCTGCGTATAATTTATCACGTTTGCCTTCAGCTTTGGCTTTCTAATATTTATTTCTTTTAGACATTTTTTAATTCATTGAATAAACAAGCAAGTTACAGTATAGATTTTAATAAAAGACCCATGTAGGCAAAACCTTGAGGAGATTTGTCTGCCGATGGGGAGTAAAAAAAAAACAATATAGTCATATATCTTCTTCTATATTCCGATTTATTCTGTTACTAATAACAAAGACATATGAAAGCTAAAGACAGAGCTCGAGACTGGATTCGATCGACGTTTTTGATTTCGCTTTTCACGCTTGCATAGTTACTTTATATTGTAGTTAAGTTTATTCTAACTTTAGAATCGATGGTTTTTATTTATTTGCTTTTTATGAACTTCTTTTATACTTTTGAATCTATTAAATTAAACATGGAATTCGGCAATTTACGTAGAGGTAAACACAGTTAAACAACTTCCACACAACCTCATATAGCCGAAATAAATGCTGTATAAAAACCTTTGAAATCCTATCTATATAAAAACTTTTGTTATTCTTCGGGGAAATATTTTAGAAACACACAATCAAACATTAATTCATATTTACTGAAATCCGTGAATAGTATTCGTAATAGATTTAACCAATACTACTTAAGGATTCCTTCGTTTACGAGTATATTCCGCTTTAAAAATAAAATTTTATGATCAGTCTCGGACATTTTCAATTTTAGACTGTCTAATAAAGCGAGGTAACGAAAACATGTTTTCATCGGTTTTCCTAAGGGTTGAAAAATATGCATTGTTTTAGCTTTCTTCGATAAATTTTACTGAGACAATGAGCGAGCAGCGTTTTGTCTGTGTAAAATTAAAACCACTGGGTCTGACTTCTGAATGGTCGCTGTCTCAAATTTGCATAGTGATTAAAATAAGACGGTAAAAAGGTTTTCATAACGAAAACCTGCAGGTTAGTGTGATTCGGAAAATGGAAGGTAAATCAAAATGAATATTTGGATACAATATTTATGTAAATATAACCGACGACCGGTTTGGCCTAGTGGGTAGTGACCCTGCCTACGAAGCTGATGGTCCCGGGTTCAAATCCTGGTAAGGGCATATATTTGTGTGATGAGCATTGATATTTGTTCCTGAGTCATGGGTGTTTTCTAAGTATTTAAGTATTTATAGATATTTATATATTATATATATCGTAAGTACCCTCAACACAAGCCTTATTGAGCTTACTGTGGGACTTAGTCAATTTGTGTAATAATGTCCTATAATATTTATTTATTTATTTAAATATAATAACATATTGTATAATGGCTTTTGTTAGATTATAAATATTATACAATCAAAAACATTTTTTTGTATGGAATTGCAGTCCTAACCTAACCTAACCCACTTTTTCCTATATATTCCTTTGTGTGGGGTCAGAGTTTTGTCACTAGAAGATATATGTTTTAGAGGATGTATGATTAGGCCAAGTGTAATCATACCCTATAACCGTTGTACCAAGAATAACATTATGTATGTCGTTAATTAAGTAATATAGTAGTTTTAATTCAGCTAAAGCTTGTCTGAAAGAGATCGCTTTTTAGCGATAAGACCGCCTGTTGTTTACCTCTTCTTTATGTGTTGTGTTATTTGTATTGTTTCTGTATTGAGGTGTGCAATAAAGAGTATTTGTATTGTATTGTAATAGTACGCCTTTTATTACGTTATTCAAAATGACGATATATTTATAATATATGAAAAGTAATTATAAAAAATCGGCCATAGAATGTCGGGCCATATTCAGTGTGGGGTTTCGTAGTTACCATTCTGTCGGAACAGGCCAAACGAGGGCTATTAATTAGTAAGTATCATGTACATTACAAGCATAAGGGAGTACCGTCGCAGCGCTTTGTAAGTACGTCTTTTTATGTACAAGAGATTTTTTTAAATAACTCAAAAACGGCGAAACCGATTATGTTCGCTATAGTTTTTCATTTAAAGTATTTGCTAAACTTTTGTTTCACGATTTTTTTCATATTTTTTGGATCCATGGTTCAAAAGTTAGAGGGGGGACACATTTTTTTTTTCGGAGCGATTATTACCAAAACAATACACTTTTTCAAGAAATGATTGTTAGAGACCCATATTCGTTTTAAAAGACCTATCCAACGGTACCCCACACTATTGGGTCAAATAAGAAAAAAAAACAAAAAATGTTATTTTGTATTTACCCTAAAAAAAGTTAACAGTTTTAAATGATTCACGGTTAGTTTCACTACACTTAAATCGACCGGGATATAAACCGTGATTAACTATTATATTATTTTTATTGAACGTTACCCGTGAACAAGATGCATGTAACTGCGTCGAAATATCGGGAGCTCAATAAAATCAATATAAAAGGTAATTAAAAAAAGTATTTTAAGTTTTTATTTTGCCGTTCTGTTGCCATGCATGATTTATGTATCCATGCCACATTGCACCTTTCTAGCTCTAACGATCACGGAACAAAGCCGAGGACGGACGGACAGACGTGTGTAAAGTGTGTTGCTGCTAGTATACGGTCCAAAATATTAATAATATTAATGTTAATGTTATTATTATTTATGTTTTTGTTTTTATTATTGTATCTCCTTGGATTTCACGGGCCTATAAATCCCGGTCTTTTGATAGGCTTGCGTGGGGATATAGATCCAACACGTAGAGGCCTCTTGGAGAGCTTTAATGTCATGTAGAACGCCTGCTGGAACCCGTTCACGGGCGCAACAATAGACACCTATGAACCGGTCTCAACAGGCATTGGGACTATTGTAGTAAAGTGAACAGTATAACGGTCTATGGATTAAAGTTTGGGAGGACAATGAGACTGGGTTATTGCAAAGACGTCCGGACACCTGCCATAACAATGTTTTCACTAGTTATCGAGGCAGGCGGTGACTCGCCGCCCACTAGATGGGCCCCTGAAAATGCCGTCGTGAAGACGACCAGGAGCAACACCGGTGTGAGCGGCTCAGGGGTGTCGAGAGGTGTACGCCGCTTTCTACCCAGTGGCTGATAACAGCCAACTCGCGTCTTATGCAAGTTTTCACTTCCACCCCCGGAGCATATAGCTCTAACGATTCCTCTCTGGACGGCCAATGAAGGCAAGCCAGAGCTGAGAGTCCTGCGGGTCCCCCTGGGGTCCACTCCGACCGACGAAGACACGCCGGAGACGGAGACCCTGACTGACTCTCGGGAACACTCGGGTCCGTGGGGTCGTTACACCCCAACAGCTCGCCACAAGCTGCCCTGCATATTAATGTTATTATTATTTATGTTTTTTGTTTTTTTTTTTTGTTTGTTTTTTTTTTGTAACATATGGACCCTGTGTAACAGTGTTGTCTGAAATAAATGATTTTTATTTTTTTATTATTAATATTAGGGACCTATATCCTAAATTAGAACCGATGCCTTTTAAAAAGGGAGCGATCCTTGTAAATGGAATACATTATATGGCTTTAGTCGACATTCGATTAGCATGAGGATGATTAATACGACTCTTCGCTTCTTCAATATTTTATTATGAAAATTTAAAATTAATAAACGTGTTATAAAATTGTATGTGTGACATAAAGTGAATATTATGAATATTATGATTACGCATTACCTACAACAGGGAACAACTAGTTAATAAGAGTAAATGAAGTTACATAAAACAGTTTTCTAACTCAATAAATGTGAAAGGGAACTCAAATTTCATTTTGCAAAAGTATTTGATTCACCAATTGATTTATTTAATTATTTTTATGCATAGCGCGCCTTAAGACAAAATGACTTTATTTATAAACACGCAACAAGCCTGAATCATCTAATAATGGTTTATCTTATTGTTTATATTATGATCTTTCATTTTGGCTTGTGTATTAGTAGGAAAGGGATAAAACATAAATTAAAGCGCACAGTTGTTGTATGTGAGTGATATTTTATAGAATAAATTATAATAATAATTCAGCCTATATACGTCCCACTGCTGGCACAGGCCTCCTCTCATGTGCGAGAGGGCTCGGGCTATAGTCCCCCTCGCTAGCCAAATCCGTATTGGGGACTTCACATACAATACACCTTTGAATTTCTTCGCAGATGTATGCAGGTTTCCTCACGATGTTTTCCTTCACCGAAAAGCTAGTGGTAAATATCAAATGATATTTCGTACATAAGTTCCGAAAATCTCATTGGTACGAGCCAAGATTTGAACCCGCGACCTCCAGATTGAAAGTCGGACGCCATATCCACTCGGCCACCACCATCTAAAACCGATAGAATAAATTAATAAAAAAAAATATGCGATAAATGCAGCGTCAAATGCGATGCGCTTACCGCACGCCCATTTTAAATCAGATAATCTAATGACCGTATATTGTTGAAAGCAGCGGTAAGCGTATTGTCATTTTCCCTACATTCTGTGATCGCATGCGTTCAACGCTGCGTCTATCCCAAAAACACTTAACTCATGTAAAGGTATAAACTTTTATGAATAAAGGAGAAAAAAAATTGACCATTAAATAACCATGTATATAAAATAGAAAACCTTTAATACGTATCCTAATGAAATAGACCAACGAATCGACGAGTTTTTTCGCAAAAAGTTTCACAAGCTAGATTTAATGCTCCTATCCCAGTTTTTACCCTGCAGGCAAGTCATGGGAAACACTAGTGTACTTGGAGACACTTTTTAAATGATAAATATATATATATCTACGTGATTATAACACATCTTTGATAAACGTTTACTATAGAATCAACTCTAAAATCCAGGGATCAGAACCGGTTTTTTGCAAAAACATCGAAATAACCATATATTTCGATTAATTTTATACTCAAAATGTAGGACTCAGTTGTGTTTTTAGATAACGATTTCGTATTATTAGATTGCCCGATTAGGAATGAAATAATTAACAAAGAACGAAAAAATACCGTTTTCGTTCCCATACAAAAAATACCGGTTTCCGATCCCTGCTAAAATCACACAAAGAATACAATTATGTATATTTAACTTTATACAAAAACACGTTGACAACATTTTTCAAGAATATATGTATATCTTACACGTCTTTTACAAAATATCATTAAAAACCAAAGAATGCTCGTGTTGAGGATGCGTACTTTCACTAGGCTCACTAGATTTAACACAGTCGATGTTGCGCCTGGAGGGCTGCGGCTGCGTCCCAGCCTCCCGGCTGGGGACCTCCTCGGCCGCTTGTCTTGACGTTGCTGCTACAGCCTCTCGTTGCGACTGCATCCTTCGCCAGCCGAGGAAAAGGATTATTATCGCTCCAACTCTTCGGTCATCGCGTTTTTACACTCTTTATACAGCAGCTCGCTTACAGCTCGCGCGCACAATATCGCCTCGTGTGTAATGACCAACTTAGCACACTTGTAACATAATGTACTATTAATTATGTACAGTAAAAAAACCTCATCAACATATTTTTGGACAATCAAATCACTTTGACTTTGATGTCGATCGCTTCAGCATAATATAATCTACGTTTATAGGTTTTGCTTTTTTGAAATAAAAAATAATAATAATAATAATTTAGCCTATATACGTCCCACTGCTGGGCACAGGCCTCCTCTCATGCGCGAGAGGGCTCGGGCTATAGTCCCCACGCTAGCCCAATGCGGATTGGGGACTTCACATACACCTTTGAATTTCTTCGCAGATGCATGCAGGTTTCCTCACGATGTTTTTCCTTCACCGGAAAGCTAGTGGTAAATATCAAATGATATTTCGTACATAAGTTCCGAAAAACTCATTGGTACGAGCCGGGGTTTGAACCCGCGACCTCCGGATTGAAAGTCGGACGTCATATCCACTCAGCTACCACCGCTTATTTTTTTTTTAAAAAAAAGGAAAACTTATTAACCTAGTTTTTGGAATAACCTGTATAATATTATATCACCCACAAAATTTCACCCTGTTTTATACTCACACCTACCGCTCTTAATTTCTGAAGCCTGTCACTGTCAGGCAAATTTAATTAATAGCGAGAACTTCCGAAATTGATGGGAATTGTTCATGCTTATGCCTTGGCATTTAAGAGCCTACAAACCAATTCGAACGTTTACTGATATCAGACAAATATTTAACTGATGTCATTCAGTTATCTTGCATTCCTCATGTTGACTGTACAGTCAGCATCAAAAGTAGCGGATGAAACAACGCGCCAAAAGTATCTGATATTCCGGATAAATTTTCTAAATGTAGGTAAATCTCTAAAAATTTACGTCCTAAAGTATATCTTTTACAGTCTAAATTGTTCTACATATAGAACCATCACTTTTTGTCAAGCTGTTACAGAAAGGTAGATACTTTTGAAGCGTTGTTTGATCCGCTACTTTTCATGCTGACTGTACATGTATTGGCACAAGCTAGACACACTCTTCTTCTTCTTCCTGCCCTCATCCCAGTTTATCTGGGGTCGGGCCTCCTTGTGCATCGGCGCCAGGAAAATCTATCCTGGGTTGTCTTTGGTGTAAGTTTCTGGGCTTTTAAATCCTTCTCCAGAGTTGACCACCAGGTCGTCTGCTTCTTCCTCTAGTTTGTGTGATGTTGAGCACAGTTTTCATGGAGTAGCTGTCATCTCTGTACATAATGTGACCATACCAGCGGAGTCTACTTCCTCTCAGTTCGCGGGCGAGACCAAGATAACTAAATAACATGATTCAAGTATCATTTTAATGTCAATGTGCGTTCGAATCGGCCTGTAAGGTTTTGGGTAATTTTAGAGGGCAGTTTAGGGAACTAGGGTTACAATAGTCGTAGAAGGGAAAACTTTGATAATAATGTTGGTGTGATCTAAGATATTGTAAATAACTAAGTTCCTTGAAGACAGGATGAGGATTTAGGAAGGTTTGTAACTATTAGTGTGGAATAGTCAACTTAAGGAATTTTAATTGTTTTATTAAATATTTTCATTTGTGTTTTCTTAAGTGGTCACACTAATTATTAAATGATGTAAATGTAGCCATTTTTTCTTTATTATATTTATGATATTTTTTTAGGTTATGTAATAAGTATAAGCTACAAATGACAAATAAAATAATCGCGTGTAATAAGTAATAGGAATGTAAAATAAGCTTAAATATAATATACAGCTTATCTAGCGGCAGATTTCAAATTTCAAAATTTGATTGTAAAATACTAAAAGGCATAAACCAAAACTATTAATTTTAATAAAAAGAATATGTCTTTTTTTAAATATAACATTTTCTAAATGTCGAGTTTCGCTGTGTATGTGTCAGCGGCCGATAGTAAAATCAGGCCAATCATAAAATTCCTATGTAAACTTATCACGATAGTCACATTAAACCAATAAATAAGTAGGATAGGTTCGTTAGGTTTCTTTAGAAACTGCCCAAACATAGGCGGGGCTCCGTCGACTCGGGGAACGAGACAGTGATTTTCACATTTCATTATATGCCTAGGAATTTCATGATCTGCCTGATTTCACGATCAGCCGCCGATATATGCACTCCTTTAACCTTTTCCGCATATTCCGAAATTAATGCAAACCTTACGCCCAAATCCAAACGTGGGGCCCTGGCGCTCTGAGTCTCTTCAAAGATCTGTCTAAGAGACTCAGAGACGCCACAGGAGATCAAAGAGCTGGCAGCTTCCTCGCTCAACGCATCAGTCTAACGATCCAGCGAGGAAATGCTGCCAGCGTCTTCGGTACTATGCCGCAGGGGCCATTTTTAGATTTAGTTTAGTAATATTGTAGTTTTAATTTATATTGTGTTTTTATAATGAATAAAATATTGTTACCTATTAAAAAAAAAAAAAAAAAAATGCAAACCTTTAATGCCTTGCTAAATAAAAATCCTTTGCCACTAATCCTGCGGCTGTAGCCTTGTCGCATTTCTATTACTTGTCACGTTCTAACCAGTATGTAAGTGCGAAAGTGACAGGCATAGTGACAAGTAATAAAAACGTGACCATGTTACAGCTGCAGGCCAGCGATCTTCTGTTATTGTCACTAAACTAATCAATCCGCAACACTGACGAAACTACATTAAAAACCCACGCATCTCCTTGGCACTTCGCGTTCGAAAATTATTTGAACTTGAAATCAGTAGGGCTAAGATGGTCGGCTCTATATCATTTGTCACCATGCCTGTCACGTTCTAACAAGTCTGTAAGCACGAAAGTGACGGGCATAGTGACAAGTGATAAAAATGGAACGATGCTGCCACCGCAGATATGGCAGCACTGGGACACCTGTGAAAATGAAAATGAAAAATGATTTATTTAGGTATCAAAATTGCAGCTTATTACACAGTAGAAGAGTATTACATTTTTAGGAGTATTCTATTGTTAGATAGCCTAGGAATAGTGTCCAGAGCCCTAAACTAGGTAAAACTGTCTTATAGGGATCAGGGAACCACCGCTATTTATGTTGTTTATCATAATATTAATAAAAGGTGTATTTTCAGAATTTATGGTCAATTTAGGTTCGCAACACAATACAATTGTTACAATTCGCACCTAACAAACCAAAACCTTAAATTATATAAAATAAACTCTACAATACAACTTAAACTTAACTAACTTTAACTAAAACTCACTACCTACCATGTTGTAAACTTTTCTAAATAGCTTCGTTCAGTTCAATTGCGCGCTCGAATCAGAAGAAGTTTCCGTGAAAGCGAGTTTAAACCCGATAATTTGCGACGTTACATTAAAGGATCAGCCATGTGTAGCAAGACCACGTCTGCAAAACTGCGATAAGACTGCATTCCAACTATTTTTCCTCGGACAAGCACGCAGTTAGCAAAAATCAAAGACTAGTAAATATTCAAGACGAACAACATCCGCGTTTGGGTGAATTGCAAAAAAAATGTACATCATAAATTTTTTATTTAAGCGTAATTAAGAAGCTGTCATTAAAAAATTGTATTTATTGTACTTAATTGATACATATATAAGTCTATAGCATACGTTTACACATATTCATGCATATAACAGAACTGTCGTAACACAATGGAATTAATTAACTTTTGACTACTTACAGATCCTTAACTATGTAAAAATCTTTTGCAATTCACTCGTTCCTCGCCGTTTTTTCTTTTTTCATTTTAGCTTTATACCTATAAAATTAGTCTCCTACTGTTATTATGGTATCTAAACGAAAAATCCAATGTTCGTACAAAAAGCCTAAACCTGTTACATACAAAAAGTATAATAGAATCATTTTAGGCATATTGTTATTTAAGGGCGCCATCTAGTTTCAAGATTTTTAACCTATTTTATAGGCTATAAATGATTTATTTATGACTTTTATCTACTCCTGTATAGTCACACTATAAGAGCGGTCAGTCACGTTCAAGTTTACAACAGGGAGGCAACAGTTTACATACGCATACCTAACAAAAAAAAAAAAACTATGCAGATAACATTGCAGATGCTGACATTGACGATTCTCACGGCGTTGTTTGAGGGCTGTCAGTCTCCCTTATTTACTGCACTCTACTGAAAATACGTTTTTTTTTTTGGAAGGTGAAGACAGGGCCTAAGATGGAGCCCACCGATTCAGTAGTAGCCTATTCACTCTTGCTTTAAAGAGACCGAGGTCATATTTATCAGGGAATACAGAGGGCGGGAGCGCATTCCATTCTTTAGCCGTCCGTAACAAAACGTAACGGTATTAAAACTGGAACTAGATTTTTGTCTGAGTACCAAACTTGTCCATAAAGTTATAAGTCGAGACGCTATTATTCTACTCTTAGGATCGGGACGTGACCAATATAAACTTGAGAGGCTTACCTACGTAAAATATTAACGTACTAAGTAATAAAGTAGTTTTAACAATCACACGTTATATTACGTTGTTTTAACCCTCTTGTACCCATGCCTATACAGTATAATCTTCTTTATCTTTTAAATAATGACTTCCAACAAGTTTATGATGAATTCGCTAATGTCAAAAGTGTGCTCGTAGAGCATGACGTAGTTCAGTAATTGCTTTTAGTAAAGCGTTAGCTGCACTTTACAAATACGAGTAGCCACTGTGGATTGCCGGGTGTTAGGGAAAGAATGTTCTAACGCGTTTCAAGGATTTTGTTTGTTAGCCGCATACTTCTAAGTTAATTCACAGCATAATAAGCTATGAATATTATACTTTAAACATCATTAATGAGCAAAAAATAAACTCGAGACGCTTCGCCTTTTTTAAGTACAACTGGAAATAGCCTGAGTAATCTTTATATTTACTTCTGGCTCTGTGAGTTGTAGACCTTGCGTTAAGCTTAGAAAATGTCTAAGTGAAAAACTTACTTAGTTTGTTGAGTCGTTTCTGCATTTTGTAAAATTTCCAAAAATTGTATCGCCAAAAAAACTATTCAATCATGCGGTCCGATATGTCAGTGTCAATAGTGACTTTTTTTTAAGAAATGAAAATTTTTGCAAATGTTTGACGTACCTTAAAGTTCGAATCGAAAAAAATAATTTAAAAAAATTAAAAAATGCCCGCGTTTAAATGGAGATCTTCGCTGACGCTTCGGTCAATGAGAAACTACGGAAGGTGGAGGTAAGGAACGACATCTTCATGTACCAAAAAGTGTCATCAAAAAACTTTAAATAGGTGGCGCTACAATACCTAGAGTACTTGAACAAAAAATTCAAATCATAGACAGCGCAATTTACTCCGTCAATAACGCCTAGGTTCTTAGCTACTCTAGCGCTACTCTGGAGAGATTTGGAACTATTTATAGCTGACAGCTGGACACTTTTGCAACAGTTCTCCCATAAGAGATGCCACTCCTCTTAATTCCACACTCCATATGAGAAACTTAATGTGAAATTGATATTGACATTGCCTGTGTCAACGCAGTATATGGAAGGTAGAGGCAGGGAACAAAATCTCCATAGGCAGAACTATAGCAAGTGTCCAGCTGTCAGCTATAAATAATAGTTTCAAACCTCTCCAGAGTAGCGCTAGAGTAGCTAAGAACCTAGGCGTTATTGACGGAGTGAAGTGCGCTGTCTGTGATAAGATTTTTTTCACCAGTATTCTAGGAATTGTAGCGCCACCTATTTATAGTTTTTTGTCGGACACTTTTCGGCATATAGAGATTCTGTTCCTTGCCTCTACCTTCTATAAACGCAGTAGTAAAGGTGACATTTGGATGTCAAACACAGCTGCTCAACTGTTGAGACGCTGTATATGGACAGTACTGCAATTTAAAAGCACCAATTTGAAAATATACCGAATAAAGTTATACTGACATTCGAATCGACAACCTCTTTAAAAGTCAGTTCTATCAGAACCAAAGATGTTTGTTTTACAACATTAATATTCATCATTGCAAGATAAACGTCCAACTCACACAAAAGTCCTCTTAAGTCAAAGTTCTCAGACCTTAATTAGGACCCGGCAAGGGGTCTTCCGGTCATCGCCTTTTAGGTCACAGGGGTCAAAGGAACCCTTGGGTATTGGTGTACTACAGTTGACTTTTATCTATTGGATTATGGAAGGTGGAGTTAAGGAATGGAATCTCCATGTACCAAAGAGTGCCATCAAAACACCTTAAATAGGTGGCGCTACAATACCTAGAATACTTGAAAAATCAAATCATGTACAGCGAACTTCACTCCGTCAATAGCACCTAGGTTTTTAGATACTCTAGCGCTACTCTGGAGAGATTTGGAACTATTATTTATAGCTGACAGCTGGACACTTTTGCAACAGTTCTACCATAAGAGATTTCACTCCTTTTAATTCCACACTCCATATATTAGATGGGACGGTACGTCTGTCATGTCATGTCATATAAATGGAAGTCGTAAGAAACTATCTAGGTTGTCGTTGAGATTCAAGATGGCGAAGACGTCTCGAGAATATTTTTTTGTGTTTTGCTCATTTATGTTGTTCAAAGTGTAGTATTGATAGCTTATTATGCAGTGAACTATCGTGGAAGTGTGCAGTTAATGAAAAACTAATCTTGAAACGCGTTTAACCATGTTTTAATCAAAATCCGGCAATCCATCGTGGCTTTTAGTAAAGTCGAGCAATCTCTTTACTAAAAGCAACTACCGAACAACGTCATGCTCTACGAGCACACTTAAAACTTACAACGAAACTTGACATTGGCAAAATCATCATAGATTTGATGGAAGCCATATTTTAAAAGAAGAAGAAGTAGTAGATGGGATAACAAGATAGTTAGTATTTCTTTGCAAATTTTTCGGATACTCCACCGAACACTATGATCGTAATATGATAAGATTCATATACTTGCCGTGTCTTATCCAACATCGACATTGGCAGAATCATCAACACCTTGATGGAGCCATAACACGAAAAATTGATTTATTGATTGAACTATCTAAGTATATTAGGTATTCCACTGAAATAAAAAGGTTCCACACGCAATAAGATGTGTATGAACATGTTATATATCAGTGGAGTTTTTAATTTAATTCTTGAGGTCGACTCATATTTAAGTTTACTTGATATGGTTTTGATTTTATTTTGATATGACCTTGAAGATTACTAACGCTGATCGGTGGACGCGAAATGACGTGAAAGTCGTACGTGCGGTATATGTCACTAATCAAAGAAATCATAGCAAAACCATTTCAGATGGTAACAAGTTTTTAAATCTCCAATCCCTCTGGTGTTGCAGGTGTCCATGGGCGGCGGTAATCGCTTACCATCAGGTGATCCGTCTGCTCGTTTGCCTCCTCTACCATAAAAAAAAATCTAAACCGGGTTCTTATTTTCACACTCTTCATTGCTTCATCATTCGTTCTACTGTAGTAAACGAATAAACATACATATAAATCGTATGCAATTCAAAATAATCTGTAAAGTATGTGCCATTTTCAACCGAAAGGTACTCCATATAGCTTGAATTTGAAATCAACCATATCGACAACCGACAATGTGGTAACTTTTAATTGAAAACGTCACATTTAGGTACTAATTACTCTGAGTGTGTTGTGTTCCTGCCGGTGAGTAAGGTTGCCAGAGCTCAACGAGAGGGGGAGGGGTTTAGGGTCGGCAACGCGCATGTAACTCCTCTGGAGTTGCAGGCGTACATAGGCTACGTAGACTGCTTACCATCAGGCGGGCCGTATGCTTGTTTGCCACCGACGTAGTATATAAAAAAAGTATGCATTTTCATAAAAATAGATAAGCAAGTTAACACCAGTAGAATGAAACTAATACTTAACAATCCAAATTTGAACAATATGTAAACACACTGACAAAATAAATTTATAATATAACCAACTTACTTATGAAATTTAAAGCAATGTTTTTAAGATATTCATATTTTGGAATAAAACCAAATAATTAAAATTATAAACGTACCCACTTACTTCAAGTACATCATCTTCACGAAAATAATCATTGCAGCCATTCTCAAGAAAATGGGTATTTAAGTCTCTTCTGAAACTCTGTGTTTGATAAAATCAGCCGTTAGCAAGAAAACGCATAATCTCTGTCTTCACGATCGGTCCAGAGGGGAGCACTGGTGAGATAATTTGGTTGGAAATTTGCTTATACTTTGTTAAGTCGGTTAAAGAATCTGGTTCAAAGTTTATAAATTAGGTGAGTGGGTTGTGAGTGGTAATTAAACAGACTCCTACAGTGATCCAATAAATATATTGTGACGAGGACTCCCTCTGGTCGCATAATAATTTTTGTCATATTATTTAATGTCATAACACTTTATGCATAAAATTGTAAGTCATAAAAATATTTAGTCAGGATGTTTCCTGAGCATATAACTGGGTTTTTGTCATAAATGAGTTATGTCATAATTTTTATAGTCATACATTTTATTCGCATACAATTTTAGGTTAGATTCGTTAGGTATGCACAAAAAATATATGACAACTGCTATGTATGTCTTCAAATATTATGGGTAAAAACGTAAGACACAATATAATATGATTTTTAATTTGTATGCGCAATGGTGATTATGACACAAGTTTTTTTATTTTTATTTTTATTTTATTTATTCATTTTAATTAACACAGTATAACAGTTAAAACTAAAGCACTGTGAAATTACATATTGAACCTAGACAATCTAGACATGTATAATTGGAAAGAGTTGACATGAAACATCAAAATACTAATTAGAATACAGGTGACACTTATAACACAGAGGAGGGACGAATATCCATCATCTCGCTGAACCTCAGACATTCATCACGCACTGACATCCATCTACTTGCAAACACATCACATTCAGGCGCTGATGCGAGGAGTGAATTCAAGCTGCGTAAAGCTCGAACAAAAGGAGCGTTCCTGCGCGACACAGTTCGGGAACCCGGCACAGATAAAAGACAGCGATTACGAGGCCGAAACTCAAATCTAGAAGGTGTTGGGACAAACAGACGCACTACTTGTGTTGTTAACTCGACACAGTCAGAGTCACCGCGTAAGATATTACAGATTGTAGTGAGAAGTGCTGAGCTGCGTCTTACCTCTAGGGAGTTAAATCCCATCATTCCCAACAAAAACTTGGTAGGATAAAGGAATGGGTAATACCCGTACATTTTTTTGTATAGGAAGCGCAAGAACACTTTCTGTACTTTTTCCAGTTGTAAGACATATGTTGTCTCGTAGGGACACCAAACGACAGAGGCCGTCTCAAGCTTACTCCTCACTAAGGCATTGTAGAGCAGTTTTATTGTTCTTGAGTCAGTAAAATCCCTGGCATTTCGAATGACAAATCCCAACCTCTTGTAACAAGTTGTTATGCGTGTCAAAGATATGACTTAAATTTTCATGCAACCCAATATGGGCATATTGTGAATGCTATCTCCTTAACTTATTGAACGAGTGTTAGCGAAGCCATTTCAGTTTGGGCACATATTATTTCGTATGTCTAAATGTTCTCCTCTGTTGGTCGGTTTTCTGAACTGATTTTCGTATTTTGTGAGCAGGTTCAGTTAGATTTTTGTTGTTTTGTATTTTGGAAAATGTTTAAATGTTGAAAATTGGTATTAAGGACTTAAGTACCAGTAGGGTCTATGGCATTTACGACCTTTGTGAATTTGCTGTGACAATGACTCAAAAAGTAAGTATTTTTTATTTTTATATTTTCAAAGCTTATGAAGCTTATCGGGAGGTCTACACCTACAACCACTTCTTTATTATACTTTGGAAGATACCTACTAACTGAACTGCTTGGAAAAAGATACCCTCTGGACATACAATCTTGTAAAAAAACCATGCCCATGCCAAGTACTCACATACTAAAATAAGTTTGTATAATGTATGAATAGGTATGACACAACATTGTTAGCTTTATCTTGGAGCGCACTATTCGCCAACAAACTGTCCTCAGTTTGGCGAAAAAACATGTATACCTACCAGTTAAGTTTTCTCTTGAAATAAATAAAAATGTAATGGTACAAAAATTACCGTCATCTTTTTTACCACGTCTTCTGAGAACCTGGGGCCCGCTATATCATGGATTATATATTATCAATATTAACAATAGACAATTTATTTAGTTACACTAGACTAGAATGAAATGCGTGCTGGAGCCCTGGAGGAAACAAGCCATAATCTACTTAGCCAAATTTGCTAATGCTTCTAATTTCCAAACTATTTTACATGTGCCAATAATTATTGTATCCCGTCTTAACATAGCCTATAAGGCCTTCCAACAAAGTTTAGAAACTCAAAAGCCTGGGTAAGATGGCACTTTCGTTAATAAGATGGGCCGTTGTATGTGAAAGGCCGATCGTTAAGTCAGTCGTTAAGCAAAATCGCCGGGCGTAATTGTTTTCCCGCCCTTAATTTTTAGAATCGGGTGAAGTAAGGATAAGCTTTTGTTTTTAAATTGGATTTTAGAGCGATGGAATTAGATCGTTAATATTTAGTTAGTGATATTGTTGAGTATGAATATTCAATATTTTATATGTCCTAAAAATAAATTTACGAGTGATATACCCTAATAGATCAATACAATATCTAGTTGTTCTTCTTCTTCCTCGCGTTATCCCGGAATTTTGCCACGGCTCATGGGAGCCTGGGCTCGACAATTAATCCCAAGATTTGGCGTAGGCACTACTTTTTTTACTAAACCATCCATCATGTGCCATCTGACCTTCCAACCCAGAGGGTAAACTAGGCCTTGTTGGGATTAGACCGGTTTCCTCACGATGTTTTCCTTCACCAAAAAGCGACTGGTGAATATCAAATGATATTTCCTACATAAGTTCCGAAAAACTCGTTAAAAAACTGTCATGTAAAAAAAATGTTATAAACGATTTAAGCGCATGGCACACTGCATCCGATTCGCACGTCGACGTGCGAGCGGAATGACGCTATAATACGCGCATAGCGTTGTCTCGCTCAAACTTCGGAGCGATGTGCGAATCGGATGCAGTGTGCCATACGCCTAAGACGCATGCATGCAAAGTTTTCTAAGTTAATCTAAGTATCTACACTTATATTCTTTCTTTTTTTTATCAAGTAGATATAACGAGCGAAGAAGATAGCGAGCAATACTACAAATAATTATATAAAAGAAAAAACAGAAAAGTACACCGCTTCCACATTTCAGATTGTTTTCCTTTTGGTGGCAATTTCAAATCATGCCGAAAGTGATAATATTTTTTCCTTGAATATAAAAATTAAAAGAAAAAATGTTTTAAGATCAAAAATGTATCATGTGCATCAAAACTCAAAACATAATTGCAAATAAAAAGGCAAACGTAATAACATTAACTTCATAGAAATCGTTTAACTGATTGTGAATCAAAAGATTTTCAATTTCAAAGTTCGCCTGCGGGTGCCGCTGCAAATACTAATTGAAATGAACTTTAAATTCTTCGGAACTAAATCGGAAACTAGCTTGTCCTCAAGAAAATGGCATTTTCATCGCATTAACCTTCTTTGTCATAAGGACAGATTGCGTCCAAAATATTACATTGCGCTCCAAAACACGCATAGCTGACGTAGGAGCGAAGACCGCCAGGGAGTGGGACTGGTCGGGTCACGTCTGCCGCATGCATCCAGATAGGTGGGCTAGTATAGCCACCAAGTGGATGCCGCAAGTTAAGCGTGGACGTGGCAGGCCCAGACGGAGATGGCGGGACGACTTAGACACCTTCATCAGTAACTGGCTAGAAATAGCACAAAGACGGGAGCCGTGGAGATCACATTGAGAGGCCTTCGCCTAGTAATGGGACAATATAACGGGCTAACTAAGAAGCGCAAGATAATCTAAAGGTGACGTTAGGATGTCAACTGCAGCTGCATTACCGTTGCGGCGTCGTTGTTGCAGCCGCTGTATCTGACACTTTCCTTCATGAGATGAGTGATGGAATGAACATCATAATTGTCAGTAATGCGGCGATGAACGAGTTATTTAATGTCTGAAAGGTGTACGAAATTTTGAATACGAAAGTTATTTTTTAATCTTATTCTTTTGAGGATTTCCTTCCGAAATTATCTAAAGTTCACACAAAATTTCCACATTGAATAATTTCCGAACTTTCTTGTATTTTCTATGGTAATTTTCCGTTTCCAAATTCAATGTTTTGTTACTTTCCTATGTATAGGCCTAGAGGCCTACCTTTCATAATTTCTTAAAAGTATACGCTTAAATATCTGTCAGATCTTAGTGCAAAGCATTTTTATTATGTAAGTATATAAAATTCAAAAACAAAATATAAACACCTATTTGCATTACAAAACTGCATACATTAAACGAGCGCCCCCGATACTAATTTCACGTGGAATTCCCAGCGTTTCCTATTCGTTGCCAGAGCCACTATTTTAAGAGCAATTTCTGCGAGATACAAACTCACGAATAACAATTAGTTTTCATGTGGTGAGCTTTTAGTGGTTATCGCGCGTCCAGTATGGTACGCAAAGATAGGGTTCATGACATTTTCATGAAAAAATCTTTTTTTTTTTTGTATGACGTCGCAGCCAAAGAAGTTTTCAATTACCTGATGGACAGTTATCATTGGCCTTATGTCTATTAAAGACTATAGAAACAGTGTCAGGTAGGGCAACAGAGTTTTTCATGTCTGTGTAAGCCAATACGGGAGCAACAAAGGGCCCTAGAAACTTATGGAGTCTTTATTTATTTTAAACTTTATTGTACATTAAAGAAGTACAACAGGCTAGCGGACTTAATACCTCTAGGCAAACAAGCAATCAGAAACGCGTCATGACGGGTGCAGTGAGAAAAAATATGAGAGTAACATACAAACAATATTAAAATTATAACCTTAAAAAAAAAAAAAAACTAAAATCATTTTGGCAACGCAACAGACAAAATACCAATCGTCAACGCTCCGTAGCGAACGAAACGCAACTGTCTTTATATACTAATATGAAAGAGTGATATAGAGAGATAACGACGCTAGACGATACGCCACGGAGCGATTGGCGTTTTGTCTACGCCACCTGGAGTAAAAATTGGCAGGTTCCCACGGAATAGCCGAAATATAACTCAATTTTCATCATAATTAAAACAAAAATTAAGAAATCCATGATGGCGGCTATTTTTTACACTTTTGACTTCGGATTCCTATTAAGGAGCGTTTCGAATTTTACCACCAAAAGTGAAGAAATTCAGCATGGTGGTTATTTTTTTTTGGTACCGCTGGTATGATATCGTGGAGGCGAACCTGCGTCGGCTGAATGCCAATTCATGGCAGGAAACCGCGCTGGATCGGGACAGGTGGCGTTCTCTCGTTAGTTTGGTTATTTTTTTCAATGAATATAAAGGTACATTTCGATCTAGACCACACCCTTCGGTCAGAAGTCCGCGTCCGTGAAGCAATGATCACTGTAACAGCTTCTAGCGCTCGGCAGTATCCAAGGGCGGCGTACTACATTGGATCTAATTGTAATTTTAAAAGGATGTTAGGCTCGGTCGTTGGTTGCCGGTAACATTCGCGTTTTAATGAGAGGTGTAAATGCTACGCTGTATGAATATGTATGAACAAGAGCGATGCGCGATACTTTGTTTTTGAAATGACGTAAAAATAATTATTTGTATAATTTTCTATTTTATATTTTTTTGTATTTTGACGACCGGTTTGGCCTAGTGGGTAGTGACCCTACCTACGAAGCTGATGGTCCCGGGTTCAAATCCTGGTAAGGGCATGTATTTGTGTGATGAGCATGGATATTTGTTCCTGAGTCATGGGTGTTTTATATGTATTTAAGTATTTATAAATATTTATATATTATATTTATCGTTGTCCAAGTACCTTGTGGAAGGCTAGGTCGCGCGTGCTTTGCATTGCGACGGTTAGCGAGCACAGCCGGAAGAGGCGCAGTGCGAGAGTGTTATTTTGCGACGGTGCACTCGCTCCTGACGTACGGTGTTGAGCTATGGGGACGTGCTTCCGACTGGAGACGTGCGTTCTCTATGCAGAAGCGTGCCGTTCGTGCGATGGCCGGCAAGGCGGTGGATGCACCGGCGCGAGACATCTTCCGCGATCTCAAGATTCTGCCTTTACCCTGCCTATTTATTAACCAAGTAGCAAGATTCATGCGCGAAAACCTTGATATGTTTAATTGCAGGGGCATTAACACCAATTACAACCTCCGCAGTAATAGACACCATAATAGGCTGGTCACCGAAGCACACAGGCTTGCCAGGTCAGAGCGGTCCGTGTACGTTTTAGGCCCCTCCGTTTACAACCGCCTGCCTGACACTATAAGAAATGCAACTTCCATCGCGGCGTTTAAAGTCAAACTAAAAAATTGGTTGTCGCAAGAATTATTTTATAATTATCAAGATTTCTTCGATTTACCTATAAATATTTAAACCAAAAACATACTGAGATTTGCATTTATTACAATTAAAATTTATTAAACTAATGTAATTAATTTATATACTATTGTATAAATATTATTAATATTGTGATATTTAAAATGTGGTGACCTGTAACTCTGTTATTAATAATAAATTTCATTTCATTTCATTTCATTTCATTTCATTTCATTTCATTTCATTTCATTTCATTTCATTACCCTCAACACAAGCCTTATTGAGCTTACTGTGGGACTTGGTCAATTTGTGTAATAATGTCCTATAATATTTATTTATATTTATTTATTTATTTTTCATACTCATTATATCGTTCATTACACCATGAAAAAAATTGTGACAAAAATACAAAGTTACAGAAGGATATAGTAAACTTTTTCGCTATCTTTTATTAAATCTACTTATTTACTATATTTAGCCTTATAATTAAAGGTGCCTATATCAAAGGTATTCGAGGATTTGTTGACTTGGACGAGCAGTCCCATAATTTTTTTTTCGCGGCAATTTTTTGGATTTTTTTTCTTTTAATCAGAATACGATACCAAATTATGATACTTTTATACGAATCCCCACTATTTTCGTTACACCTTGTATACTTACCTTGTTTTACGGATTTTTAACTTTAAAATCTTATTCACAAAGTTTATGATTGAATTGTCTTCCAAAATTATGACACATTTCAAGTTAAAATTTGAGCCCTTCTTTAATCTAAGTTTAAAAATATCGTATCCCATGGAAATGCAGTTTTTAAAAAGGACGTATGTACTGGGATTTCCTCGAAAGAAACGCTTTTTGTTAGATTATTATCGCAGAAGATCATCACGTCAAAATGTTCCCCCAATCCTTACTTGGGACCGGCCTCCCATACAAATTAAAACTGCAAGGACAAAGGTTTTGTAAATTGAAAAGCAGTATTTTCAATTTTGATTCAATAGTGTCATCCCACTCTGCCCTGATCGAAACTAGCTATATATGAACGGATTCAGTCAAACTAAAACTTTCACAATTTCATTCGTGTATTGTGCCATCTATCAGGCCTATTCAACCTTTAGTTACCTATTCTATCTGTTTCCGATATGATACTGATCTATCAGCGTCGAAAGTGACGTTTTTGATTGAAAAACACGTCAGAGATAGATCAGTATCATAACGGAAACAGATAGTAAATAACAACATTTACGGACATTTCTTGTAACACGTTGCAATGGTAACACCAAAATATATTGCAAACCTAACTTAACGTAGGTTAGGTTTGAAATATATGTACCTATTGTATTAATTTACATAGAACCTAATATAGAAACTTACACACACATAAGTAGGTACGGTAACAGAAAGTAATGTCGGCGCATAGTACTTCTTCTTGCCCACCCTTTGATACAAAGTCTAACGTTGTATTTACTATAAAAATACAGAAAATATTATTACCTATTGTCATTTGTCTGTCTACCGTCCATACCTTATCCTATAAGGTCCCGGTTGACGCATTCTCAAACTCTGCAAGAATTTACATCCCACCGCCATCTTATTTGGAGAAAGGCCGCTGAGAGCCAACGCCGTAGGTGTTTTTATAATAAGGAACGGAATCGAGGCATTTTTACCTGGGGAATACGTTTAATAAGTATGAGTTGTATGAACTCTGTAGATCGGATGAAGACCTTTTATAAGAGCACGTTCTTATACAGCTCTTATATCACCACTAGCAGAAAATAATAATCATTTATTATGTTGTTCCGTTTTAATTGGGACGGTTAATGAGATCATGTGCCGCGTTCCGTGGCAAAGAGGATCGTTTTTATGTTATTTATATTATCAAAAGCTAAAAGTCTCCAAGTCGAATGCTTGCAATATGGCTGTTAAAATATTTAATAGAGTCCCAGATGACCTCAAAACTCTACCGGTATGTCAATTTGAAAAAAAAAATGTTTCAGTGGTTGCTTGGTAAATGTTATTACTCTGTTGATGAATTTTTAAATTGATATTTATTATGAATTGTTAATTTTTTTGCTAATCTTATACTGACTGAATTTTAATGTTTAAATTTAACTCCTCATGTAAATAATTATGTAAATATTTCTACGCCGATGCATGCTGGCAGAATATGCTGATCTACCTTCTACTAACCAACAGTGTATGTACCATATTCTTGGAAATAAAGTATTGAATTGAATTGAATTGAAAAAAATAAAAAGTAATTGCGTAAAATATCTTTGGAAGCGAACTGTCGAGATATCTCTATTTAGCAGTAGCAGATTTTTCATACGTGAGGGCGTGACATTAAGCCTATAGGCAATTGAAACAAAAACATTTTATTCGACTCCTATAAAGTGATAACACACAATCTTACAACCCATTTATATTGCCAATATAATTTCGCATCGTCGACAAAAAAAATCAATTGCGTAAAACGTCCCAATTTGATAGGGATGAGACTGTGCCTCGCAAATCGCTAGGAGTTTAGAAAATTATATTCTAAAACGTATTTTCTTCATACAAATGTTACGTCACATACGTTCTTTTTGAGTTAAAATGGTGGTTTTATAACTCATAAAGTCGGGTAACACGTGAACGTTTATGACAAGTGGCCTAAGTATTTTAGGCTTATTGTAGAATTGGGTAATAAATATCCAGTTTGTTACATTATTACAACAATATGGATTTAATAATATAGCATGATATTGTCAATAAGTGCATTTTTATTTTCATCAAAACAAATTTGTAACCATATTCTCTTGCAATAACATATCTTAACCGATCATGGAACAATGGTGTTACAGACATTTGTAAGGCGTGTGCGGAGTCAAAACTAATACATGAAGGAGGACAAGTGGGCCCTTTTGACGCTTTTATGAGATGTACGGGGTACACCAAGTGGATGCTGCCCTTTACCGTGTCATGGAACGCTTATATGGAACTATTGGGACTTGGTGGAATCTAAAATGAAATAGACTATTGGGTGAAAGCGATGGAATAAATACTGGGTTCATATTAAACAACGACAACAAGAAACGTGAATCCCTATTTTAATGAGTACTTATGATGCAAATATAAAAGTAAATTTGTCTCTAGATTATGACCGTGTCACTTCTTACCCCTAAATATAGACAAAAAAATATAAATTGAAATCACGTTAAGGTGAAGTTCGGATATCAACCGTAGGCAGCCATAGTCGAACATTTGCCGCCGCATCACTGCCGCGATTATGAAATTCATTCCGTCACTCATTTTATTGAGGACATTGACAGATAGGTACAGCGGCGGCAACAATGACGACGCAACAGTAATGCGGCTGCAATTGAAATCCGAATGTCGCCTTTACCCAAATATGCAAACATTTTATAATATATATTTGAATACTAAAAGGAGCGCAGGACGCAGAGCGCGGGGCGGGAATCGCGCGTTTATGTCTACATTTTTGTTGAGATACATACCTATTTTTATTAATTATTTAGGTTTTATAGTAAAGTATTATTTTAGATGACTCGTAGAAAAAGTATTGTATACAATAGTGATGTAATCAAGCTTTTCAATCTCGTACCTCACTTAGGCAACAGCAAGCTACGTTGCCTTAACACGGCACTCAACTGAAAAGCCCTCTATCACGATTGTATAAAATACTATTTTCTACTCCTCTATTGTAATCTGTCATTTATATATTTATGAACACTAATATAACAACATACATAATAGGTTTGAAAAAAGGCTATATTGTCTATTCCTCATAACAGCACCTGTGCTTTGAAATTGCTATAAAGATACTGCGATTAATAACCAACCAACCTAACAAAATCAAAGTTAATACAGTTTTCAAACTAAGCACATTGCTGCCAACTTACAAAACTATTTTTATGTCATCTTTCATAGTGAACGTCAATTAAAAACAAAGCTCACCATAGACAATGTTTTTCATTTTGACGTATCCCGCGCTTATGAATGTTTAAATTAATCTTGCATTTTGTTTATACGTCAGTTGTCATAGAAAAAGTATGGTATGCAACGTTGTGTAAGTAGGTCAATAAATGCTCGTGGCGTATTCTTTTACAACGTTGACCTACGGCTTCGTCACATATTGCAACCCATTCCTCTTACCCTTTTTGACCCTTTTTATACAACGATTGCATAAAATACTATTACATCACATCATAATCTTTATAATAAATAATCGCACATAAACTAGGTAGGTATTACAAAGGTTATATAACAGCTATATAGCGCTTATAAGTCAACTTTATCGCTCATAAATCTGTCGTCAACTCCCCGTCATTTAAAGCTGTAAAATTGTATCGATTTGAAGTTATTCCGATATTGAATCGGTTTATAGCACAAGATTGAGAAAACGAGAGAAGTTTATTCAAAATATTGTGCATGGGAATTTAAGATTGTATTAGGATTTATTTAGCACTAGCTGACATATATTATGTACTAGACATGCTGTCGAGAATAAATTATGATAGACATTTACGGCGTTTGACGTCTGTCACTAAGCTAAAGAACAAGCGATTTTTAATTAAATCCAGAAGAGAAAGTAATGGAGATACTTTATTTACCTAAGAATTAAACTCAAAACTAACTACAACTAATTATAAATCTACACAATTTACAACTTGTGCGGGAGATAGGCCGTCGACTTAGGCAAAAGGGAAAGGACTCCCGCTCCGAATCGTTTCTGGTGCAGAGGCTGTCCATAGCCATCCAGAGGGGTAATACCGTGAGCATTGACGTGACCATTATGGGCACTTTTGCACCGGAAGCGATAAGGAATGGGTATGACTTAGTTACTTAATGTAAGTAATTGTGTAAATATTTGTAAGACTTTTTAATAAATGAATTTTATTTACAACTAAATAAAACTAAAATACTGAACATTAAAAAAAAACACTAAAATAACCCCAAAATGCTGGCGACATTCCCCCTCTGAATAGCCAAGCCTACCCTCTGAGCAAAGAACGAGACCGACTTATGGTCGCCTGAGAGGCCTAACTATACTTGCCGCAAAACTAACGGGCATCTGAGATCATAATGCTATCTCCTTTTCCCTTGTTAAGACTAACCAAGAGTGAAAGGGATGGCATTATGGCCTGAGTCACCACTTAGTTTTGCGGCAAGTATAATCGAACCGACCCTTCTTTCATGATTTTTTCGATGTTGGTCGACCAAGGACGCAATATTTCCACTGCAAGAAAATGAAGGCCAATTTGCAGTAAATACCTATATATACTATACCTATAATACTGTTTGATTCCATTTTGTAAGTCACATTATGTAGTAATTATTTGTTAGGCTCAAAGTCACGTTCAGATTTGAACTGCACCTGCATTATTGCTCTGACACTGTTGTAGCCGCCGCTGCATCTGTCAAATTCCTTGATAAAATGAGTGACGTTCGCCGCCTCATTACTGCCGCGATTATGACTTTCATTCCGTCACTTAGAGACTTTTTCTCTCTCATCTACTCAAAGGTTAATTGGAAGAGATCCCTTAAAGGGATCATTTCGCCTTTGTTCTTAGCTTTTCCTAATTGTAAGGTCCTTTTATTATGTTTTTGTACAATAAAGATTTTACTACTACTACTTTCCACATAGTTGATTTTTTCTGAAAAAATATTGAAGACCTGGTTCGCGTTTTTTGGTTCTTTCAATTCAGAATCACTAGCATATTGAATCCTGATGCAAAAAAATAGTCCCAATTTTTTAATTAAAATTGTAGTTTCCACTACGTCACGCACAAGTGAAAAAATTATTCACAATAAAACGTGATGTAATGAAGTGGACATTTTGGGACACCTTTTTTAATGGTAGGATAGAGAATGCTCACGTATCTTTTTTTCTTTTTTTTTTTATACTACGTCGGTGGCAAACAAGCATACGGCCTGCCTGATGGTAAGCAGTCTCCGTAGCCTATGTACACCTGCAACTCCAGAGGAGTTACATGCGCGTTGCCGACCCTAACCCCACCCCCCTCGTTGAGCTCTGGCAACCTTACTCACCGGCAGGAACACAACACTATGAGTAGGGTCAAGTGTTATTTGGCTGCGGTTTTCTGTAAGGTGCAGGTACTTCCCCAGTTGGGCTCTGCTCTAGATCTGGAATGACATCTGCTGTGCTGTGCCCTACCACACAAGGCGAGATGACATTCACATTGCCCATACCTCTCTTTTGGACGTAGTTTAAGGACATACCCGGGTCCGAATCCCGGGTCCGTTCTGAGTAGAAAGAGCCCAGGAATGTCCAAATATGTAAGAATCAGGTCTTCAATATTTATTTTAGAAAACGCCCAGTTAACTCTGCTTTTAACTGTAACAGAAACTCTCCTTAAACTTAGTCTAAAGTATCACATGAAGTAGGTAAGTTACTAACTTAAGGTAGAAGTTAGAAATCAAAGGGAAATTTGCACCAGATTGAAGTTGTTAGCCGAATGCTTATTCGCGAATAATGTAAACTTGTGTGGTGTTGGAGCTTAGATAGGGAACTTAAACTGACACACATACGTTTTTAGTTTGGTATAAGAGACAAACTTTTGAGTATTATGAGATTTTCTGTTTCAAATCGTCAAAGTAGAAATAAACTTCTAAACTGAAAAGTTAACTTTTCGAACAAGATAAATTAATAAAATAGCTATTCGTTTTGCAATGGGGGCACAGTTATTGTTTCACTCCTCGTGTCATTGATACTCGAGCAAGCGAAAGATAACCACGAAATATAAAAATTTAACCACGGGCGTAGCGAGTGGGGCTAAAAGTGGAATCTTAAGCGTTGCAAGAGTTTTAAAGCTTAAACAAACACACTTTGTTACCGAGGTTAAACAAACTTTGCTACCGACTGAAACAGTAACATTTTTCGCCACATCAGCCCTTCTGATTATACACCGTGTTTTTATTGAATTCCGTTAACTCCGGGGTATGCGTAAGTACGTTTAAGGAAACAAAATGGCATAGTTAATTTAAAAAAAAAAAAAAAATATTTTTTATTTTTATAAAAAGCAATTAAATGTTGCATATAGCGTTGCTGTAACACGATCATTACATTTAATTCAACCAAACACTTGACAACTGTGACTTATCAATGTCAATTCGAACATCAATCATCCGAGATAGTATGTACTTATGTTTAGTAGTAAATGTATAAACTTGTACTAAATACTAATCAATATGTAAACAGCCCTAAGGCAAGTATATACGCTCGTAAGGGCTTTATAAGATAAAAATAAATTATTGAATATCTCCGAAATTGAGTTAATTACAATACCGGTGTCTTAGAGAAAGTTACTTAATTTAAGCTCAGGAATACTCCCTTGAAATTAACTGTAAATAAAACACGGTGTATATGATAATGTTGCTGAGGGAACATGCTGAGATGAGGCCATTTCGCGGCACTTTATACTTTCTATGTTTTTGTTATATTATGTTATTTGTCTCGTTTTTGTTTACGAATAAAAATAATTCTATTCTATTCTATTAAGTACACTATTTAAATATTTAATGGATAAATACTTTTGGGAACAATAAATATCTGTGTTAATCACACAAATAAATACTAGGACCGGGATTCGATCCTGGGACCATCGGCTTCATAGGCAGGGTCACCTGGCCAGACTGGTCGTCGATTTGTACCTTTTTTGATGTGCCATATAGTTTCTAGTCGCTTTAAGCTCTTCCTTGCACCTACGATCGACAAGTTCGCTCTAGTCTACTGTATTCAACAGAGCTCAAACTAGGCGTCACTTTGTTCAAGAGCCTTATATGAACAGGAAATTGGGCCCGATTCTGACTTCACATCGTGTTATGATTTTCAAGTGGTTTTGACACGACCTTGACGATCGTCTTGGCGATTGGTATCGCACGCACGATATCACTTTCACGAGCACCCAGCGGTAGCGATCCTTAGGCCAATTCCAAACAATATGATACTGATCCAATATGGATTGATATCATTCTAACATGAGATCTCCATTATGTAAGGATCATTATTTATAAATAGATTTTGTTTTGATTATTCTTATGACAAGCTTGTAAAAAGTGTATCATTTGACTCTCACTTGTCACTAGCTTCCGCCATTTTGAATTGTTATAAAAAGGCGGGTAAGCAGTGACAAGCGGCCAGTTCAAGTAAGGACAAGTTGTAGTAAAGACGTCTTGGAATATTTATTGTAAATTGGTTGTTATTATGTTTGTACCAAAATATTTTATCAACAATCCGATAATATCCCAACACTTAGCACATTCACCGCTAAGCTACGGTCGTAGCTCTACGTCGTAGCCGATAAGGTTTCCCGGTATGTAGAGGAAATGCTTCGTAGAAGCAAAACCACAACGTGTCGTGAATGGGTTACAGGACCTGCTGCTGAATTGCGCATTATGTAACCTTCAACAAAAAACGTCACTTTTAATACTGACAGATCGAAGTAGAGTTTTCGGCACTTAAATACGAAATATCATTTGATATTTACTGGTCGCTTTTCGGTGAAGGAAAACATCGTGAGGAAATCGGACTAATCATAATACGGCCTAGTTTACCCTCTGGGTTGGAACGTCAGTTGGCAGTCGTTTTCGTTAAAACTACTGCCTATACCAATTCTTGGGATTAGTTGCCAAGCGGACCCCAGGCTCTCATAAGCCGTGGAAAAATGCCGCGACAACGTGAAGAAGATGATGAAATTAGAATCATATCAGTATCATATTGGAATTAAATTTAATAACTAAACCTCGAATTGACCTGCTTGGAGTTTGTATGAAAGTAAGATCAAAACCGTAACGATTTGTAAAATTTGAATCGAGCTTCTGGTAGAGGAAGCTATACGTACATGACTATTACTAAGAACAGCGTTTCAGTTATCTTTGACATGATAAAGGGATTACTGAAGCTGAAGGCGGATTGAACTACAAATGCATATAGTGATAATGAACATTATTCAAGAATTGAATTGTGGTGACCATAAACTCCACACTGCCAACTTCTCCAGCGATCCCGAAGTCAGGAAACAGGCGGCGGCTTAACGTCATAGCCAAGAACCGCTAGGCTACGAGCCGGTCGCGCCGTCGCCTGACTTCGGGCCCGCTGGAGATGATGGTACTTAGTGTCGAATATTATGGTCTTCACAAATTGAAGAACAAGCGTAAAATATAAAAATAAACTTAAATAAATAACTATTGTAGGGAAATTCTTACACAAATTGATAAAGTCCCACGGTAAGCTCAAGAAGGATTGTGTTGTGGGTACTCGAATAACGACATATACATATAATAGACAAATACTTAAATACATAGAAAACATCCATGACTCAGTAATAAATGTCTGTTCACATCACACAATGCATGCTCTTACTCGTACCGCGATTCGAAAGGAGGACCATCGGCTTCATAGTAATAAAATTGATTCTTTATCTTTTTATCCGTCGTCAAACCCCAACAGTTTCTCTGCAGGTTTGAATTTGTGACGTGTATTCCGTATGCACGAGAATGCATATCCTTGTTCTAAGCCAACCGAGTATCGTACTCGGCGATTTATTCCAACGGTAATATAATATATATTCGGCTTCATAGTTAGGATCACAACCCACTAGGCTAGACCGGTCGTCAATGTTAGTGAGAAACAAAAGACTATTCTTAATTTGAAGAAAAAAATACTTTAAATTTTATGTTAGTTTTACATTTACCTAATATTTATAACAGTTATCGCTGTCGTGCTCGTGAAGAAGCTATAGGGCTGTTTTTTTACTTTCCATTGGTTTTCGTTAGATATGAAGGAAATTTGGTGGATAGATTTTGTTACTATTGTATATAATACAAGCGTAAATGACAAAGAAATATTTGAATTAGAAACTAAAAAAATGATTTTTAAACTAAGTACCCTTTTTTCTTTTTGCTTTAATAAAAAATATTTAACTTGCCGTTAGTATGTATGTACGAGTATGTGGTATGTATTTTCTTGGGTCAAATCTTGGAAGCTAAATGTGACCCACTTTCTGTTTACCGATTGAGCTGAAATTTTGCATAGTTATGTAAATTGGATTTAGAATTGTCTCGATGAGTATTAGATGCCTGTGGGAATAAACGGAAAACGATAAAACCTCGTATCATAAATGATATTTTTGCCAAACTCTTTTTAAAATTTAAATGTAATTTTATATACATTGAAACAATAAACAAGTCTTTGTCAATAAGAAATGTTAAAGAGAATGTCTTAGAGTTTGACAAATAATAAGTAAGGCTTTAATGTGGTCGGGCGAAAACATACCTGCGTCTAAAACGCTGTCATACACTGTTGTGTGTGTGTTGACATAAAAATGCATACTTGATCACTTGCGGTAAAAGCCTAACTTAGTTTGTTGACCCCTGAAATATCCGTACTCATATGTGCACCAACATATGTCACACCAATTTCGTAATGTACTGTATCTGTTTCGTGTGCAAACTTATTTCTATCTTTATCCGGAAAAAGTCATATGTCAAAACTGTCATCATTGCTACAAACTTTTATAGCTGACTATATTTTTCTTTTAACAGCAACTAATACTCTCTTTACAAACCCAAACACAATTAACATGTCATTGTCAGATTGTCACCCGACTTACACGTGGACCTAAGAATGTGAAGTTTCAGCTCAAACATTTTTTTTTTTTTTAATATGTTTACAAGACATTACAGTTTTAACCAATCGGTGAACAACAAAAATAATATAAGTACTAAAAACAGCAACAATTATAACAAAAAAGCAAAAGCAAGCAAGCTTTAAAGCAAGAGTGAATAGGCTACTACTGAATCGGTGAGCTCCATCTTAGGCCCTGTCTTCACTTTCCATCAGGTGTGACTAGAGCCAATCGCCGATCAGTTTTTAATAAAAAATAAAAAAAAAAAACAATAAAAAATAAGCCAATTAATTAAATTGGAAAAGTTGAGCGCCTAGCATCCATCGCCCCAAGGAATTTCAAGCATTCATAACACAATGCCTTCCATCGCCAGGCCATAATGGGAAGTGGATCTAATTTCGCTTGGAAGATTTCACCCGAAAAAATATCAGAAACTAAAGGATTTCTTGGTTTTAATTAGAGATTTTTGAGAAAGAAAACTTGTAGTTTTTATCTACTGGTGTGTTTCACAGCTTTAGACAGATGACAATCAAACAGGCGCCAAAGGTGGCGGATAAAAAACTATTGCTGCGTTCTAAAACAACTTAAACAAACAAACATTGCAAGTTAAATAAAAGCTTCTAAAAACGTCGCGTTTCACCCGCCCGTCAACTGCCACGTGCGACTTCCACTTTAATTAAATGATTTGACGCTCTCGGCTTAATTAACTTGGGACTGAAAGCACGTAGAGTGGTAATAACGAGTTTTAGCCCAACAAAACCTCCATTGTGTTGTGATCGTACAACATTCATTTACTCACTTAGTGCCGAAAGCGTTTGAAGTTATGTTGGTTACTCGTGTAAAATTACTTTGAAAACAACTGGATGAATTGACAGGATTATGCTCACGTGAAAGTAATTAAATATTGCTATTATTTGTTGAGGAAAATACAGAAATGACAAAATAAGTAGACTATAAATTATTGTCCTTTTAAAATGGCTCAAATTTATGTTGATTTTGAATATGTCTAAAGTGTGACCTTGTTCGTTAGTTGCTTTTAATAAAGTGGTAGCTGGACTTTATCAAGTATTGACTGACTAACGGCGTGATTCGAACATTACATCTCCAGATTTAATGTATTTTAACCATAGAGACTATACATCTATATTGTATTGTAGTAATTATTTATTTTAAGATTATTATAATGTAATGTTTACCCAGGTATTGGCTGTTGTATTTATAAATGTTGTTATGTATTTTTCATGTCACTATATGATGTTACTATAAATGTTGTATTGACTTGTAAAAGAGCCCTTCAGGCCTACTTGCAGAATTTTTTTTTGAATATGAATTTGAATAAGATACGTTAAATATTGGCTCTAGATACGATATGGATAGGATATCAAAAGAAATCAAAACTGTAATCAGTTATTAGGTCTGAATCGGCTTCGTGGAGTCAGACTACGAAAATAATAAGTGTTAGTTTTGGTAAAAACTTGATGTATGGAGCTCTGTGCTTACTTCTTTCTATATATACTATTAACGTTTTTATTTGAAGAAACGTCACTTTTACACCAACATAATTATTATCCGATCCATATCGTATCGTAATGCATTGTAGCTATTTTGTGAAGTCCAGCTACCATTTTACTAAAAGCAACTACCGAACAAGGTCACAATTTTGACATACGCAAAATCAACATGAATTTGAGCAATTTTAAGAATATGGTTGAAAAAGATTGGTTTTATTTGGTTGATATTTTAATTATTTTGACAATGTAATGATCCAGAATATATTTACTGATTAATTTTTTTTTTTAAATATAGGTTTAATACTGATTATATCGTGAAATAAAAATGGAATTTTTACTGGTACTTTCAAATCATCAAATATCAAATCATGAGCATGTCATAAAAACGTTGAAAATAAAACCATTTAAGGAAAACGATCAAAACAACATCATCATTATAAATTCAAATGAATCTTAAAATCTTCGGATGAAGTCGTTAATCCTGAAAATAGAGATAACGGAACTCTTCTGACTCCACGAGGCCGCCTCAGACTCAGCAACTTGTTACGATTTTGATACGACCTTGAAGATTGCTCACGCCGATTGCTATATTGTCAGGTGAGGATAAATTTGTTCCATACGCCATTTTCATTGGTTTAAAGGAGAGCGTAAAGAATTTTTTTTTCAAAGTTTTATATTTAGGAAATATTGAACTTACCTAATTATCCTTTAGGCCCATATATTTACTATTTATAGTAGGTACTATATAAATATTTTGAATATAGTGGTAATCATGAAATAACATTTTGGATATATCACAATTTTTCTGATAATTTTCTGTTAACAGAGTGTAACTATCCTATCATATATTAAAGATATCACAAAAATAAAGAAAATATTTTTTTAAAGATAAAATATTAAAACCTAGTTTAAGTTAAAAATAATTGTACACCCGAGAAGGGTAAAACTGTTGATACTCATCAAAAAATGTACCTAAGTCATATTCTTGTACCTACACAGTTTGCACAATAAATATTTCTGATTTCTGATTTCTGAAACTGATTCATGGCAATAAAAGCATATTTTTGGTTATTTCAGAAATAATTAATAAACGATGTTTCTCAAAAGTGGATATGGCAAAAACGTTCTCAGCCAATGATATGCGAAATGAAGTGAAAGTCGTGCGTGAGATGCGCGCCAATCATTAAGACGATCGTCAAAGTCGTATCAAAATGTGATTAAAACCATAACACTTTCTTAAATCCGAATTGGCCTCAGGAATCCTCTGCTCTTGGTTTTGGAGATCTTAATTTTTCTCTAGGGGCGACCATTTTTACGTTTGAGACTGGTCGTACATATTTTGCTAATCATATCCTAAAGCATTTCATAGAATAAGTAATAGTAATTAAGTTATGAAACACTTTATTGTACGAGAAACATAAATATTTATTACATCAAAGTGTGTAATAGTTAGAAATCTCTCCGGTGGCGCTAGGGTAGCACAAGGACATGGCATGAACTTAAACGTTATTGACGAAGTGAAGTGCGTTATCAGTGATTTGAAATTTTTCATCAAAGTGAAAAATTTGTTCGCGGTGTATTGTAGCGCCACCTATTTAAGGTTTTTAGATGGACATTTTATGCACATGAATTGTTGTCTTTACCTCTACCCTCCATAATTGTTGCGGCGACGTTATTTTCTGTTGACTGTTTACGTTCTTGTTGACGATGTCACACAGTTTCCTTGATAGAAAGACGGGTGACGTTCGCCGCGGCATAGCTGCTGCATTTATGATATTTATGCCGCTAATCATTTTATTATTTTCCAAGCATAGTACGATTTATCGACCACATACGCCCCATTAGAATTTCAACTTTAGCATTCCGAATTAAGGTTCAAATTAGACACTTTCAGGAAATGTTACTTGTCTTTAAATGAATCGTCAATGCTGGATTAATTGGAATATATTTGGATTTTTTGGGAAAACATTGTAGATTGGTGCGGCCGGGAAAAGGGTTAAAGAAAATGGCTAATATAGCGAAGGTAACAACGTCGTATTACAGCTGCACATTCGGATGTCAACTGCAGCAGCTGATATCTGAATGTCAGGCGTATATTTTGATTTTAATACTAGGTTAAGAATCAGATCTGTTTTAGATATGTCAGTGTCAAAAGTGATGTTTTTGGTTGAAAACCTCATTCTTAACCTGTTATTAAAAACAGAAAATACCTGTGCCACAGTACTCTTATGCAAGGCCTGAGTGGACGCTCGAAGCGGAGCATTTGGCGGGGCGTACAGCGTGGCGTCGGACTCACAAGTGAAGTGAACAGCGTGCACTAAGGCCGCTCCAATACGATTGCATTTGTTTAATATGTACGCCGCACGCCCCGCCCCGCTGCACGCCCAACTCGCTTACACTAACTCTATGACGGCAGTGCGTTTACAGTTATATGGACATTACACGAGTGCAAAAGAGGCAGAATACAAATGTAAAAAATTAAGCTTGAATATGCCGAAACATGATATGCTTAAGCTTCAATATGCCAAAATGTGACGTTCAGAAATTCGGCCCCTGTACGTCAAACTGTATGTGCTAGCTGAAATCACGTAAAAGGTACATATTTTAAGTAGATAATTCCATTTTGTGTAACATACTATAGTTTAACTTAACTGATCAAGAAGTGATTGTGAACGTTTATTGCAGACACACAGTCCATAAAATACACAGCAAATTACAAATATAATTTAAAAAAAAAACCGGAGAAGTGCGAGTCAGACTCGCCCACCGAGGGTTCCTTACTTTTTAGTATTTGTTGTTATAGCGGTAACAGTAATACATCATCTGTGAAAATTTCAACTGTCTAGATATCACGGTTCATGAGATACAGCCTGGTGACAGACGGACGGACGGACGGACGGACAGCGGAGTCTTATTAATAGGGTCCCGTTTTACCCTTTGGGTGCGGAACCCTAATAACGAATTTACAAACAAACAAGTAAAATTTGTTAATTTTACTTAAACAATTACAAAATTAAATTAAAATTATTTAAATAACTGCATTTACTACAGAAAGGTGAAAATATCTTACGTTGTTGATTTTTTGACCTGTCTCCAAAGTATCTCTTCCTGTACAATCATCTTAATTATCACAGAGGCGCCTTATCTATAAGATCGATTCTCGGAAATTTCGAACCTTCTTTATGAAGCCCGTATCTGAAGACATTAATTTTCAAACAACGCCATCTCTTGGGAAAGAAAGTTTGAGCAGTAATTTATCTGGTAACGCGGATTAGATAATTATAGGTTATATCTTTTTAATGCGCAATAGTATAAAAGTATTAAACATTTATTAGTACAATAATATAACCTTATAAACAATTAATAACGTAAACTTAAACTAAAATATGACTAAATTAAATCTAAAATAAAACTAAAATAAATCTAAAAATGGCCCCTGCGGCATAGTACCGAAGACGCTGGCAGCATTTCCTCGCTGGATCGTTAGACTGATGCGTTGTGCGAGGAAGCCGCCAGCTCTTCGGTCACCAGTTACGTCAACCAGACGTTTCGCGATTTCTCCAAAAAAACTTGTGCACGCTGGGATCCCATGGACCTAGAGTTTCAACGCCAAAAATACCTACATACTTAGATCCATAACTTAGGGACAAATATTAGTGATAAACACACAAATAAATGCCCTTACCTGGATTCGAACCCGGGACGTTCCTGCTTTGTAGGCAGGATCATTACCGACTAGACTAAAAAAATGTTACTTGCTCGAGTTCTATTCTAATCTGTAACGCAATTACAATGCGCTTAGTTACTTCTGACTTCTAATTTAAATTCGATGAATGACCATTTAATTTAAAGTACTACTAATTTAAAGTTTCTCTACTTTTACAAATTATTAAATTATAGAACGTGATTAAGCTAAGCAGGGCTAAGAGCTTAATCGCGTATTAAGTCCCGTCATATAATTTTATATTGTGAAATACTTTTTATTTTGTGCAAACAAAATATATTTATTAATTTTTGTCAACAGGTGTTATACAATTTTATTAAAAATGGACTTAAATAATCGGCACAAAAATAATAACGCGTTTATTTTGTATGTATATGTTAAAATTCATAACATTAGCTAGAACTAAAAAAAATGGAAATCATAATAGCATATAGCAACAGAAGTTAACTATTCTAGAACTAGTACCAAAACTCGAAGATTTCTACAATTTTATATGTACTTTAGAAACCATTACATCTGGAGCCCATTTCTAGAACGCTATTTGTCTAATAATATTAGTGTGTTGTCATGGCAACCCATACAATTTGACAGTTCGTGGACTAATAATATTAGTCTAATACAGGTCGATAAATGGGCTCCTCGGAAGAGCCTTGAACATTTATTGCTTTGACAAAACACTTCATTTCAAATATGATATAAATTTTTTATATCACGACGGTTGCAAACAAGCATACAGCCTGCCTGATGGTAAGCATTCACCGTAGCCTATGGGCAACTGCAACATAGGTGTTTGCAAACAGTTTCAAAAACCTTCGCCTTTCTTTCCGTATAATCGAAATGTCCTGTTTGCATTCTCCGAGTTAAGTATTCGGACAAGGACGTGATAAATATTTGAGGACGCCTTCAATTCCACTTCCAAAGCGTTTCTAAGAATCGTCTGACTGTATAAGGTCAGGTGGCAAGTAATTTGTAATTTTTACATGTTACATTACAGTTATGTACCAGTGTGGCTACCACCAGTTCGACACTGGCATAAAAGCTATCGAGAAGGTAACTTACTTTCTATGTATCTCGCTCGTACTCGCATATAAGTGCGAACGAGATGTATAGAAAGTAAATTACATTCCCGATAGCGTATATGTCAGTTTTGACACTGTCAGTGACTCATGGTACGGGTACAGTACCCCTAGTGTAAATTTATGCGACAGCGAAACGTGACGTACGCATTTGCGTTAAGTCTCATTTAGTATCATCAAATTATGCAAAAATATTTTCCAAAATGTCTATATCCTGAGTGGAAAATGGAGACTACGTTTGTATGGAGAATCGGCCGTCCTTTTTCCTCTTAACCTGTCGTTAAACGCTGCTTAATTCCAAACCGTGACATCTCTAAAAAGTTACCCAGGCATTCGCTCTCCAACTTTTCAAAGTGAAAGTTCTCGCGTGAGCTCGCCTTATTCCCAACACAAAGGAAATTTATGCTAATTACCTACAACATAATCACGTACAAACATAACTTTGCTGTTAACGAAATCAAAATGTTAATTGCTTCTTGCTTATTGTCTGGGTCTTACACCGATTTTCATTTGAAATTGTCTTATTGAGGTGTAAGTTTAAGTTTGCCTAGTTTGTCAATGTTTGATTAGAGTAATTGTGATTCTGAATGAACATTAAGTATATTTGTTTAATGGATGAGTTATAGAATGTCGTGTGATATTATCATAACGTAATGCATTAAGATCGCTAATTATCTGTACTATTATCTACCAACAGTTGCCTCCACAAACATTATTACCAGACATAGGAATCTGTTGGGCAAAATTCCTGTATCGATAAACTCAACTATCGATGCTAGTTCTATATACTAGTGATCACTCAAGGGTTTGCTTGTAAAAATATTTTTTTATTAAGAGTAAAAAAATAATTAAATAATAACTCAATATACCTATTCTTCTTCGTTTTTAAGTCAAGAGAAGACAATTTTATAATTTTACTCATCCCAATTTTTTTCTTCATGAATGTCGCATTTACTTTTGTTCAAGTAAACGGCCAGAATTTGTTCCATAATTGGGAGGAGTAAAATTATAAAATTGTCTTGTCTTAAAAACAAAGAAGATAATATTTAGTTGTTATTTAATTAATTTATTACTCTTAATAAAAACGTATTTTTACAAGCAAACCCTTGAGTGATCACTAGTATATAGAACTAGCATCGATAGTTGAGTTTATCGATACAGGAACTCCCTACTTGTCAAACAATTTTGCCCCGCAGATTCCTATGTCTGATTATTACAAACCATTCAAACCAACGTTCCAAAAAAATGAAATAAATGTCATATACTAAGAAAAAATTACCAAGGCCTCCAGTGCCCCAGGCTGGAATCAAACCAGCGTCCTTTGCTATCGCGGCAGGTGCCTGAGCCACTCGGCCACCCGGGGTCACGGCAGCATTGGTCGAGTTTTTCCAAGTATATGCATCTCTTACTGAAGGCTTAGGCGCCCCCTAGCCATCTCTAAGATAGAACAGTATGGTTTATACCTTCTAACTGGATCAACTCAGGTCAGGTGATAGGGGGCGCCTAAGCCTTCAGTAAGATTTTTTTTTTATACTACGTCGGTGGCAAACAAGCATACGGCCCGGCTGATGGTAAGCAGTATCCGTAGCCTATGTACGCCTGCAACTCCAGAGGAGTTACATGCGCGTTGCCGACCCTAACCCCCTCCCGCTCCTCGTTGACCTCTGGCAAACTTACTCACCGGCAGAAACACAACACTATGAGTAGGGTCTAGTGTTATTTGGCTGCGGTTTCCTGTAAGGTGGAGGTACTTCCCCAGTTGGGCTCTGCTCTAGATCTGGAATGACATCCGCTGTGCTGTGCCCTACCACACAAAGCGAGATGACATTCACAATGCCCATGTACCTCTCTTGTGGACGTAGTTTAAGGACGGGCCCGGGTCCGGGCATGCATATACTTGGAAAACATTCGACCAATGCTGCCGTGACCCCGGTGGCCGAGTGGCTCAGGCACCTGCCGCGATAGCAGAGTACGCTAGTTCGATTCCAGCCTGGGGCACTGGAGGCCTTGGTCACTTTTTCTTAGTGTATGACATTTATTTCAGTTTATAAATATCAAGTCGTCTTTAGGTAATGATTTTTTGAGTCGATTTTACTAGTAATACTAATTTGTTATAATGTATTGACTAAGGGTCAACACACAATTTAATGATACGACGGCGTATCGCGTAATTGTGTGTAGGCCCTAAAATTGCAAATCCCGTAACTCCATTTCTAGGACATTAGGGATTATAACTTTATTCGGCGAAATGATTCCTTCCTACAAAAGTCAACGAAAAGATTTAACAATTCTTTATATAACATTATAAAATTCAAGCTTTTAAATATATTCCCACAGCTTCAATAAGTCTCCCACTTAGTACATAAGTTTTAAAAATTCAAATGATCCGTAATGAAAGGAAATTCTAATATTGGCGCTTCATTCACTTGCAGATGCGGTGCTGCATTTTTAAATATGTATTAAAGATGTTGGGAAGTGGTTAAGAAATGGAGAAAATGGAAAGAATTTCTATTAACATTTCTATTGGTCATTGCGAAGCAAATAAGGGGTCGCTTAACTTCTTCAACGTTATGGGAAATATTCATTTTAAAGGAGAGGGGGCGGAGGTTTTCCCATACAATCGTAGTCTTCATTTTTCTTCCAGGATACTGACATTACGGAAAGTATTTCCACGCAATTTATTGAATTTCAACCATAACCCTTTTGTCTATTTCAGATTTTCGATTATTATAGAAGTTGGGAGCAAAATGAACAAGGTCCATACAATTTTTTAAAAGCTCCTAGTTTTTATAATAGTACTTACAAATCTAAATTTACATTGATGAATAATTGAAAGTCCCATTACTTATCATTTCATCAAGTGTATCAAGACCAAAATGGAAGTGTGTAAACAATTAGCATAAGTGATTAAACAAAAAATTAACAATCTAGAAGAGTGGTTTTTTTTAAATACTCAGCTTGACTTAGACACTACCGTGATCCCAAATTCAAACCAAATTTAATATTAAAGAGCTTACAGGGAAACAAAAAAGTAATTATGACTTTTATTTAAACAGTATCACACACAGGAACAAAATCAGAAAAGTGATAGTAAAATTAACGTTTTCCTCGCCAGTTCTGACACGGACCTCTAATAAGTACATAAAATGTGTCCGGCAGAATATTACTTCGCCAAAAACCTCCAGACCTTCCTGTCAGGGTCAAGAAAACCTTTTTCTATGTAAATGTCAGTAAGCTTGAAATATTGTGCCTCCCAAGCTCCATTCAGCGGGTGAATTAAATTCTAATATTGTTCTAGAAAAAATACGGTCATGGTTTTGGAAGATACAGATCTGTTGCTTGTGTTTTAATGTTCTAGAATTCTATATAAATATTTATTTGCCTCAATAAGTAACAATCAGATGTTATAAAATAATCCATCTTATTTTTGGATCATTAAAGCCCTCTGAACGATAGCAAAATTACCCCACAGTAGCGAGCCTTAATTAAAAGAAGGTGACACATATCCTTAGTAAGCTGTTAATGCGGCCTGAGTGGAAATTGTATGTCTAAGATTTCTTAGGGCAAAAACAAATCGCGCTACTTTACTGCCTATTATTCTATGTATTTATCTATATATCGTCGTCTAGTATTCACAACCCAAGCCTTATTGAGCTTACTGTGGGGTTTGATTGAGTTGTGTAAGATTTTCCTATAATATTAATGTGATAATTATTATACTGTGGATATTAATCGTTTGTCCCGTTCCATCATACCAATACGTCGGAAAAGGACAAACGATTATTAGCGGCTTGTTAACTTTAGTAGACGTTTATGAATAAGGGGGATAGTATTTAGCATTTTTTTAAACTAATCTTACATATGTATATGGGTATAGTACCTGAAATAAATAGTTCAATTCAATTTAATTCAATATTTATTTATTTTTCGTGAAACTTTAAATCTAGAGTTAAAATGTGACTACTAAACATATTTTATGAATATAGCGTTTTTTTTCCTACCGCTAGTTATTTAGAAACAGTAACCATCACATATAATATATACATAATATATCTATTATTTTAATTACTAATCAAATTGTACTGGTTCAAACATTTAAGAACATAACGGGACTTGCAACATTTGTAATCAATAAATTTGTTTATTTTCATTTAGCTTACATAAAGTCAGATAAACTAAGTTTGTTTTCAATGGACGACGCAAATTTTGTTTTATCAAAAAAATCATGAGAATATATTCATTACGCTTCTATCCACGCGAAAGAAAAGATATAACATATTTATCTCATGCTATAAACGCTAGATTACCCGTCAGAGATCACGAAAAGAGGATAAAATAAATGAAGATTGCCAAAACACTCCCCGCTGATTATTTCCCTGGATCTGATTGTGCGTTCAAAAACATTTCTTCTCGTCTATGTGCTCATCCCAAGCACTTACATGTCTGAGTGTTGGATCCAACGAACTAGAAAAACTATAAAAGCCTGACAAGAGCTTAGAAATTACACGTGTACGTCACGTCGCTGGGGACCTAATACTAGTCACTTTAACACTGTACGAAATAGTACTGATTATGGAGTGTGGAAATAAAAGGAGTGAAATCTCTTATGGTAGAACTGTTGTAAAAGTGTCCAGCTGTCAGCTATAAATAATAGTTCAATGTCTCCAGAATAACGCTAGAGTAGCTAAGAACCTAGGCGGTATTGACGAGTGAAGTGCACTGTCTAGGATTTGATTTTATTATTCAAGTATTCTAGGTATTGTAGCGCCACCTATTTAAGTTGTTTTGACGACACTTTTTGATACATGGAGATTTCATTCCTTACCTCCACCTTCCATAGTACTGATATTCAATTCGTTGGCCGTATGTCGCACAATTTGACAACTTGCAAGGCCAAGGCCGTTTTGAAAGGCCATTTTTATGGAGTGCTTAGTCTATATGCATTCAGGCGCTGAATGGACAGGACGTTAGTACGGAATAAGATATCAAATGGTATATTACGGGCCCAGTAAAAACTAATCGCGTATGTTTTTTATACTATATCGTAAAATAAATATTCAATTTGTTATGCAAAAGTGACCCATCACATTTTAAAATAAAACAAGGACCGTAAATACAAAATAATACGTAATATTTTGATATTAGCCGTTTGCTTCTTAGATTTTTATTGATATGTGGAGGTAAGTAAATATGGATTAGAATCTCATTGATACGTTGAACGCTTAGAAAAACAAATCCTGAAAGGTAAGCGTTTCATATTTCGATAATCGGTCTTTATTTGTAATCGCTTGATTATTTGTAACAATAAGATAGACAGAGGATGCAATTTGACATGTAAGTTCCATTTAATATGAAATAAGAATCCATATTGTACGATTAACGATGATCAACTCTGGCTAACGTGGGACTCGAACACTCTTTGGATTGCCGGTCCAAACGAGGATCTGTTTTCCCCTGACTGAAATATATGTCATATACTAAAGAAAAAGCGACTGGGTTCTTAAAAATATAAATAAATAGAATAATAATTATTAATTTTTGTACCCTAGTTATTTTCTACTGGTTCATTTATGAAGACAGCGAATAAGCATTTGTGAACGGCCTCTAATCGAGCGCGCGCTCGTATTATTAAGCTCGTCCCGCACCGTGAGGTGCCAACGTACCGTAGCGGGATTTTTGATATGCTTCATCCCTTATAATACCGTTCCTGTTGTTCTCATAAATAATCGAGCATTTACAAATAAAAAGCGATCATCGCAATATGAAAGCTCACATTTTATCATTTGTTGATCTAAGTGTTTAACGTATAAATGTGATTTCACATATCAATAAAAATCAAATAATTGTAAGCAAGATCAAAATATTATATATTTCTATAATTTTGTATTTACAGTTCGAGTTTTATTTAAAAATATTGTCTCTTTTGCATAATAAATAGAGTATTTATTTTACAATCATCATTCGCTTGCCCTTATCCCATTCATTTGGGGTCGGCGCAGCATGTCTTTTCCTTCCATATCTTTCTGTCACCCGCCATCTCATCGTTCACTCGCGTTCGTTTCATGTCATCTCTCACACAATCCATCCACCGTTTCCTAGGTTTTCCACATTCATTCGTAATACATTTCTCGTCACATGACTTTCATCCCTCCGCATCAGATGCCCATACCACGCTAGGCGATTCGCTCTTACTTTTTCTATTATGGGTGCAACTTTCAGACTTCCTCTTATATACTCATTCCTTATCCTATCCATTCTTGTAACACCACACATCCATCTTAACATTCTCATTTCCGCTACATGCAATCTCTTTTCATCCGTCACTTTTAGGGCCCAACACTCTGATCCATACATGACGACAGGTCTTATGATGGCTTTATAAATTTTACCCTTCAGTCGGAGGGGCATCCGGGCGTCACAAATTATTCCCGTGACCTGTCGCCATTTCATCCATCCAATATAGTATGAAATATACGCGATTAGTTTTTACTGGGCCCATAATGCATTCTAAATTCTGAATCCAAATGTCACCTTACCATGTCAAATGTATAATGGTTCATTTACAAAAAATAACCAATGAGCTTTGTTGAACGGCCTGCAATCAAGCGCGCACTCGCGTCATTAAGCTCGCCTCGCGCCGTGAGGTGCCAACGTACCGTGGCAGGACTTTTGAGACGCTGCCTTGGTGTATGAAAATTTAGACTAAAATTACTTTACCATGGTATGGACGGATCAGAAACTTAAACAGAAAACAAAACCGGCGTCATTTCTGTGGACATTACAAAAGTTAACGATATGAATACATTTTCTAAGACTTTCATCATGCAATGTTAAAGAAGGAGAAGAATAAAATACAAAAAGTTAGGCTTTATTGTGTTTATTTTATGATGCTTTGAAGAAAGCCTCATACCCTTAAAGATAAATAATACATACACGGAACCGTGTTTCTTATTAACGTCCTAATAATAAATAACTCAATAATTAAAACACATAATATACTCTTCAAACGAAACCACTTTAGTTCAATAACTTTCAAAAATTATGAAGTCATTAGATATTTATTTTTCGTACAAAATATAATATATATAGTCTTCAATGTACGTCATCATTGTTGTAATTGACGTTATTTGACACGCTTTAAATATACAGTGTGTCCCTAGCCATTGGACAAAGTCGAAATGTACATATGCATTAGGGTATTTAGAACCAGTGTACAAAGTATCATAACAACCGGTGTAGCGGTATCGAAAAAATTTACAAATTACCAATTTTTACTTTGGAGCAGCCTGTATGTGTTAGTAGCTCCTAAGGTAATATCATCAAAGAATAGTATGGAATCTTCTTCAACCTTTTTGATTATCTTTTTTATTTATGACACTAATAAGCTTGTGACTTGAAAAATGTCATCATTATCAAATATTTCGAACAAATTGTCAAAAACACTGCCAAAGATTGACACAGTGTGTTTCTTTTTGTTGTCGATTATTGCAAATAACTTTTGTTCGAAAAAAATATTTTTTTATCTCTTGTTCTAATTAAAAAAATATTAACGTCAGAGCATTCCTGAGAAGTAACCCTACGTGGGATTTCAGGGTTTGTCCAATTGGCTAAGGTCACCCTGTATAAATATGACAAAATTCGCAATAAATTACATCGTAGAATAGACATTAAAGTGTAATAAAAATCAAAATATAAGTAATTTTTGAAAGTCTCTGAACAAATGTTGGTCAGTTTGAGAAGCACAGCCTACAGTTAAATTTATTGCTACAGCTAATTTTTTTCTAAAATGAATAGTTTGCGCGAGAGACACTTCCAAAGTGGTAAAATGTGTCCTCCCCGTAACTTCTAAAATAATGGAATGAAAAAACTAAAAAAAAAAAAATGATACACATTGTCATGCAAACTTCCACCAAAAATTGGTTTGAACGAGATCTAGTAAGTATTTTTTTTTTGAAGACAATTTTTTTTTTAATTTTATGATGATACTCCTATCTACGGATAGGTCTTCAAAAATGATATTGAGGTTTCTAATATCATTTTTTTCTAAACTGAATAGTTTGCGCGAGAGACACTTCCAAAGTGGTAAAATGTTGAACAAGATCTAGTAAGTAGATTTTTTAATAAATCATAAATGGTACGGAACCCTTCATGCGCGAGTCCGACTCGCACTTGGCCGCTTTTTTCTCTTTAACCAAAAAGTTAACAGGGTTTGCCATTTGTACTGCTTTGCATTTTGTAAAAACAGGAATAATAATAATTATTATTATTTATTTATTCATTAACAATATTACAATTGTGTTAATTAAGGATCAATTAAGGATCCCCAGCAAGCTTGGTTTTCCATAGACAACCGTAGTTACGCTCTCATTTTCTTTGTTTCTCTCTATTTAGTTTGTTAATGAAATGAAATAATTTATTAATGCATGTGGAGAATGGGTTACATAAATATTAGCTAAAATTGCTACTCTAGTAGTCTCACCAAACTCTACCTTTTCAGGCGACACACACACACACACACACAATCACATTATATAACATCGATTTGAAATAATTTAACTTAATTCTATAACTAACATAAATAAATTAAATTATATTAAAATTAAATTAACATGTCATAGATTTTGAAATTATTAAACATTAAGTATCATTTAGAAAGTCTTTTATACTATAATAACATTTTTGTATTTGCCATTGTTTAATTAAATTCTTAAATTTATTAAAATCAGATTCCTTAACATGTCCGGTAACTTATTATAAATGGCAATACACATACAGTACGCATTTTTAGAGGAAAGTGCTAGCTTGACCGCGGGCTTATATAGTTTGTGCTTGTATTGCTTGTTTGCATGTTTTATAAGCTGAAGCTACATAAACTAATTACAATACAAGATATACCTCATGACATTATATGTGCAAAGTTTCATTACAATCCAACACGTAGTTTTGAAATGAGAACGAAACTCCGTTTGAATGGAAAGATTAAATTTGGCCAAGCTTGCCGGGGACTCTTAATAGTCCGATGGCCAGCTCCATGAAACCCATCTGATAAAAAAAAAAGAGAGAGAAAAAACATGCAGCCACCACAAACTATCAGGCATAAACAAGAATACAAGATGTTTTTCCACAGTTGAATTTAGCGAACCACAAATTACTTTAAACGAAATTAATGTTTCATACAGATGCAAACACAAATATAATGGAGCTTTAAGTAGTGTGATTTGTGTGGCGATAGTTTCTAGAAACTCTAGGTTTCAGCATATTGTGTGTCATGAGGGTGCGGAGCTGTGATTGGCTAATTTAACATATTATTATCACGCGACATTTAGGTGTTGATTGGTTGTGGCTCGATTTGTGTAGCGGAAATGGGATTAGAAGTAAAATAAACGTAATATTCAGTGTTAAAAGGGAAGAATTTTGGGCCCGGGTACGTCCTTAAACTACGTCCAAAAGAGAGGTATGGGCATTGTGAATGTCATCTCGCTTTGTGTGGTAGGGCACAGCACAGCGGATATCATTCCAGATCTAGAGCGGAGCCCAACTGGGGAAGTACCTCCACCTTACAGAAAACCGCAGCCAAATAACACTAGACCCTACTCATAGTGTTGTGTTCCTGCCGGTGAGTAAGGTTGCCAGAGCTGAACGAGGGGGGGATGCTAGGGTCGGCGACGCGCATGTGACTCCTCCTATATTCTAGGTTTATTAGATTAAATTACTAGATTTAAAAAAAATACAAATTTTGAAAAAGGAAAACCTTATAACCTAGTTTTTTATTGTGTCGATAACATACAAAAAAATCACGGAGAAAGGAAAATATTAGAAGTGGAATTTTTTTTTATCTTTTTGTACGAAAAATGCACATGATATACTTCTCTCTTAAACACAGCGAAGCAGCGTGTACATCCAAACTGACCTATTTATATTTCTCGTTCGAGTTGTAAACTACTTTCACAAAAACCTAGAATATACACGCATGTAATCTAAACACACATCCCCACTGCCCGGCTTTACTTCGAACAAAGAAAACTTCGTCTTTTATTTAGTTCTCACGCAAGTAAATGACGAACGCCAAAACGTGCCAAGGTGACGTTAATGAGTTGCCAAGGCCGGAGTCTGGAGATGCTCCATATGGAGACAAAGGACTGGATATATCTTTAACGTGTGTGCTTTAAGAACTTTGCATTTTAAGTTTTTTGATATGGAAATGAGAAAATGTATACACGACAAGCATGTATTACAATGAAAAAAGTTGGTAAACTTAATTCCGCAGGAATCTCGGCCGAATGTCATAATCCCATAAAAAGGGAGATTCGTTCTTATTTTAAAACTACGTGTTGGATCATAATGAAACTTTGCACATACAATAACATAAGGTAATCTAAGTCTGTCATTAATGTATATATCGCAAACGTACCGCCTCCCTCATGCGCCGGGTATGTGACAGTTCCAACAGCCTGCTTCAGCTACTCCCTGGAAATCCGTCAGGTACATTTTGGAGGCACTGGAATGACGTACATATGAGTTCTAGAGGCACAGTGTACAATATTATGTAAAGTGTGTAATTGTTTAGACGGAAATAATAATTGTAATTTTAATGGTATGTATTGTAATATTAATCTATTATGTTATGTATTTCTTTTTAATTTTCTTGCTTTTGACATAGTGTGTAATTTTATTGTATTGTATTTTTATTTTATTTTATTTTTATTTTTATTTGAATATGTTATTATTTTCTGTGATTATTTATGGGCATTAGTCTGAAATATTTTTTTTGAATTGAATTGAATTGAATATATCGTCAAATTATGTCCAGTTCGAATGGGGTATGCGCGTGTATTTATATGGACATATTTTTACCTTACTGTTATGTTACTTTTAAATTCACTTTTTGTAAAATAAGTAACTCGCCATAATTACTTGTGTAATAAAAATAACTAATACATATATATTTAAAAATAAGAAAGTTTAATAACTAATTAACATTGTAAATTAGCTAGTTGCTTACATATAATTAGTTAAGAATAGAAGAATAGCATACTAACATTATATTACAGGTTATTTTTATTGTTAGCGCTGATTATAACTTTGTATGAAAGAGCGAATACCTCCTAACACAAGTTTTTAACTTAAAAGGAGGATTCGGCACCTATGACTCTAAAACATTTATTAAAAATAAATAATTTTGAATTTTGAATTTTTGAATTTTGAACTTATAAAACAAACGAAATAGTGCAAATAGAGCGAGTATATTTTTGTATGAAATCTGTGAAAAAGAGTTAACACTAGATGTGTTACTGCTTTTGGTTAAGTACGTAGTTTTTATTATTCTCTAATAAATAGTACATAGTCAAAATGCAAAGTTTCTTTTTTATGTAGTTCGTATTTACGAATTTTTTAAAGTTTTTATCAAATTATGACTCGCAGTGCATTTTTCGCGGAACATTCGTATCATATCAATAACATAAACGATTTTAAAATATGATCCCCTCTCAGGATTCAAAGTGATGTAAGTCATGTCATCTGAGTAGGGTTGAAAAAACCCGGAAAAATTCCCGTTTTTTTTCTAAAAGCCATGTTTTTTTAACTTTTATTCGGAAAAAAACAATGTCGCTTAGTTTATGTATTTTTCCGAAAAAAAAACAAAAAAATCGGAAATAAACGGAAAAAAACGCATTTTGAGAAGAACTTGTGAATTTTTCCATTTATATTTAATGTCGACGACGTCATTGATTCGAGTATGATAGATTTAGATGATGGCAGTGACAGTGATTAATAAATATAATAATTAGTATTAAAGTTTCATTTCTTTCCCAAAAAAACTGAAAAATACGGAAAAAAACGAAAATTTCAAAGCATTCTGAAAAAAACGATTTGATTTTTTCGAGAATTTTCAACCCTACATCTGAGTGTGAATTTATTCTGTACTTTTCACTTTAATTTTTCATTAAGAAAAATCTACCCTGAAAATGAATTTACGAAAACCTCGTAGCACTCACAAGTGTTTTTGCTATAAAGGTTTATTTTTCCGCAAAGGCATGTACTTTTATGTGTCGAATTTATATAAGAAGCTATAATGTTACCCTAAAGCATATTTTCACAGAGCGCGTAGATTCAGAGTAAAGGAAAACATATTTTCCAAGATGGCTACGACGGGTCCTCGGCCCCAAACGTCAGATATTCTGGAGATGAAAACAGGGCCTTTTATTAACACACATACCAAATTTTATTACTGTTCTTGAGATTTCGAGCTTTGTCCTCATTTAATTGTGCTATACTGCGTCAACATCAGTCTATCTAGATAGTCATGTGTCCGCATATCGACACATCAAAGAACCCTTAAATAAATCTGGCAACTGCTTCATCTATTTATGTGGAGTCATTGGCATTTGTAGTGTAAAGTTCGGCAGTAGGGAACACAGAAGTGAAAGTACATCGTAAACTGCTTAATGTCACATGATATTTCTAAGGGAATAATGGGAACATACTTTTTTACCACCCTCCCTCCCCTCGTTAGCCGCCCGTTAAGATCCCCCCCCCCTTACTCCTTTGACCCTAGTAAAAAAAACTAAGCAAGTTTAAAAAGCGGTAAATGCTGAGCGCAGCGCGCCGTATTTGAATATATTAAAATCCGCTAAGTATAGCTCGAAAAAGCGCGGAATTTCCCTAGAGTAGACTTATATTGACTATATGACGGAAATATAAGCGCTCTGCCCCTGTGACCAAGCATGGTATTTTGAAGACCCTCTAAACGGTTCAGGTAGTATGGGTACGTTCCCTAAGCTAAATTTACAAAATTACATTTTGTTGTCTCTAGAGGTATCTATAAAATACAACCTTACATTGTTTGTTTTGCCACTTTCTCGACAAAATTTCACTTTTTGATTTAATATGCTACAAAATATTTGTTTGTTTTTTACCCAATCAGGTAAAAATTATGCGAAATTAATAATTAGAATTCGTAAACTAAATTTTTGTGTGTATCTTCTAAGATAGTTTTACTTGATTCATCTTTTTAAACGAGATTTCACAGCATTAAACAGTAAGCTATAAATGATCTTAAAAATAATAAAATATAGACTACAAATAAACTTAAAGTAAAGGCCTTATAAATAAATAAAAACAGCCCCCAATGGTGCCCAGGAAGCTGGTCGCATTGCCACGTTAAATGGCAATGCTTATCCTTTGAGTAAGCATATACATTTCACTCTGTTCTTCTAATAAATAAATAATAAAAACAACAATATAAATGCAAAGTATACAACAAACATACATATAATCACGCCTCTTTCCCGAAGGGGTAGGCAGAGACCACGGATTACTACTTGCTACGATCCTGACATACCTCTTTCGCTTCCTTCACTTTCATGTCATTCCTCATACACGCTCGTCGGTTTAGGGTGCTCTTGACCTGGCCTTTCTTCAGGATTATCCCCGATTTGATCAGAGAAAGTCCGCCGAGGTCTACCCCTTTCAGCTCCCTCTTCTACTTCTCCCTTATACACTCTTTTTGTTAACCTTCTTTCACTTATTCTTTAAAGTATACAAAACTAACCATAAATAGTGACTGCGTAGAAAAAAAAAAATACATAATAATAAAAATAATTCAGCATATATACGTCCCACTGCTGGGCACAGGCCTCCTCTCATGCTCGAGAGGGCTCGGGCTATAGTCCCCACGCTAACACATTGCGGATTAGGGATTTCACATACACCTTTGAATTTCTTCGCAGATGTATGCAGGTTCACGATGTTTTCCTTCACCGAAAAGCTAGTGGTAAATGTGAAATGATATTTCATACATAAGTTCCGAAAAACTCATTGGTTTGAGCCAGGATTTGAACCCGCGTCCTCCGGATTGAAAGTCGGGTCATATCCACTCGGCCACCACCGCTTCAACATAAATAACACACAGAAACATACATAGGCCAGTTAATATCAGCGTATAAAAATGTCACCCGACCCGTTGCGAAGCTTTGTGACAAATTACGACCCGTCGATTTATCCTGTTCGACCTTTTTTACGTTAATACTTAAGAGAACAGGGGTTTCATATAATGTACAACGACAAGCAACAGCCCGAATAAGTAGGGAAAACTGGACAAGTGTGAATCAGACTCGCCCACCGAGGGATCCGTACAAAATTAACTTTTTTTAGGGATCCGTACCTAAAGGGTCAAACGGGATCCTATTACTGAGACTTCGCTGTCCGTCCGTCTGTCCGTCCGTCCGTCCATCCGTCCGTCCGTCCGTCCGTCCGTCCCTCCGTCCCTCCGTCCGTCCCTCCGTCCGTCTGTCACCCGACTGTATCTCATGAACCGTGATAGCTAGCTAGTGACAGTTGAAATTTAGACATAGATGATGTATTTCTGTTGCCCCTATAACAACAAATACTAAAAACATAATAAAATAATTATTAAGGGGGGCTTCCATACAACAAACATAATTTTCTGCCGTTTTTATAAATAATGGTACGGAACCCTTTGTGCGCGAGTCCGACTCGCACTTGTTTATTTTTTCTCAGCTCAGCCATGCAGTCCACTGAAAAAAAATAATTAGCTAGCATCGAGTAATTAAAAAATAACGATTTTGTAACTCATAGTTCGCCAGACACATGCCTTCGATGCCTAACCTGTCAAAAATTTAATTTAGCGGACGAATGTCTGAAATATCACCGCATTTAAGAATTATTTTGCTTATAATTAATTGTTTGCAAGTGTGATGAAAAACCTTGTTTGTAACTCCAAGTGTAAGCATATTGCAAATTAGAATCTTTAATTCACTCCAGCTTGCAGCCGTCGTAAATCTTGTTCGCGTACCCTCTTCGTTGCACAATAGTAATTATGATACGAGTATGTAATAACCTATTTATTTTACAGTTGGGTCAAACTCAAAACTATGTTGTCTTTCAGTTCAGTTCAGTTCAGTTCAAATATACTTTATTCATGTAGGCCTAGCAACAAGCACTTATGAATAGTAAGACAGTATTACATATAATTATCTTAAGCTAATTATCAGAGCAATTTATTGATGTTGTAAATATTATTCCATATATAATACTAATGAATATAATTCATAGATCAAATTTAATACTAAAAATTTCACAAAATATCGTCATACAAAAAAAAACAATTGTATAAAAAATGCTACTCTAGAATGTTTCTAGAATAAATTCTAAATGTCAAACAAATATAATAAAAAATAAAAACAACAAAGGAAGACATGCATTGGAATATCCATTTCAACAACATTATTCAAAAAATAAATTAATAAAATAAATATTTCAAGTAGACATATCCTAAAGTTGAGGGCTATAGGTCAATTTTCTTATTAAACCCTCATCCACCGCAAAGGGTACTTATTTGGAGAAGTAGGATAGAATCATTAGCTACATGCCCACAAGCTGTTAACTGGGTGAATCAACTTTTTTTGTTTTGTTATCCTGTCCCGTTGTTCAAGGGACAACAGTGGCACAGTTTGTTTGAAGAGAGGGTGTATGCCATTCTATTAACATGCTTAGTAGGGGGCCCATTATGGACATTGGTTATAACGACCACAAAAACACAAGTTTAATACATTTAAGTACCATAAAATCAGTATTTCAATGAACTTTTGTCCCCTGGACAACTAATCGTAACCATGGCAACGAGTGACGCTAAAAAGTTGATTCTCCCAACTATTGTCCACCAGAGAGAAAACTTTACAGTCTTGATGAACACACAGGTTTTCTCTCCTGTGTATCGTATAGTATTTTAGTAAAAAAAAACTGCCGACTCTCTTTTAAATGTTGCTGCCAATGTACTTACAATAATATACCTGTCTATAAGTTCTCATTTAAGTGAATACAAATTACATTCTTAAGATAATAAATCTCCTAAACTTAAACAAGTATAAATGAGACTACCTACCTTTTATTATGGACGACTCAATACCTATTATTTGTAGAGTACAAACTTGCCAGTTGGATCGTTTGTTCGTTATTAAAAGTCAAACCAAAGTCGTTTTATCGCATTCAGGCGTTTTGAAACTGAGGTGTCTTTTCGAAAGGCCTTATTTTTGTGTGGTTTCCATAGAGAAATAAGGCCTTTTGATAATATACTCCTCAATTTGTATCTTGCTTCGTAGCAAGTTTGCTAGATATTTGAAGGAGATTATTAAATACTTTGCTGGTGAATTATGCCAGTTATTATTTAAATGTCACACAGAAAGCTGAATTGAGACTATTGAAACTTAATTGATACAGAAACAATTTGTAAAGGCCTGATTTAAATCAAATAAGCTTAGATACGAATTAAAGATTTGATTGAACACAATTTGTTTGCAGTTACTATTGATAATTTATCAAAAATTTACATCAAATCTCTTATTTTAAAAAAGCTAATCCACTCATCATTTATTCATTCACCTTTTTGCCAGATTAAGATAACTATATTTTAAATACTTGAGGATTTGACAACCCTTTATTTGATTGCCCTAAACTAATATGTAATGATTTTTATAAATAATAGTAAATTTATTTCATTCAAACTAAAATAATACAATAATACAAGGGTTTGAGACCTTCTAGTAGGTAAAGAGTAGGTACCTGTGTCAGAAAGTCTCGCTGTTCCAATTGGTAACTAATTAGAACATTGTAATATGATCTGAGTATAACTATGTTACATTGAGTATACGAGCTACGCGCGTGTCTGTGTGTGTGTGTGTGTGTGTGTGTGTGTGTGTGTATTGTGAGTGTGTGTGTTCATTTTATCAGTTAGGTTATAAAATTATTAGGTAATAGAGTTATTAATTACTAATAATTTACAAAAAGCAATGTTGCCGTTTCCCGCTTTGTCAAGTCTGTCCTGGCAATATGTCTGCGCTGTGTGGGCCCAACGTACTCATACTCGTGTAAAAGCAAATTAATACCAGAATGTACGTGATTAATCTTTAACTTTCTGGCCGCGACATTGGCGGTGCCGGAACAGCCGGTAATGCTTAGTTTGTGGTATCATGCGCTATTTATGGAGCGTTTACGGGCTAGATATTATTAGTCAAGAGATGAAAGGGATTAATTATGTTTACGTGTTACTTTGAAGGAATGTTAACTATCAAATTGGAAGCTGTTTTGTGACACTTTTTAACCTATTCAACACTAATCACGACGTGTTTTTTTGCCCCTACGAAGCATTTTTTCTACATACCGGGAAACCTATGTTGAAGCGCTGGTGGCCTAGCGGCAGAACGTGCGACTTGCAATCCGGAGGTCGTGGATCCAAACCCCGGCTCGTACAAATGAGTTTTTCGGAACTTATGTACGAAATATCATTTGATATTTATCAGTCGCTGTTGGGTGAAGGAAAACATCGTGAGGAAACTGGACTAATCCCCACAAGGCCTAGTTTTACACTCTGGGTTGGAAGGTCAGATGGCGTTGCTTTTTTTAAACTAGTGCCTACGCCAAATCTTGGGATTAGTTGTCAAGCGGACCCCAGGCTCCCATGAGCCGTGGCAATATGCTGGGACAATGCTAGGAAGAAGAAGAGACCGGGAAACCTATGTTATCGGCTACGACGTAGCGCTACGGCCCTAGCTCAGCGGTGAATGTGTTAAACAACATAAATAACAAAGTGACAGTAAAAACTGTCAATCAGATGGCAACTTCAGCTACGTTACTGTTGCGACATTACTGCTGCGGCATTGACGCTGATGCTGTCAATGTCAATTTCCTTGATCAAATAAGTGACGGATTTATAGATCGTGTCATTCATGATGCCGCGTACCTTGATTTGAATATCATGTAATTAAAGGCCAGATATGACAAATCTATACCGTTTCAATCGCTACAATAATACGGCGGCGTAATCAAAGAAATTAACATCGGAAGGAAATCTTATCAAGAAAATTGACAGTTATAACCGCTACATGATCGCTACAGTTGTAATATCAAAACAGTAATGCAGCTGTAGTTGACATTTGAATGTCACCGTTATGCATTTGCGCTCTGCGTGCCCAACGCACTCACACTCATATAAAAACCAATTAATGCAAAAAATTCCGTGATTAATTTTCAACTTTCTGGCGGCGACATTGGCGTTGCCGAAGCAGCTGGTAATGCATACTTTGTTTGTTTTCCGGAACCTTGTTATCCCGTATCTTCCTTTACCTTCGTGTTGTAAAAAAGTCTTGACTCTTGACCTAATATTTTTTACAACATGTTATGTTAGTTAGTGTGGGTCAAATCTTGGAAGATAAATTTGACCCATGTCCCGATTTCTGATCGAGCTGAAATTTTGCATACATATGTAAATCGGATAACAATGCAATATTATGATGACATGGAGCTGATCTTCTGATGGAGACAGGAGTTACATGGCCATGGGAACTCTGTGATGAAACAACGCAAACAAATTGTGTTTGGTGTTGTTAGAATTGTCTCGATGAGTATTAGTTGCCTGTGGAAAGAAAAGTACAGTCAGCAATAAAAGCTTGTGCCAAATGTTTTTTTTTTACTAGACTTAAATCGACCGGGATATAAACCGTGATTACCTTTTATTCCGTGATTAATTTTCAACTTTCTGGCCGCGACATTGACGTTGCCGAAGCAGCTGGTAATGCATACTTTGTGGTATCATGCGCTATTTATGGAGCGTTTACAAGCTAGATATTATTAGTTAAGAGATGGACGGGATTATGTTTATGTTATATTGAGGGAAAGCTGGACGTAGTTGACTATTAAACTGTATGCTGAGATTTCGACAGAGCAGGATTTGTAAAGGTAACGTGCGGATGTCAACTGCAGTTGCATTTCTGTTACCAAACTCGTTGTTGTTTACTCCGCTGTATCTGTCGATTTCCTTGATAAAGTGAGTGACGGAATGAACTTCATAATCGCGGCAGTGATGAGGCGGTGATTACTGATTTTATGGAGGAAATTGACAGATATATTGGCAGCAAAAATGACGCTGCAACAGTAATGTGAATAAAATCTGTGTATGAAAAGTGTCTAACAAAAAACCTTAAATAGGTGGCGCCACAATACATCGCGAAAAATTATTTGAATATGATAAAAATATTCAAATCGCAGACAGCGCATTTCACTCCGTCAATAACGTCTAAGTTCATGTCATGTCTTTGTGCTAACCTAGCGCCATTGGAGAGATTTTGAACTATTTTCTTTTTTATTTATTAAAGTTCCAATTAGTTTTAAAAAAATCGCAGAGTTCCATGTTTAGTTACTTACTGCTAAAGTCATTAATGGCTTAATTACAGCAAGGGTTCGGACTTATTAAACTAATTTATATAACAAAGCAAATATATGTTTACAAAATATAGTCGTAATTATTTTAACTTTTTTAATTGATTTAGAGTTAGATAGGTATAAATCTTGTATGTGTTTACAGCTGCCAGCTGGACACTTTTGCAACAGTTCTACCATAAGAGATTGTTCTCCTTACAGTAATGCAGCTGCAGTTTAAATCCGAACGTCACATTTAGAAAGTACTATTGCTATTATTGCCGCATTGCGAAGCGATTATAACGTTCAGTCCGTTATTTAATATATGAACCAAAAGCAACGCTGAAAAAAGTGCTATTATGAAAAAAATCGGTGATCAAAGTAAAAATAAGAGACGAAAGAAAAAATAACCTTTAACGATAACAGAGAGTCGTTTGATATGTTATAAATCGCTTAGTTGAGGGCTATAAATTCTAGTTTTAGTATTTCAAAGTGACATATTAATAGTTTACTAAAGAGAACCTTTGTGTGGGCTAAAAAATAAAGAATGCATTAGATCTAAATATTTGTTTTAGAAAAGTGTACGAACGGATTTTTTTACGATTTCATAACTTTATTTTCTACAATAATTCAGTTAAAAAATATCTAACTTTTGAATGCAGTTTACCGTAGTAGTCGGTCGTGTGACGTAAATTGCATGCAAGTTCTTGCTAGACTTGTTTAAGCATTATTTAATAGATTCTCCTATACACCTAATTATTTTTGTTAAAACATTAAAACGTTCAACTGGTTCTAATATCAGATAATTTATTCGATAGAATACAGCCAAGCGAATGTTATCAAAGAAATTTCGAAGAACAGTGTATTCAACCAGCTAGTGGGCATGCAAATCTTATACAACGAAAATAAAATTAATTTAATTAGTATCTTCCTAAACCTATGACTAGATTTCTATAAGTTACGACTTTATACTAGATTCTCTCACTTGTACTTACCCATTGTTTGTCGCAAAAATGCTCTTAAAAACTTATACTTTTAAACATTTTGTTTATGGTTACATGTCCAAAAACTCAAAAATCAAAACACTAATAATTTAAAAGCGTGTTTTCATAAAAATATTATCCAAATAAATTTCCCAATGTAGTGAAACGTGTCGATGAAAATATTCAGACTCCCTTCCAACTGATTCTTTCTTAATTTTCCGCGGGGAACATGTACAGTCAGCGTCAAATACTTTGTAGCAGTCAAAGTGGCCAAATAGTTCGGTACACCATACTAAATATATGGTGTACCGAACTATTTGGCCACTTTGGTTGCTACAAAGTATTTGACGCTGACTGTACATGAAGGACTTTCTTTGGTTATTTGCGAAATCGCGAGTATACATCCAAAAGCCAGCCGGCATTGTCATTTCGTGTTTTGACAAAAACCCCAACTGTCCAATGACCTTTCCCGATCCAAAAGTAAAATATCACGGTGAAAATATCCCGAACGGCACACGCGCGGACGTCCCGAAATAGACTCCTGCGCACAGTATCGTGTATCCTCAGTGCCGCTTCGCGAGCTGTGAGGACCGCCTGTGATATACCTAGTCGAAAGTGTTCATCATCCTCATCATGACAAGTAAATTCTAGTGTTTACCTAACTAACTTGGATTCCGTGTTTTTGTGTGTAAGTACCGCTTAGGTCAAAGCTTTAAGATCTTATCTTATTTTATCTTTTGAAAGCCTTTGCGCTTTGACCTACTGCAATGTTTTTTATCCCATAATCAAAAAATAAATAAAGGCTTATATTCCAAACCCACGCATTATGGCAATAATTCCTTCTGGGTGGCAATTGCCAAAGTCCCTTTTTGTGTTTGTATATAGTATACATTTGGTTACTTAATATCTTCTCCATTGTAAAGTACTAACTTAAGTTGAGCAATTCATTATTTGCATTAGCTATTACATTTTAAATGCAATTCTACATTTTCTTAATGCTAGTCAACAAAATTTTTGGGTGTTGAGGCAACATTATTCCGCAAATATTTATGTTGCGCTTTTTCTTTCACGTAGCGGATGAATGAGATGCAGAACTATTTGGGAACTAATAACGCGAAATGAGGCGCTTTCAAGCTAATTTAATGCCTGTTGAAACATTACGTGTTGTACATCGACGTCAATTATATTAGTTATTACTCATATATAGGTACTTTGATTTCATTGCACCTAAATACTATACAGCCATTGTCCCAAATTTACTACACGACAAATTGTTTCTTTCCTAAAATTGGCAAATATCATAATGAATTTTATTCATATCGTCCAAGTCACAGAATACCCTAACGTTCAAAATTATGTTTAATAAAATGCCGAATTAACTGCATTTTAAGTGAAACTTTATAATGTTTGTCGCATTAAAAATATTGCTGTGACTAAAGAAGATAATAAAGCACTCAATTATGTTGTTGATTTGAGATTTAGATGTCGATTTGAAGCATTCCAGTATAGCGTATCGAAACCTAAAAAATTTGGTTAACGGTTAATCCGAAATTAAGGTGCAATGAATAAATACTTACAACATTTCTCATCATTCAACATGGCAGAGTGTGAATGTGTATACATGACGTCGATTGTATCGAACGGTATTCAATAAATACTGTCAAGCCAGCAGCAATTCTCTGCAGCTTCAATAATTTCATTAATAGCTTCTTTAACGGACAAATTATTTGGAATTCAAAAAGTTACTACAAAATAAGTACCCTCTGGTGAGTACCATCAATGTAATAAAATAATAAACTTTACAGAAAACGTCGATATAGTTCAATCCGTTTTGGAAAAATCAATTATATCATAAACAACCTAGATATGGTCATAGGATATTGACAGCCATATTTAAAGTTCAATTGACTGACAATAAGTATATAACTTAGGTGAAGTTAACTTAATCTTAGCCTTCCCGTAATCGAAAAAGGTAATGAAAATATTCGGAATTGATAATAAAGGTATGAAGTGTAATTTGTCTTGCTATGTCGCAATAAGGGTGACATTTTCCATTGTGAAAAAACCCTTTTTTTTTCAATAAAGATGGGAAAAAAAGTTCAATTGATTGACAGGTCATTCAAATTCGACACAACATAGCACTTACCGTATTTTCTTCGATATAACATCAATTTTAAGCGGGAGAAACGCAGAAGCCACCATTTTCTGATAATTTTAATGTGACAAACATAACGTCAATAAAATTTGTTTGGATACATCCTTTTTTTGTCCGGAAATCGGCCACTTAGATAATTTATCTTTAGTGATCCTTGTAGTATCTCTGCTCGTCAAAATAAATCTTTTGCTATGTGGTCGGTATGAGATCACCACTTGGTTAAGGGTTTTCATGTACACAAATGTGTACAGTTTTAAACAAATGTTTATTTTAAATTTTATTGCACATAAAAAGTATAATAGGCGGACTTAATTCCTCTAGGCATAATACAGAAATAAGAGAATCCAAAGATAATGTTTACGCTGCACCCTTCCTATAGACGGGATATATTTTTTCTGCACTTGAGACTCGAATAATGTACTTTTATTTAATCGTATGGCTAGAAGGTAAGGTCGCTTACAGTATTAGTGAAACTTTAACTAATTAGGAACTATAATTTTACATCTAACTCTTTCACCCATCGGGCTGCGTTTTCATCAGGGAGGAGCAAGTCCAGATTATCTCCAGGGTATTTTCTCTTTGGGCAGTCGTAGATGATATGGTGCATGGATTGCACTGGCTCTCCGCAATCACACATTGGTGACTCTCTCCAGCCACACTTGAACATGTACTCTCCGTAAAATCCATGTCCAGTTCTAAGCTGCACCACTCTCGTCTGGGGACCGGGAAGCCGAATGGCTTTTGCGTGGGGTCATAGTTGGATGCAGTGGCCTTTGGTGGATTTAACTTCCATTCGCCTTTCCATCTAGTTTTTATATCGAGAGGTTTTTCCAGCAGAATAATGTACAATTCATACCGACCCGGTTGGAGTCGGACCGCACCGGAGCGCATTTTTATTGTGCCTATACATTGTAATATGGTAGAACCGATGGAGTCCGTTCGGAGCCATACGCATCAGCGAAGAGCCGACGAGCTCGCGGCCGTACAAATGTGAAATGTGTTCGGACTGCACCCGTTCGGTGGGAATCGTACTTCAAAAAACATGATATATTTGTACTGTACCCAGGTCGTTATTTTTTATTGAATTATACAGAATACCTAATTAATACATTACCCAATAACAAGGTTTGAGCAGTAAAACTCACATTAGAAATATTCAAGCGTTTGAAATTTCGTCACTTTTCTCAATTGTGTTATCACTGATCTGAAGATCAACTTTTAGTCAAGTTTTTGTATGCTTAGGGCGGCTTGACATTTTTGACACGGCCAAATTTTTCGTTTAAGGAAATTTTTACGAAAAACAATTACGATTATTGACAGCGTGCAGATTTTGCAGATAGCTTAATACCATGGCTTACGGTAGTGAATTTCCAGATATTTAACATTTTTGCAGTGATAATTAAAATATAAAATTCTTATATTGATTGTAATGATCATTATTTATAAGTAGCTTATATTTGGACTATTCTTACTTTTATTTATGACTAGCTTATAAAAGAGTATCAACTGACTCTTACTTGTCACTGGTTGCCGCCATTTTGAATTGTTATAAAAAAGCGGGTAAGCAGTGACAAGCTATCATATCACTTTGAGTACGGACAAGACACAGTGAAGATGTCTTGGAAGATTTATTGTAAATTGGTTGTTAATATGTTTGTAGCAAATCAAAAAGTTTAAATACTGGTACAAGTATTCGTTTTCATCATCAGCCCTTGGGATATTACATGATAGAGTCAGACCAAGATAAGTTGGCATCGATTTTGATAGCCCAGACGGTGCACGAGTTATTTTAAACGTCAAACTTCTATGAAATTATGACGTTTACTTGACATTTGCATCCTCTGGACTATCAAATTGGGGTTGGCCGGTCGAAGTATTAAACAGATGGCGCCATCATAGCTTGCCCTGTCAATCCCGAGAATTGTGTCAAAACCTTGTTTTTTTTTTGGAATTTTGTGACCTGGATTCCAGTACTTTAAGCCAAATCTCATAGAACAAAACTAGAGACAGGGGCAAGCTATGATGGCGCCATCTATGCAAACCTTTGACAGTTGCCAACCCCATTGCTGCCAACTTATCTTGGTCTGACTGTACAGATTTGATATTATTCGCTCACTTAAATATTGGTCCTATAGGTAATTCATAATTTTATTATCAACATAATCAAAACAACATTTTTAAATCTTAACTACCTCCAGTGCTTTAAATTGTTAGTCATAGTCAAATTAAATACTATGAGAAAAAAATACAGAAGCAAATTTCAAAAAAAAAAAAATCACTTCATCATTGTGTTAACTTCATTTTTATATTGACACATAAAAACATACTCAAATTCAACAATATTCAACGCCAACGCTCATAACAAAACAAACTTCAAATAAAATCAACACAAGGCACATTAAGTGCGTAATACACATTTCCTTTGTCCGTCTGAACGCCAAATACGAAACGAGGAAGAAAAATACAAGCACGGGTGCCAAAATCGTTTATAACTGTGATATCATTTGGACAACACATTTTGACCGGGTATAGATGCTTCCAAGATTCCAGGAATTATACATTTTTTGTTGACAATCAGCAGGCTTAAGGGATCATTATCATGAGAGAAAATAAATGTCACTTTTTAACGCGTGACTAAATGATACAGACAGAAGTACATAACGATGTACCTACAAACATTAATTGCAAACTTTTTGTATACGTTTGTATGTACCTGGAAGTTTTTAGAAAATAGTAGGTATACCCAATTAGTGTGAGTTGTTAAGAAAATTTATTTGCTGACAATTTTGTAACGAGCAATAAATTTAAATAAAAACTTGGTTTTGGTGTTCAATTCATAAACTATAAGCGATATTTCAATATAAAATAAGGCAAAACGATGATTTACAGAAAGATTTTATACTTAATTATTTCGATTTAATGTAATGAATAATGTTAATTTAATTTATCCGTATTTTTAATTTAATTTAATTCATATTTTTATTTTATTTTTTGTAATTTATATGTAAATATTTTGATTGTTTGTTGTTTTGTGTTTTTGTATTACCTATGGATATTGTCAGAAATAAATGCTTTTTATTTTATTTATTTATTATCGTTACAAAACTGACGGCGAATCAACTTTTCTTAACGACACACACTTTTTTTCAACACTTCTTCGTTAAGTCGTAATTTGGAACTTATTGAACCGCTTTTAGGTTCATAATCCGAGATAATCCGCTTTCTTTTTTACAAATTATAAAATTTATCGAACTTAGTAAAATAAACATCAAACAGACCGCCTGTTGTTACCCAGTCTTAAACTTGTTTTTCACTTTCTGTGTATTTTTTTACTTTATGATGCACAATAATGTATATTTACTTACATCTGAATCAAAGCCAATCCCAAAAATTGTTCACCCTACCATTCAACATCCAATTAAAAATTATTGAGACATATTTCCATTTTCGTGACGCAAGCCATTCCTCGGCCGTGAAACGAAAACGAAGGCAAAATACAGATGACCGATAAAGGTTGATTTACACGCACAGGTTTATAGACTAGCAGCTGCTAGGCCCATTTGAAAGTACACTGACACAGAATGATGTCTTTAACCTATTTTATCTATTTTTTTAATTATCATGCATTCCGTGAATGTATTGACGCACTATAACTAAATTATATCTTTTAGATATCGTTCTAATGTCAGCGTATGTCTACGTGCGTACATACGTTCGAATTGGCCTGTAATCTTACCTTGCAACCTTGATTTTCAATACATTACAGCATTTTGATCTATTGAATTTGCCACACCTACTTAGTCGGCAATGTTTCTAATAGCACTTGTGATTTGTTGCAAGGTCTGTGAAGCTCCTAAGATAAAACTATGACTTCATGACAAGACAATTTCGCACACACACGTCATCCCCGTGTTCAACACATTCACTTCCAGCAATCGCTAGCCGGGTTTTCTCTACGTAGGCGCTTTTGTTATCGGCTACGATCGTAGCGCGTAGCTCACGCTGGTATTTGCTACAGTGTTAAAATACAGATCGGTGCATGCGCAATGAAGAAAGTTGTGCTTGTGATGCACACCAATCACTAAGACGATCTGACGATCATATTAACATATTCACTGCCAGACAAAAAACGGCGCACTACCCCAGAAACCAGTGGTCTATAGCTGCGTACAAAACAACCCGCCCAGCGGGTTGTCCGGCATCTGAACAAAGTTCACGAGCGCCCACCAGGTGGGTTTCCGGCAGTGAATGTGTTAAAACCAGATCAAAACCATAATCAATTGTTACATACAATAACATTATACGTAATGGATTATATTCAGTGGTGTTATTATAACTAGCTTTAATATAAAATAGGCCCTTAAGGCATTGTACTAAGAATGCTGGCGGGATGTCCTTGTTATATCGTAATGCTGATACGTTGTGCAAGGTAGCCGCCAGCTCTTCGGTCACCAGTTGCGTCATCCAGACGCTTCGCGATTTGGGTAAAAAACTTGTGAGCGCTGGGAACCCATGGACCTATAGTTTCAACGCCAAGTCGTACTCTCTACCGAGGCTCTTATATTTATTACGTTTCAAATTATAATTTAGCTACCCTCAATTTGTAAATGATTGCGTGTCGCGCGCGAGGAAATCGGCGTGCTATGAAATCACAATAATTGTCTTAGTAAACCTACATCTTTCAACTCTGTTAACATGTATATAAATGAGATTCGAAATTATTTATCACAATTTTCTTGCGACCTTGCGTATTCAGGTGGCCTCAATAAAATTTCGGAAGTTAAAATGTAACGCGAAATTTTCAGACTTCAATATGGGTCAAGGTAATTCTAATACTAGCAGAAACACGCATAATTGACTTTTGTTAGACCTTATCTTGATGCAGTAAGGAATGTATTTGGTTAGGTAATTGTGTCGATAGTACTCGTGGATGCAGTATGGTTTGCTCGTTAGAGATAAGGATGCATCTTTGCGTGTATAAATTCGCTATTGTCATTTTTAAACTTAGGTTAGGTTAGGTAGGGGTTTCGTGGTCAAACGCCTGCCTATCCTCCATAAAAAAAAAAAAAAAAAACGTTACAGAAATACTTTGTTTCCTTGTTATTATTGAATAGACAAAAATAAAACAATATATGCAAGACTTTTTTTTAAAGCGCTTCCGTAAAACTGTTCTATAATAAATTACCACATAAGAATTATAGATACGTACTCGTACCTTACAAACTAACATAATAAAAATCTAAAAATCATTTTGTCGACGCAGTTTTCCCTTGGGTTCGCGGGTTAAAAATGAAAATGGGTCGTTTTATTTGAAATTTAAATTTTTGTAGTTTTAATATTGGGACCATGCGAAGTGCATGGTGGGGGTAAATAAAGCGATCCCAGCGCATAAGCTGGTAAAATTAGAGCTAACTGCGGATAGCGTCTTTAACGTTTAAGACGTTAACGTAAAGCTTCTAAAATTAATTAATCTTAGAGATAAGAACAAAAATATTGTAATAGGAGGCGACTTTAACGTAGACTTTCTCTCAGACAATAGCGAAAAAAATAGGTTATCCCGTTTAATGCTATCCTTTAACTTTCACCAAAAAGTCAGAGAGCCAACTCGTGTTACACCAACTTGTTCCAAATGTATTGATTTAATATTTACCAACTTTAACACCAGTGATTCTATACTGCAAGTACACGAATATGGCTTTTCAGATCACAAAACTATCTTGCTCTCTATACCCATATCCACTCCAAAATTGCGAACCCTAACAATATATAAAAGACTTTTTAACAACGAAAATATCACCAAGTTCCGAAATGAAATACAATATATTCATTGGAATACACTTTTTTCATATAGCAATAACGTAAACGAAAACTACAATATATTCCATAAAATATTAGAACTAGCTCTTAATAAATGTATTCCTAAAAAAATCGTGAAAATTAAACTAAAACCTAAAAACAATTTTTTAACCAAGGGAATAAGAATTTCATGTAAAAATAAAAGGTTGTTAAAACTTCTTGTATCTCAGACCAAAAGTGTGGTTCTACGCAGTCACTATAAGCAATATTGTAAAATATTAAAAAAAGTTATAAGTAATTCTAAAAGAATAAACAATAAAAATAAACTACAAAAGTCGAGTAACAAATCTCAAACTATGTGGAAAATTATCAATTGTGAAACGAATAAAAACAGACCACAACGGAAAAATAATATTCAAATTAAGAGCCCAGATGAAACAGTAGTAATAAATGAACCAATACAAATAGCTAACACCTTCAATAACTACTTTTCGACCATAGGAAGCACCCAATCAACAGCTAAAAACAGAGCGCCACTAACGAATGCCATAAATAAATCATTTTTTCTGAGTCCGACAGAACCTACAGAAATACAATTAATAATAAAAAATCTGAAAAATAAGACCTCATTTGGCATAGACGAAATTCCCTCCGCTTTGATTAAATCGTGCGCAGATATTTTAACTCATCCACTTACATGGCTTATAAATCAATCATTTTCGGAAGGAATTTTTCCCGATCTTCTTAAAACCTCAGTAGTAAAACCTATTCATAAAAAAGGTGACAAACAAGACATAAGTAACTATAGGCCAATTGCACTTCTCTCAACAGTAGCAAAAGTATTTGAAACAGCAATGATAAAACGCCTCTACTCTTATTATGAAAAATTTAAAATACTTCACGATAACCAAGATGGATTTAGAGAAAACCGTTCTACTACTTTGGCTATTTACAAATATGTTCAGGGTATTATAAATGAAATAAACAATAAAAAATACGCTGTGGGACTCATGCTCGATATGAGCAAAGCTTATGATAGAGTTAGCTACGATATTTTATTAGATAAATTGTACAGCACCGGAATCAGAGGAGTGGCTCATAAATGGTTCAAATCCTACCTCAGTAACCGCGTTCAATTAGTCCAAATAGAACATACCGATTTTGAGACAGGTCAAATAAAACATTTCAGATCCGATAAAGTCACCCAGACAGGCTCGATCCCCCAAGGTAGTGTCTTGGGATGTATTTTGTTCCTAATCTATATAAATGATTTACCGAATGCAATAGAAGAGCAAAGCGCTCTCTTCGCAGATGACGTTTCTGTGTTGTTCTCGTGCTCTGATACAAATGAAGCTGAAAATAAACTGACAGTAACAATGAAAAAAATCGAAAACTGGTTGGATATTCATAATCTGCAACTAAATATAGAAAAAACCAAAATAATCCAATTCAAACCTTACCAAAAACCGGCATTACCAATTATTTTTAATTACAATAATATAAAATTGGAATCTGTAGATTCAGCTACTCTACTGGGTATCGATCTAGACACTAACATGAACTGGAAATCACACATCCAGAGACTGTCCAAAAAGCTGTCCTCCTTTATATACGCACTACAACATCTCAAACGGGCGACCGACTTCCAAACTGCCCTTTCCGTATACTATGCATACGCGTATTCAAGAATGACTTATGGTCTCGTATTATGGGGGAATAGCAATGACATAGATAAGATCTTCATTCTCCAAAAGAGATGTATTAGAATATTAACAAATACTGATCAAATGGAATCGTGTAGACCTCTTTTCAAGAAACTCCAAATACTTACTCTACCGTCAATGTATATCCTTGAATCATGCAAATTTGTTAAAAAACATGCAGAGTTGTTTACTCCGACAGCAGCGAAAATCAAAAGGAACAATCGAAACTTAAATAAACTTCAATTACCCCTCTCAAAGCTAAAACTAGTTACATCCAGCCCTCACTATATGTTAATTAAAATATACAACCACTTACCGAACTCCCTAAAAAATATTGAAAAATTACCGATGTTTAATAAAAATTTAAAAACCTTTTTAGTCAGCAAATGTTATTATAGTGTACATGAATTTTTGAATGATAAATTTGATTAATAATGTTAATATATGCATGTTAGTTTTAAGTATATTGTTGTGCCCTTGCAGGGTGTCACATATGAACCCACCTACTTATAAGCTCCACCTAATAATGTGTAATGTGATATGCAATAAACATTTTGAATCTTTGAATCTTTGAACGTATTGTACAAGTTATATGGCTCGAAATGAAACTTTAATTTAAGATTACTCCTGAAATATTCATTCAAATTGTATGGTGTAAGGGACCATTGTAATCTGTATGAAATGTTTTATGTAACTAACGTATTTAATTTGATAATTATTAACACTGTATCCGTGTAAATAGGTTTGCAAATGCCACATTTTATATGATCTTTTTCTAGAAGTTAAGAATGGGTATAGTTAGTTATCCTTAAAAGTTAAACATTCAACATCGCGGACTTTGTTGTAGACCCATGAAAGAGAGACAACTCCACCACACATTGTATTTTTATAGCTCAAACGGATTAGGCAGCGTTTTCGATTAAAGCTCCTAGCCAGTGTGATTTTTTCCGACAACATCGTTATATTTCAACCAATTTACAGAAAACATTAACAAGTTTTATACCTAAACCTTCCTCAAGAATCACTCTATTGATAGATGAAAGTCGCATGAAAATCTGTTCAGTAGTTTTTAGTTTTGGAGTAGTTTCATAAGCTGTAGTGAATTGACGTTTTCCCCTAGACTTGCGGCTGCTAGGTTGCGTGACAGTCGTGCACATAGCGAATAGCCTTTAAAAATAATTGTTTATTCATTAACAGTCATGACACAATGTAATCACGACTATAATCTGGCTGAATCCGTCACTAAAAAACGCTGTATTGTAAAAAAAAATCGCGCCTTTTTTTAGTGACGATAATTTTTCGCCAGCCAACCTATTGGGCCTCTTAGTGCCAAAAGAAAGTGTTTACCCCTTTTTTCTCAAGGTTTTACAATACTCAATTCATTAACAATCATCCGTCACTAAAAAACGCTGAAATCAACCAAAAAAAATTCGCACCTTTTTTAGTGACGATAATTTTTCGCCAGCCAACCTATTGGGCCTCTCAGGGCCAAAAGAAAGTGTTTACTCCTTTTTTCTCAAGGTTTTTCTATTTCTAGAGATCATCAATTTTAGCAACGAGGCAATGACGAGGAAGCAGTTGTTTATTTGGTTATGTGGTAGCGGGCGGGTGCTCTAATATAAACATGCGTCACGTTGATTGGCCAACGTGACTACAGTGAATGAAATATACAGTTTAAGCTTAAGGAAGTGCCTTGATCATTATATATTATGAAGCATATTCTGTTTTTAACTAATTACATTGAATTGATGAATGTGGTCTTATTCTTTAAGTATAATACTAACCTAAAAAAACAAATAAATTTGAAAGTAGTAGTCGAAGTCTTGTTAATTAACACAACTATAAAATAACTATTTTTCTCATGTTTTTCTACTTCTTCTTCCTCGTGTTGTCCCGGTATATTCCACGGCTCATGGGAGCCTGGGGTACGCTTGGCAACTAATGGAGCAAAGTATGGGTAAAAGCAGAAAGTTATACAATTACTAAAACTGAAGTCTAAAACATTTTTGATAAAAGTATTGATAAAAAAATTGTATTATTATTTTGTTTAAAATCAAATTATATCGCATCTAATATGTTTAAAAAACATCCGGAACTTTTTAACCCTTTTGGGTATAGAGCACATTAAATGCCTACAATCTATTGAAATTATTTTATTTAAAGAAATAGTAGTTATAAATTAAAGTTAAATTGTATTTAAAAAAAATTGAAGACAGAACACAATAAAGGCACCAAATTGAATTTAGATTATGCGTCGTTTTATCTACGCTAGTTAATCAAAATAATCAAATTTGTTGAGACATAATCATACACGTCATTTACTTTCGATACTCAATAATTGCATTGCCACATACCACGCACTCAGTTTATTATTATCCACTATCACAAATAGATTGATTATCATCACAAGATAATGAAATCGAAATCAAATCTGACGGGAATAGAAAATGACGCGTGTTCTGACGCGGCGCGATGGCAAAGGAAGTTTAAAAATAAAGACAACGTCACTGTAGCAAAAAGTTCTGATAGATGGAGTTTATCAAAGTAAAGATAACGTTTTTAATGGTTAACTTACTGATATGATGATTAATATGTAGTGATAAGTTAACAATGAAGCGTTCTCTTCAGATTTCGACACGACAGATTTAAGAGAAGAAACTACAAAATATAATAATTAGAACGCAAATAGTGCAAACTAAATTTAAACTTCCACAAATGTAGGTTAACAGTTTTCCAAGTGTCTAAGGCACTACACCGTTTTCTACATAATATTGATTTTGAGTCCTAGATATTGACATTTAAATTGTGTGCGTATTACTGACATATTTTTAAAGCTGACTTACTTCATTAGTCAGATTTAACTAAAACACTTTTGGCCGCAGCTACTGCCAAGCATATCTAATACTTTTAGGAAACGATGACTCGACTCAAAAACAAAACAGTAAGTCTCGTCTATCGACACATGAGACAAAAAATAATTACCTCATCTCCGAACTGTCACTTAGTTACTAAAATAAAACTCTACTCTTATAAATTAAACAAAACTTTAAAATCGAACACGTAAAGGTCAAATTCGTTTGTACTTTCTCTTGCTCAGACGCATTTCTTTCCACTTGTTAAATCGCGTGGAACGCCAGTCGTAGATTCTATTTATAATATCAACGAATCCTCGCAGAATAGCGATTTCCAAATATAGCTGCCACGTGAATACTTTAAATCTATGGAAATTGTCTTCTTGAAAATGTCTACAAATAAAATGAATTTTGTTTTCGAACCGAGAACATTATTCTTAGAAGTTGATCTGATTAGATTTGTGTTACATGTTTTAACTTGAGCTTTCAATGAACATAATTCAACATCAAATACAAAGGCTGAATAATTTCGAATTTGAATACAAGTATAATAATATTTTGTGAGTGAATGTTTTATATATCTAAAAAGTCAAAATCTACATTAATCGATTACATGCATATTTGATTAACATCAACACCTTTATTTATTTCCGGTTGTTATTTTCGATTACAAGTTTTTGTAAATAATTTAATTATGGTTTTCTCCTTTTCTTTTTAACCACTCTAGGTGCATCCACACCATAGTAGTTAATTTTTGTGGTAAAACACAAAAATTAAGTAACTTACTACATATTAATTGCACAATTTTGCTTTATAGTTGTTCCACAAAAGTTAACTGCGGGGTATGGTACCCGTATAATGTTCCCCTATTCCTCAATGTACCAAAAGTATGAAATTTAAACATTTTTTCCTACAGATACATAAAGCAGCAAAGAAAATATGGAGCAGTTCGAGTCACTTCTGACGTGCTGCGTCTGCCTAGACCGGTACAGGAATCCAAAGCTGCTGCCATGCCAGCACAGCTTTTGCATGGAACCGTGTATGGACGGCCTTGTCGACTACGTCAGGCGACAGGTAGGATAAAATACCATTTATAACGGTCATATAAGCGCTGATTATTACTTATTGCGTTGCTGTTTTTCTTCTTTCGTCAGATGTCGATAAAATTAAATGATTAAATAAAATTCCTTATTGTGTAAAGTCTTTCTTTAACTATACGGATTTTTTATTATTATTTTGTCCCAAGTTGGGATTTCGTGTTTTTTTCGCCCATAATGAAGAGTGCTCTTCAAACTTACCAACTTTTATCTCGTTTAGAACAAAATAAAAATCGGCCCATAATCAGAAGACTAGGAATCTCACTGAGCTGATTAAATTCTATGCTTTCATTTATCTTTCCAGGTCAAATGTCCAGAATGCCGTGCAGAGCATCGTATTCCGTACCAAGGTGTACAAGGTTTCCCGACCAATGTCACCTTGCAGCGGTTTCTAGAGCTGCACGCTAACATAGCAGGAGAGCTGCCTGACCCCACAGCCGGGCAGGTGATGGAAAGGTGCAATGTTTGCTCAGAAAAGGCGTATTGCGGGCCTTGTGCACATTGCGACAAGAAAGTTTGCGAAGACTGCAAATCAGCGCACATGGAAGTTCTACGCAGAGAAATCGCTAGGATCAACAATCAGATACGTCGAGGAGTCAACCGGCTTCAAGATATTCTTTCGATCGTCGAGCGTAACACGACAAACTTGCAAGCAAACTGCGCTGCAGTGGCAGGAGAGGTCGATGAAATCCACAAAAGACTAGCCAAAGCTCTTAAAGATAGAACTGATTTCCTAAGGAATGAAGTTGATCGTTATCTAGCTACTGAACTTAGAAACCTCACACATCTAAAAGATAACCTCGAGCTAGAGTTAAGTAATATTCAAAGTAATTGTGATCTCGCAGACAAGTACATGAACGACGATGTCGAATGGGAAGACACTGAATTAGTCGATACCAAAGAAATTTTCCTGAAGACGGTAGAGTTCTTAAGAAACTTCGATTATGAGGCTGGAGATTATAACCGTCGGATTAGGTTTGTTATGACACACGATCCAAACCAACTAGTCGTACACGTTGCAAGCTATGGTGAACTTAATATTAATCAGCCTAACGCTTATTCAGGAGCATTGCAACAAAACCAAGGACTTACCCGGTCCAAGAGTGATCATCGACTTGCAACTCAGTTCCGCCAACAAGAAGAATCTAAAGGCTATACTGAGAACGATGAACCGATCTTAGGTGGACGTAAATTTGGAGAACGGCGACCCCCACCACCCGAGAAAGTAAGGGACCCCTATGGAACCACGGATGATTACAGTGGCTATGAATCCGAACATAGGCCTTCCAGAAGATTCCGTTCAAGATTTGTTAGGAGTCACCAAGACAATGATTCTGACTCGGAACAACCTACTCGTTCCGTTAAGGCAGAGCAAAAAGAGAAAGAAAAAGAAAAGGTAGCAGACACTGAAGATGCTACAAGGGGTCCACTTAGTGGGATATTCAGACTTAGCGACTGTCCCCGTGTCATGCAGAGGATAATGGATGTGGACAGTGGTAAAAAAAAGGAAAAAAAGGAGCCACCTCCACCACCGAAACCAGTGCAGCCAGCACCTCAGCCTCAGCGGCGGGCCCCCCCAGCGCAGCGGCAGCAGAGTGAAGATGACGAGATCTCCCGGCTTAAGAGGCAGAATAAGGGCGCGGCGTCTTCCCAAGAACCTGACCGAGCGCCAGCACCGGAAGAACGCACCTCGATTGCTCGTAAACCACCCACACCAGCCCGGGAGGTGAGTTGGGAAGAAGATACGGATTGAACGAGCGACGCGACGTAGAACAATTTAGCAGATCATCGATATACTAACAAGAAAAACGCGACAACTAACGGCATTCCATAAAATACACTCCATGTTTAATTCACACGCACACAACACAATACAAAATGTCCTTACCGTTTTGGTGTCAATACCGAATTTCAATATATTCCTCAGGCTTCCAGCGACGGTGAATCCGATGAATCCCTTGGATCGCTGCAACGAACTCAGCGTAAAAATGCTGCTCCAGCTCCTAAACCAGCAGTGACACCTGTCAGAAGGCCGTCAGCGACAGAAACCACCGCCCACCGCTCTGGAGGCCGCGCGCCTAGCACCGAATCAAGCGCTTCGACAGAAAGTTCCGGCTCGGCGGTTAAACACACAGGTGCGATACTATCCATCGCAGAATTAAAAGCAAAATATAGCAGTTATGAGCCACCATCAAAAACCAGAACGTTTATTTCCGCAGGCAACGATAGAACAGCTCCGGCGACAACGAACGGAACGGTCGGTGGCGCGCAACGGGTCCAGAGCCGGTTCATCGGCTCCCAGCGGCCCGCGCCCGCCCCGGCGCCCGCCGAGCCGGCCCAAGAAGACTCCGACACGAGCTCCGAGGAGGAGACCGACTCGTCAGAGGAGAGCGAAGAGGAGCCTGCATCGCAAAGGAAGCCCGAGAGCCAGGCGATGGCTCGCAGCGACATTGGTCCGCTTCTTGCGAGAAGCACCAATGCCCGCAACGACGCCCAAGACAACAAGACCAAAGAGAGTCCTACCCCGTCTCGGTACCGTACACGCACAACGTCTCAAGCCGAGGAGGAGCCTAGGTACGGCGCTAGCGGTTCTTCGTACAGCAACCGTTATGGCACCACCAAGCCTAAAGAAGAAGAACCGGTATCTTCTATCGATGACGAATCGAAGTACCCAACTGCGCGTTCGAGATACCTTGCGTTGAAAGAGCGACGCAATCGTCTCGCTAGAAGCAAGAGCAGTCACACTGGTTTTGGCATGGGAGACGATGACGACGCAGACGAACCGGTCTCTCCCACGACAGCGTCACCGTCAGCGTATCTTGCGGCTCGATACGGCTCTGGCACCGGCGGTACAGAGTTGTCTCGCAGCCGATCCTCGCACGCGCTAAAATCTAGAGAAAGTTCGCCCGAACGACCACCACCCGGCGAGAAAGACGGTGCGGCCTTGAGCTCATGGGCCAGATACCTGAAGAATAAGTACGGATCGCGGGGCAAGGATCGCGACACGAGCAGCAGCGCGTCGAGCACTTCGCGCCGCCTGTCTCTCGGGCTGCCCTTACGTTCGGCTAACGAGCTTGCCAGTTCTGATGACGATTCAAAAAACGCGGCAGGCTCCCCCATCTCCCCTACGGCGGCTACAGCAGCGGTAGCAGGTTAGAAAAACGCGTGGCGTGTACATAGGTTTGCCGCTTCTTCGGATTTACTTTATCTTCCATCACTTCGTTTTCTAACCCTATTTTTGTTTGTTCAGGTTTCGCAGCAGCAGGTTCCTCCCCTAGGAGCCAGTATCTGCAGAAACGCCGTCTACAATTCAGCGTGGGGAGCCGGGGGAGCGAACCCGGTTGTTTTACTTGGCCTCGTGGTATCGCTGTGGGTCCCGACAACACAATGGTCGTGGCCGATTCGTCAAACCATCGAGTGCAGGCGAGTCTATTTACAGAACCCTTCAAACCAAGAGCGTTAAGGATGACTTGATTTAGACCATACCGTACGAAAACTGAGTAATTTAATTCAGGGCTTATGTAGCTTTTGCGATCCGATCCATGGGTGCAACCAATCATATCGAGAATTGAGATAAAGCTTGCGTTACATTTTAAATTGCAAAATTTCTGCCATTCAAAAACAGGCTCTGTCCTAAGTAAAATCAGCATAAAATATGCATTTTTTCCACAGCTTATTTTTATTCGGTAAACATTACTTAAGGACACCGCTAAGACTCGGTACGGAGTAACACAAGTCATCCTTAGCGTCAGTGGACTAAGCGTATATTTGTCTTTCTAGGCGTGCAAACTATCCGCTCGATTTCAACGTCCACAGTTTACATTCTCATTAAACTTCGGGAATAGTTATCGTCTCGTTTTGAACTTGCGCCAAAATGTCAGCGTATGTAACTAACTATTCATGGAATGTGTACGATGAAACTATATTAGCTTTTACATCCCTTTAGATACAACGTTGATTAAATTACTTATGTCCGTCATGGAAATATGACAATTTAATCGTGTTGTAAAAAGAAATATCACGGGTTAATTATGTTTTTCATCGTTACTTTATATAATATTTAAGCGGTTTAAAAGTGTAGAATTAACAAACAAACAAACGGACATAATTACTTTCGCTTTTTTTTTATTGCTAATAAACAAAAATCACATAACTTACAAAACTTCGCCAAACTGCGAAAGAGTTTATTGGCGAGGGAAATTTATAAATTACAAGTTTATGCTTTATGATGATGATAATGATCAATCCTCATAGTAATAGTGACGACCGGTTGGGCCTAGTGGGAAGTGACCCTGCCTACGAAGCTGATGGTCCCGGGTTCAAATCCTGGTAAGGGCATTTATTCGTCTGATGAGCATGGATATTTGTTCCTGAGTCATGGGTGTTTTCTATGTATTTAAGTATTTATAAATATTTATATATTATATATATCGTTGTCTTAGTACCCTCAACACAAGCCTTATTGAGCTTACTGTGGGACTTAGTCAATTTGTGTAATAATGTAGTATAATATTTATTTATTTATTTATTTAATAGTACATTACTATAGAGGCCGGGAAACGTAGGGTTGCAAGCCAAGTAGATATATACGGCTGAGCGTAGCGAAGCCGGATAGAGATACGCGGCCGGCAACCCCGTTTCTCGCCGAGATATGTATAGTGCTTTTCTCAAACTTGCAATTAAAACAAAAAATTGTAGTCAATTTGTTTTGTGGCGACCTACTCGGCTCGCCCCTCTACCAGCGGTGTACAACCTTACGCGCGTAAGTCCGCGCGCCTGCGCGATGCGCCACCACCGTTGCTTAGCAACGAATATGCACAACAAATCACCGTACCAAGCTAACTGAAGCTAGTTGATGGTTGTGTCACAATTTGACGTTAAAAAACAAAAGAAGGTTGCTTTAGTCCTAGGTGTGTAAGGCAGTATGAAATTCCTTTACATATCATCTTCACTCATGCCACCTGATATGTAATATTTCCGGACCTAATTTGACGTAAGTCGACATGACTGATGACATCATTTCATAGCAAGTTTGAGAAAATTTAATTTCGTCTTAATAAGCTCAAGCGTAAAGAAGTAAGAGGTAGACAAACATACAGGCTTATTATTACTTTTGATTAAAAAAGGATTAGTAGGGATAGTAGTTAAAAACTAATATAAATGTCATATACTAAGAAAGAAGCGGTGGTGGCCGAGTGGATATGACGTCCGACTTTCAATTCGGAGGTCGCGGGTTTTGAAATCCTGGCTCGTACCAATGAGTTTTTCGGAACTTATGTACGAAATATCATTTGATATTTACCACTAGCTTTTCGGTGAAGGAAAACATCGTGAGAAAACCTGCATACATCTGCGAAGAAATTCAAAGGTGTATGTGAAGTCCCCAACCCGCATTGGGCTAGCGTGGGGACTATAGCCCGAGCCCTCTCGCACATGAGAGGAGGCCTGTGCCCAGCAGTGGGACGTATATAGGCTGAATTATTATTTATTATTATTATATATACTAAGAAAAAGTGACCAAGGCCTCCAGTGCCCCAGGCTGGAATCGAACCAGCGTCCTCTGCTATCGCGGCAAGTGCCTGAGCCATTCAGCCACTGGGGTCATGGCTTTTTTTTCTTAGTATATGACATTTATTTCAGATTATAATTTATACAGTAGTGTTTCTATTTTAAATAAAAACATATAAAAATATTTTTAGAAAATAATTTATTTTTTTCTAATACCTACTTCTAATAGTAGTAGTAGTACAGTAGTTAAAAAAAGATAACACACAAAAATATGATTTATCAACGTAGCTATAACTCACTGCAATGGGTAATTCATAAACTAAAATGATTCTACCTCTTTATACGAAATTTAAATACATTCCGATTTTCAATAATTAAAAAAAAACTAAAGTTAGACCAAGATAAGTCTGCAACGATTTTGATAGAATACAAAGTGCAAGCGTTATTTATACGTCTATCAAAATCGTAGCAAATTTGTTTTAGTCTGACTGTATTAATTCACCTTTCGAGTACAAATCACAACAAATTAAAGCACTGTTTTTTTGTAAAAGGCCCTATTTTGTTATTTTGAATACACTCCAATTATATTTGATTATTGAATATTTGCGACCTCCAGACATTCTCCAAATGTTACGTGAATACAAAATTTATAGGTATACGTACTTATGATATACAATTCTAATGTGGGCACGTCGCAGTGCTTAATTGGGCTCGCATTTCTATTTGTATACAGGGTGGGCCCGAATAATTTGAAAAAAAAAATTATTACACAAATTAAATAAACTCCATAGTAAGCTGCAGCTCAAATATGTAACACATCTGTGCTCATTCTCATTACACAAGTATTATAATTTACAAAATTATACCTATCATATTTTTAAAAAATTAACACGACGAAAAAAACTGGTCAAACTCACTCTTATGAATCAAATATCACCGTTTCTTGTCAATTAATCAATTTTTACTGTTGTAGCGTAGCGATTTAAAAGAGCGCTGGTGGCCTAGCGGTAAGAGCGTGCGACTTGCAATCCAAAGGTCGTGGGTTCGAAGCCCGGCTCGTACCAATGAGTTTTTCGGAACTTATGTACGAAATATCATTTGATATTTACCAGTCGCTTTTCGGTGAAGGAAAAATCGTGAGGAAACCAGACTAATCCCAACAAGGCCTAGTTTACCCTCTGGGTCGGAAGGTCAGATGGCAGTCGCTTTCATAAAATCTAGTACCTACGCCAATTCTGGGATTAGTTGTCAAGTGGACCCCATGCTCCCATGAGCCGTGGCAAAAATGCCGGGACAACGCGAGGAAGAAGAAGAAGCGTAGCGATCTAAGGCGTTGCTTTTTGTAAAAAGTTAACGAAATTAAATATTGACACTTCAAAATATTACTTCATTTAATCAAAAGTCGCCCTAAATATTTTGATGTCACTTTATACGCTTATTACCATCAAAAATGCATTTTTTTGGGTTTTCGCTCACACCCTGTATAAATGCGTTGTTTCCAAATGTGGTTATAAAATCAGGGTAGTAAATCAAGCAATTAATAGAATCATCAATTTATTTAATTGCAAGCTATCTTCTCATCCATTTTCTAAATTAATGTTCTTTACGATAAAATTGTCGTATTACCAATAAAATTGTGTTGTTAATTTTTTATTGAATACATTGGCACAATTTATTTTTTATTCTGTTTTCTTTTTATGAATATCAGACGTATTCTATAACATGTTTTGAATTAGTTATGGATCTAAGACGTTTAGCACACTGGACACGTTGCTCTAATGTTTGAGCGAGACAACGTTATAAAATAATAAATAAATATACGAAATTATTACACAAATCGGCTAAACTCAACAATAAGCTTTATAAGGCTTGTGTTGTGGGTACTTAGACAACGGTATATATAATATATAAATACTTAAATACATAGAAAACACCCAAGACACAGGAACAAATATCCGTGCTCACATAAATAAATACGTACACTTACCAGGATTTGAACCGGGACCGACTTCAAAAGAAGGGGCACTCCTCACTAGGGCAGATAGGTCGTCTATGCGTGTATAATAGCGAAATGTGAATCGGATCTAAGATTCTAATACAAGCATTTGACTTTTGCATTCAATTGTACAGTCCTCGATATACACAATAATAAGCGTAATTAAACTATTATGTGTTCCATCAAAATTAAAAATTAGCAATTTGTTCATTTGTTTAAACAATAATAACACAAATTAATTCATATTATTACGATATAAATTAAATTAATATAGTTAAAGTCATTCACGTAATATTCTGACATTTAAGTTGTTCTTTCTGCTATTCGTTAACAATAAGTTAAATTTTGAAAGACGAATCAAAATAAAGCCTGATCAGTAATATACGATCACGCGCCATATTGCGGAATTTCATTGGAACTAAATTTTTCATACTAAACTGAACTGTCATCCTATACAGGAGAATAGCGCCCTCCTGACAATGATCATATATTTCTGATCGGGCTTTAATAACCTATTTTTTTTTTCAAGTAAACGTCGGTTAGCCAATTTTGACATATTGTGTTAGTCGGTTGGTCCCTGAAACTTGTAGGTTTTTTTTTCATATTTGTAACAGATCTCGTTAACCCGCGGCTCTTAAGGAACGAATTTACGTATACTTAGAAAAACGTATGATTGATTATCTACTATTATGCAAAGCGGCTCGCTACCATTTCAAAATGCATATTTTTTGGGCAAGAAAGCTCCCTAATTGGTATCATTAATTTAAAGTTCGTTTGTAAAGAAATTGAATGATTGAAAGTAAATAATTCAAATATGTTCCAGGTGTTCGATTCGAACGGCATTTTCGTGAAGGAATTCGGTCAGTACGGCAGCGGCGAGGGCGAGTTCGACTGCCTCGCCGGCGTGGCTGTCAACCGGATTGGACAGTACATCATCGCGGACCGATACAACCATCGCATACAGGTAACACACAAGCTTTAGATTGCAACTGTTATGTATCAAGTTCGACCGCCTCGCTGGCATGGCTGTCAACCGGTTTGGACAGTACAGCATCGCGGAGCGATACAACCATCGCATAAAGGTAACACACAAGCTTTAGATTGCAACTGTTATGTACCGAGTTCGACTGCGTCGCTAGCGTGGCTTTCAACCAGATTGGACAGTACATCATCGCGGACCCATACAACCATCGCATACAGGTAAGACACAAGATTTAGGTAGCAAGTGTTATGTACCAAGTTCGACCGCCTCGCTGGCATGGCTGTCAACCGGTTTGGACAGTACAGCATCGCGGAGCGATACAACCATCGCATACAAGTAATACACAAAAACCTCTTTTTTAAGGTTCTATACCAAACTGGTAAAAAGGAACCCTTATGGTGCGATTCTGCCCGTCATTGTCATATCGTTTAATATCTCGAGAACTACTTACGCTTTCAATTTAAGTTTCGGAATAGTTATGTTTTTAAAAAGGCCAACCCAGACGGATAGAAAGTTTTTTTTTGTTTTTATTCTCTATCAAAGTCCAGTTAATAAATCAAGTCAAAGAGCAGGTATCATTTAAAAGAGCTTGAATTGTACATTCTAGAATTTTTTTTCTCTGTTAACAAAAAGGATTAATGAAGAAAAATTTAAAAAATACCAGTCTTTAAAATTATCTAAACATACTCGGCTTGATACAATTCAGACTTCGTTCGCAACGTTAATATCTAGGTATTTATGAAACACATTTTCTTATAAATCGTGACACGTAACATAAAACTTTTGAAGTTGCATAATGTACATAAAATTTGACTAATAAGCAAATCTTACACCACTAATTACTATTTTTTTAGCACAACTTGAAGATGTTACTTATTTTTTAAATCTTAACTTTTCTTAAATTCAAATTACAACTTAAATTCACTCAGGTATTTTTAAGTCGAAGATTGCTCGACATGTTTCGCTCCATAACGAGGATCTTCAACGGGAGCGCGCAGGGAGGAGCAAAACATGTCGTGCAATCATCGACTTTAAAATATGTGAGTGACCCGATCAGTTAGCGTTACTCATATTATTTTTCGTACGTAGCGAACGCCCTAATACTTTCAACAAAATCGTTAGGAATAAACTGTCAAACATCAAATGCACGCTGCATTTCATGACACAGACATATTGCTTTAGAAAAATTCTTGACAGAATCAGTTACTGGCTGAAACAAATAGAATCTGAAACTCACGTGTTTAAGAAAGAGATGAATTTCATTTTAACTCAAAGTATTATATCATTTAAATAAATAAAAAATAAAAAAAAGTTAAGTGAGCGGAAAATTCTAGGATATGTTCCAGACTTTGAGTTTTCATAGCAATGTATCGAAAAACTTTCTTGTTAGCTTAGCATGAGTGGAATAAAAAATTTGAAAGAGTGTAGAAGCAATGGCAGTATGTCGGAGTAGTTATTTGAGTTTTACGTTCGACATTCTAATCTGGGAGGCAACGATTATTTCATTGTGTGTGTGTAATCCGAAAAGTGTATTTACTCGTATACTGTAATTGATTTTAATCATACCTACCTCTATTAACCGACTGGGTAGTGACCCTGCCTATGAAGCTGATGGTCCCGGGTTCAAATCCTGGTAAGAGCATATATTTGTGTGATGAACACGGATATTTGTTTCTGAGTCATGGGTGTTTTCTATGTATTTAAGTATTTATAATTATATATATCGTTGTCTAGGTACATACAATACAAGCCTTATTGAGCTTACTGTGGGACTTAGTCAATTTGTGTAATAATGACGACCGGTTTGGCCTAGTGGGTAGTGCCCTGCCTACGAATCTGATGGTCCCGGGTTCAAATCCTGGTAAGGGCATTTATTCGTGTGATGAGCAAGTATATTTGTTCCTGAGTCATGGGTGTTTTCTATGTATTTAAGTATTTATAAATATTTATATATTATATATATCGTTGTCTAGGTACCCTCAACACAAGCCTTATTGAGCTTACTGTGGGACTTAGTCAATTTGTGTAATAATGTCCTATAATATTTATTTATTTATTTATTATTTATTTATATGGAATGGATCCCATCCTCGTCGCCAGATGATATATATGGAACCGGGAGCGATAGCAAGTAAAACGACCGTTTGCTTTGACGTCTGTTTTATTACTGGTCTTGTAGGTAGATCAAAAAACTATAGCATACAGATCAAGGAGGTTATCAATTTGATTGGTACGTTTTTTTAAATGTTTGTTACTTTATAACTCCGTCATTTCTGAAGTGATTTTTGATTGAATCTATATAATATACAGATTGGTCCTGATTTGTCAAAACTCAGTTTTGATGATGGGATCCATGAGGAATCGAGGGAACTCTTGAAATGTGAAGAGAATACATATAGTGATTTTTGTATTATTATCAACAAATCAAGCATTTACATTTAAAAAGTGACATTTGATGAAGTGGAACTGCTGATGATGATCAGAATGGAATTCTTCAACGACGCATAGTTTACGTTTGGCGATTTGTCCTCTTCGCTGTGTTTGTGAAGCAAATTAGATTTTTAAGACAAATTTTTGTCAAGTTCGTGTTCAAGTTCCATGAGAAATCGAGGGAACTCCTCAAATGTCAAAGGCATATTTATAGTGATCTTAGTATGTCATCATCAAATCAAGCACCTCCTTTTACCTCCTTTTCTACATAATTAGGCGTAGGACGCTGTCTTTTTAATTTCATTGTATGAAATCCAAAATCAACAATAATCTTTCTTTCACCAGTCACTCATTGAAGTCATTTCATTTCTTTTCATTTATTTCGTTGTAAAATCATGTACATAAAATCTAAAAGGTGTTAAACAAGTAATAATGTCAGTCCATGACGCCCTGCTAGGGCACACAACATACTTATAACTAAGTCGGTTTTTTTTTAATTCTTTTAAGATGAACTGTTTACTCCTTTTAAATCAAGATAGATTTAGTTCTTTTTTACGATAAGTTTGATTGACAAAACTTTTGTAAAGTGCTGGTCTAAATAAAATAAAGTAAACTTGTGATAATATTAGAGTAACAAAACGCTTATTCTTTTAAAAAGCTTTGCAACTTGGCAAAGCAAATTACATTAAAATAAATTGTGATGAAATAAGAATGCGAAAACCAATGAGTCTAAGAACCAAATAACTAAATTATACTTAAAACAGCGCAAAACAAAACAATCACTGAACCAACTTAATTATTAAATGCATTATAAAAACCTTTTTAAATTCCCCAAAGAGTATGAACAATGGTTTTGATACAGTAAATTTCCCTGAGGTAAAGTTGCTTTTAACTCCAACAAAAAGTCGTAAGTATATTGAAAATATATGGTGGTTAAGCTCTTTTCTGAACAAACTGGAACATTTTGTTCAATTTCTTGTATTTCTTTGAGTAAGTCGAGTGTTTACTGGAGTTTTTATTCGTTTGTGGAAGAAATGTTTTGCGATAAGGAAGATAATACGAACATTAAATGCTTTACAGAGGTGTCATTTGATTACATACTTCAACTAACAGGCTCCTAATCTAGTCTGTAGTGGCCCTATAGGTAAGGGCATATTTATTAGTGTGTTTAAATATCACAAATATTTGTTTCTGAGTTATACTCGTAGATTTTATCTGCTGTATGTATTAATATATACAAATAAATATGTATTTCACACTGTAAAATTGTGCACCCGTTAGTTTATTATCCAACGTGGGTTATGTTAGGTTAGTTTCCAACCTTCCTACCGTCAGTTGAGCTAGCGAGATTGTAAACTGAAGAGGGTTTACAATTTTACGGTGACGTATAAGCTAATAATAAATATCGTATTGTTTCGCAGGTGTTCGATCCTCAAGGGCGGTTCCTGAGGGCATTCGGCAGTCAGGGCACGGGAGACGGCAAGTTCAACTACCCGTGGGGTATCACGACGGATGCGCTGGGCTTCATATACGTGTGTGACAAGGAAAACCATAGAGTTCAGGTATGGGATAGCTTTATTAAATATATAAAAACGGGTTACCTAAGTATTTGAAGTCGAAAATTGCTCGTCATGTTTCGCTCCATAACGAAGAACTTCAACGGGAGCACGCGATGGCGAACGGACGCAATCTGCGGGCTGCAGCACTCTGCGACCGAATTAGCACTCGGCGCGAGCGACGTTGGTGGTAGGAAAGGCGAGAAAACAATGAGTTGCATGCAACACTCACTGGGTCATTCGCTAAATATTCGTCCACACTAATCACTGACGTATTGACCAAAAAAGTTTTCATAGTAAATCACTTTAATAAAAGATAAAGATAAAACACATTCATTTGTGACGATACAAAATAGCAGGAAAAACCGTACAATCACACATAAAACACACATGTGCACGAAATGGTCTCAACTCGGCATTAAGCCAGCGCTGGTATTCCGTAGAGCCTATTCTTTGATGACATGACGTAGAACAAAAATTAATATGAAATATTAATTAACCACACAATAGACAAGAAGAAAATAAAACAGTCGAATTACTATAAATTATGTTTTCCTACAGGTGTTCCAATCAGACGGCACATTCGTCGGCAAGTTCGGCAGCTTCGGCTCCAAGCTGGGCCAGCTGGAGCATCCCCACTACATCGCCGTTTCTAGCACCAACAGAGTCCTTGTATCAGATTCCAACAACCATAGGATTCAAGTCTTCGATGTGAACGGACGGGTGCTATCGTCCTTCGGAGATGAGGGGTCTGAAGATGGACAATTTAAGTTCCCAAGGTAAGGAGATATGGTCATATCAAAAACTTTACTGTGACAGACACGTTTATTTGTTGAAGAAAACTGCTTAAATGATTTGCGTTTGAAGTTTCTAAGGTAAGAAAAAGTAGTTATTTCACCGTCACCATAAACTTTTGGATAAACTGGAGTATCTCCACTACATTGCTGTTTCCAGCACCAACCGAGTGCTTATGTCAGAATCTAACAACCATAGGATCCACGTGTTTGATGTGAACAGACGGGTACTAACGTTGTTCGGAGATGAGGGGTCTGAGGATGGACAGTTCCCAGGTAAGTAAAATTGGTAATACAATAAAAAAATTCGAAGATTGTTCCGTGTATCCGCATCAGCTTCTGGGTAAGTCTTCAAAGTGAAGCTTTCCTACTACATCGCGGCTTCCAGCACTAAAAGAGTACTGGTGTCTGACTCCGACAACCATAGAATCCACTGGCCACTGAATTACAGAATATGAAGTACGACGAGCACAATTTGGCACGTATATAAGTAGCATGTAATAAGTAGATAAAGATTAATCGAGGAGACGTCAAATGACGTCAAAAACGATGGGTCAAAACGTACGGGATAACCGACGTATTTTCTGTAGACAATACAAAAGTTAACGATTTAGATACATTTTTCTAAGACTTTCATTTTATAAATTTCAAGAAGTAAAAGGTTTTTATATACCTATAATGGTATAGTACGAAAACCGTACGTACGTACGTATGTATATTCTTTATAATTTTCCGTAGTTAAAACGAAGACTCACTTGTATTTGCAGCACATACATAAATATTTATATTCATTATGCTCACTATGCATTACGAGTACTTAGAATGAACATTATCTACGAATATCTTTTATTATATCAAAATTTACGGCACATATAAATTCTGCACTCTAAAACAAAATAACATGAAAACCAAATAAGAACATAAATATTGCAGCGAATAAAGAACCGTACTCGGAGAACTTAGTCGAGTTATAAATTTTAAATATGCATAAGGACGTCTAGATTCCGTAATATCTTCCAAAGGAAGTAATATAGATCTGCATTAAGTTATTTTATGTCCTCTGTGACAGTTTAATATGTTAACGATGATATATTTTAATGGTATACATGAAACGAGCTATTAAACATCTTTAGTAGAAGCTTTTAGAGCAACGAATGTGAAAACGATCTCAAAACTCTGATCTGCTTGAATATATTTTATAGTAAACATGATAAAAATGGCGGCCATATTGTCAGTACAGCGATACGTTAGTAGCAATATAATAAAATCACCGTACACTTGTATTAACCGTATAAAGCTTCCAAGACTTTGATCTCTTCTTCTTCGCGTTGTCCCGGCATTTTGCCACTACTCATGGGAGCCTGGGGTCCGCTTGTCAACTAGTTTTTACGAAAGCGACTGCCATCTGACTTTCCAACCCAGAGGGTAAACTAGGCCTTGTTGGGATTAGTCCGGTTTCCTCACGATGTTTTCCTTCACCGAAAAGCGACTGGTAAATATCAAATGATATTTCGTACATAAGTTCCGAAAAACTGATTGGTACGAGCCGAGGTTTGAAGGCGCGACCTCCGGATTGCAAGTCGCACGCTCTTACCGCTAGGCCACCAGCGTTCCCAATACATTGATACTGGCGAAATAGTTCCACTGGACTGAAGCCATTTTTTAAGAAGTGAAGTGAAGTTAATACGAACATTTGTACTTAAGTATCACTTCGTTTTACACGTAGGCTTTTAAAAGACACACAATATCACTTACGTGACATACAAGTCGATTCGCACGAACATATCAGAATAACATCTAAATAATGTCATTCAGGTATCGTGCATTTGGCTTGTACTTGCCAGTACATGTATTGGCGCGAGCCATACGCACGATAACTAAGTAACATCATTTTGATGTCAGTGTACGTTCAAATTGATCAGATAATACCATTTCCTTATACAATATTTTCAATTAACAAATGTTTCAAGGCGAATCAGTTCGAAGGAAACTTGGCGTATTCATTTCCCTTCGCAGCAATATTTGTATGGAAAATAACAATTTTTGAGGTCTTCGATGGCCCGGAATGATTGGATTGCCAGGCGGAGTCATTGAGTTATACATGAATGCAGCTTATAATAGCGGAGGCATTATTAAAATAAAACGCCTTGGGAAAAATGGGTTTCGTATGCTAAGGGCATTTTTTTTATAAAATGGATTGTTTACATCAAACGAGCCAAAAAAGTTTATTAAAACACATTCCTATAAATGGTGAAAATACAGATGCCAAAAAAAAAACCGGCTAAGAGCATGTCAGGCCATACCCATTGTCAGTGTAGGGTTCCATAGTTACCTTTCTATCACAATAGGCTGAATTGGGGTTATTAATAAGTATTACAAGAACCGCGGAGTACTCTCGCAGCTCTTGGTACGTTTTTTTTTACTAAGAAGGAAAGACTTTTTGCGATAACTGAAAAACGGCTTAGCATATTCGCTATAGTTTTTATCGAAATAATTCCGAAAATATTTACTTTTTCAAAAATTGGTAGTTGAAGATCTATATTTGTTTAAAAATACCTATCGACGCTGCACACCATAGGATTTAAATTTGTAGGGGAGATACCCTAATATAACAATTTTGTCTCCATGATTGATTTATGCATCCATGCCAAATTGCAGCTTTCTAGACGGACAGATAGATGGACATAGTGAAACTATAGTTGACTACGGAACCCTAAATAAAAACCTTGACAGAAAAATTGGACTCCGTCTAGGTTAGTTTCGTATCTAATTGATAGGGATAAAGAATATATTTATATAAGTATTTTCTGTTAGGGTGTCGCTTCAATCAACAAATTAATAATTTTCGTTTGTTCGAGCATTTTTTTTAAAGAAACCTCTGTAATAAAAGCTGCGCAAGTATTCGGGGCTGAAATAAACATAGACATTCAGTACCTACAATACAATTCGCTTCAGAGTGCCTGTCTCGGGTGTCGACTTAAGTTTCGTCGTGTATCAGATATTGTTGTTAGCTACTATCCTGGATACCAATTCTGTTCCGTGATATCTCACGGAAGTTTATTCACTCACAGATATATAAATATGTTAAAACGTTTTAACATATTTCATATGTGTAAACTAAATGAAATTATATGAAATAAATGTTTCGCGTCAGGGCTGTTAAGCCAACAGCCTCGTAAAGTAATGAATTTCCCAATACTGTACAACTTTGAGAGTTAGGCCTATTTGGAATGAAAGCCAAAAATACGTATTGTTGTATTCAAGTGATTATGTGGGGTTTCAAAGCGTTGGGAACTATTAGGTAGTTAATGATTGGGAACCCTTTGATATCAAATGTATGTTAAATCTCTGTCACCTATAGGGTTTCTATTAATAACATCGCAATATAAGCGTAGAATATTAATTCAGCTCCAAAAGTTCTGGGGTATTTTGAAATTATATTACTTAAGGGACTGCTCACGTTACATAAAGATAATATGTATATAACTACTTTAGTATTAAGGCGAAATTATTTCACATACAAAACTTCTCGGTCTTTTTATTTAATTCTAAATGAGCTAACTTCGAAGGTGTGGTGGCGGCTAGGTTCTCCCTAAATTACGTAAATTGTTTATAATAAATGCACCAGATAATTATAGATATTATCAAAAGACGAACAATATTTTTTACAGATATTGAAAAAAGGTATCTAAACATTAAATGATTCACGTAATATTACCTTTACGAGTATTGAGAAGCGCTAGTGGCCTAGCGAGAAGCATTGGTGGCCTAGAGGTAAGAGCGTGCGACTTGCAATCCGGAGGTCGCGGGTTCAAACCTCGGCTTGTACCAATGAGTTTTTCGGAACTTATGTACGAAATATCATTTGATATTTACCAGCCGCTTTTCGGAGAAGGAAAACATCGTGAGAAAACCGGACTAATCCCAACATGGCCTAGTTTTACCCTCTAGGTTGCAAGGTCATATGGAAATCGCTTTCGTACAAACTAGAGCCTACGCCAAATCTTGGGATTAGTTGTCAAGCGGACTCTAGGCTCCCATGAGCCGAGGCAATATGCCAGGACAACGCGAGAAAGAAGAAGATAATATTACCTTTATTTGTCTCAAAATTTGTACGTTTGGACAGATTACAACAATTTATGGTATAGTATTATACACCTACTTTCTCAAACTGCTCAAAATTAAATCTGCTGCTGATGCTATTTACCTGAATCTGTGAAAGGTAGTAAAATTGAATATTATGTAGGGAATCATTAGCTAGATCTGTATAAGAGTGTAGGTATTTAAGCACACAAAGTTATTCGGAAGGTTAAGGCTGATAATCGCCCACTCGAAAAATATTATTTTGGCATCTCTGATACCCAGTTATTTACCTTCGACCGCAATTTGTGCTATGAAATATTAAAGGACAGGAATTTCGTCGGGACTTTCGAACTTATTTCCGATAACGTTGCTTCAAGCATACATACAAGCTCGACAAAACGGAAATAAATAAATAAAAAACACTTTAAACTAGTGAAAATTCGAATAGTCCCTTTTGTAACTTTTCAAACGCTATGGTAGGCAATTGTTTCATTATACGTGGTTTATTGTTTATATATGTAATTAAATGTGTCTCATTATTTTACCAATTTGATTTTGGAGATGTTATTTTTGAAACTTGTTTTGTGGCATAAACTGTATTTGATGACTGTTAATTATTGATTAACAATTATTAACTAAACATAATTAGGTATCGTGTATCAAAAGAGTTGTTTATTAAAATTTACTACTAAGTATCTAGGTTAATGGAATCTGTAAGTTATTACAAACTTAAACAACCTTAATGAGCACTAATTGTAGTCATCTGGATACTGTTTGGTAAAAGAAAATTAGTCCAGAATTAGGTTTCAGAGAGGTAAAACACTAAGTAGATAAAAACATTAAAGTCTTGGTAACGTTTTATGTAAAATAATATTATGACAATATTTACATTTTAGCGATAAAATTTAATCTTTGACACTTTAATTAAAATTAAGATATAAAAATTAAGTTTTTTGCAATATAATTTTTTAATATAAAAGTTTTAAAAATATGAAAAATATCCAAAGGTTAAGATAAAGCGAGTTATACAGCTTATCAAAAGCTAATGTCACTCGCAGGCATATCTGCTTGACAAAATTTAATTTTATTACAGTTTTTGTCATATTGAAATGAAACTTGAGAATTGCTGACAAAAAAGCCCATAACTAATATATAGTAAGTATAGTAGTAACCGTAGCAGGCCTATAAGTAGTTTCCTCAGTGCATTGGAAGTTCAGTTCCTTTCGTAATATCTAGTACTAAGCCCAGGCGCCCTAATTGGCTAATACCGAGATGATGCCAGAAAGCGGTACCCTAGGTGTAATTGGGATACTTATTTTAACTTCTTTGTCTTCAGGGGTGTCGCCGTTGATGACCAAGGCTATATCGTAGTAGCCGACTCCGGCAACAATCGCATCCAGATCTTCCACCCCGACGGAACGTTCCTCCGTGCCTTCGGCTCCTGGGGCTCCAGCGATGGCGAGTTCAAGGGTCTGGAGGGCATCGCCGTCATGAGCGGCGGGAACATCATCGTGTGCGATCGGGAGAACCATAGGGTACAAGTGTTTTAAGGGTTTGATACTGTTATGGCTGTTAACCTTATAACTAAGTAATAAAACTTTAAAGTCTTCTGAATAAACCCTTCAATTGGTGCCATGACCAGGATCACCAAATCATTAATTCAATTATTTTTATGTAATTGAGCGTTCGGTTTATTAAGCCATTTTTTAATTTGATTTAAATTCCAACTTTGGAATTTCAGTTGCTGGCCAGAGTATCAACTATGATATATGAGATTTATATTCTGAATATATCGTTTTATACTGGAAATTTATTTTCAAAATAATATTATTTATTTGTGTTCATATTGTATTAGAAACGGGGCGCTTAGCACTGAAAGTGTTGAGAAGCATATAGTTCCGTTATTGTCTAGTGTTGTATCAAATATAATACAGAACATTCGAATTTTTAATTAATCGTTTTTACTGGCGTTTTTTGAAAGAAACTGTCAATTTATTTGTAAGTTACCTTAACAGTGCCAAAAATAATTATAAAAATTGAATTCGTGTTTAACATTGATTTTGCTTTGATGTGGCAATAATTAATTTTGAAAATATAACTACAAATTCAACTGGTCAGTAATTGAATTATTCCTTTCTTCGTATTTATATTGCTATCATTTTTTATTGAATCATGTTATGTGCTCTGAGCATTATCTTGAAATTAATGTACCCAATGGTTGTATCATTCTAAACATTTTGTTTTATTAGTCAAATATATTTACTTGTAAATAATTAGAAAAATAATTATAATTATATCTATTTTGCACCGCTTTATACTACCATACTACTTTATCAAATTGTTCACATTATGAATCTTATTAAATATGTATATTTCTATTATTTATTACAAATTTTAAACCTGCAGTGATTTCTTATTTAAAGAGGTTTGCGCACTGCCCTCTGCTTTCACTGCTTTTTGCTTTTTAACATAACAAATGCATTAATATGTGTTTACATATATTTTCTTAAAGATGAATGGAAATATCGTTGTAATACATAATATACAACAAAGCATTGAAATTAAATGACGACGCTGATTCAATTTAATTTGTAGAACTCGAGCTAGTCTTGTGCCACACATAAAATTAATAATTTATTTATTTATTAATTTCCTTGCATTTTTAAGGATATTAGCCGGAATAGGGGACGCCTGTCTCGATTTTTAAATGGCCTCGCGTATACTCGTCCATTTAAATTTACTGACCGACGATTCCTAATTTCCTGACCTTTATAAGTACATAGTAACATATTAAATATATTTACACAAATGAACATACATTTACACATAAACGCGTATTATTCAATACATTTTCCGCACAAATTCCGCACGCTTGCACAAATAAACAGAAAATCGTAATAAATTCCGACAGTCTCGCCAATTGGTATGCTCGACGCAAACAGGGAGCTGATTTGAACTTACATATTGATGTCAATTTAATCTTATTTTGACATCATTTGCCCATGTTTTTCGCTCGTGTTTATGCGAGTGAAAGGGAGATTGCTGCGAGTAGGTAATAAGAGATCAAAAACAATGTTTCAAAGTTTGAATACCGCTCTTTGGTATTTCGCTGAAAAACGCAACAAACAGTATTACACTTGGGCATATATAAACGAACGCGCCGCTAATTGCATGAGCATTTCACAGAAAACCCAATAGAATGCACAAACAGTAATGTGATATTAAAGCCAGTGATCTGGGTTCTAGCAGAATTATCAGTGCTTCACCCGAAAGAGTGGAGCGTATTACTGAGCCAGAACCCTTTTGTTTTGCTGCAACGCACACAGCACCTTTTATTGATGCTTTTTGTTCTTTATTTAATTTTTATTTTGGTGTTGCTATTGTTTGTATTATTTTTTTGTTTAGTTGTGTGTATTGAGGCAAGCGAATAAATGGTTTATCTATCTATCTATCATTTCGAAGTAAATAAATCATTTCAAAATTAATTGTACTGGAGTAGCATTTGCAATTTTAAATTTTTAATCATATTCTTCTTAATTCGACATTTATTCAGCAACACCACAAGGCACTTTTACACGTCAACATGGAATTAACAAACAAAGAAACACATTAACAATTATGAAATACAATTAACTGAGCTCAACGAGGGGGGGCGGGTTTAGTGTCGGCAACGCGCATGTAACTCCTCTGGAGTTGCTGGCGTACATAGACTACGGAGACTGCTTACCATCAGGCGGGCCGTATGCTTGATTGCCACCGTCGTAGAATTAAAAAAAAATGAAAATATCTATTCAACTAAAGTATCATTATTACTTAGAGATGTATAAATGTCATGTCGAAGTACAAAAAACAACTATAATATACTGTTAAAAAATACAAACACAAAAAATAATCTAAAATTATTTAATGTTTCTACGTTTCAGAACTAAAAGATTATATAGTTTATCAAATTGCCCTTAGATATGTATAGAGTCTCCAAAAGTCTAAATCCTTTATAATAAAAACATTCATTAAGATAAAAGAAAATACAATAACCGAATGAGGTGTCTCATTGTAATTATACTCAAAAATAAAGTTACTAAGTATGATAGCCCGTTTTAGCTTAAACAGATCAGTCTCCACAAACAGCACCCGTCCACGAGTATGTCGCGTATCTCAGCCATTGCCTCCCTCAAACATCATTCGGGAATACAACATAAAGTTATTATATGTTGTGTAGTATATAGTGTCTTGTGTATTTATATGTTGTATAGTGTTTTAATCTATTTGGAACGACATATATGCTTTTCATCCTACTTTGTTTCTAGCTGTCAAAAATCATGTTCAAATTGAAAAAGTGTCTCTTGAACTCATTGTATTTTTGGCTAGCGATGGAAATATAAACCATTCTGTAAGATGGTATAATTTATTATTATTACCAATACCAAAGTTTGTAATAGTACATTGTGCAACGAGGGGGGTAAGTGAAATTTTTGATACGAGGGAATTAAAGGCCCGAGTTTGCAATATTCTTACCCCCGGAGTTACACACAATGTTTTTCATCACACCTGCGAAGAAAAAACTGAAATTTTAAATAATTCTTAAATACGGTGACATATCAAACATTTGTCCGCCATTTTGTAATTTCTTGTTAGGTTACGCATCATAGGCACAGACCTATTCGGCATTCAGCCACGATTGAAAATTATGTAAAAATATTTTAAATGGCTGTTAAATTAATCAAATTAAATAATTTTAACATAAACAAAAATATTAAATTATTAACGTCAGTATTTTAAGAGTAAAACTCATTTATGCTACTTGGTTTGTATGAATATGTAACATAATTTAAAAAAAAAGCTTATATAATCCATAACTCCCACGGGAGAAAAATAAACGTTTGTCCTTCAGTACACTTGCATGTAATAAGATCTCTTTTGAGTAAGTGTGATGCAAAAGTAAATCGAGTATATATTTAAGTACCTAAATGCGTAAATCGTATTGTCTGAAAACTCAGTTAACAACTGGTGCGTATGTATCAATTACGATACATTTTATATCACTCACACGGAATAATCTTACTGACATGAAAAGAGAACATAATGTAAATAAATAAATAACACAAGGGACCTTTTCATGCCTACTTGTGTACCGAATTTATAAATATTTATTGAAAACTAACTTCCCCTCACTCGTAGGGAAAGGTTTTTTCATACGTTAGAGCTTACTGTAAAAATAGGGAAAAACACTAATTTATTTTCGACTGACGTTCATCACGGTCATCAAGCGTAAATGATGTGATTATTCAATTCTATTCACGTTCATTCATATCAGTATTTGTAGCGTCTTCTCTGTCTGCCAACGTCGAGCCACGTTCCAACAGATGGCGTTAGTATAGCCACGCCCGATAGTAAAAGTCCAACCTTCTAAGAAGTATGCATACATTTCCTACATCGCGCTTACGGACTTCCGAATGTCAACTGCTTTATATATAACTCCTAACAGTCATAACCAACTCTCATTGGATTTCGGTTCCCAGGCAAAACATCCACCTGGAAGGAGTACTCTTTATTCTACTACAATACATATAAATGGCAATGATGTTTCACTGTAGGCTTTGTCTTTGTCTGAAATAAAATGAATAATCAAAGTTCAAAAGTACTTATTATTACTTTTTAATCACAATTTTGCTCAAAAATCAACTGTATTTTTTTATTGATATCCTCTGGGTGCTTTGAGTGCTTCAATCCTAAGAGCGTAAATACATTATACCTGTGGTATAAAAGTATTTTGAACCTCATTTTTTGGGGTCACCCTTCCAAACACAAGATTACGATGTACGTGTATCGTATACGAAAAGCCCTGTGTTACCTTTACCGCAGACTACATACGACTCGAGAAGATATACCACTCATTTGCAAATTGCTGAAACAGGCAATTTTCATAGCGGGTGTTTATTTAGTCACCTTCAATAATTTACGTGATGTATATCTATATATATATAATGTGCGTTACACACAGTGTTTGAAATGTGGAGGCGAAATAAAAACAAAATTGTGTTGCTCTGAAAAGAGAATAGGTTTTTATATTAAGAATCACTTATACCTAGCTTAACACATTGATTACAGTGGAACTTAACTAAATATCTTAGGTACTCACCTGAAAAGAGAAACAACATTAAAGCTATTATTCCACCAAGTATTTATTTCTAATTTTCTATCAAATTATAATTCTTATATGCGATCGTTACAATGCACTTCGTCTGACATTCTGACGTTTAACCTGTCAACTGTCATCTGTCATTGACTGCCACAGATTAAGTCCAAATTGAGGAATGAAGGTAACATTGCTTCATTTACATCTCCCCCCCAGACCAAGTTTATATATAAACATCAATACTAGGAACATGAACCAAACCTAATAGGGATTAGTTTAGTAACATGGAAAAGATTGGATTCTGACTTTTTATGGCCTGTATCTATCCTATAAATTGAGTTAGAAATTTTCTCTATGACTTTATATGGGCCAATTTTCAATTCATGTAACTTTCTCCTATTCAAGCGGTTTCCATTTTCCACATACACTGAGTCTCCTACTCTGATATCGCAACTTTCCCTGTCTTTATCAAATCGTTTTTTATTAGTGTTGTGCGATTTTATGGTGTTTTCTAAGGCGGTTTTCCTATCCTGTAACAATTCATTATATGTTTTTCCTTGTTTTAGTTCAATCGGTAAGATATCCACTAATTTCCCTTCTAGTAAATATTTAGGAGAAAATCCTGTTACGGTATGTTCAGTCTCGTTATACCTCTCCGTACATTCATGAGCAATGGTAGTCCACGCTAATTTATTATTCCGCTCATTTATCCTACACCTTATCTTATTCACTAAAGTTTGGTTCAATCGCTCGTTTAAACCATTAGAAAATGGAGCATTAACCGCGGTAAATATAATTGGTATGTTTTCTTTATCTAGGAAGTTTTTGAATTCCTTTGAATTTATTCCCGGGTATTGATCAGTCAAAATCATACCAACTCTATTTTCCTGAGTTACTTTCTTTATTAATTTTATGAAGTCACCGGAACTCTGGGTTTTAGAGGTCAAAATGTAAGCGTACCTACTAAAATGATCTACAAGTAAGTGTAAATACGTTTTCGTAGACCGCGAGCCACCGAATCCACCAATGGTGTCAATTGACATAATTTCAAATGGATACGTTGCTGGACCTAAATGAGACATTAATCCAACTTTATACCTTATTCTAGACTTATTCTTTATGCATATTTCACAGTTGTCACATATATCTCTTATATTATTTGTCAGGTTTTTTGCGGTATAAAACGGCTTTATTTTATTTTCCAATTGTTGTGGTCCCAAGTGACAGTAAAAATCATGGGTAATTTTTATTATCTTTCTACTGAATTCCTCAGATATTACTATTTTATCTTTTTTCCCAATTTTTCTATAGTATAGCGTATCTTTTAATTTCAGTTTACTTTCATTATTTTTTATAAAGTCATTAGTTTTTTTGATCTTTTTGTATTTCTTCGAGTTTTATAAAGTTTACACATTTCAATTTTTCGTCCTGATATTCACCCGGTTCTAACACCGGATTCCTACTCAAACAGTCCGCCTCTAAATTATATTTCCCTGGGGAATATATGACCTCAAAATCATATTGTGATAGGTAATATGTAAGTTCCCCCAATTCTTCGTCTGTCCTAGCTTTAATATTCATTTTTTCTAGCGGTTTGTGATCCGAGAAAACAATAAACTTTTTCCCTATGAGCCAGTGTTGCCAATATTTTACGGCTTCTTTAATTGCCAAACACTCAAGATATATGGCTTTCCTCTTCTTTTGGGCATCACTTAATTTTCTGGAAAAATAAGCGCAAGGTTTCTCTTCACCATTACATTGCGGTTGTTTTAAAATCGCACCTAAGCCCTGAATACTCGCGTCTGTATAAATGTGTATCGGTAAGTTTGGATCAAATATTGCTAAAATGGGTTTAAGACAAAGCAGTTTCTTTATCAAATCAAATGATTCTTGGCACTTATCTGTCCAACAAAACTTCTGTCCCTTTCTTAGTAAATTATGTAAAGGATCTAATATTATAGAAATATTCGGAACATATTTGCCATAAAAATTTATTTTGCCAAGGAATTGTCGAACATTTTTTTGTGTTTTCGGTTCAGGGAAATCTTTTATCGCAATTAAATTATCTTTTAATGGAGTAATTGTGTTATTCATTATTATGTGACCTAAGTACTTTACTGAGTCTTGAGCAAAGGTACATTTTGAAAATTTAAGCCTAAAACCCTCTTTGGAAATAGATTCTAATAACAGTGATAGGTGTTTAATATGATCTTCAAATGTTTCAGAAAATACCAAGATATCATCAATATAATTTACTGTGAAATCTGACAGTCCGTGCTTCCTAATTATACTACTCAATATCCTCTGAAAAATTGCAGGCGAAGTCTTTAACCCAAACGGTAAACATGTCCACTGAAAATGACCTTCCTGCGTAACAAATGCTACTTTCTTCCTATCTTCAATTCTCAGTGGGATTGACCAAAACGCTGAATTTATATCTAGTGTGGAAAAAAATCTACAGTTTCTTGTTTTGACCATTAAATCCTCAACTAGAGGAAAGGGTTGTGATTGGGGGACTACGATTTTATTTAAATCCCGGAAATCTACACATAATCTAGATTTTTTCCCTTCTTCTTTTTTGTAAGCCAATGTTACCGGGGCTGCAAAAGGGCTATAAGACTCTTCAATTAGATTTTTTTTTAGTAACATTGATACTTGCTGCTCTATTTCCTTCCTGTCCTCAATGGTACATCTGTAGGGCCTCTTGCTGCAATATCTATCTATTAACAAATCAATATGCGCCTCATAATCCTTTACAGTACCTACGTCATACTTGTCCCTAGCAAAAAGTGACGTATACTTGCTAACTAATTTGCTTATTTCTGTCTGTTGATGTATATCCAAGTGATCAACTGAAACACTGAAATTGTCAACTTCTATGTGTTCATTAAAATTTACCTGAACCTCGTAACTACCTGCATTTCGAATCTTCCTTAAATTATATATGTCTATATCAGTATTGTACTGTTTTTGCCCTCCAAATTTGCTACCTGCTAAGCCAGGAATTATTTCTGCATCTCTGAAGGGTAAGACATCTTGAGCAACTTGTTCCTGAATAGGAATAATCTGTGAAATCTCCAATTTTTCATTTTGACACAATCCAAACTCTCGTATACAGTCTAATCCAATTAAGAAATCGTAATCAAAGTTTTCTTCATCTATTACAAAAACATTTACCTTTTTTTCAATATTAAATATTTTTATCTTTAACGTTACCATTCCTTTTGCTTTTCTAACGCCATTAATCGTCTTAAAGCCCGCACTACTTTTACTACCAGTACTAGTGTTATCTTTCAAGGACAATAATCTTAAGTTTATCAAAGACACATTAGAACCTGAATCATAAGCTCCTAACACTTTTAAAGTATCATTTATTAACAGACTAATTTTGATTAATGGCGGAATGTCTAGTTTTTTGGGTCGATCTCATTTAACTCGGTTTCCAAAGTGAAATTATTGACACTTCTTATTTGATCCCGTCTATCACCACTTTTATTTTTAAACCAGCATGAAGACTCTGGATGATATCTCTTTCCTCTGTTTTCCTTTTCGCACAACCTACAAGGTTCCTTCAGATTTTTATCTTTCACTTTATTATCTGAACCAACCATTTTTTTATCCCAAATTTTCCTTTCCACTAAATGTTCCAACCCTCTTATGCTACTAAATAAATCCTCAGTCTCTTTTAAGGTATACCTATCAATCTTATCTGCTATGAAATTTGGCAACCCTATCGCAATGAGATCTATCAAAGTTGATTTATCCATATTTTTATTCATCTCTAATAACAGTCTTTCCTTTTTTAAAGCATATTCTAACAAAGAGCCCTGTCTATATTTAAATAATAGTGCATACCTGACTGGTGACCAACTTTTGTCCGCATAAGTCTCACAAAAGTTCTTTTTCCACAAGGACCATTCCGAATCAACTGTATGCTTTATTAGCATGGCACCGTACCAGTCTTGACATGAATCATCTAAAAATAACCTAAGAGCCTCAATCCGTTTTGTATCCTCTTCTATTCCTAAGCGCGCACATTCAGCTTCAAAAGTCATAATCCACTGCATCACATTAGACATCTTTCTTGTGAATTTCTCCATAACAAATTTCTCCTTTAAATTCTTCATGCTATTAGTTTTAGCCTTGTCACTTTTAATTTCAGCGAAACTTTCGAGAATCCTTGATAATGCCTCTTCGGATATTCCAGCGGCTGGAGTCAGCTCCTGGGTTTTCGATGCAATTTCTTCTAAAAAGTATCCCTTAAACTGCATGTTACCATCCTCATCTCTGTAACATTCAGTTATATCCGATGTCACTGATATCCACACCTGCCTTTTGTCATGTCTCTTTCGCAATGTATTTTTTACTTTTTTGAAGGTTTCTGTCTCCATAATCGCTTCATGTAGCTTTACTGGTTGGTATTGTTCAGGGATAACAAAGACATTCTTGCCCACATCCGTTATAGAGTTTACACAAATGATACTAGACTTCGGGTCGTCACTACTTGCTTTTATCTCAAACTCAAATCTCAATTTCTCCATCTTTGCCAATAAATAGCTGAGAATGTTGTTTTATAATGTGCGTTACACACAGTGTTTGAAATGTGGAGGCGAAATAAAAACAAAATTGTGTTGCTCTGAAAAGAGAATAGGTTTTTATATTAAGAATCACTTATACCTAGCTTAACACATTGATTACAGTGGAACTTAACTAAATATCTTAGGTACTCACCTGAAAAGAGAAACAACATTAAAGCTATTATTCCACCAAGTATTTATTTCTAATTTTCTATCAAATTATAATTCTTATATGCGATCGTTACAATGCACTTCGTCTGACATTCTGACGTTTAACCTGTCAACTGTCATCTGTCATTGACTGCCACAGATTAAGTCCAAATTGAGGAATGAAGGTAACATTGCTTCATTTACATATATCATACATCATACTAAGCAACTTTTAGTATGCGACAAACCCCAAAATGCCAAAAAATTGCTGTTTCATACATTTTGGCTGTGTGACCCTGACATTTTCTATGGGAGAGTAAATTTTCGGCAACGTACTTGCAACCCTTTTGGTGTTGCAGGTGTTCATGGGCGACGGTACGTGCTTACCATCAGGCGATTTGTCTGGTCGTTTGCCGCCTATATCATAAAAATAGCACCAATTAAATATTTTATCAAGCATAAGCGGTGAATGTGCGCGAAAATGATTCGGTTGTTGAAGATCTTTTTTTTTTCTTTTTATTCGATAAACAACAGAAGTATGCGACAGGATAATAGGTTACATTGTTAGGTACAAACAATATAGAGATGAACACTTCCTTCCTTAACCGCTCTCACTAAAACAAATCTTACGGTTACCATAAGAGGAGCATATTTGTATCTACCTACTGCTATATTTGCAATATGAATTATGTAATCTGCGACGTTGGTACCAATTTTTCCTTAGATAGATTTTGGAACAGCAACGATTTTTATTTTTATTCCGTATTGATAGGCATAAAGGTAAATTTATGGTATTTTCCATGGGATTTTTACCTTTAGAATAAATTTGTGTGATTTTTTTTTTAATCTTATTTTTTTTTATGATGGGGCATGGATTATTAAAGAGTTTTAGCTCAAAGTCATTAAATAAGAAATTCAGTGTTACACTCAAGTACTTACTTATTTAAAAGTATGATTCTTATCTTAAATACCTAGTCAGATATGCCAAATAATATTCAAATAATTAGAATTAATGCATAACCCGAGTGGGAGTATAAACTTCGTATTTATTTTCTCATTTAATACCGTTATGCTGCATCCTTTGCGTCAAAGGCACGGAAACCGGTTAATTTTCCAAAACCGTTATCATGTATATGGCGCAAAACCTTTTAATGTCGGTTTCGCTTAAAAACCGTTCTTTTAAACCGGTTTTATGAGAACAGTTCTTGTCAAATTAACCGGTTTAGAGCAATAAAAACCGGTTTTTCCTATGTTCGTGTCTATGTTTACGTAGCACACCACCAGGCCGGCCGACCGTTTCATCGCTCGATTTATAAACTGTTTTCTAAGGTTACAGTAAAGTTCTTAAAACGTTCTCGTTCTTATAAAAGTTCAGAGGAAAACCTTAATAAACCGGTTTTTACTAGTATTTTATAAACCGGTTCTGAGCCTTGTTTACGTATTTGTAGTTTATGTGACTATTACATAAAAAAGGCATTAAAATACGAGTGTTATTTTATTAAACGAGGTGAAAGCGAGTTTCAAACACATCACACATGTGTTTTAATGCTTTATAATATACAGTCACCTACATTCACTGCTTAAGATAAAGTAATATAAAATAAATATACCTCCTGCTTCTTATCAACAAAACCGTACTTACCTTAGATTAGTGTTTACCTAATATAAGTCAATATATATACGTATGTTGGAATACATTTTGTAAAGTTTTTCAAGTTTAAATAAAATGATTTGTTACTGAATGTTGTATCATTTGTTATTAATTTAGTATTGCCCGTCGACAAAATTATAGTTCGTGCCATCCACGATGACGCGCAGGTTTGACAAATCTAACCTTTAATAACATGACAATATGGGTCAAGGTACAGTCACGTCTGAAAATATTGGTACAAAAAAAGTGCCAAAATATGTATACACCTTAATATATGGGCAATAAAGTCGTGTATACATATTTTTGGTACATTTTTGTACAAATATTTTCGTCGTGAATGACACGATCTTTATACGTGATGTTCCTGAACACGCATGACAACCGAAACAGCCACTGAAAGACACGGGGGCGTATTCTGATTGTAATAACAGGTTATGAATTTGATCTGTAAGTGATAAAAGTGACATTTCTCCACCCAGAAACGTCTGAACAATCTGTCAAGTTTAAAATGTGACCTTAACAGTTCAGGGTTAGGTTAGTTATGCGAAGTGACCTCCAACACAGAAATTATGAATATAAGGCAACGAAGTGAACTGAAAAGTAAAATGAAAGGATCAAAGCTAAAACCTTGTTCTTAGAAAAATTATATCTGCTGTTTTCTTTACATGTTTGTGTTTAGATGTAGGTGTTGATGTGTGAACATTAATTAGAATTGAAACTATTGAAAAATAACCATGTGTGTGTGTGTGTGTGCGTGCGTGCGTGCGTCCGTGCGTGCGTGCGTGCGTGCGTGCGTGCGTGTGTGTGTGTGTTTAGATGTGTTGGTGTAATAACGGTGTTTTTTCATAAAACATTACACTACATCCTACATATTTCTCAATTTGCGAGAAAACTCTTCATCTTATTACATTTTGTTTAGTTAAGTTTCTTGATAACACAAAGCTATTTTCATGCCCGCGCGAACAGGTGACCAAAAAGATTGATGACTACTAAATAAACATTGATTAGTACTTCCGAGTCTCACTGTATAGACTCTTCAAGCTCAGACAAAGGGAATTGATTTCTATTCTCAAGACCGTACGATTGAAATACTAACGGTAGAAATAATTCAAAGATTTCCAACAAATGGTGACTTACTTCGTTAATACCTGTCTATTGGAATTTCAACTTAAAGTATTACCAGTTTAGGTTGGAATTGGAGATTTCGTCTTAAATTTAGATGCGTGAACGGATCTCAGTTTTTCCATTAACTGAAACTATTGGACCGCGGTTTTATTTTCAGTCGTGAATTTCAGGCTTTGGATTGAACTGAGAAACTTTTTTCTTGATATTTTTGTAAAGGAAATTAGTCTAGATAAAGTATCTTTTCAGGGAAATAAAATAGGATAAACGCTGTTTTCAGATTTTTCTGGTATTATTTTTAATTAAAATTAATAATATAGTAGGTAACTGTACTAATAAGAGAATTAAATATCATGTAAGTATATAAGTTTCGAACCCATATCGTTACGGCTTAGAAACCGAACGTACAAGTATGTAGTCACTATCTCAATTTCAATTTATTCAATACTGTATTGTCATGTACATAATAGGTGTTACATTATATAAAGTTAGATCATGACACCCTGTAAGGGCACACAATATTATTATTCTACATATTCTATTCTAGAGTATTAGGTAACAGAATAATACCATTTTACTTAATAACAACAGGAAAAATGATTAGGGCAAAAAAAAAAAATTGTGATTGCAAAAACAGGTTTTAAATCTTAAATGGGGTTAAATAAATAGTGACTATTTATGGCTGCGATTCCTCGAGTTCCCCAAATTTCAAATGGTATGGACAAGAATAAGGGGCCTTTAATTTACATACATACCAAATTTCAGGACTGTCTAAGAAATTTTGAGGATGGTTCTTTTCCGATTGTGCTACGATACTAAGTACATTTGTTAAAAAAAAATCGGGCTACACTCCGGGAGTGCCGGTAGAAGTGAAAACTTTTTTGATATTTTGGAGAAATTGAGTAGCAGTTAAAGAGATAACTCTCTATTATACCTACGTAAATAAATTTGAGTGTGAAAGATATTTTGAAATGCGAATTTTAGTGTTAATATACAACATATACAGAGTAATTAATGAGACGTGAGCAGCCTACTACTACAGTCTACACAATCAGTAAATGTTAATAAATCGTTCACCATCATACTTATTAAGTAAAACAATCAGGGTCACGCTTCTTTTCTGTTATTTAACTTTTTGGTAAGGAAAAATTGAGTATCTACAATCATGGACACCCAACAACACAAAGATACAATACAACACAATTAACAGAGATTAAAGGTCTTCGCACACTATATCAATTCCACACCAACTCAACTCACTTTTGGTTCAGCTTAGTGGACGACGAGTGGACGACGCGTAGACCACCCGACAGTTACTAAATGTTAAACATTGTACTGTAGGACATACAAGATAAGGCTTTAATTTCAATACTTAATTTTGAGTCGAGTGGCTGGTGAGTTGTAATAGTGTGCTAAGACCTTAAACCTCTTTAACCGTTATGACAGCACTTTGATTATGAAGAAAATAAAATGTCACACTTGAATAAGTTACGATTTTCAAAAGTAATCAGGGTTCGATGATATTCAATTTGTACGTCACCATGATGTCACGTGTCCGTCCTACGAATTTTCAATCTGACGGTCACGTGACACCGGACGCGAGTTTAACATTTTTTCCCCATCAAAAAAAGTGCACAGCGCTGCTAAAGAAGTTTTCACTTCAAAAAGCTCTGGTGGCCTAGCGAGCGAGCGTGCGTCTTGCAATCCGGAGGTCGCGGGTTCAAACTCCGGCTCGTACCAATGAGTCGTGAGGAAGATGATGACTACATTTGTTAAAAATCTCACATTTATTTCGACTTTTTCCACCGCTGAAACAAATTACAACTATTCCAGAAAACCTTTACACGTATAAAACAAACAGTTCCTAACCTTTGCCGTCACAGTTTACTGAAACTATCGCCTACAGCGTTGATGGGGCGTTTCGTTTTATTTCTCTTATCGCTAACGGGGCCTGTAAGTGCGAGCGATTTCTCTGTGTATGGTCTCAGTAGAGCGCGCTAAGCGGAGCGTTCTTAAGTACTCTCTCTCTCTCTCCGAAGCAATATTATTCCCATCTGGTTGTGCGCACTTCGCGCGATCGGATGTGTCCTCCACTGTACCATCGCAGGCAGTCATGTCTTTTGCTATGGTATCTGCCCATTTCATTTTGGGTCTTCCTTTTCCTAAGGATCCAGCGATCATTAGTCCCCAGCGAAATTCCCGATGTAATCAGGAGGTCTTCTTTTTATATGTCCAAACCATCTCAGTCGACTTTCTTGTAGCTTATCGGGGATATTACGTTGCGTATCTTATCGAGTTTCGTTACTCCGCATATCCAGCGAAGCATCTTCATTTGGGGGGTAAAAAAGTTTTAAGTACACGTATACAAATAAATATTTGTTCTTAAACTTTGACGTCACAGTTTACTGAAACTATCGCCCATAGCGTTTATGGGGCGTTTTGTGTTATTTCTCTTATCGCTAACGAGCCCTTAAAGTGCTAGTGATTTCTCTCTCTGCGAAAAGCGATGCGAAAGAGATTCTTGTCTCTTTCAGTAAATAGAAACTATCGAAATTAGACAAAAAAAAATCGGGTTGCACTCCGGGAGTGCCGGCAAAAGTGAGAACTTAAATATTAATGTTGTTTATTTTTGATACTTTGGAGAAAGTGAGTAGCAGTTTTATAAAAATAGATAATTCTCTATTTTACCTACGTAAATAAATTTGAGTATGGATATTTGGAAATGCGAATTTTGGTATTAATATATAACATATACACCCAATCACTAAATGTTAATGAATCGTTCACCATCATATTAAGTAAAACAATCACGCTTCTTTTCTGTTATTTAACTTTTTAGTAAGGAAAGATTTGAGTATCTACAATCATGGACACCCAACAACACAAAGATACAATACAACACAATTAACAAAGATTAAACCTCTTTAACCGTTATGACTGCACTTTGATTATGAAGAAAATAAAATATCACACTTGAATGAGATACGATTTTTCAAAAGTAACCAGGCTTCGATAACATTCAATATGCACGTCATCATGATGTCACGTGTCCGTCTTACGAATTTTCAATCTGTCGGTCACGTGACCTCTGACGCGAGTTTAGCATTTTTCCCCATCACAAAAAGTGCACAGCGCCGCTAAAGAAGATTTCACATCAAATATTTTACGTCGATGGAGTACAAACGCGGTAAGTCGTACCCTGATTAGGCACTTATCTCTGAAGCTGACTGTAAGTAAGTAAGTAAGTAAATATACTTTATTGCACCAACAATTATACATTTTACATACATGTAAAACTACAAATGATACTGTACATACTGTTCTCTTATTAAAATCACGTGGTATCTGTACTTTTTGGAAATAAACTGTTTTTCTTATTCCGTATTTCATTTTATTTATTTGGCTCACAAAACAAGTTACAGATAATTGCAGAAATTATAGTATTAGAATCCAGTTCAGATCTAGACTATAATTCTAAACATGTGTATACAGAATTATAAGGACATATAATTACAATCTATCCCTAGAGAGGTGAGATGTCATTTCTACATTTCTACAAAAAGGTAAAATAAACTGTAGCAGGAATAAGTATTTACAGATTTTCGTACGCTAGTAATTAAACAAAGTCTAAAACTAAATTATACTAAATATTTTAATTTCATAAAAAAAAACTTTTACGAAAATTGATAATTGTAAGTCTAAGGTCGGATTCTCGGTAACAATTTCGTTATATATAAGCAACATATTCTTGTGATGGGGTTATAAAAGATGTATTGTATTGTAAGATTTTATTGTGGAACATCTGATTCATCAACAAAATAGAAAAAGAGACATCACTAAACAAACATAAAAATTGAACTCAGTGTGATGAAAGTGCGATCAATTTAACTAACGATGCCAAGAGATACAGAGCGGAAGCGGTTATTTCCTTCAGTATAAACATCAAAGAATGAATAATGGAAAAAGAATCATTAAAATGGAACTTTGAATATGATTTCAATTTCATATAGGTACCTTGTTTTTTGTAGGAGCGGGTCGTAGAGTTTGTTAGAATAAATATGAATAGTTAAACTAAAAAATATAAATTCACAAATAAATACTTTAATCTCATTTGTCTTCATATGAAATGTGTTTTAAATTATGAATATATATTATGGATTGATTTTTTAGAATGTATGTTTTATGTGTGTAAAAGTAATAATAATTAATTGTAACAGCATTGCAGCATAGCATTGCTGCAGAGTACATTTCTGTTAAAAGCGTCAATTATATAGGACATCGCCATTGAATTTGACCTTACATGCAGGCAATTTGCTACTATACTGAATACTAGTATGCTGAATTTGAATGCCGCAAATGAATTGCAGCAATTGGAATAGTTACTAAAAACGTCTGAAATTCAGACATTGCTTGACTCGTAGAAAATGCCTTGAGGCAATAAGTCTGCCATATGTACTATAAATAAAAAAAATTGTGCGTGGAGTCCCTCCGCGCGGAAGAACACTGAAAAAAATAGATAGCCGAACTGGTTTTGTAACTTTACTAAATAACTAAACTACGGTTATAAGAAAATAAACTTTGCATAAATTTACAAACTTATTTTGTAGTGTATACCCAGTACCTGAACACAGATAGCCAAACACGGTTTTGTAACATATAACACATAGTTCGCAAGTCCCAATTTTTGTGTAAACAGTAACCAAAATTTTGTTACAGTTATGCAAACCATTTCTTTCAGTGAAGTGAAACTTCGTAATGTGGAGATGAAAATAATGCTCTAAAATACATATGGTTTATATTTATAGGTAAGTGATACGAATTTCACCGGGTCATCTAGTAATGAATATTATAAATTAAAATAGAACAACAAGTACGTATAATTTCACGACGCTCACACTATTTACTTCGCTGCATAGCAAGAATACCACGCGCATGTGCTTGGGATCTACTGACTCACTCTCTGTCTCTCTCCTACTTTCTACATTTGTGTATCTTTCTTTCTCTCTCCCTCTTGCGTTGGAATATTGGACACTACTCGTTGCTAACGCACGCGCTGGCCTGTAACAGGTATACTACGCGCATGCGTTCGAATGCCACGCATTCACTCTCGCTCTGTCTCTTTCTATTCCCCCTCCCCAGGAGCGTTGAACGTTTAACGCAGCAGTGCTTTCATACCCCCTTCATGATAGCGTTAAACGTTTAACGCAACCTTGTTGGAAGTCGCATAAGAAGTTTCACTTCAATAAATAAATAAAACATCCATACTGATAAAAACCTACACTACACTGCTATACTCGAACCAATTATGCTATCCGCAAAAGGTAGGGTAGGGAAGAATACAGATACGGCAAATCATACCTCCCGCCATGGAGGTATCGAAGGATATCCACCATCTTGGCTAGGCTTGGCTCGGCTCGGCTCGGCTCGGCTCGGGTCAATTATTCCAATGTTTCTAATAGTTATTCTGCTATTCGGGGCGGGGACAAATCTAAGAAATGAAAAACCATGTAAATCGGGCCAACCGTTCCAGAGTTACAGTAAGTGTTATAACAACCCGACTTTGTTTTATATATTAAGATATTTCGAATGATCTTGGCCTTCACAAAACCACTGTAATCTCATAAGTCATAACCAACACCACACGACAAGCGATTTCAATAACAAGGCCTTCTGTTCCTTCTGATCGTCGATTACCGCAGTAATGGTTAATTGCATGAATCTTTATACCCTTCACCACATGTTCATTATTTAATCATTTATTTATTAGCCTTGACCTTGACCTTCAGAAACCGCTGTATTCTCATAACCAACACCACACAACAAGCGATTTCTCTAACAAGGCCTTCTGTTCACGCCTCCCGACGGGAACAATCGGCGATTACCAGGCAGTAATGGTTATTTGTATGACGTATGGATGCCGATTGCCACATTTATACACTCGATGTATATTCTATTATTTCATAGTTAATATGGGTAAGTGTGGCTGCGGGTCAAGTGTGTTTGGCCTTACCATTGGAGCCTGTTAACATGTTGACTAAGCGTTTATTGCGGTATGAACATTTGCTACTAGCTTTTAATGGCAAATGTGTGTACTCGCAATAATCACTAATCAATGTTCTCAAATCTTCCTTGCCCTATCCGGCAATGGCGACTCCATCAACATTTTTTATCCGGATTATGAAATACCCTAATGTGGTTCGCAAAACCAAACTTTGTTTTGAAAATGCGGTCACACGATGCGCAATGGAATTGTCCAGTCGAGTTGCTGGTATACGTCTAGGAAGGCATAAGTCGCGAATTGCGGATACAACATTTAGCATCTAGGTCTTCCAGAAACTGCTGCTCAAATTGATCTCCTTTCTTACGAACACTAGAACACCATTCCAATCGTTGTAATGCAATGTCTTCCCATGAACCAACCACTCTTAACACACTGATATCCGCGTGTCAGTTATTCGCAAAAGCTAACAATCGCGAATAACTAGGCCGATCTCGTCCGGTGAACTAGTAATCAGTGGGCCCTTTACCCGTATTGACTTTATCGTCTCTAATCAATAAATTAATCAATGGTTTATTTTTCTTGTATATTTTTACTGAGGTGTGCCAATAAAGAGTATTCTATCTATCTATCTATCGTCTCTGTATCATTGGGGGTAGAAATGACTAGCAATTTTTAACTAGATCACACCGAGCTGCGGGTGTTAATGACGGAGTTACTGTCCTGACTAATGACGACATTACTCTTAGTCACGTCACTAGATGTCACCTGGTAGGGGAAAATAGTATGAGTATTTCCTTTAACAGGTGATAAATGCGTACTCGTCTTTCATTTTATCAAATTTATGTCTTTTCACATATTATTACAAGCTTTTATTTAACTTGCCTTGTTAGTATGTTAGTTAATGTGTTAGTGTGGGTCATTGATATAGTGTGGGTCAAATCGTGGAAGCTAAATTTGACATATTTTCCGATTTCGATCAGTCGGGTGACAATTCAATATTATGGTATTATTGAGCTGATCTGATGATGGGGACAGGAGGTGGCAATGGGAACTCTGTGATTGAACAAGGCAACCTAATATGATTAGGGTTTTTAGAATTTTCTCGATGAGTATTAGTTGCCTGTGGAAATAAAAGTACAGTCAGCGATGAAAGCTTGTACCAAAAGTGGAATTTTGACAATAACTTTTTTTAGACTACATTACGGCCCGATTCGAAGAATGAGATACGATAACGGTAAGTTCTGGTTTAGATAAGTTCTCATTTAGATATTGTTTATATGTCGTATAATTCACAGAAGCAGCTCGATTTGGGCAACCAATGTCACTTTGACGTTAGAAATATCGTAGATATATCATAATGGGATCACAGCGGAACCAAAATAAAAGTCAATTTTGACATTTTGTTTATCGATATTTTAAAGATCTTTCCAAGGTCTTAAACGTGTTTTAATCATTCTTCGAATCGGGCCGTAACTTCAAATTTTGCAGTAGACCCGGAGCTCGATTCTGAATTAACAATTTACTCGGTTTTTATATCGTATTTTGATACGACTCTGAAGATCGCTCACGCATTGGTGCATGCGTAATGAAGTGAAAGTTGTGCGTGAGATACGCGCCAATCATCTGGAAGATCAAAACCAATATGAAAACGGTTTGAAAAATAATACGGTTTCCGGGCCCTGGGGAATGATCGGATTAATATTTTCTTCATTTAATCAGTCGGTGTTCTAAGAAATGTGCAAAAAACGATACATTTTTGCTGTAATGCATTGTATTTTCCAAGAATGTTTTTTTTTTTTTTGCGATAAGTAATTAAAATTTGGTTTTAAATGGATTGGTTGTACAATTTCCATTCTGATATTAAATCTCCATTCCATAAATACCGATATTTTAACCTAAATTGTGAATTGGAAATACCCTCGAGAAATACTTTTAACGTTTATACAGTCATTTTTTTATACACATGTATTTTACTTTCCTCATGTTCGAAATGAAAAGTATAGAGTTTATTTCTGGTGAAAAGCGCCATTTCAGTCTCTGACTATTGGCGCAGATGAACAAATGTATGAGGAAATTAATAATTATAAAATAAATAAATAAATAAATAAATAAATATTATAGGACATTATTACACAAATTGACCAAGTCCCACAGTAAGCTCAATAAGGCTCGTGTTGAGGGTACTTTAGACAACGATATATATAATATATAAATATGTATAAATACTTAAATACATAGAAAACATCCATGACTCAGGAACAAATATCCATGCTCATCACACGAATAAATGCCCTTACCAGGATTTGAACCCGGGACCATCAGCTTCGTAGGCAGGGTCACTACCCACTAGGCCAAACCGGCCGTCATAATTGAAAAGTGAAAAAGGGTACAAGTCTCTGGCAGCCCAGGTGTAAAGGGGTGTAAGTTCCACGTAACACTTATGCCCTTATACACCTAAACTGCCAGAGACTTGTACCCTTTTTCACTAGGGCCACAGTTATATAAGAAACATTTTGAGATCATAAATGGCTTTTAAAAAGGAATATATTTGCCTATCGCATGTCAAGTATCTCATTTCAACATTTCTGTTACCCAAAGAGGTACTTCCATGTAATTTAGCACGCACTTGACGCCATCTGTGTGACGTCGTTCATATAAACGGGTGTCACTCAAAATGGCGTATTTCAAGTTAAAAAGGGTGTCAGTTACGACGCTTGGGTCATTAAGGTGCGTTTATGGATTACGTGGATTCTGGGAATAGTGATGTACCGTGCATATTTCTGTTTTTGCTATGTTCCCGAAACAAGGGAGTCTTGGATTTTATGCAAAACAACCAGAGTTTAAACCTTTTCTGTAGAGATTTTGATGCGTAATTGTTTCGTGTAATTCACCAGGAGCACTTGGGTACGTAGGGTCGCTACTCCCCAACAGCTCGGCACAAGATGCCCTGCATTGTAATATTATTAGTATCTTCCACGAATTAGTCTCTTCTTCTTTCTGTTATCAACCAATCGGTGAATCGTTGGCAGAAATGCCGTAAGCACTTACAAGTTAGGTGAAAGAGATCCCATAAAGGAAAAAGTGCTTTTGTACACATTTATTGTTTTCCGTCTATTTTATTTACTTGTTTTTGTACAATATTTTTTTACTACTTATACAATTTATTTAATACGATTACAACACGGAATTGTTTAAATATTTTGGTAACATTAAGATAGACTTTTGGTAGTTGGCTTAAAATGAAGTGGAAATAAGCAGAAGAAATATAATCTCAGTAGTATTAATGGTAGGTAGTAAATAATAGTAGTTAATGATTTGTTTCACCAATATTCTTAACTTTTGAGAACGCAAAAGGCATATTTGAACCTAACTCCCTTACCTTTTTTAAATTTCGTCCCTTTCTAACAAGCGGAAATATCAATATGACGGAAAGGGTCAAACGATTATTACACGATTTTAGATTTGATATTTTTTTTATGAATGATATCATCTTTAAATCGAACTTAAGTTTTAGACCCACAAGGTTTTTTTTTTCATAACTTCTTCTTGCGAACCTATTATTTCTCCTTAACATACAAAAACCAAAATTACCCAATATTCCCTTGATCGCAACACATTAGGGTAACATTCCCAAACATTTCCTGCACGGCCCTTCACTAGAACAATTAAATGATAACTACCGCAATATCATGCGAGTCTTATGTAATACGATAACGGGAGGTGTAAGACATGTTTTAGCTGAGAATACCAATTTACTCACGTAGGGACCCACGAATATGTACTAAGAGATGTAGGATGAATTTAATTTTGGGACTTCTTGGTACGGGGTTTAAACTAAAGTACTTGTTGAGTAAACTTACAGAGTGAATAAGATTACAAAGGACAGTGCGAATAAACAGAAACTAGAATTATTTTATTTTATTGGTATTCAGAATAACAACAGCTGTAAATATAACTAAACATATAAATGCTTACATAAAAGAAAGCCAACGACAGTCATCAGGAACTATGAGCCCGATTATTCGAAATTCCAGAAGAGTGAAAAAAGATGAATTTATATACTTCCTTGTGCATATAAATAAACCAAAAGATAGAACACCAGAAAGATATTGCAACTGCAGTGAATTCACAAGTCCAACCCTTTAAGTTCAAGTACCAATTTCCTAGTTAAAACAAACATGACAGAACGGGCCAAGTCCCAGCCGAAGCGCCCGACTCGTCGTTTTCTATAGAAAACCTCACTTGATCATCGATCACCTAACGTAGAAAACGAAGAGTCGGACGTCTTGGCATGGACCCGGCCCGTACTGGCGTGAGTTATCCTTTAATTTTTAATTTAGGCGTATCGCACAAGTAGATAAAAATATAGACAATCAATTAAAATTTAAAAATTACAACATAATAAGGTCAAATTTCAACATTCTGTGTATTCAGCCATGCAGCTGCATGGGTCGTGAGATGTAGTAGGTCTTCCGGTTGTCCAGAGTATGAATGCAGAGGACAGCGCTGGATAATATGTTCCATGGTTTGGGCCTCTTTATCATATTCGCACAATTCTGAGTCCTTCCATCCCCACCTGTGCAAAAAGTAGTTGCATCGGCCGTGTCACATTCTCAGTCTGTTCAAACGGCACTATCCTTTAATCACGATTGTATACTCTTTCGTTCTAAGCTGTGCTAAACTCCGGAACGATACGACCTCTTTCTTAAAGGTTTGATTTAAGAAAAGAGCGAACTCCCATCTTAAATCCGGCGACGCACTTACAATCCTTCTGGTGTTGCAGGTGTCTATGGTCGATGATAATCGCTTACCATCAGGCGTTCATCTGCTCGTTTGCCTCCTGTATCGTAACAAAAAATATTATATTCATTTACTATGTCAAAATATAAACAAAAGCGTACAAACTAATTACCCTAATTACACATCATTATGATGTGTAATTAGATTAGATAATGTAATATAGTATCATTGGAATCATAAATGGTGAAATTACATTACAATACGCAGGAGTGTTCGATACAAATAGAGTTATCTGTTTGGCAGAAAACATTTAATTACTACTTACTAGTTTGACCCAAAATGAGCCTCCAACACAAGAGCACGCCATTTTACCCCTGTCCTGCGACTTTTTACTTCTGCAGACTATGGACCAAATACACTTGAAAAACCATCAATAGCCTAAGAATCCAAATAACGCCTTCAGGATGCTGTTGGGACTGCCTTGCTGGTCCAGCAGGTACGCCACGTATGTTTCTAGAGACCAACACGGATGGTTTTAAAACAATACTCCGGGAACGTGTTGCCTCCCTGATGCGCAGAGTAGGAGAGAGTACCAACAGCCTCCTGAGTGCTGTTCTTGAAAAGTATGAGTGCCCTGTGAGGAGGCACTGGAATTAACTCCTTATAAGCGACAGACCTCTCTACAAGCTTTGTATTAACTTGCAATGTACGTATCTACGGGTTAAATCTTGCAAGTTACATTTGACCCACTTCCCGGTTCCCGATGAAGCTGAAAATTTGCATACATATGTAAATCGGGTGACAATAGAATATTATGGTAACATCGAGCTTATCTGATGATTGAAACAGGAGGTGACCATTGGAACTTTGTGATAAAACAACGGAACCTAATTGCGTTTGGGGTTTTTAGAATTGTCTAGATGAGTATTAGTTGCGTGTGGAAAGAAAAGTAGGTAGTCAGCGATAAAAGATTGTACCAAAAATGTTTTTTTTGCCAAAAACTTATTAATGTTAAATAGGAATAGATAATTGTATATAATATGAATAAAATTATTGAATATAATTTAATGTAATGTGAATTTGACTTCCTACTTTATTAAATTAATATTTTATGCTAGGTTAGTTTTGGTTATTATTTATTACTTGAATATAGGTACCTATATTTGTAGCATGTAGGCAGTAACTCCTTAATTTAAGTACTTGGTAACAATTTTATGGATCTAGACCCTGAAATAAATACATTGAATTGAATATCTGTCTCAATAGTTTGTCAGGTGACATTTAGCAAAAGTAAGCCTAATTGATCCACAGCCCGGATTATTATGTATATTACTAGGTTAATCACGTATCGATTGCTCGACATCTTTCGCTCCGTCACGAGCGGTTTAATACCCGACCCGTTTTAATATATTGTATATTTATGTCTGTGAAGTTTTGTTATTAAAATTCACAGCCCGTTTTCATTACACAAATACCTCCACAAAGCCCGCCAATCCTTTACATCGATATCCATATCGTCCCCCATTTTTAGATATCGGAAAACCGCTCATGCCTGCGAGTTCCCATTTGACTCCCTAACGGATACCTATGGAGGCCGAAATTATCGCTAATAACGCGAAAGCAACGCTTTTGGTATTATGACACTTTTATGCAGTTTTCCACCGTGAGCCCGATTATCTATGAATGAATCTGTTTTTTTTTACCAGACTGTGTCAGAAGGAAGGTAAGGTTATACATAAAAGCTTTCTATAGAAAACTAGTGGATAATTTTAATTAATTATACTAACACTAGTACGTTATTGCCCCGAAAAACCGTGCGACATTTACTAAATCCACGTCATAATTTAGGCATTATACGAGTATGCAGCATAGGTATTTATAAATGTTAAACGGAGCGAAGCTGAAACAAATTTATTCTCAAATGTAACGTAAATGGCTCTTTTGTTTTCCTGTTTGCACCCTTATCCTTTGTTTATTCATATTGTTAGCTTAATTAATTGGCAACTTCATATGTTACTTGGAAACAAGCCAGTAGATGATTGACTTTCTTGATAACGTTTATACTCAAAATGGCGTCTATATTATTCTTACATAAGACTTCATGAAAGCGTTTCTTTGGAAGTGTTGTTATCGTTTTCTTTTTGTGTTTAATATAGTTCTCGATATATTTTTATTTTGATGGCTAGCCCAGTCGTACTGATTCTGCCTAGGAAGTAGGGGGTCCTCGGTTCGAATCCCGGTAAGGGCATTTTATTTGTGTGATAAGCACAGAATTAGTTCCTGAGTCATGGGTGTACTACCACTTCCTTAACATGCATAAATGTATAAAACATTTACGAAGTGTGTATGTTTGTGAACAAACATAAACATATATTTAAGAAAGCCTGTGACAGTCATCCACGCGCCTGCCAAATCCCGGATAGATTGCTCCCCGATACACATCCAAGATTGGCAAAGCATAAAAAAGCTGCTTGATTATGACTATAAAAATTTATAATAAATGGCCTGCTGACATGAAGAACATGAAAATACAAATGTTTAAAGTAAAATTATATCAATGGCTCAATAATAATAATTTCTATAGCATAAACGAATACCTTGACTTGAAATAATATATCATAAGTATTATAATTTATGTGAATAATTGTGTAAGACATTAACTTAATTGTAAATAATAATGGGCGAATACTTGTACTTTGTTAACATTGTACATATTTTATTTTTGATTATTATAGCTTTTTGTGTATATTTGCATACCAGCTATGGTTAAACATAGAAACCTACCGCGTTTTGTAACACCTATGTAATGATGCATGCATGTTATATATGGCAATGTTTAAAGCGAATAAAATATTCTTATTCTTAAGTATTTATATTTATTTTACAGGCGTAATATGTAGTAAACCGAGAAGTCATGTCACATCACCGTCACAAAGTGGCAAACACAGTGCCAGCAACGTGTAACAGACGTGTGTAGTGGATCATTAAAACGCGCGGTAGATCGAGCAGCTCACAATGCTGCTAACGACGAGCTGCACGGGGCGATAGCAAAACTGATACTAAGGTGAAATTTCAGTTATTTTTTTTGTTTTCTTTGCAGTAGTAGATAGATAGATAGATAGATAGATAGATAGATAGATAGATAGATAGATAAACCATTTATTCGCTTTCCACAATACACACAACTAAACAAAAAATAATACAAACAATAGCAACAGCAAAATAAAAAATATATAAATAACTTTGTAGCTTTTGACATTTATTAGACAGATCAACAAAGAACTTTCACTTACCCAGGACAGTGATGTGCCGACAGTAAGTTTCTAAAATTTCCATGTTGCAAAACTTCGTAGTATTTTTGTATACGAAATTAAATACTTAAAGAAGAAAAAAAACTCCTGGTGGCAGAAAGGAGAAAACTTCCCGATCCTGGGCCCTGTGAGAAGAGAAAATGGCAGTTTTAGACTCCTCAAAAACACCAAGATTGAAAAATCTTATGGCTGCAAACAATATTATTGCCGAGACAAAAGTTTACCGTCCCCGCCGGCTCGGCCACGTTTTAAGAATGGAGGAGGATTGCGGCGCTAAAAGGACATACCTGGGATGCCTGGTAGCGCGGAGGCCTATCGGACGTCCAAGGTATCGCTGTGGCGATGCTGTAGAAGAGGACTTGCGCGATCTCCAAACCAACCACTGGTGGTAGATGGCACAGGATCGAGAAAGCTGGCGTGTACTCGTTTCCGAGGCCAAGACTCAGTTTGCGCCGCCGCGCTTTTGAGGAAGTAAAGAAATTAAAGTTCCTTTATATCTTTAGAAGTTTTGCAAAATCTTGCGACAAATTTAAAAAACTTGCACATGTTGATTAGGAAACCAAAATTTTCAGTATTGTGCTTGGTTTTTTTTTTTAAATATTATAGGACATTATTACACAAATTGACTAAGTCCCACAGTAAGCTCAATAAGGCTTGTGTTGAGGGTACTTAGACAACGATATATATAATATATAAATATTTATAAATACTTAAATACATAGAAAACACCCATAACTCAGGAACAAATACCCATGCTCATCACACGAATAAAGACCCTTACCAGGATTTGAACCCGGGACCATCAGCTTCGTAGGCAGGGTCACTACCCACTAGGCCAAACCGGTCGCCAAAAGAACAGATTTTGTTTTCAACACGTACAATCGGGGACAGTCGCGGAACCACCTTAAGGACGAAACTCTTTTAAACGTCTTGCAGGCGGTGAGGCGATAACACAAAAGTGATGACCAACAGTATGGCACTTAAAAAACTGGGTATCGAAAAAGTTTGCTCAGGTAAACTTTATATTGTCGTCCGTTGTCTCTGTAGTGACCGACATTTACAAACTAAAATAAGGAATTCTAAATGCATTCTAATTGGTTATCGTTAAGGGGAGGCGAAGTTTACCCTAAACAACAACATCTAATAAACTGTTGTTTGTCTCATTAGCTGCTTTCCCTTCCTCTTCATTATTAAGATAAAGAATTCTAAATGCATCATAATTGGTTATCGCTATGGGAGGCGGAGTTTAGCTCGCTCGAAAGGATCGAGGCAAAAAAATTCTGAACTGGATCACCGCGAATGACCCCGATTGTATGTACCATTACGCAATTGTCGATGCATTTATTGTCCTAGCTAAATTGGTTGCTCAATACTTACTGTATGAATTGTCAAATTTAGCTAGAACCCTAAATGGCTCGTCAATCATGATGCGTGACTGTACATATATTATCTAATTAATTAGGTATCTGATAGAGTTATTTATAAATATAGGATAACTTTATTTATTCAGTCGTATCTTCCAAATCAGATGCTATATATTTGTTTGCCAATAGTTTAGCGTACCTATGCAATACTGCTAGACACTTTCTGAATTCGAGTTATTGTAATTAATTGGCTGAATTTGTAAATTTTATCTTCCTTGACATTTTATATATTCTAAATATTGTAATTAATTGACGGACTATGTAAATTTTATTTTTCTTACATTTTATCTGTTTGTATGTTTTCATTTTTTATTTTCCTGACATCTTTTTTTCTAGTGTGTAAGCGAATTGGTGTAGTACTGTAAGCTTGCACTGTGTTAAATAAATCGTTTAAAAAACAAATTATTATCCGTTGACAACCTCAGCTAGCTCGGCTAACTTAGTTACTTTTGTGTGGAAATTTTATTGTTAGTATTAAGTAGGTGTTTTGTTAATTAGTATCATATTTATATTTATATTAAGCTCTTATTCTGAATCTTAACTTAAATAATGCATGCTGTGATTGCCTTTAAGTGGGGGATCAATTATAAATGTGCTCTTTTAGTATGTAAATTATAGTATGTGAATTGTATCTTCTGTTGGTGATCCTAATAAACAAATAAATAAATAAATATAAATATTAGGTGAGATTAAAATGCTTAGACAAATTAGCGATGCAAAGTCAGAATCACGTCATTAACATCAAGTCACAATATAAATTATTTTCTTTCTTTCGTGGTTGGATTTTTGTTGCTAAGTCATGAAAGCCATCTGAGATAAGAAAACATTTTTGTTTAGCCATCAAATTGCTCGCATAAGCCATTCGATTTATAGGTTATTATTTCTTCGTTTCTTTTCTCATTTTCTACTACCCCTACATCTTCAAGGCACAGCGCAGATCATCCCACTCTCCGCGGCTTTTAGCACGATTGCTTCTTACCGACGTTCTATACTAAAACGGCATATTTTTCCATAAACCTCATCTCACGTATGACCTTCTGCGTTTAAATATACTTCTCCTTCTCACCAACTTCTCATTCTAAAACGACATATTTTCCATCAAATTGTCATTTCACTTATGACCTTTTACGTCTCGTCATATTTACCATAGATTAAACAGCGCGACACAGTTTGCTTCGTAATGTTGGTTAAATTGATACGCGCGCAGTTTTAACTTAATGCGAGGTATTTTATATGCTGTTTTGCATGTAAATTGTTATGTCCTGGATTAGTAGATTAGGAACGTGACACGTTTAAGATGGAAAGCTTAGGAGATATAATTGGGGAAGGGGATTATCATAATTAAGCACGTTTTTGGAAGTTAATGTAAGGAAAGCAAAAATATTTGTATATTATTTTATTTTGTGGAATAGAGCTACGCATTCGTGCCCGCTCTTTACTCAACTATGACATAAGTACTTAAATACGGCAGTCAAACTTGGAAATATAGTAAAGCAAAAAACTAAATTTTAAAATTCCCACCATCCATCTCGAAGCACGCGACTTTTCCCACAGCTTTAGCCATCTTCCTCGCACGAAAATAATGTATTCCCTCGTCAGCCAATGTTAAATTTGGGATTGGTGGCTAAAGGAAACGCCCGTTCGGTTGACAGATTTATTCCGAGTGACTGTCGCAAGATTATGTATATACTTACCTACATGTAAGTAACCATACATAACAATCTCAATCATAAGTGTCTACAAAAATAACTTAATCATAATATAATACCACCCGTCCACAGTTGCATGGATGTACAAAAATGTAAGATTACCGGACTGAAAAAGACGAAGAGCAAGAAAATAGGTTGGGTGATTATCAATGATCGGCGACCGGTAGCATTTTATGTCACTAACAATGTGGATAAGTCTGAGTTGTTAAAAATAAGACCATATATTGTTAAAAATAATACGGGCCGTATGTTGTTTGCCACCAAATTGCAAATAGCAAAAAAACTTACTGAATTTAAGCTATTAAGTAAATTGTTCTGTTCTATGTTTGACATTTTCAATCGATTCCTTATGACATCGAGGATCAATAAGAGGATTATTTAAAGAGAATTAACTTTTTACATAGATGAATTATAACCGATATTTCATCGTTTTTGTTCGAACTTCTACTCGCAAAAAAATCGTAATAATTTAGAATAATATTTCGTTTATAAAAGACAGATATTTGTTCCTGAGTTATGGATGTTTTATAAGTATTTGTTTATTATAAATATCGTTGTCTGAGTATCCACAACACAAGCCTTCTTGGCTTACCGTGGGAGTTAGTCAATGTGTGTAAGAATCTTATTCTTCTTCAACCTAGCGTTTTCCCGGCCTAGCGCCAGGGTCCGCTTTCCCACTTAATCTTCTCCACTTTGCCCGATCTTCGGCATCCTCAGATGTGAGATTGCTCTCCACCATATCCGCCCATGTCCCAATGTGTGTAAGAATATCCCTATAATATTTATTTATGAAAAAAAAAATCCGTTTTATTTTATTTATATCCATGTAATACTTTCGTCTAAAAATTGTTACCGGCCGCCGATTATTGGTGATTATAATTATCTTGTAATGTACTATTATAAAAACAAATAATTTACAGAATCAGATATTAAACCTATATATTATACCTATTAGTTTTAATTTTAAGTTGACGATCTTTTTGTGTAAGCATTTTGTTTCATCCTTTTTTATATACTATGTGCTTTTCTTTAAGACATTACTTAAATCTAATTCAATCCATCCAAAAATATCATTCTGAGTTTGAACCACTTTTATTTTTCAACCAATTGGTATTACAAACAACCAAATCTGTAACACAATTGTAATAAAATTGTCCTGAATTATGTTCTTTGTTACATCATCTATTTTATTCTTAAACTCAATTAAAGGATGACTCACGCTAGATCCGTCCGGGCCCGGGCCCAGGCTTCCGCCACTTGATTTTCTATGACGAGTTATCGGTGATCACGTCATGTTTTCTATAGAAAACTGAAGTGTAGGACGCCCTGGCCCGGACCCGGTTTATTATGTGATAAAACAATACGAATATAATATTCATAATGAATATCGCCAGAGTAAATTGCAGATAGTTTACTTTGATAATAAAAACTTCAAAGTTAGCGAATTGAGAAACCACGCGCGAAAACTCTTTGTATTTTCCTTGCCACTGAGCCAAATACAGCCATCGTTTGAAACTTTCAAAGAAAATTTTACCATAGAAGTATGATAATCAGTAGTTTGAAGTCATATCCATAAAAATAATTAATATAATCAGGCGTTACCTTGCGGAAATCCATGCTAATTAAAGCAAGAAACACTACTTTGCTAATCCGCGAGAAACTGACTGTTACTGTTAGTTGTCGGGTGTCAGACCGTCAACATCTCCAGCATCTCCTGAGGATGCCTCGTAGAGAGGCGAAACACGTGTCGAGTTTTGTACTTTTGGTGGTGGGTTGTTATATTTATTTGCGTATTTATTTTTGCGGTGGGAGGGTGGGAATATTAATTGCATGTAAAAATACGCAAGTAAGTATAACGGGTTAGCACTGTTTGACTGGCACGTTATTTTCTCGCGGATTAGCAAAGTAGTATTTCTTGCTTTCATATCCATGAGTAGAAAATCTAAGGATATACCAATGCGGTCGCCAGACGTACCGGAAGAATCATTGATCTATTTAGTTTAGTCCTAAGTAATATTTTCGAACAGGTATGACATTCATACCTTGTTTAATTAGTCAATGTTAGCTACTGTAAGTGCTGTAAGTGCTATATATCAGTATAATAAAAATGTTCAACGTGTTTTGTAGGTACTTTTTCTTAAATTATTTTCTATATTTTGTATTTCCGTGTCGATTTTTACGTTAATTTTATGGAAAATAGTACCCAGAACTTTTCTTTTTCCTTCTTTTTCTCGCGTTGTCCCGGCATTTTGCCACGGCTCATGGGAGCCTGGGGTCCGCGTGACAACTAATCCCAAGATTTGGCGTAGGCACTATAGTTTTTACGAAAGCGACTGCCATCTGACCTTCCAACCCAGAGGGTAAACTAGGCCTGGTTGGGATTAGTCCGGTTTCCTCACGATGTTTTCCTTCACCGAAAAGCGACTGGTAAATATCAAATGATATTTCGTACATAAATTCCGAAAAACTCATTGGTACGAGCCGGGTTTGAACCCGCGACCTCCGGATTGCAAGTCGCACACTCTTACCGCTAGGCTACCAGCGCTTTAAAAAAAATAAAAAAGCGCGGAAAATAGTACCCAGAACATGACTAGCATACGATCAAGTATGAATCGGGTATATAAACTGCCATAAAAAGATGTTCAGCATGTATAACTACAACTGCAAGATACCAAAGAAATGTTAACGAGAAGCAAAGCACGCGGTCAATCAGCGTCCCTACGAAACGCACGCCCACCACCCTCGCCCGCCTCGTCCGTCTTCTTGCAATCGTCGTCGGGCGATGAATTCGCCACCGCACCCGACACCAGCGAGTCGAGCTACGAGTGTCGGCCGCCACCGCCGCCACGAACACCTGCGCGACGAGGGGGGCCACCGCTGCTAGCACGCTTTGGGGCCCCTAAACAAATAACAATAAAAAACCTTTAAGAAAAGAGCATACCCTCATCTTAAAGGGTGGCGAGGTACTTGTAGCCCGTCTGTTATTGAAGGTGTGCAGGCTATGGGCGACGGTGATTGCTTACCAACAGTCTATTCGTCTGTTCATTGGCCTCCTTTAATAAAACCATTAAAAAAATGTGCAGCGTGAGAAAATGTCACTATAAACGACAGACAGACAGGAAAGTGATTTTTATGGTTGCACTGTTACGTGCCAAGTCGGAGTGAAACTTTATTTATGATGCCATGTGTCATTCCCGAGACAATTTTATCATTAGGGTTCCGTAGCCAAATGGCAAAAAACTGAACCCTTATAGATTCGTCATGTCCGTCTCTCTGTCCGATTATTTTATAATATTCTCGCTAGGAAATCAAAAAATTAACATCGCCTTCTGGCATCAGCTTCTTTTCTTCAGTTTATACAGAGATCGATTACTGATTATTTATTTCACTGTGGCCTCGCATCTTAAACAAAACTTCTAGTAAACCTGCCAAACTTAATAAATACACGAAAAATAAAATTGAGCGGAGATTTCCCAAGTTTCCCAGTTTAATGACCATGAGCTTTTAAGATTTAAAACTTTCACGGTCTGTTTTTGAGTAAAAATACTGTGTTAATTACTCTCAATTAATCTGTACCCCTAGTGTAAATTTAGTCGATAGCGAAACGTGACGTACGCGTTTGCGTTAAGTCTCATTTTGTATGGGTTTTTGAACAGCGCGCCAAGCGACACGTTTTTGAAAAACAAAAATCTCATACAAAATGACAGGCACTTAACGCAAACGCGTACGTCACGTTTCGCTGTCGAAAATATTTACACTAGAGGTACTGAATTGTGGCTAACGATAATAACAATATTAATATTCAATTAACATTTTACATTACATAGTACTGAAGTGCGAAGTTTCTAGCGGAAATTACATAATTCGATGTTTGTTTGATAATAGGAACCTAGGTATGTGTTTAACACATGAAGTGACTGTCATTAAGCCGGTTATATTCCAACCCCCTTATTCATAAACGTCTACTAAAGTTACCATGCCGCTAATTTATAATTTAGTATTTTATGCAACCGTTGTATAAGAACGATCAAAAAAGTCGAGTAGCTTTGGTTTCAATTACAACGTGAGCCGGAGCCGCAGGCGGAGGAGAACATTGTAAAATAAAATGCCACGATGATTTTTTGACCAAAAAAATTTTGACCCGAAATTAATTTACAAAGCTTATAAGCGCAACAAAATGAAAAAACATTGTCTGTGATAAACTTTGTTTTTAATCGGCATTCACTAGACGGTGAGGATATAAAAAATAATAATAATAAAATTGTTTTTGTAAGTTGGCAGCAATGCGCTTACCTGTATTAATTTTTGATTTTGTTAGGTTGGTAGCCATTAATCGCAGTATTAGGGATTTTAAAGCACAAGTGTTTTTTTATGAAAAATAAACAATTTAAACTTTTCTTCAAACTTTCATCTATGTTCTTTTAATAGTGGTCATGAATGTACCTATTAATGACAGATAAAACAGTAGCGCAACAAAATGAAAAAACATTGTCTGTGATAAACTTTGTTTTTAATCGGCATTCACTAGACGGTGATGATATAAAAAAAAAAGAATTTAAAAATTGTTTTTGTAAGTTGGAAGCAATGCGCTTGCCTGTATTAATTTTTGATTTTGTTAGGTTGGTAGCCATTAATCGCAGTATTAGGGATTTTAAAGCACAAGTGTTTTTTTATGAAAAATAAACAATTTAAACTTTTCTTCAAACCTTCATCTATGTTCTTTTAATAGTGTTCATGAATGTATAAATTACAGATAAAACAGTACAGGAGTAAAAAACAAAATAATATCTCTTTTAAAAGGTTTTAAAAAGTCATCTTATTTTTATCTCACAATACTTGTAGTCATAATTTAAATGAATAATAATCGCTTTATTACTTAAAGAAACACGCAGACGAATTCCAAACATTTACAGGTGTATTCTAGTTTTACATATTTTTTTAACTATAAACGTCTCTTTTGACAATAATAGATCCGATCTATATCTAATCCAGATCGAATTATTATCCTATAATTAAAACAACTACAAGCTAACTGGGAAAGTTTCAAGAAACAGCTTGACTCCAAACTTAAATCAGCATACCTGGAACCTACAGCCTCAAATTACGGGAGATTCATAGAACTTGTAATAAATGCTGCAAAATCCAACATCCCAAGGGGCTTCCGAAAGGAGTACATCCCCGGCTGGAATTCAGAGAGCGAAGAATTGTTCCAGAAGTACAAAGTCTCTGGTGACCATTGGACGGGGGCACAGCTATTAAAGTCCCTAGATAATGCCCGACATGACAAATGGAAGGCAACAGTTGAAGATATGGATTTTAAACGGTCCAGCCGGAAGGCGTGGAAGGTTCTAGACAGCCTCACCGGAAAACAACACCAACGAAAGCAAAACAGCGGTGTGAAACCAAGTGCTATTGCTAACCGTATGGTGGACATGACACGAGCTAACCGCGACAAAGTATTTACTAGGAAAGTCAAAATAGACCTGAAGACTCTCAAAGAGACTTCTCCAAGGAACCAACATCTTGCCAGACCCTTTGAGATGGACGAAATAATGAAAGCTGTAAAGTCCCTCAAAACTAACAAAGCTGCAGGCCCTGATAACATCTATAACGATTTCTTTCGGCACATGGGTCCTGTTGCAGTGAACTGGTTAACGACGCTATTCTCTTTCATTCTCAAACACAACCGACTTCCTAAGGAGTTTAAACTGGCGAAAGTGGTTGCAGTCCTTAAGCCGGGAAAGCCAGAAAATCAACCGGATAGTTATCGGCCAATAGCTCTTCTCAGCTGTACACTTAAGCTCCTTGAACGTGTTCTCTTGACAAGGATTGAACCGTTCATAGAAGCTATCACCCCTCCTGAACAAGCTGGATTTCGACCTGGAAGAAGTTGCACGGACCAAGTCCTAGCCCTCACGACCCACATCGAAACTGGATACCAAAAAGCGCTTAAGTCTACAGCAGTTTTCATTGACTTAACTGCTGCTTACGACACGGTGTGGAAACATGGTCTCATGAGCAAAGTTTTCAGCGCGATTCCGAGTAGAGAGGTGGCGGATCTTATAAATAGCATGTTGAGCGAGAGGGAATTTGAAGTTTTCCTGGGAAGCTCAAAAAGTAAAAGACGGAAGCTGAATAACGGCCTACCTCAAGGATCAGTATTGGCGCCGAAACTCTTCAACCTTTACATCCACGACCTACCACCAACGGAGGCAACAAAGTTCATATATGCCGACGATATAGCCCTGGTCGTACAAACCAAATCTTTCTCAGCGGGAGAAAATGCTCTAACTTCGGACCTTACAAAGCTGGCAGAATATTTTAAGTTCTGGCGCCTAATACCCAGCATAAGCAAGACAGAGGTATCATGTTTTCACCTTAGCAACCAAATGGCGAACTATCAACCAACTGTTTACTTCAACGGAGAAAAGCTCAGGTACAACAATTGCCCCAAATACCTAGGAGTCACCCTTGATAGATCCCTCACGTATAGGGAGCACCTCACCAAGCTATCACTTAAGCTTGCTTCGCGGAATAACATGATACACAGACTGTGTGGCACATCTTGGGGAGCATCCGCTGAATGCCTACGCACGACTGGCATCGCCTTAGTCTACTCAGCTGCAGAGTACTGTGCTCCCGTGTGGTTGGAAAGCGCACACGTAGCTAAGGTGGATACTAAACTCAATGACACTATGCGATGCATAACTGGAACCATCAAATCTACCCCCACATACTGGCTGCCAACTCTGTGCCACATAGCCCCCCCACATCTGCGTAGGAAGCATGCATTGAGGAGGGAAACAGAGAAGATCATCTCAACTGGCTCCTTACCCATTCATAGAGATTTCTGTAACCCACCTCACCAGCGTCTGAAGTCCAGAAAACCCGCATATACCCAGAACCTCACAAGTTTTAACATTTCAGAGGCTTGGGAAAATGAATGGGCCGCCGCCAATGCAAACTCAAGAATTGAAAACCCTACACGTCGACTCCCAGGGTTTGACCTCCCGAGAAAACAATGGTGTCGGCTCAATAGACTAAGAACGGGACATGGCCGATGCAACTACTTTTTGCACAGGTGGGGGTGGAGGGACTCGGCTCTGTGTGATTGCGGCGAGGAGGACCAAACCATGGAACACATTATCCAGCGCTGCCCCCTGTATTCCTACCAGGGGCCACCAGAGGATCTGCTGCATCTCACACCCGACGCAGCTGCTTGGATCGGCATCCTGAACGTTGACGTTTAAATTACTTAATTTTAATGTAAATAATTGCCTATTTTTATATTTATGCCATACGATTAAATAAATAAATAATTAAAACAAGAATACGCCAGTGAAAATACCTCTAACATTCGTAAATCCAAGCCACCTGTATATCCATTCTTCGGCACTGATACCGGGAACAGAGACGGAACTCAAAGTTAGACGATTTCCATGCAAATCCGTGTGCAGCCGCATTCAGTTAACATCCTACCGGCCACAGACCACCTCAACTAGGTACAGTCAGCATCAAAAGTAGTGGATCAAACTAGGTGTCATTCTGTAACAACCTAACAAAAAACCGGACAAGTGCGAGTCGGACTCGCCCACCGAGGTTTCCGTACTTTTTAGTATTTGTTGTTATAGCGGCAACAGAAATATATCATCTGTGATCTATCACGGTTCATGAGATACAGCCTGGTGACAGACGGACGGACAGACGGACGGACGGACAGCGGAGTCTTAGTAATAGGGTCCCGTTTTACCCCTTGGGTACGGAACCCTAAAAAGTGATGGTTCTATAATATGTAGAACAATTAAGACGGCATAAGATATACTTTTGAACGTGAATTTTAGAGATTTATCTATATTTGGAAAAGTTATCCGGAATAACCGGGCTACAACCGCGAAAATCGAAGTTCGTCAATTGCGGGAATTTTTCTCTGTCACTCTAATTACGTCTTAGTGAGAGTAAAAGCGAAAGATCCCCGAAATTTGCGAAATTCGGTTTTCGCGGTAGGCCCCCAGATACTTTTGGCACGTTGTTACATCCGCTACTATTGATGCTGACTGTACTATCGAGGTATCTACACTACAGACTAAAAAAATGAAAATATACATATTATTATAATGGGACAATTTTTCCACTTTTATTTTTATCGTTGTTATTAATTCTTGTTGTTGTAGATGCGCTGGATCGGGACAGGTGGCGCCAAGATTCTTTTTAGATCGCTGAGCCAAAGCAGTTAGCTAGTTAGTTCATTCTTGAGTAATAGTGGAAAATCGTATGTGACATTTATGCATGAAATTTATACCTTAATTCATAAGATATCGAATGATATTTTTTTTAATGTGCAATAATAGGTAAATGGACAGATAATGGTACAATAATGAAGTGCAGTCGTGTTTGGCACCATAAAACTATGAATGGGTGCATTTGTGAAATGGTTTAGAAAACACTTATGTATGGGAGATGATTTGTCGATAAAATTCATCGTACTATACGTGGTTAAAGGCTCCACTATACGTGTACAAACATATTCTATATATGTATATTTATTAATTTAGTCTTTATTGCACAAAGACAGTTATATTGTTACGTTATACAGCAAGCAAATAAAAATATAACTGTGTGTGTGTGTGTGTGTGTGTGTGTGTGTGTGTGTGTGTGTGTGTGTGTAAATAATTTACGTAAACGCTTCATAATGCGGTGTCTAGTATGTGTAGTGCCTGAATATACCCACGGCTTTATTAGCAGTGCTTTGAGGTGAATTGGAAATGCAGAAAAGTTCTTTGAGAGAGGATTGGGAGTATATTAGGTTCCATAGTCCCACAATGAGCGGTTGAAGTTAAAAAGAAATTCTGGTCCAATAAACTATTACTGGGAGCAACGAATTGTAAATTAAAAGTAACGGTAAGCTTTACTACTGCAATATTGCAGCGCGACATTACTATTAGGGCTTGCATTCTGGATCCGTAATGTATGAAATTATTCGGATCTGGATCTGGATCCGCGGATTTTATCATACATTTCAGATCCGTCGTGTATACCCTAATTACTATGTATGTGTCGCTATCAAGGCTCAGAAACCAGTTAAATTACCAAACCGTTATCGTGTGCTTGGCGCAAAACCTTTTAATTTTGGTTTCAGTTTTGAATGATTCACGGTTAGTTTCACTACACTTAAATCGACCGGGATATAAACCGTGATTACCTTTTATATTGTTTTTATTGAGCTCCCGATATTTCGAAGCAATTACATGCATCTTGTTCACGGGTAACTGGAGATAGCGGGTGGGTGTCAAAGTTGTGTACCGCGCTCGGTCTACCCTCATACGTGCGCGTCGGCTGCGTTTGCTTTCAACGTTCCCACTGGTCGCGTCCACACTTGTTAGTCTATCTAAGCACACCTACAGTGTCACTACGCGTATTTAATTCGGATATCAATGGTTTTTTACACAAACAAATCACAGGATTCCACACATTAGACAATTTAATTTAAACCCATCTTCACGATTGAAATTTCTGTATTTCAATCGCTTCTCTCACCAATCTTGGTATATAGTAGCGTTCTGTCGAAATGACCTTCGGACTAATGCAGCTCGATCCAGTGATTTATTTATACCCGACTCAAGGAGATACTGAGCAATAGCTGACTTGCGAACGTCATTGTTCTTGACCGGGATCGGGAGCTCAATAAAAACAATATAAAAGGTAATCACGGTTTATATCCCGGTCGATTTAAGTGTCACTTTGGTTTCGTTTGTAAAACCGTTATTTTTAAACCAGTTTTTAGGAGAACATTTCCATAAAGTCCTTGTCAGATTAACCGGTTTAGAACAATAAAAACTGGTTTCTTCCTATGGTGTCTTTATTTACGCGGCACATCACCAGCCCGGCTGGCCGTCTCATCGCTCGTCGAATAAACCGGTTTATTTAGGTTACAATAAAGTTCTTAAAACGTTCGCGTTTTTATGAAAGTTTAGAGTAACTCTGAAATAAACCGGTATTTACCGCTATTTTTAAAACCGGTTCCGAGCCTGCATTACACCACCACGGTTGCTGAAGTGGTGGAGTATCTACACCAGAAGACTGGCTACACGCTAAGAATGTTCCAGCTTCGATCGCGTCACTAGTAGACCGCGAGACAGGAACTGATTTCCATGACCATTTGCTTCCTGGACGAAAACTCATATAGTGGTTAACGGCTATGTATGATGAACCCTCGTGGACGTCAGCTGCCGTTCCGTTGGTGGGTTGAGGAATGGCCACCGAAACACGTAAAAAAATGTCATCGCCTCCCGTTTGATGTCAGTTGTTTGTTAATTTAAAAAATCATTAGCCGGTTACATCGCGGTGGTAAAAACGTGTATTTTTAAAATTTTAAGCCACTGTCACAAAATTTTACACAAAAACTTTTTAGGTACAATTATTACCCTGTTCAAACAGACCGTGTTGACACTTGTGTGTTTGTGCTGCTCAGAGCTTCCACGAATAGTAACACAAACAGTTGCTGTACTGAAAACCTGTATAAACTGAAAGTGCCTTTGATACACTTAATTAATGTAAGTACCCATGCTATGAAGTGTTTTTACACATAAGTTTAACATAATTACCAGTCTAATTTTTACGAGAGTAAACTTTTGTTATTAAGTCTTGATTGATCTAGAATTTTAAGTTTGTAATTAAGTTACTTTTATAATTATAATATTAGGACAAATGAGAGTTACAGGTGTCTAAGGCCCCGTAGGTTCGTGTTCTTCTCTCACTCTCACTGACCGTAAGAGTGAAAGAGATGGATGTGCGTGCTCGGGATATTTATGGAAGGAATTTTTGTATTTTTAGGCTTTTGTTCATAAATTGTTATAATTTTTCTAAGTGCGTTTCTGACCTATGTCTGTGATTTTTTTTGAGCGAAAAAAAAACAGGATTTGAATCGCCGAAATCCGTAGAGAAAATCTTTGAGATTCTTATTGTTATCTAAAAAAAAGTGAAGTTTCAAAAACTCCGCTCTCTTAATCTACGGCATCTCGCATTGTTGATGGCAACGCGCATGGTTGCTTATCATCAGGTAGGTTTGTAGATATGACTAGAGGCATTAGTAGGTATTTGTTATATATATATATATGTATAATTATAATGAACAAATTCTCTGATGTCTATTACACAGTCATATAGTGAAATAAACAGGTTACTAGTATATTTTATTTTGTTACATTTTTTTATCAGGAATGTATGTTGTGTTTCCTACTATACGTTATATTTAATTCATTACAAAAAAAAAACATTTTAACAAAAAATAAAACCGACTTCTGAAATTACCAAAAGCGCCGTACGTGTACCTATAACATTTGAAGAGTTCCCTCGATTTCTCCAAGATCCCATCATCAGACCCCGACTTAGTGCCAACGGGACCATCACAGGGTTATACCGTTAGTTAATATTCTCGGAGATATCGAGTAACATAAAAGAAGCTATAAAATTCAGTCGAATTGAGAACCTCCTCCTTTTTTGAAGTCGGTTAAAAAAACAGCTTCCCCCGATAAAAATATATTCAATCAACCGTTATATGTTCGGGTCCAGCAATCTAAATATCTAAACAAACAAAACTCCTCGATTGTTGAAACTATCCCCGAAAATAGGGTTCCGTAGCAACCCCTCATTTGAAACAATGGGAACCTCGGCTGCCATCAAGTTGTCGGAACTCATTTGCAGAATCCTTGAGCAGCCGATGTTTGAAAAAGACTTTCGGGTGCTATCAGGCTGTGATGGTGGTCCAAGGTACAAGATACTGTGACTAGAGCAAGAAGCGAATATCGTCAGACAAGCAAAACTGACTAATTACCACCACAAGTTCATAGCCATAATGAACCATAATACAACGAAAATAAGGTAGATTTATGTTTAACCCTTTTACAGGCCGCGCCATGCTACATGGTTTTCCCAAAAAATCCAAATATATTCCAATTAATCCAGCTTTGATGATTCATTTGAAGACAAGTAACATTTCCCGAAAGTGTAATCTAATTTGAACCTTAAATCTGAATGCTAAAGTTGAAATTCTAATGGCGCGTATGTGGTCGATAAATTATACTATGCCTGGAAAAGGGTTAATTATTTTTTTAGTAATTAGTGAATTTTGTTGGTCACCTGACGTATATGTCTTTACAATCAACATTGAACCATCCATAGGGGTCACACGGCGTATTTTTTCTCGTATATCAATATTTTTTTGTTATCAATACGAGATTTTATCGAATGTCGTATTGATAACAAAATTTCTATGGCAACTTTGTAAATCGTTCACATGGCGTCTATGCGTAAAAATCTCGTGTTCAAGACATTTTTTACCGTATACCGTAGAGTCTTGCCACCGAGGTGGCGAGATTCTCGAAACAATTTTATCGATTGCGATGCTCAGTGGAACTTATATTTACGTTGTTTCGTTCAGACACGGACTGAGCAGTGTAGTGGTAGACGCACTAGCACATATCCCGGTCCTTACTTCCTGTCACTCCTACGAAGGGCTAGAACGGTGCGACGCGTCCAGCACGCTACCCTTCGATATAACCGATCCTTATACCGTCAGCCTGGTCCCCCGGGAACCGTCCCGGGAGGTCAGCACAACTCCGCATAGTTGTCGCGAGTAGCTTAGGGACTCGCGCCTTCCTTAACGCCCTATATAGGGGATCCCGTCCCGCGCTCAGTAGCGTAGGTTTTAGTATAAGTGTAGTTTATAAATAAACCGGCGTAAAAGACCGCAGACTATCTAGTTATCAACCAGTGTTTCTTTATCAACCCCTGTGTCCCCTCACACCTGAGCTAAGTCGAGAGACAACCCGAGGTCCCGTCTGGACTGAGGGAGATCGTGTGTCGCCACACCCGTCCCGACGTGTGTGACAACATCACAATATTTATCATTGATTGAGACATGAGAAAACAACTTACTTTTATTTCCAATAACTTACTTTACCATTCTTGTGGATAAAATGCAACTTTTTCGTCAGTTTTCGAAGAAAAAATGAAGCTTTCACTAGCTGGTGCGGTAAATATACTTTACATCTATGTGAATAACCTCCTCCTAAATTTGTATGTCTATACATTCAACAAACTATGTCCTTAGCCGCGAGCCGCTCGAGCTGTGCTCCGCCCACGCTTAATCCTTGTACCATACGATCAGCGTGCCCAAGGGAGCTCCTTACTTTATCTGGGATATAGCCTTTTTATCTCAACGACTCGCTGATCTCCCTTCATTAGACATGCCTTTACATTCGACACCTTGATGCTGGCTGTAGCTTTGGATTGAGTAGAAGTCTTTAAGGCTTGGCAATTTTAAGACTTATACATTTTAAGGCTTGACAATTTTGAAATTCGACTATAAAATAAAGTTTCTGAATAAAGGTTGAATTCTAATTTCGATACATTTTATTTATTTTTACTTTATTTACATAATTTACAAGAATTGGTACTTACAATAATGAAAAGAAAAACCGCTTACTTTGGGCATGTATCTGTATACATGCCCAAAGTATGCGGTTTTTCTATGCCTGTGCATAGCAAATATAATATTATTAAAGGGATAATAGAGGGAAAAATCGAAGGGAAAAGAGGCAGAGGGAAAAGAAAAACTACATGGATAGATAACCTTAGGAGTTGGACGGGAATGGACGCTGCCACGCTGGGCAGAAAGACTGCAAATAGAGAAGAGTTCCGGACTGTGGTAGCCGACATCCGTAGAGGATATGGTACCTGAAGAAGAAGATTTACATAATATATATATACAGAGGTATTACTATTAATAGCTAGTTTAGATCTAAAATAGTCCCTTGAGGCATTGTACCAGAGTTCCTAGCGGCTTTTCCCAGTTGTATCGCAATGCTGATACGTTGTGCGAGGAAACCGCTAGCTCTTCGGTCACTAGTTACGTCAACCAGACGCTTCACGATTTCTGCAAATAGCTTGTGCACGCTGGGACTCCATTTCGATTGGATAAAAGCGTTGGCGTTAGAGGTAAGATCGTGCGACTTTCAATCCGGAGGCCGTGGGTTCGGGTTCAAAACCAAATAAACTTGATATGTACCGGTACCTACGTACGATATAATTTACGTATATGATTTGATTTGTCAATCCCTTGTCGGTGAAGGAAAACATTGTTAATAAACCGTACTATTCCCAATGAAACCTAATTTCACCTCCGGTTTGAAAGGTCAGAGGGCGGTCGCTTTTAAAAAAAAAAAGGTTGCTTTAGAAATTATATTACAACATACCTACAAATTGATAAAGTCACAAATTTATTCGAAGCTTTTTGCGGACCAAACACTATTAATAAAAAATAAAATTATAGTTACTTCGTTTCATTTTTTTTATTGCAATTTCATTTTACTCTCATCACGGCAATCATAAGTACCTACTTATGTAGAATATGTTTTACTGTTTGTTCATGTCGGTCCTCATTTATTGCCAATTTACATGTACAATACAATACAATACAAATACACTTTATTGCACACCTCAATACAGAAACAGTACAAATAATACAACACACAAAGAAGAGGTAAACAACAGGCGGTCTTATCGCTAAAAAGCGATCTCTTCCAGACAACCTTTAGGTAGCGGAATTAAAAAAAAAAGTAATATATTATGTTTTTTTTTATTTGGGACAAAGCTGATTAGTTAAAAAAAAATTACCCTTATATTTAAATTTTCCCAAAAGGCATTGTCAAAGCCAACAACATCGTGTATTTAAAACGAAACAGGAAACTCTCAAGCTAGCGATCATTAAAAAACCAATTACGAACAATAAAAACAAAATTGGAGAGGAATCAGTCTAATTCCTCTTGAGGACGGCCGTCTGATCTCTCACAACCGAGGAGGCAACACGAAATGCCATCCATTACGGGTTCTAAAATATTTGTATTTAATACGCATCCAACGGAGAGCGACTCAACGACGAATGGTCGGCTGCTAGCATATTTCACATGGATTTTCTGATTCCTTGGCGATGCGTATAGTGTACCATCACTCTGCGTTTCCAAGGATATTCGAATTAATCCCTGCCACGTCCTTCCGCCAGCGCTCTAAGTGACAACATTTCCAATTTCACTACTTACAAACAGTCCTCAACTGTGCGTTTCTCCAGAAATTTCTTGCCTTGCACAACTTAACTGTAGGATGAACTGTCGTACGCGGTATTTCCCGGCCGAAACGACCATCAAACCTTCAAGAAAAGACGTACCGAGGCTGACACTTCAAACCAGTATGGTATTGCAGGTGTCCATGAGTGACGGTAATTGCTTACCATCAGGAAATTCGCTAGACAGCACAGAATTGAAAGATAGGCAGAGGATTATGATTCGAAATAAATTACATATTTGATATTTACGAGTAAATAAACTCAAAATTCAAACATTTATTTAGCAAATAGACCACAAGAGCACATTCACACCTTAAGATGCAATTTATATACAAGCCATAAAATTAAATCATCAACAATTACAAACTACAATTGCAAATATTAAATGAATAAAATAACATGGGTAATAATTACTTAGAGATTTATAAATTGTCTATATATGTCAAATGAATTATAAAAAAATGTGTTTTAGTTAAAAAGTGACAAATTACAATTTGTTAAGAGTATTTACTTAAAAATACCTAAAACAGAGAGAAGTAAAGACAGTTATAATCAAGTATTTATCTCCAACACCTTTTTTTTTTGATATGTTACTATTTTTTCCTTAAATCCTCAATAACATCGAGAACAATAAAATTAAACTACAGATAAGCACGTAATGGAAAGCGTACACAATCACAGCACTGACTTCCAGTCAAAAAGATCTAAGCGCCAGCGATCCTCCGTCGAATTGCTTTTTCTCTTAACCGAATTTTCTCGTAAAAGGATCTAAATGCCAAGGAAGCGTACTTAAATGACGTCGTTTCATCCAAACAGGGAAAACAGGCATTTGTCACTTACAGTGTTTTCTTATCTCCCTTATTAACTGGCTTAATAGGCCCGCCCTTAATACGCTTTGTACTATTTTTAGCTGCTTATGTGTTTTGGTTGTAAGGAAGTGCTGGGGGTACAGATGTGCTACTTAGATATTACATGCGAGATTTGTGAGTACAATAACAAAAGACGATGGAAAACGTACAGGAAAAAAATGATGTGTGCAACTATGTAGTACATATAAGTAAATTACATGTTTGAGTAAAATACGTTCATAAAACTCAATTCCCACTAACTCATATCGAATTAGCAAAGAATAATAATATCGGGGACCCTTTCGATACACTTCGACCCATAGGGATCTTTTGTACAATTTACCACTTTGTAAATGATGATGCCGTATAATGAAGCTCATTGGTAGCGTTTTAAATTCCTTTGGTTCCAGATAGCCTGCTTCAAAGACCTTCATTCTTTGTCTGGCGAGGGAGTGACATTCACACATTAGGTGTCTTACTGTTTCTTCCTCTTCGCCACACATTCGACAATCGATGTTGTCAGAGTAATGTAGTTGTCTTTTGCTAAGTTTCCATAGCTTTTTGCTCCAAACGGAGTTTACTCTTCACATAAAGATCTTTGAGTGATTTAGACCCGTCAGACTGTCCCATCCTTTTTGATATCTTAGTATGTTCTTTGATAACCGTTATAATGGTTCCCTGTGAGAGCCGCAAGACTGGTTGCGGATTTACCGATCCGACTCTGGCAAGTTCCGCTGGATTTTCATTTCCTATGACTCACTCGTGCCCTGGGATCCATACCAGTTGCACATAGTTTTGCCTTCCAGACTTGTTCAGAGCTTAGACGCCATTGAATAAATGATAAATGTTAATATTTAAAGTATTTTTAGCTGGCAAATAGGCTCCTAAGAGATGAGTGGTAAAATTGGTGCTAATATTGATATCCATGATAAATAATTTTTAAAAAACTATAAAAAATAAGCAAACTAATGACATAATAACGGTAAGCTTATAATATTTGATAACCATCTAGCCATTCATCACAAAAGTAATTAATTAAAAATTTTATAACTGAATAATAAAATGTTTTAATCCATCAGCTTGGTCTTAGTAAATTATCCAAAACACAGTCAAGTGCAAAAATATGTATCGAAAGAATCGTCTCATAAATATGGTACTACGCTCTTATTACATTGGAATAAGATGCTATGGGACATATTTTTGAGTAAGATGATGTGTACACCCATATTTTTACACTTGACTGTACAATAAAAATACTAAATCCAAAATAGTAGTAGTTAGTACAATATTAGCAGGCAATGTAAAGGATAAAAATAACACCACAATCAACCAAAAACAACCCCACAAACACTTATTATAACAATAAGATGAGAGCGATGCCGTAATGATGACATAGTACCCTCTTAATAATAATTTAGGAGCCAAAGATTTCCGGAGCAATGGCCCAAGAATCAAGACTGATGGCTCATTAAGTGAAGGGATTGGGGCTTGTAATTTTTGTAAAATAGATTTTTTGTGGCTTAATTATTTTGCGGTTAATCGTGATTTATAAGATGGATGAAATTGGTTTGCGTTTTGTAATTTATAAGAGATTGAACAATGAAGATTAAACGTTAGGTATTTTATATTTCAAGCTGATATTAACATTATAAGTACAACCGAACAAACCGGTCCGTAGGCCGACCATAGAACGTTCTCACATTAAGAGTCATAATAATTTTACTTTCTAATTATATATAATGCCTATGACGCAGTTAATGTGAAAAGGTTCCACACTGAGTCGGGACTCCAGCTGTTCGATAGTACATACATCTGGTGTTGTACTACTAACATTATTTAAATCACAATATTGTAGGCGGTAAGTGAACATTGTTTACAACATACGCAATTATGTTTGAGTCAAGTATTTTGCTCCATTATGCCCAGAAGAAATTTCTTTAACCTCTTCTTATAAACAATCTTTGACACATCATGGCAGGATCTTACTTGATCGGTAACATTATTTCAGGCTATGGGCACCAAGTATTTCCTAGTACGTTTCCCATAATGGTTACAGACTGTAACTAGTAACTATTATGGGAACTATGTTGTAAACTACTAGTAGTTTACGATGAGTTAGTTCCGATGATGAGTTGTAGAAGTCTGTAACTAGTAACTATTATCGGAACTATGTTGTAAATTACTCGTAGTTTACGACGAGTTAGTTCCTTGGTAACGCTTGTTGTTTGTAGTTTATGATTTAATGGTTTTTTTGAACTCATTACGTCGATATTGTTATAAGGCTATGAGTAGTGAGCATTTTTCATGTACTGGTACATGAAAAATGCATGCAACATTGCAAGTCGAAAAAAGTTTGACGTAATTGTTTTTACATGGTTTTTGACTACTAAAAATTTTAAGAATCTAACCTGAATTGTTTTAATTCGGTCTAGGTACGAGGGGAAAGTCCGACCGTAACTGCTAAGACCCAGATAATATCGAATCTACAAGTGTGTATTATAATGTATATAATGTGGCTCTGTTTGCCACACTTCGTAAGTGCTAAGCTTGTCGCATACGTTATTTACATGAGCCGACCATGACACTGTTAACCCAAGGTACTTGTCAGACGTTCTACACGTGTAGTCTGTGGGTGAGATTTACACAGAGAGCCTACAACTCAATTCGCGTGCAATATAACAACATCCTCAGAATGTTGTTGCGGCTGCCGAGACATAACAGTGCATCCAGAATGTTTGCTGAGGCGCGTACAGATGACTTTTTCGCCATCAGGAGAAAAAGAGTTGGATCACTGCTGAATCGTGTGCGGGGCAGCGGCAACGGCCTTCTGAGGGAGTTGGCAGAGCGCCTCGACTCTCCTCTCACTCGCTACTGGGTGGAGGTGGCGATTGGCAGGGCCAAGTAGAGCAGGTTCTCTGCCCTGCTTGTCCCTGGCAATACTTGTAATATTCATACAAGTATCTTTTTTATTTTATTTATTTTTATTTTTTGGTTTTTTGCTTTTGTTTTTGCACTGTGCTACTAACATAGTTATTAAGATACGCTGTAACTAACCATATATGGATCAATTTGGTCTGAAATAAATGTTTTTATTTTATTATTATATTATTAGCTATCTACAAGTCGATTTCACTGCACGTGCAGTCTTGGCCCGCTTATGTAAACAATCGTTCTCATGCCCAATCGCACTTGATTTACCTTGTTCGGTTCTACAGTACCCCTAGTGTAAATATTTTCGACAGCGAAACGTGACGTACGCGTTTGCGTTAAGTGTCATTTTGTATGAGATTTTTGACTTTCCAAAACGTCCCGCTTGGCGCGCTGTTCAAAAACCCATACAAAATGAGACGTAACGCAAACGCGTACGTCACGTTTCGCTATCGACTAAATTTACACTAGGGGTACAGTATGGCGAGCGTAACGGAGTTTACTCTTTACATAAAGATCTTTGAGTGATTTAGACCCGTCAGACTGTCCCATCCTTTTTGATATCTTAGTATGGTCTTTGATAACCGTTATAATGGTTCCCTGTGAGAGCAGCAAGACTGGTTGCGGATTTACCGATCCGACTCTGGCAGATTCACCTGCATTTTCATTTCCTATGACTCATTCGTGCCCTGGGATCCATACCAGTTGCACATCGTTGCGTAAAGAGCTATATTCATGTATATATATGAATATAGTCTTGCTAAGGTATACGATAATACAATTGCCGTGATTGAGTAATACCATTAACATGTCATGTCAAAAACATTAAATTTGGAGATGTAAAATGTCACCCATGCCAGAGTAAAGTACTAATGCTAATAAGGTTTGGAGGTGTAAAGGCACTCCAAGGATCAAAATGTAAATTTTATGTGAAGATACGAATTCAAATCGGATTAAACAGAGTATAACGTATGTTTTTGGCAGTAACGGGTTTATCAGAAAGAGGCAGATGATTAATGTATAGAGATAAACTGTACCTTAATTAGCAGGTTTAAAAAATGCGTTTTCATATCTAGAAGTACTTATACACGTTATAATGATAGAAAGATACGCTTATGAATACCGTTAAGATGACAGTCCATTTCTGACCACAGCTGCACTACTGCTCCGACATTACTGCAGCGGCATGAACGCGTTGGTTTTATTGTCAATGTCCATAGTAAAATGAATGATAATACCGACTGCACGTAATACGGTGATTTTAACGCATTTCTGACCGCAGCTGCACTACTGCTCCGACAGTACTGCAGCGGCCTGAATGCGTCGGTGTTATTGTCAATTTCCATAGTAAAATGATGACAAGACCGACTGCACATAGCATGGTGAGTTTGGTGTACATTAGGGGACTCCTGGAAACTCCGTTGTCAACCTAGTTATGCACCAACCCCTAAAATCAACTGCTGTATACTTTTTCTGTCTTTTTTTGTGCAATAAACATATATTTATATTTTTATCTTTTATCTTTATCTTATCTTCTATAAAGTGATTCATACTTAACTATTAAATATAAATAATATTTATATTATGTAACAAACAACTTTACATAAACACATAAAGCAATATAATACATTAATTAAATAATAAAGACTTTTGGGATAACAAAAAAGTAAAACACAGTATTTTACTTACAGAGCTTCTGAAAGGCTTTGTTCTGAGAAAACTTATAATTTAATAGGCTTGCAAAATTATGTTCATGTCACTCTGTTTCAGTTCTTTGTTGTTGCATTATGACCGGGTGACAGCTAGCGGCACGCAGTTCTTTAGATGATATTCATTTGATTTTACTCTCAGGGAACCTCACTTGCGTTTTGTGGTGCTGATAGGTACATAGGTGATACATTAACATTAAATCAAAAGCTTATGTTTTAATTTCATATCGTGAATTAATATCAATTTTAATGGGTAGTTATTTTACTTGCAACTAGTGATGTGCCGTGGGAATTTTCCCGGAACAAGAAATATTCCATTATGGGAAATTTCCCACAAGTTCCCGGGAATGCGTCCGGCACTCGTCCGACAGCCGCAGGAAAACCCATGATATCCGTCGCTGTCCACCATGGTATAACGGCAGCAATGGGGGACATTTGTTACAGTTTGCGCAAACACTTCAATAGTTTAAAGGTGGTTTGTCTAATAGGGTCTAATAGAGAACTGAAGCGTGGATTACCAAATGGTAAGCCATAAAAAAAATATATATATATACTTATGTAGAATATGTTTTACTGTTTGTTCATGTCGGTCCTCATTTATTGCCAATTTACATGTACAATACAATACAATACAAATACACTTTATTGCACACCTCAATACAGAAACAGTACAAATAATACAACACACAAAGAAGAGGTAAACAACAGGCGGTCTTATCGCTAAAAAGCGATCTCTTCCAGACAACCTTTAGGTAGCGGAATTAAAAAAAAAAGTAATATATTATGTTTTTTTTTATTTGGGACAAAGCTGATTAGTTAAAAAAAATTACCCTTATATTTAAATTTTCCCAAAAGGCATTGTCAAAGCCAACAACATCGTGTATTTAAAACGAAACAGGAAACTCTCAAGCTAGCGATCATTAAAAAACCAATTACGAACAATAAAAACAAAATTGGAGAGGAATCAGTCTAATTCCTCTTGAGGACGGCCGTCTGATCTCTCACAACCGAGGAGGCAACACGAAATGCCATCCATTACGGGTTCTAAAATATTTGTATTTAATACGCATCCAACGGAGAGCGACTCAACGACGAATGGTCGGCTGCTAGCATATTTCACATGGATTTTCTGATTCCTTGGCGATGCGTATAGTGTACCATCACTCTGCGTTTCCAAGGATATTCGAATTAATCCCTGCCACGTCCTTCCGCCAGCGCTCTAAGTGACAACATTTCCAATTTCACTACTTACAAACAGTCCTCAACTGTGCGTTTCTCCAGAAATTTCTTGCCTTGCACAACTTAACTGTAGGATGAACTGTCGTACGCGGTATTTCCCGGCCGAAACGACCATCAAACCTTCAAGAAAAGACGTACCGAGGCTGACACTTCAAACCAGTATGGTATTGCAGGTGTCCATGAGTGACGGTAATTGCTTACCATCAGGAAATTCGCTAGACAGCACAGAATTGAAAGATAGGCAGAGGATTATGATTCGAAATAAATTACATATTTGATATTTACGAGTAAATAAACTCAAAATTCAAACATTTATTTAGCAAATAGACCACAAGAGCACATTCACACCTTAAGATGCAATTTATATACAAGCCATAAAATTAAATCATCAACAATTACAAACTACAATTGCAAATATTAAATGAATAAAATAACATGGGTAATAATTACTTAGAGATTTATAAATTGTCTATATATGTCAAATGAATTATAAAAAAATGTGTTTTAGTTAAAAAGTGACAAATTACAATTTGTTAAGAGTATTTACTTAAAAATACCTAAAACAGAGAGAAGTAAAGACAGTTATAATCAAGTATTTATCTCCAACACCTTTTTTTTTTGATATGTTACTATTTTTTCCTTAAATCCTCAATAACATCGAGAACAATAAAATTAAACTACAGATAAGCACGTAATGGAAAGCGTACACAATCACAGCACTGACTTCCAGTCAAAAAGATCTAAGCGCCAGCGATCCTCCGTCGAATTGCTTTTTCTCTTAACCGAATTTTCTCGTAAAAGGATCTAAATGCCAAGGAAGCGTACTTAAATGACGTCGTTTCATCCAAACAGGGAAAACAGGCATTTGTCACTTACAGTGTTTTCTTATCTCCCTTATTAACTGGCTTAATAGGCCCGCCCTTAATACGCTTTGTACTATTTTTAGCTGCTTATGTGTTTTGGTTGTAAGGAAGTGCTGGGGGTACAGATGTGCTACTTAGATATTACATGCGAGATTTGTGAGTACAATAACAAAAGACGATGGAAAACGTACAGGAAAAAAATGATGTGTGCAACTATGTAGTACATATAAGTAAATTACATGTTTGAGTAAAATACGTTCATAAAACTCAATTCCCACTAACTCATATCGAATTAGCAAAGAATAATAATATCGGGGACCCTTTCGATACACTTCGACCCATAGGGATCTTTTGTACAATTTACCACTTTGTAAATGATGATGCCGTATAATGAAGCTCATTGGTAGCGTTTTAAATTCCTTTGGTTCCAGATAGCCTGCTTCAAAGACCTTCATTCTTTGTCTGGCGAGGGAGTGACATTCACACATTAGGTGTCTTACTGTTTCTTCCTCTTCGCCACACATTCGACAATCGATGTTGTCAGAGTAATGTAGTTGTCTTTTGCTAAGTTTCCATAGCTTTTTGCTCCAAACGGAGTTTACTCTTCACATAAAGATCTTTGAGTGATTTAGACCCGTCAGACTGTCCCATCCTTTTTGATATCTTAGTATGTTCTTTGATAACCGTTATAATGGTTCCCTGTGAGAGCCGCAAGACTGGTTGCGGATTTACCGATCCGACTCTGGCAAGTTCCGCTGGATTTTCATTTCCTATGACTCACTCGTGCCCTGGGATCCATACCAGTTGCACATAGTTTTGCCTTCCAGACTTGTTCAGAGCTTAGACGCCATTGAATAAATGATAAATGTTAATATTTAAAGTATTTTTAGCTGGCAAATAGGCTCCTAAGAGATGAGTGGTAAAATTGGTGCTAATATTGATATCCATGATAAATAATTTTTAAAAAACTATAAAAAATAAGCAAACTAATGACATAATAACGGTAAGCTTATAATATTTGATAACCATCTAGCCATTCATCACAAAAGTAATTAATTAAAAATTTTATAACTGAATAATAAAATGTTTTAATCCATCAGCTTGGTCTTAGTAAATTATCCAAAACACAGTCTAGTGCAAAAATATGTATCGAAAGAATCGTCTCATAAATATGGTACTACGCTCTTATTACATTGGAATAAGATGCTATGGGACATATTTTTGAGTAAGATGATGTGTACACCCATATTTTTACACTTGACTGTACAATAAAAATACTAAATCCAAAATAGTAGTAGTTAGTACAATATTAGCAGGCAATGTAAAGGATAAAAATAACACCACAATCAACCAAAAACAACCCCACAAACACTTATTATAACAATAAGATGAGAGCGATGCCGTAATGATGACATAGTACCCTCTTAATAATAATTTAGGAGCCAAAGATTTCCGGAGCAATGGCCCAAGAATCAAGACTGATGGCTCATTAAGTGAAGGGATTGGGGCTTGTAATTTTTGTAAAATAGATTTTTTGTGGCTTAATTATTTTGCGGTTAATCGTGATTTATAAGATGGATGAAATTGGTTTGCGTTTTGTAATTTATAAGAGATTGAACAATGAAGATTAAACGTTAGGTATTTTATATTTCAAGCTGATATTAACATTATAAGTACAACCGAACAAACCGGTCCGTAGGCCGACCATAGAACGTTCTCACATTAAGAGTCATAATAATTTTACTTTCTAATTATATATAATGCCTATGACGCAGTTAATGTGAAAAGGTTCCACACTGAGTCGGGACTCCAGCTGTTCGATAGTACATACATCTGGTGTTGTACTACTAACATTATTTAAATCACAATATTGTAGGCGGTAAGTGAACATTGTTTACAACATACGCAATTATGTTTGAGTCAAGTATTTTGCTCCATTATGCCCAGAAGAAATTTCTTTAACCTCTTCTTATAAACAATCTTTGACACATCATGGCAGGATCTTACTTGATCGGTAACATTATTTCAGGCTATGGGCACCAAGTATTTCCTAGTACGTTTCCCATAATGGTTACAGACTGTAACTAGTAACTATTATGGGAACTATGTTGTAAACTACTAGTAGTTTACGATGAGTTAGTTCCGATGATGAGTTGTAGAAGTCTGTAACTAGTAACTATTATCGGAACTATGTTGTAAATTACTCGTAGTTTACGACGAGTTAGTTCCTTGGTAACGCTTGTTGTTTGTAGTTTATGATTTAATGGTTTTTTTGAACTCATTACGTCGATATTGTTATAAGGCTATGAGTAGTGAGCATTTTTCATGTACTGGTACATGAAAAATGCATGCAACATTGCAAGTCGAAAAAAGTTTGACGTAATTGTTTTTACATGGTTTTTGACTACTAAAAATTTTAAGAATCTAACCTGAATTGTTTTAATTCGGTCTAGGTACGAGGGGAAAGTCCGACCGTAACTGCTAAGACCCAGATAATATCGAATCTACAAGTGTGTATTATAATGTATATAATGTGGCTCTGTTTGCCACACTTCGTAAGTGCTAAGCTTGTCGCATACGTTATTTACATGAGCCGACCATGACACTGTTAACCCAAGGTACTTGTCAGACGTTCTACACGTGTAGTCTGTGGGTGAGATTTACACAGAGAGCCTACAACTCAATTCGCGTGCAATATAACAACATCCTCAGAATGTTGTTGCGGCTGCCGAGACATAACAGTGCATCCAGAATGTTTGCTGAGGCGCGTACAGATGACTTTTTCGCCATCAGGAGAAAAAGAGTTGGATCACTGCTGAATCGTGTGCGGGGCAGCGGCAACGGCCTTCTGAGGGAGTTGGCAGAGCGCCTCGACTCTCCTCTCACTCGCTACTGGGTGGAGGTGGCGATTGGCAGGGCCAAGTAGAGCAGGTTCTCTGCCCTGCTTGTCCCTGGCAATACTTGTAATATTCATACAAGTATCTTTTTTATTTTATTTATTTTTATTTTTTGGTTTTTTGCTTTTGTTTTTGCACTGTGCTACTAACATAGTTATTAAGATACGCTGTAACTAACCATATATGGATCAATTTGGTCTGAAATAAATGTTTTTATTTTATTATTATATTATTAGCTATCTACAAGTCGATTTCACTGCACGTGCAGTCTTGGCCCGCTTATGTAAACAATCGTTCTCATGCCCAATCGCACTTGATTTACCTTGTTCGGTTCTACAGTACCCCTAGTGTAAATATTTTCGACAGCGAAACGTGACGTACGCGTTTGCGTTAAGTGTCATTTTGTATGAGATTTTTGACTTTCCAAAACGTCCCGCGTGGCGCGCTGTTCAAAAACCCATACAAAATGAGACGTAACGCAAACGCGTACGTCACGTTTCGCTATCGACTAAATTTACACTAGGGGTACAGTATGGCGAGCGTAACGGAGTTTACTCTTTACATAAAGATCTTTGAGTGATTTAGACCCGTCAGACTGTCCCATCCTTTTTGATATCTTAGTATGGTCTTTGATAACCGTTATAATGGTTCCCTGTGAGAGCAGCAAGACTGGTTGCGGATTTACCGATCCGACTCTGGCAGATTCACCTGCATTTTCATTTCCTATGACTCATTCGTGCCCTGGGATCCATACCAGTTGCACATCGTTGCGTAAAGAGCTATATTCATGTATATATATGAATATAGTCTTGCTAAGGTATACGATAATACAATTGCCGTGATTGAGTAATACCATTAACATGTCATGTCAAAAACATTAAATTTGGAGATGTAAAATGTCACCCATGCCAGAGTAAAGTACTAATGCTAATAAGGTTTGGAGGTGTAAAGGCACTCCAAGGATCAAAATGTAAATTTTATGTGAAGATACGAATTCAAATCGGATTAAACAGAGTATAACGTATGTTTTTGGCAGTAACGGGTTTATCAGAAAGAGGCAGATGATTAATGTATAGAGATAAACTGTACCTTAATTAGCAGGTTTAAAAAATGCGTTTTCATATCTAGAAGTACTTATACACGTTATAATGATAGAAAGATACGCTTATGAATACCGTTAAGATGACAGTCCATTTCTGACCACAGCTGCACTACTGCTCCGACATTACTGCAGCGGCATGAACGCGTTGGTTTTATTGTCAATGTCCATAGTAAAATGAATGATAATACCGACTGCACGTAATACGGTGATTTTAACGCATTTCTGACCGCAGCTGCACTACTGCTCCGACAGTACTGCAGCGGCCTGAATGCGTCGGTGTTATTGTCAATTTCCATAGTAAAATGATGACAAGACCGACTGCACATAGCATGGTGAGTTTGGTGTACATTAGGGGACTCCTGGAAACTCCGTTGTCAACCTAGTTATGCACCAACCCCTAAAATCAACTGCTGTATACTTTTTCTGTCTTTTTTTGTGCAATAAACATATATTTATATTTTTATCTTTTATCTTTATCTTATCTTCTATAAAGTGATTCATACTTAACTATTAAATATAAATAATATTTATATTATGTAACAAACAACTTTACATAAACACATAAAGCAATATAATACATTAATTAAATAATAAAGACTTTTGGGATAACAAAAAAGTAAAACACAGTATTTTACTTACAGAGCTTCTGAAAGGCTTTGTTCTGAGAAAACTTATAATTTAATAGGCTTGCAAAATTATGTTCATGTCACTCTGTTTCAGTTCTTTGTTGTTGCATTATGACCGGGTGACAGCTAGCGGCACACAGTTCTTTAGATGATATTCATTTGATTTTACTCTCAGGGAACCTCACTTGCGTTTTGTGGTGCTGATAGGTACATAGGTGATACATTAACATTAAATCAAAAGCTTATGTTTTAATTTCATATCGTGAATTAATATCAATTTTAATGGGTAGTTATTTTACTTGCAACTAGTGATGTGCCGTGGGAATTTTCCCGGAACAAGAAATATTCCATTATGGGAAATTTCCCACAAGTTCCCGGGAATGCGTCCGGCACTCGTCCGACAGCCGCAGGAAAACCCATGATATCCGTCGCTGTCCACCATGGTATAACGGCAGCAATGGGGGACATTTGTTACAGTTTGCGCAAACACTTCAATAGTTTAAAGGTGGTTTGTCTAATAGGGTCTAATAGAGAACTGAAGCGTGGATTACCAAATGGTAAGCCATAAAAAAAATATATATATATATACTCACATGATGCGTTTTGGTGGAGGAAAACATCGTGAGGGAACCAGACTAGTCTTAATATGACCTACTGCTTTATGACGAGCTGTCAAATTCCGTACAAACAAAGGTACCATCGTCAAAAGAGTCATCTAAGATTATCCTGTCCTTCCCCATTGACTATTGGTTGACGACTGATCTGGTTTAGTCGGTATTGATTCTGCCTATGAAGCCAATGATCCTGGGTTCGGCCCGGTTAAGGCATTTATTTGTGTGATGAGCACAGTTATTTGTTCCTGAGTCATGGTTTTCTTCTATGTATTTAAGTATGAATATATTATGTATATCGTTGTCTAAGTATACAACACAAGCCAACTTGAACTTACCGTGGGGCTTAGTCAATTTGAGTAAAAATGTCCTATGTTTGTGTATGTAGTATCATAATATTTATTGACGTGACAACGTCTTATAATTCGATGGAGCCGGCTGCACGCACGAAAAAACATGACTCATGCGGCGTTACCTCGCTCTGAGGCGTTCCATTTAAGGCTTGAAATGCAAGCGAGAGCGCGCAACGAGCGACAAAGAGGCACAATCGGCCTCCGCGTTCGGCAGCAATTGTATTTATGCGTACAAATAAATGTAACTTGATCAATTCAATTGTGATTTCTATTTACCTCCACTATATCCATACAAAATATCTATCAAACAAATAAAATTAAAATTTTCTTTTGAAAAATGAAACCATTCCATCAGTATTTTCTTATGACGTTGTCACGTTCAACTATCGTCAGTAAACCGACTTTACAGACAACCGTTTTTTTTATTTATTGGTGTAACTATCAAATTTCCCATTCCAAAAAATTCTTACGAACTGATATAACACAAATTTAATACCGAACGACCTAGCCAGATCATTAACCAGCAAAATCTACTCCACGTCGTTCAACGTCCTCGCCAGTTTCAATCATAGCCAAAGCGACGTTTATAACGACATGCTCGACACGTGATGTGTCATGTTGATCGTAGACGGAGAGTGCACCCAAAAATTCGTAAGTTCAGTATAAATATATATTATAGGACCATTTTCAACAGACCGGTTTGAGTCGTGGATATTAGATGTCGATATATGTATATATAATAAATATTACGATACAATAAATAAATATTATAGGACATTATTACACAAATTGACTAAGTCCCACAGTAAGCTCAATAAGGCTTGTATTGAGGGTACTTAGACAACGATATATATAATATATAAATCTTTATAAATACTTAAATACATAGAAAACACCCATGACTCAGGAACAAATATCCATGCTCATCACACGAATAAATGCCCTTACCAGGATTTGAACCCGGGACCATCAGCTTCGTAGGCAGGGTCACTACCCACTAGGCCAAACCGGTCGTCTTTTTTTTATATACTACGTCGGTGGCAAACAAGCATACGGCCTGCCTGATGTTAAGCAGTATCCGTAGCCTATGTACGCCTGCAACTCCAGAAGAGTTACATGAGTGTTGCCGACCCTAACCCCCTCCCACCCTCGTTGAGCTCTGGCAACCTTACTCACCGGCAGGAACACAACACTATGAGTAGGGTCTAGTGTTATTTGGCTGCGATTTTCTGTAAGGTGGAGGTAATTCCCCAGTTGGGCTCTGCTCTAGATCTGGAATGACATCCGCTGTGCTGTGCCCTACCACACAGAGCGAGATGACATTCACAATGCCCATACCTCTCTTGTGGACGTAGTTTAAGGACATACCCGGGTCCACAAGTTGTCTGGAAGAGATCGCTCTGTAGCGATAAGGCAGCCTGTTGTTTACCTCTATCTTCATGTATTCAATGTGTTTCTATGTACATATGAATATACGTGATGCAATAAAGAAGATTTGTATTGTAATAATATAGAAAACAAGAACAACTGTTTGTGATAAATACACAAATATTACCTCCTTGCCAGAATTCGTAACCGAGACCCCCTGCTTCGTACCTTGGTGGAATGTCATCGATCTCAGTGTGCCCTCACGAATGGCAAAGAGGGTGAAACGCCGGAGTGGGTTTGGTGGGTAGGGCCAAATTCTTCCCCCCTCTCTTGCCAGGGAAAGGAGCGGCGAATCCCACACACTGTGCATAAATGCATTCCCACTCCGTCAAAAAAATGGCTTGCTACCGACTATTAGGCTAGGGGGCCATCAATATTTGTATCAATAGTAACGGACAGAACAACGCAACATTCAAAAATACCACATATAGATGTTTCTCATTTTAAAGTAATTAGAGAATGATAGATAGCGTTGTGACGTAGTCTCAAAAGCTACTTTTGATGCTGACAGTAAACAAGTTATAAACATATATATCATTATCTAGCTATTGTATCCTGAACTAGTAGCAAGGAAAGGGACCGTGCGCATAGGAGGATCTGCCATCTTGTGGCCTAAATTGGAAACCTAAACTTGACCTTGACACTTCACATTAAAGCATGTGTTGCCCCCTACAGTTCACGTACGTTGTACGCTCTGCCATCTTGTGGCGTAAATTAGAAACCTGTCATTTAAATGTCGTTGTAACCGCCAGAGGACACCCTGGAGTCAGCTCTCAGCGATAACTCAGTTTAATATTTATTTACGGAGCCTGCTGGTTCGGAAATCCAATTCCTCCCACGGTGGGACGTAGTTGGAGCGTCAAACAAACACCACTTAATTAGATTCTTATTTATTCAGCACTAGCACACACTTAGTCTAGACCTTAGGCACCAAACTTAAGCACTAAAACACTAACACTATAGGCACTTTCACTATAACGTTATTCTAGTACTTACTAAGGTACAATAACTAAGCGGTCCACGTAACTAGCACTAAAACCACTATTATCACTAATACTGATCACAACTTTAGGGCACTTTCACTTTTTCCTCACTTTTCCTTTTTGTTTTCCGATCGCTTGAACTGAACTGAACTGACTGTACTAACTCACTGTCCGCAGGCCGTATCTCGCCTGCTTATATAGGGCGAATACGAGGTCTCGAAAGTAACTCCAGATAATTCGAGAACGGCCTCGTTACGTGGACTTCTCTTTCTTGTGCTATCTCTTTCTCGCATTGGGCGTAGAACTTTCCCCGTATTTAACCACCTTTTCGGGTTTATCTCGGGAACCCTGAGGTTTTCAGTGATGAACCGTACCTTTTTAGAAAGCATTTACGAAGATCTACCCTATTATACCAGTTTCAGCTGAAAATATTCATGAATATAAGAATAATCTTCATCGACAGTTCAACTCCATACAAAAATAACTTTAAGTCTTAATATCTCGATAATTCTAGGCCCAATGCTTACAATGTTTGTGTCTACGGATAGCTAATCCTATGTTCTATCTATACAGGTCACTACGATCCCTGGGGAAAGCCTAACTTGGGAGAAATCAGGTGAAATTGGGTCGCCTCGACCCGAACATATAAATACCGCGCACCGAGGTCCGCGCCGCTCAGTACGCTTCCGGCTTCCGCAGCGATCGCACCGGCCGCTCACCCGCGGTGATGACGTCACGTAACAAGCTGACACAAAACGCTATTTTCATAGCGACCACAATTTTATCCTGTTTCTAGTCAATCGACCGACAAGTCAATCATACAAAGTGTGTTTGTGTCAACTTATTCCTATCCTATAGCTAGGCACCCTATAGCTATTTTATTTAGTTTTACGCGTTAGGCAATTCTTTTCGGCCCGGGTCTGTACCGTCCGAGCATTCGTCTCGGCAGGGGTCCATGCTGTCCGTAACAGTCTGCCCCCGCTGACGCTCCTGCGACTGCTCCTGTTGCAACGGTAGGACAGCCAACTTTGTGACGGGCCTCCGGAACACGCCTCCTCGGGTTTGCACGTCAGCCGATCGTATTCCACCATCCGGTCCTGGGTACACCTGGGTGACGATGCCGCGTGGCCACACATTGCGCGGCAGATTTCCGTCCACTATTATTACATAGTCGCCCTTCTGGATTGGCCTGACCCTGTTATTTGATGATTGGCGTGGTGCGAGTGTTGGCAGGTACTCCCGTATCCATCTTCGCCAGAAGTGGTCGGCCAAAGCTTGGCTGGCCCGCCAAGTCCTGCGGTCCGCTTCCTCGCACGGTCCGGTCGATGGAGCTCCCGTTGAGCCTCCCAGGAGAAAATGAGCCGGTGTCAACGCTTCCTCATCCCTCGGGTCCACTGAAACATGGGTCAGTGGCCGTGCGTTGACAGTATTTTCTGCCTCTGCCAATATGGTCAGCAACAATTCTTCTTTGGGTGCCTTTGTGTGTAATGTTGCTGTTAGGGCGTTCTTTACGGAGCGTACTAATCTTTCCCAAGCTCCGCCTTGGTTAGGTGCACCGGGTGGAATAAACTTCCATGTGACGTTGTGTTGTACGCCGAACTCTCGAAGTGCTGGTAACCACTCCTTGTAGGCGTTGCGTAGTTCGACGTCCGCTCCCCTGAAGTTCGTTGCATTGTCGCTGTAAATGACTGCGGGCCATCCTCGTCGTGCCGCTAGTCGCCTGAGAGCCATTATCGCCGAGTCCGTTGAGAGACTATGGACGATCTCCAGATGTATGGCTCGCGTCGTTAAGCATGTAAACAATGCAACCCATCTTTTTTCATGCCTTCGTCCGATGGTCACTGTTAATGGGCCAAATAAATCCACTGCCGTGTTTGTGAATGGCCTCTTGTGCGGCTGGATTCTAGCCAGCGGTAAGTCTCCCATTGCTGGCACCTTTGGTTGCGCTCTCCTTAACACGCATAGGCGGCACTTGCCAGCCACCATGCGCACCGTTGGCCGTAGGTGAATGATCCAGTAGAGCTGTCGTAGATCATTTACAACTCGTTCATTATTTGCATGTCCAGCTTTCTTATGCGCGCGTTCAATTAATAATCTAATTATTTGATGCCTCCCGTCCAATATGATTGGCTGCTTCTCTAACCCTAGTACTGGCGCTGCGTTGAGCCGTCCTCGCATACGTATCAGTCCGTCTGGGCCTAATACTGGGTCCAATTCATGCAGTCGACTTTTGTGGCCGACTGGTTCGCCCTTAGACAGATTCCGATACTCCTCAGGGAAGCTTGTGCGTTGAGCATATTGGAAAAGTAGATGCTCCGCCTTCTTCCTATGTATGACCTGCAGTGGTTGTCGTTGTCGGTTCCTGAGACAATCGAGAAATTGGAAGACTCGTGCCGTTGCGTTCACCAAACGATTATAGTCCGAGAATCGCTCGATGTCTGGAATCGGCTCCTTGTTGACTTTTGGCTCCTCCTGAGCAGCACAGGCAACCTCCTCATACTCGGGAAGGTCTTCTTCAATATTTGTCTTGACGTTTTCCTGTGGCCATTCTTCCTCAGGGCGCTTAAGAAAGTCTGGTCCTTGGTACCATCGGCTTTCGAAGGTCACTTGTCGATCTTTATCCGGGCGGGTAGCTTCATCCGCCGGATTTTCTTTTGTGGGAACCCAGCGCCATTGTTTTGGTATTGTCAGTTCCGCTATTTCACCTAAGCGGTTGGCTACATAGGCGCTGTATCGTTTTGCGTCGTTGCGGACCCAGTGTAGCACCGTCCTTGAGTCTGTCCACATGATGACCTGATCTGGTGTCAGACGGTGCTCCTCCCGGATGGTCTGCTGTAGCCTTGACCCGATGAGCGCCGACTGAAGTTCCATGCGTGGTATGCTGAGTTGCCTCGTTGGCCCAACCTTACTTTTTGCCGCGATTAGGCTCACTTGGGCCTCCCCGCCATTTGAGGCTACTCGCCAGTACGCCACGCATGCGTATGCTTTGGTGCTGGCGTCCACGAACACATGTAGTTCCCTTCTCGCCACTGCCCCCGTTGAAAGATAGCATCTTGGTATCCTGAGCTTCGCGACGCTATCCAGAGCTCGCAGCCAGGCCTCGAAGTCACGCTTATCCTCTTCTGGCAGTGGAGAGTCCCAGTCCAGCTTCTTGGCCCACAGATTTTGCAGCTGAACTTTTGCTGTTATAGTATAGTGGCTTAACAGCCCCAGCGGGTCATATACTGACATCACGGCCGATAACATTTGCCTCTTCGTAGGCGTCTGTATCATTTCCTTCACTTCGGCCGGTACCCTTATCATTGTTGTGTTGAAACCCAACTGGTCGGTTTCAGGGTTCCAGTACATCCCAAGGATCTTATTTTCCTTGCCTTTGCCGAGCTGTGCCGGTGTACTTGCGTGTAACTCCGTCGGGATCTGTTGGAGTAGCTTCACACTGTTTGAAGTCCACCCTCGTAACTGGAACCCTCCCTTGGCGTGAGACGACGCGACTTGCGTAGCACGATGTAAGAGTTCCTTCTCATCCGGGTAGCTGGCTACGTAATCGTCCATGTAATGATTACGTGTGATGTCTTCCACAGCATCCGGGAACTCATCAGCGTTGTCCATAGCGTTTCTATTTCTGACGCTATGGGCCAGGAATGGTGAGCTTGCTGCACCAAAAAGCATGCTCGTCATTTTGTAAAATTGCGGATTCCCTGTCCGGCGGTCCCCTCTCCAAATGAACATTTGTGACGGTTGATCCTCGGCCCTTATTTTTACTTGGAGGAACATTTCCTGTAGATCCGCCACAACTGCAAATTGCCCTTCGCGGAACCGAAAGAGAATCCCTATAATTGACTGTAGTAGATCCGGTCCTTCTAAAAGAAAATCGTTTAGGCATTTCCCTTGAACGCGACACGCAGCGTCGAAGACTAGCCTTATCTTTCCCGGTTTGTTCGGATTAGTTACCGCAAAATGCGGCAACACCCACGCTATCTTGCTATCTGGCGGCTCCTGCAGCGGCTCGGCGTACTTTTTCTTTAATAAATTATCAATTTGTTCCTTGTAACTCTCAGCGAATGCCGGATCCCGATCCATCTTTCTCTCGATACTCCTTAACCGACACATTGCAGTTTGTATGGTCGGTGGCATTCGTGGTTCGTCGTCCCGCCATAGCTGACCTACTTCATAGCGTGGTCCATTGTCGTTGATTTTCTTTATTGTTCTGTCCAAAATATCCATGGCCCTTTGGACTTGCGGATCCACCTTTGTAACGTTTTTTATTCCCAGCGAATCTATGTTGAAATAATCTCGTAGCATGGAGTCTAGGTTCTCATCCCTCTCGCGGCAGTGCAGCATCAGGTGTTCCTCGCCCTCCTTGGGAATAACCAGCCGTGGTTTTCCCCCGAAGATCACCCAGCCAAGCCCAGTTAGCACTGCCGCTGGCTCGTCCAGACCCCTGACGATTGCTTCCTGTGGTAGTAGCACAGGCCATTGGTCGATGCCGATAAGCAGTTTAGGTATAGCCTCTTCATAGCACGCAGTCGGTATATTTTTGAAGTGTTCCAGCTCCATGATTTTCTTACTCATCCGTTGCGTGCGTAGGCCTATACGTCGTACCGTCGTGAAGACGAGATCGTATGCGGTTTCCAAGCCCTTTCCGCGTACGCGCACCTTCACCTGTCTGCTTATTTCAGGCTCCGCTTCCATATTGCTTACGCCTGCGAGACATAGCGGCGTGGCAGGTCCCGTAGCTCCTACGGTGTCCGCTACGTCTGTCTGAATCAGGCTTATAGTGCACCCGTCGTCCAACATAGCGTAGGTGTCCACCTTCCCCTTAGGACCCTCTACGGTGACGGGAACCATTTTGAGGAACACCGTGGTTGTGTTATTCACATACTCCGTAGTGTTCGTAACAGTGTCCGGCTCTTGTGCTATAACCGCCGGCGTATGTCCGGACCCTAGGCTGGCGGTGGGCTGCAAAGAGGGTGCGGCCGCGCGGGACACTGGTGGCGGCCGGCGTTCACGCGTCACTTCCTGCGCCTTTCCCTCGTGCAGCAACTTATGATGCCTAAAAGAGCATCCGTCGATTCCACAAGGTTTGTCATGGCACTTAGTCTTTCTATGCTTGCTGTTTAGGCATCTGAAGCATATTGTGTTACTCCTGGCCCAGTCCCATCTAGCTCCTATGTCCATGGCCAAGATCCGCTTGCACTCTGGGGTTCTGTGGCCACCGCCGCAACATAGGCAGGGTACACGCCGCGCCTCGGCGTTACCCGTCGTGTATGCCTGCTCGGCGTGGTACTGCGCCCGCTGTGGACGTCTACTTCCCTGGACTTGTTGGCTCGTCGTTGATGGGCGGGCAGTTTCCTTCGCTGCCGTTTCCCTCCTCTTCATATTGCTTGTAGGTAGCCGAGCGTGTGAGAACTCTAACTCGGCGTCGCTTTCCTCGATGAGAAAATCCGCCATGAGCATAAGCTCACATTTACCATTCTTTATATTTTCTCGGGCATATGCACACCATCTGCTTCGTAAGTGGGGACTCAGACGATCGGTTATTTCTCTTACCAACAAAGGATTGTTACTGTAATTTTTACTATCCAGTTCACACAAGGTGCTTACTATATTGACGACTTTTGTAGCAAAGTTATTTAAATCTATGGCACTAGGACCCACAGGCGGCAGACGTTTAAGCTCTTCTAGCGCTTTATCGACTAAAAGGTCAATCCTTCCAAAGTTCTTTTTCAACAATTTCATTATTAAATCTGGCTGTGTCGACGTTGATAATAGATGTTGCACGCATTGGCGTGCATCCCCACGTAAACAATTTCGAAGCCTTGCCATGTTTTCGAATGCACTAAAATTGTAGCGTCGAGTTGACTCGCTGTAGGCATTATAAAATAATAACCACTCGTTCGGGTTGCCCGAGAAAGGTGGCAGCTCGTAGCATTGTTTTGGCGGCGTTGTGCGTACGGCGTCCCTTAGTTGGTCGGCGAGCCTATTAAATGCAGTAGCCGCGTCACTCGGCGGCGGCTCTACCGACGACCTTAGTTTGGTATGAGGAGTAAACGGCGTTGACGCGAAGTAATCCCTTTGTGGTTCAGTTCGTGACTCCATGTACTCGTTGCGTGGTCGCGACGGCCCCATTTCTGGCTCTAAGGGCGACGGCGCACGGTACTCGTATTGTGATCGTCGCGGCGGCTCTACCGGTGACGGCGCCCGATATTCATTGCGCGGTCTGCGCGGCGGCGATCTATCCCCTTTCCGTGGCTGGCGCGGCGGCGATCGGTACTCAGTTCGCGGCCCGCGCGGCGGCGATCGGGCGCGCTCGGCCCGTGTCGGCACGGGTAGCGTCTCTACGCGAACGCGAGGCGGGTCGTCGTGGGGGCGATGCGGCGTCTCGACGATCTTTCCAATGTCATTAAGCCACTCGCTGACTCGGCTCTCGGGTTCGGCTCGTACTCGTAGCTTGGGGCTACTCCCGCGTGATGATGCCACGGAGGTGTCCGAAAGTGACCCATATTCGTTAACCACGACGTTAAGACGGTGCTTATATTCTATGTCAAGCATCTCGCGTTCCAGAGCGAGCTCCCTGAGCTTCAGTTCCAGTTTCTTTTTTTCTTTATATATTGAAGCTCTTTTATTTTGCTTGAACATAGACTGCTGATGTGTGAACCCCTTGATGATGCAGATTTGACCGACGACCCTTCATTCCGTGCGTTTTTCTTAGGCGAGGGTGCTGGAGGTAGGGGTGTGGTGCGCGGAGGTTCTTGCCTCTCCTCCGCCGCCCTACTCTCCCCCTCGGAAATGGGCGACATTCTCCTTGACTGCGCGCTCAACTGTTCGCGCTCGGCGCGGCGTCGCTCAATCCGCCGTTGATTAAACCGCTCGATCACAGACGGTGAACGCGGAGGCCCCTTGTGGACAGTTATCTTCACGGCCTTTGTCAGTGGTACCTCGGCCTTAGCCTTCCCTAGTACCGGCGGCGAAGATTTGGAACCCGCCTCTGCTTCCTCGTCGATGGCCTTTGACCCGGTGCCCTCGACGTCCTCGCGGTGTTCCCCCCTAGATGGAGGGCTAGCCGTCGACTCCCTTCCGGTAGCCGTCGTTAACGGCCTCCCGGTGCGCTGGCTAGATCCTCCCGACGTGTCCGTTGCCCGCTCCGCGACCTCTGATACGCGACCCGTGGTATCCGTGGAGGTCGTACGTTCCCGCTCGTTCCTGGTGCGGTCCGACTGCGATCTTGTTGTAACTCCCATTTTCGAGTTACTTCCCGACATTATTAACACTTCACAACACAGTTCACTGCACGGTTCGTCAGTCACACACAATATTCACACAACACAGTTTCCACTGTTCAGTATTAGTCCAATAAGAATCTAATTAGACACTCACTGTACTCACTGAAAGTTACTAGGTCCCACTGAATTTCAGGATCCGGTTCGAAGGACCAAAACTGTAACCGCCAGAGGACACCCTGGAGTCAGCTCTCAGCGATAACTCAGTTTAATATTTATTTACGGAGCCTGCTGGTTCGGAAATCCAATTCCTCCCACGGTGGGACGTAGTTGGAGCGTCAAACAAACACCACTTAATTAGATTCTTATTTATTCAGCACTAGCACACACTTAGTCTAGACCTTAGGCACCAAACTTAAGCACTAAAACACTAACACTATAGGCACTTTCACTATAACGTTATTCTAGTACTTACTAAGGTACAATAACTAAGCGGTCCACGTAACTAGCACTAAAACCACTATTATCACTAATACTGATCACAACTTTAGGGCACTTTCACTTTTTCCTCACTTTTCCTTTTTGTTTTCCGATCGCTTGAACTGAACTGAACTGACTGTACTAACTCACTGTCCGCAGGCCGTATCTCGCCTGCTTATATAGGGCGAATACGAGGTCTCGAAAGTAACTCCAGATAATTCGAGAACGGCCTCGTTACGTGGACTTCTCTTTCTTGTGCTATCTCTTTCTCGCATTGGGCGTAGAACTTTCCCCGTATTTAACCACCTTTTCGGGTTTATCTCGGGAACCCTGAGGTTTTCAGTGATGAACCGTACCTTTTTAGAAAGCATTTACGAAGATCTACCCTATTATACCAGTTTCAGCTGAAAATATTCATGAATATAAGAATTATCTTCATCGATAGTTCAACTCCATACAAAAATAACTTTAAGTCTTAATATCTCGATAATTCTAGGCCCAATGCTTACAATGTTTGTGTCTACGGATAGCTAATCCTATGTTCTATCTATACAGGTCACTACGATCCCTGGGGAAAGCCTAACTTGGGAGAAATCAGGTGAAATTGGGTCGCCCTCGACCCGAACATATAAATACCGCGCACCGAGGTCCGCGCCGCTCAGTACGCTTCCGGCTTCCGCAGCGATCGCACCGGCCGCTCACCCGCGGTGATGACGTCACGTAACAAGCTGACACAAAACGCTATTTTCATAGCGACCACAATTTTATCCTGTTTCTAGTCAATCGACCGACAAGTCAATCATACAAAGTGTGTTTGTGTCAACTTATTCCTATCCTATAGCTAGGCACCCTATAGCTATTTTATTTAGTTTTACGCGTTAGGCAATTCTTTTCGGCCCGGGTCTGTACCGTCCGAGCATTCGTCTCGGCAGGGGTCCATGCTGTCCGTAACAGTCGTGCTCATTTATAAACAGGGGGCTCATGTGCTGCCCCCTAGAGTTCATGTACGCTTGCGATGTACCAAAAATGGTATAACGTTTTCCGGGGCAAGCTCTTAGACCATTATTACGCAAACAGAACACGTTGCTAAGAGCAGAACAAATTGAGCATGTTTTAGAGAACTGAGGCTTTAATGCGTGTCTCATTTGATTTCTGTTGGTTAGGGGGTGGGGGGGGGGATTGGGTTATGGATATGGGGTTTTTACACAAGTCTAGAATGAACAAAATTGTTTGTCAACAATCAAAAGCGCGATCAAAATAAGTAGTGTGTAGGGGAGAATAGGATAATCACGGACAATGGATAATTCCGAACACCTGAGTGTCTAACGTCGTACACCCCTCCGTGCTGTGCTAATCGACTGGTTCGGATGTGTCGGCCATCTTTACTGTCCATTCACAATTGCTATGACGCCAGGCCGCACACGTGTGCGAGGTTAAGAGTTTTAATACATTTTATTGCTATTTCTTATTATTTCGTGCCGTTATTGTTATAAAAAATAATTGTATTGGTATTTTTTATAATAACAGTAATGTTGTTTTGGCTAGAAATATATTTCAAGATTGTAGATCTGTGGTGAAAACTGATTAGGTACCAACCAACAACTGATTTGGAAATGGCACCATTAAAAGGTAAATTTCAAAGCGTCTTTAAATATAAAATTCTGTAGTTAATAATACATACATATATGACCAGAAACGTTCCCCTTTATCTCCATAACTGTAATAAAGACCAAATTTCACCGTTAATGCTTAAAACGACCCTCACAATTAATCTCAACTCGAAACGTGTTCCACTTCAGCGGCCGTTTATTGTAGAAACGCCTACTCTTAAAATACCTTTCGCTTAGCATCGTTAAGCTTGGCACGGTCTATGTATTACAGCCAGTATTCTGGCTTGGAGTTCTTGGGATAGTTTTTTTATAACCATTGTCATATCAATTCTGATACTTACCGGGTTACCCTTCACTAGCGTCTTTTGAGCATCGGTGGTTAGTCAGCGCTATAGAAAAGCGCAGTTGCGATAACAAAGTTGCGTCGAGCAGCAGCCATAGAGACGATCGGGAGATGCTAGTGTGGAGTGGCTCTTACATATTATTGGCATCCAACGGTAATCTTAGAGCATCACAATCTTAATGCTTACCCGGGTATGTCCTTAAACTACGTCCAAAAGAGGTATGGGCGCTGTGAATGCCATCTCGCTTTGTGTGGTAGGGAACAGAACAGCGGATGTCATTCCAGAAATAGAGCAGAGTCCAACTAGGGAAGTACTTCCACTTTACAGAAAACCGCAGCCAAATAACACTAGACCCTACTCATAGTGTAATGTTGTGTTCCTGTCGGTGAGTAAGGCTGCCAGAGCTTAACGAGGGTGCGGAGTGTTAGGGTCGGCAACGCGCATGTAACTCTGGAGTTGCAGGCGTACATATGCTACGGAGACTGCTTATCATAAGACGGCCCGTATGCTTGTTTGCCACAACGTAGGATAAAAAAAAAATTATCATTTATTTTCACCAGATAGTCGGCGGCCTATGCCGACCCTTTAAAAATCTTGAGGCTTATTTTGAATTTATAATAAACAGGTCAAGAGTTTAAGATTAAAATATTATGAATTTGATCTGGGTTTTTTTGATATGATATATCATTTCTTTAACCAGGAATGTTACTGTTGACAGCTGATGGATGTTGTCCACCCTACCCCGAGTTTTTGAAAAACCCCACACTAATCCTGAATGATATAGGATAGTTTTTGCCCAGGAAATCATCACTTAAGAGGGCGAAAAGCGGGGTGGAAATGAGATAATTGATGCATCGCCTGATAATTGATATAAGCATATGCTCATCGAATGATTACCATTACACTTTACTACTAAGTAACTAAGCAAATTTGTATGACGAATCAATTAATAGATTAGATAAAAAATAAGCTACCAAAATTACCAATTCCATGCAGATGTAGTCGTGGGCGAAAGATAGCGTTTTATAAATTTCCCTTGTTTCTGAAGTCAATGTACTGTGCTCTTTAACTGCCGCCGAGTTGCAAATAATTGCGAATTCCTTGGTCAACCCCCAACACCTTGGCTGCCTAGTTATTTATAATGAGGACGAGTTGGTACTTTGTCTTTCTTGCTTCTCCTTGAGAACAGGGAGCGGGTATATTTCTAAATACCGTTACTAGGTACTGTCATTTGTGTAGGCTGTTTACGTTATTAGATAAACACTTGACTACCATTGTTACCAAATCAAGGAGGAATCGCTCACCTAGGAGGAATCGCTGACTCCCGAGTCACAGGCTTAGACCTAGTTCGGGAGGCAGAGGCTCAACCCCACTACCTAAATGTGTTACAAACCTAATACACCTGTCTTACTCATAAATTTTACAATATGAATTGTAATGTAAGCAATAAAGATTATTTATTTATAGATTATTTAATTTATCAGGTTATCTTATTACCACAACATCCATTGTCCATAAGTAAAACCATAGTCACTATGGATTGTCATAATGATTGGAAACAACACACGGAAAATTATATCGATAAGTTGAACCGATTTGTTTTTAGACTTAAGCAACTCAGATTCATCACATCCCAAAAACCGCCCTTCTGGCTTTTCATAGTTACGTGATGTCAAATCTTAGGTATGGCCTAATATTGAGGAGCAAAAGTACAAACGTTTCATAAGTATTTCTGCTAGGACGGCGTCTAGTCGATCAACCCAAATATGCCCTTTACAGCACGATCTTCACCCATTCTTTCGAGGTGGCCCAGCCAACGGATATGATGTGATGTGGAGATAGATTTTTTTTTTCCGTAAATTAAAACATAAAAACCGAGTGCGAGTCGGACTCGCTCACCGAGGGTTCCGTACTTTTTAGTATTTGTTGTTATAGCGGCAACAAAATCTAATCATACACGTAATCTTGGGATTAGTTGTCAAGCGGACCCCAGGCTCTCATGAGCCGTGGCAAAATGCCGGGACAGCGCGAGGAAGAAAGAAAAAGTTGTTATAGCGGCAACAGAAATACATCATCTGTGAAAATTTCTACTTTCTAGCTATCACGGTTCATGAGATACAGCCTGGTGACAGACGGACGGACGGACGGACGGACGGATGGACAGCGGAGTCTTAGTAATAGGGTCCCGTTTTACCCTTTGGGTACGGAACCCTAATAATGAGTTTTCTTAAATTATATTTAAAGTTGTTTTAGTGTTAAGCACCATTTCTTAACACCATAATATTTTTGAACTAACCTTTATTAAAAATAAAAGCTAAAGTCGAACGAATTCCGTCTCAAGAAACTCAATGTTCGAAAAATCACAACCAATTTGAAGAGCCGAAAGCAATTTGTTTTTAAGTCAAGCCAAACAATGGGAAACAGGCAATTGATTTAATGGGTCCGTAACTCACAGAACACTTAGCTACTAGATGGCACATATTGACCGATTTCCGACAAACAGAACTTTAAAAAGGCTTTCCGTGTTTCAATTAAATTTTTACCTGAAGTCATCCAGAGGGCTATAAAATGACCGATGTTGTTATTTTGATAAATAAAAATTGCATTTCTCTTTGCAAGTTTTGACATCTGGCGGCTAAATTTATTATTGCATGTATATTGTAGGTTGACATAAATACCTTTTCTATTTTATTTTTTTGCGCCACTTTGTACAGCACGGATGGCTACCGTCTCCAATTCATTGCTCAAAGGTTAACTGGAAGAGAACCCTTAAAGGGATAAGTTCGCCTTTGTACTAATGATGAGTGTTTTATTCCCTGTTTTGTTTTCATTTCTGTACAATAAAGAGTACTACTAAATTAAACTTTTTCTATTTTAATATTACAGTTACTATTGAAACAGCAACATTTTTATTATTTTGTTCGATATGTATAGCGAAATGAAAATATTAAGGTATATTTTCCAAAACACCATTGTTTCAAAAAATGTTTTTATGTACCAACCCAGTATTTATTAGGAGGAAATACAGTCTCCATATATTAGTTCTCTCCTATTCATTTATTATGACAGATAAACAGCCACTTTTCAGTTTCGAACAAGTTCGCGGCCTACCACTAACGGGTCGATGCGAAAACAAACAACTGTCGGCCACCAGAGCGTGGTTAGTGAGGTGTTAGCGTATTTAGTGGCAAAATTGAACCCTTTGAATTATATTTACGCTCTTCTAACACCCGAAAGTAGGTAGCAAATTAGACAAGGATGACGTACAACAAGAAAAACATAAATTGAATTTGTAATATTCTCTATATCCGTGCTAACCACCCAACTTGCCCCGCCACTTAAAAGGGTATCAAAGCCAAAAGTGTTTTCTCTTTTTTTCATATAACGTTGTATTTTCGTTGATATATTTGAGCTTTACTGATTGTGGATTTATTTGGCACTTTGTAAAAGATGATTAAGTAAGATAATAATTATTTTTTGGCCGTCTTGATGATGATGAGTCTATATGACGTACTCTGTGCCGTACCCAAATTACAGCCTTCATAGACAGGAAGATTAGGGGCATTTTGTAGGAATTTTCGCCCTTTTAATAATTACAAATGGTTTTTTTCCACAAAGCCCCCATTTTGAGGCTTCCGCCTGTCTTCCATTTTGTAAGCCCGGTTCTGTCATTTTTATGGGTTTTTTGTTTTTCAATTAATGATAAACTGAAATCTGACGGTGGAAAAATTACGTGGTGTCGTGTATAGACGTTTCGTTCGAGCGCTTAAGTCATGGTGACGTCACTGACAGTTACAGTCAGTCGATGTTAGACCGGCGTCAGCGGCGGTCGTACCGCGGGATGTTTGTCGTTGCCGAACCGTTGGGAATACATTATATCGTATGATTTACTGAGGTAAATACAGTACATTACACATGGATTGAACATTTTTTGTCGTAATTTTTACTCTAAATATAAAGAAAATATTCCAAAAGCAATGAATATGGTATACTCAAACACACCTAACTTGTGTAGAAAAATGTTCGAAATTCAAATGTTCTATGGGAGATCAATTCTTTGCCCCTACATTTTTATTTGTCGCTTTTTTTACTGACAAAATGGCTGTGCCAGAGTATAACTCAGTATAGAATATTCAACCTAAGCAACAAAATATATTTCCAGGAATTCGGCAATAAAAAGAAAACTCATCGTGGGGTCGCTAAAATTTATTTTTATTAAGTACCTTAACCCTAAAATCGTCAGAAAACACGGAAAGGATCGATAGAAATGAGTGCCTTTCATCCCTTGGTTAACAATCTATTATAGTGTAACTCTTTTCTGCTTGAGGCAGTGTAGTTAGGAAGACTGTCTACTCCAAGCATTAAAAGCTGTTTTTATATTATCGAAGCTATTTTTTCTGTCAAGAACGCAAATACACCAAAGTGAAACTCGAAGTTTTATAATATCTTATCGCTAAAGTAACACATAAAGACGGGTGTTTTTTATGAAAACTTGAGTTTAAGCAGATATAACAAAACACGGGTACATTATTTTTTCCTGTTCTCAAACAAGCCATTAACTAGCAAGTTGCTCGAGCATCACTTTCTATAGAAGTTAGAAGATTTAGTAACTTTTTAGTACTTCGGAGGACAATTTCTCCCAATAGGTTGAGTTTGGGCAGCTAAAAAAAAATACGTGTCTGTTATTTTAGACTACTCTATAACATATATAAATATAAATCAAATCGGAACCGGACAGTTGGGTACCTTTCCTTGTTAGCTATATATTTTAACACTGGATTATTAACAATAAATATTAATATATAGTTGGTCAAACCAATTTGTCAGTAAATAAGAACAAAAAAAACTATACTCATCCTTTTCTTTTGGATGCTAGTACTAGTGTAAGACAAAGATAGTATGACTCCCTCTGTCTATGTTTGAAATGAGATAGCCCTTTGACAAACTATAGTTTCGATTGCTGAAAAAACTAAAATCTGGGTGCGTAGAAAAGATGCCAATCGTTAACGCTCCGTAGCGAAACAACTGTTTCTGAACGATTGGCGTCTTGTACGCACCCTAAGAAGATTAGAAAGTCAGGTATCAAATCAGATTCATCGATTTCAGGTATTCGTTCGGCGTATTTTATGAGATCCTTCCTGTTAATATCGAAAGTGCTCGCCATAAGAACATCGGGTTAATAAATTACAGGATATTTTATTTATCATGTGCTATGCAGATGATACGGCACTTTAAGCGGTTTTCAAAGAGCCCAGTCAATATATAGTTGCGTGGAACGTGAAATAATTGTTTTTTAAATACAGGATATTGTAAGTTATATTTATAAAATCTAGTAGTCAGATTATTTTGTCAATCAACACTCAGCAAGGCAAAGTGTATCTTTTGTTACTAATGTTTTGTTGAAGTTTTAATTATTTCTACTAATTAACCTTCCCCGGAAAAAAATGAAATACGTTTATACACGCGACGGGAAGAAGTTGATATTAAATTGAAAAATGTTGGACCTTATGTAATTCTATTTTAAGTTCAAATTTCTTCACTTTTATATATGTTAAGTTATCAAGTTACCGAATCGTACCGAAATAATGTTTGAAAAATACCTATATTAATATTTCGCCATGCTAGCAGACTGTATCATTTTAATGGAATATTTTTAGATAAACACTGAATAATACTTAAGCTAAGTAGGTAGTTTATTTTAATCTTTATTCATATAAAGCACTTCATAACATCTAACATAGAAAAAGCGCAACCCTTCAACGTCATAAAACTTAGGTCATTATGGCGTTATCGCGCAAGGAATCTGAATATAGCGCTTAGGGCACCAAGTTATGAGCAAAGAATAATAAAGCTTAGAACCTACTAGCAAACGTTTTTCTTACAATTGGAATTTGGAATTTCATGAGGATAGTAGACGGCCGCTTCTAATTTATACTAAACTTTCTTCATTCCAAATTTTATCTCAATCGGTTCAGTCGTTTAAGAGAAAAGTATATCACCTACTCGCCCATGCAAAAAGCGAATATGTTTTCCCACTTTTTAATATTGTAATTATGAAAAGTTTATGGATTTTCCTTTTTTTTAATTTGCAAGCGTGAAGAGGTAACGGACAGACAGACAGAGTTACTTACTATCTAAAATTATTTGATAATTATTTGGGTGCAAAGGACTATTTTAACTTGACTGTAATACAAAAATATATAAAGATTAAAATATTAATGTCTCCGGTTACCGCCATGACATAAAACTTTTTAGACTGATTAAATGTCGTATAATGAATTGGCTGAGTGACAGAAAAAATTATACTCACTTCTGTCAAAAATACAATGTGCAAAACTACCCAAATACAGAAATATTGCACGAAAGGAGTTCTATAATTTATAGAATAATTTATTATAGAGTATAAATTACTCGTATTTTGACTTCACCATTTAACAATTAGTCATTTTAATGAGAATTTACTAGGCTTTAATACTCCTAGATTACATGGCCATAATTTTAGACAAGTGGCGACGCAATTTCGCAGCAATAGAGGAGGTCTTTAAAGCAGGCACATTGTATTGAGAGTGTGAGGTATGAGCGAAGAGTTAATGTCATTCATCTATCTTACTAAATAAGATAAGATGAGTTACGAGTACTAGACAACCTATTATAGCGAGTATATATTATGTACAACGAGCATAGCGAGTACAACCTATTATGACGACCGGTTTGGTCTAGTGGGTAGTGACCCTGCTTACGAAGCTGATGGTCCCGGGTTAAAATCCTGGTAAGGGCATTTATTTGTGTGATGAGCATGGATATTTGTTCCTGAGTCATGGGTGTTTTCTATATATTTATAAATATTTATATATTATTTATATCGTTGTCTAAGGACCCTCAACACAAGCCTTATTGAGCTTACTGTGGGACTTAGTCAATTTGTGTAATAATTTCCTATAATATTTATTTATTTATTTATATTTATATGTATAATATTTTGTATACCTTGTCTCGCATTTATGTATTTAAACTTTATTGCACAAACAAAGAAACATGTACAAATGGCGGACTTAATGCCAAAAGGCATTCTCTACCAGTCAACCATTGGGTCAAACAGAGTCATATATGTTGGTGCAGAAGATATTCATAAATTATTTAACCGAAAAACGAAATATTACACATACATTTAAAACATAATAAAAATAAACATACAACATATGACCAAATACTATTACCTACTTATTATATGATATACTAAAGATAAACTAATACATATTACTACATGCTTATATATACAAAATGGAGAACATTATTTAAATTCTTCTGACAGAAGATGCTTGCGGCGTAGTTGCTTAAAAAACAGGTTTGCTTGGGGCTTGTCGAATCGAAAGAGGGAGGGAATTCCAGAGATGAATTGCTTCAACGGCTTACATTCATCTAAAATGTACAAGATTGCTTGAGAATCAAAAGCATTATGAAAATCAAAATGATGTCAAGTGTCATTGGCATTATTGAATTTAGAATTAATCTTCTTCCTCGCGTTGTCCCGGCATTTTGCCACGGCTCATGGGAACCTGGGGTCCGCTTGACAACTAATCCCAAGATTTGGCGTAGGCACTAGTTTTTACGAAAGCGACTGCCATCTGACCTTCCAACCCAGAGGGTAAACTAGGCCTTGTTGGGATTAGTCCGGTTTCCTCACGATGTTTTCCTTCACCGAAAAGCGACTGGTAAATATCAAATGATATTTCGTACATAAGTTCCGAAAAACTCATTGGTACGAGCCCGGGTTTGAACCCGCGACCTCCGGATTGCAAGTCGCACGCTCTTACCGCTAGGCCATCAGCGCTTTGTATTAGAGAATTAATAGTTGTACGATTGAGCAAATTATTTTTCACTAGACTTGCTCGAAAAAGATCTTATTTCATGCAGGTGCATTGAAAGACAAAGGCCTATATTGTTCTACGGGAGTTATGGATTGTGAAAAAAAATCTATAGCTCCCTGGGGACTTATAGCTTTTTTAGGGTTCCGTACCCAAACGGTCAAACGGGACCCTATTACTGAGACTCCGCTGTCCGTCCGTCCGTCCGTCTATCACCAGGCTCTCATGAACCGTGATAGTCAGCCAGTTGAAATTTCTACAGATTATGTATTTCTGTTGCTATAACAACAAATACTAAAAACAGAATAAAATAAATATTTATTTCCAATCTCGAGGTTCTCATCCAATCACCGAAGTTAAGCAACGTCGGGCGGGGTTAGTACTTGGATGGGTGACCGTTTTTATAGATAATGGTACGGAACCCATCCTGTGGAAGTTCGACTCGCACTTGGACGGTTTTTATTTGATTATTTTACTAATTCATACAAAACAAGTAGCGTAAATGAGTTTTACTTTTAAAATACTGACGTTTATAATTTAATATTTTTATTGTTTAATTTGATTCTTATGAGAATAAATGATCTTAAACCTAATAGCCGTTTAAAATAATTTTACAGAATTTTCAATCGTCGCTGAATGCCGGATAGGCATTCGATACCTAATCTGTTTACCTAACCAGTTTATAAATTATCTGTGAACCAAATTACATAGAAACTCGTTAAGCTTACATTAACTTTTGCGTGACAGAGAAACAACATGCATTTAAGGTGCCGTAGGTTCAGAAAACTGATTGTTTGACAAATCGTACTGCTTTTTTTATATAACAATACGGTTGGCAAAAATTTAATTAGCAATATTTAGGATTTTTCTAGGGACTTCAGCGAATTTTTGACTTTGGCTCAACACACACTTTAAAAAATTGTCACAATTAATACACAAAAGCTAAAATTATAAAAATTACTTTTAAAAATGCACACTTTTTGTATGTGTATTTCACGTCCACCTCGTTAGATTTTAAAATCGTTTTTTTCGTAATCAGCGACCCGATAAACCATAGAAATAATACCCATTTTGATTTTTATACTTAGTACCATATTTCCCCCTTTTAGGGGTTGAATTCTCAAAAACCTGAAACACGTGTTTACTCATTTATTGTTAGGAATACTCTTGTAAAGTTTCGAATAAAATAGTCTAACTTATCTTGTTTCCCCATACAAATTTTGGACCCTCATTTCACTCCCTTAGGGGGTGAATTTTGAAAAATCCTTTCTTAGTGCATCCCCAGATCTTCTAAAGAACCTACGTGCCAAATTTGGAATCTCTAGAACCAGCGGTTTAGGCTGTGCGTTGATATGTCAGTCAGTCAGTCAGATAGTCAGTTCTTCTTTTATATATTTAGTAGAAGAATATTAAAAAGGCAAAAAAGTACAGAACTCATGTAAAAAAATACTAGGGCCAAAATCCAGAGATAAAAAATGTCGAAAAGAAATGTATGGAAAAATTACCACTACCGGTTCTTCTTAATGATGGCCATTATTTGTGGATTATGAAGTCACATAGAGGGTGTTTATGATATGCGTGTAGATAAAAAAATTATATTCGAACAGTAAAATAATTATATTCCTTTGCATAATATCCTTCACGTCATTCATAACAGCAGAACAAAGGTTCCGAAACGTCTATTCCAACACGAAACGCAATCTGCAAGGAGTGTTCAGTTTTAATTATTTTCAAACATTCGCGCCACTTTGCAGCGAAATTGTGAGCGCGACCACTACTTGTATTGTTAAGTAATGCTGGGGGTATATTGAGCGCGCAATATATCTAAATAATAATAATAAATAAATAAATATTATAGGACATTATTATACAAATCGACTAAGTCCCACAGTAAGCTCAATAAGGCTTGTGTTGAGGGTACTTAGACAACGATATATATAATATATAAATATTTATAAATACTTAAATACATAGAAAACACCCATGACTCAGGAACAAATATCCATGCTCATCACACGAATAAATGCCCTTACCAGGATTTGAACCCGGGACCATCAGCTTCGCTAAATACTTTAAAATACCTCTTTGTTAATTCTATAAGCATAATATCCCGGACAGACGGAGCAATTTAGGGTTTGACAATAGTGCAAAGGCAAATGAAAGTTGAAAATCAAGCAAATATGTCTGCATTATTATTTATTAGATTTGCAGACATATCTGCTTGATTTCCAACTTTCATTTGCCTTTGCACTATTGTCAAATCCTAAATTGCTTCGTCTGTCCGGGTATGTTTATAAGTTACACTGTGCTCAGGAAAAAGTATAACGCCTTGATTTTTAAATCTGTATCATAATTACATACATATGTCATAATGTGTTAAAGTAAGAATATGTATACCTACCTATACATGTTCCATATTTATGGTCGTGATTGTAGTCGCATTTAAATTAAGTACCCAATAAAACAAACCTGAAACTGAAGTGGCAGTAGGCTGGGCATGTGGCCGGTAAAGACAGCTCATGATGAAAGAGGCTGGTTGAGTGGAGACCTTGGGGAGAATCATGCCCATCTTGGAAGCCAAAAACGAGTACAAAATGAGTACAAGGGTCACAAAACAGCAGAATCGCAAAAATTCAAGAAAACCTACACATTGTAAATGGCTTTGAAGAAAAAGAAGAAATGCCATCTCCCTCAAGCTACTTCCCAAACTTGTGGATGTTTGAAGGCCCTGTGCGCCCCACGCCGTTTCTCAAGTATTTAATTGACGACTCCTTTACTTCGTATTCTTGCAGTTTTATCAGAAATTTCATTTTACGTTTGGACTAAACAAGAAATTTGAAACAGAATAAGGTATTCTTGTTGTATTATTACTTTTAACAAGTATAATGTAAATTTATTTTTTATTAAATGAATTATTGGAACGATACAACTCGGGGATAACAACATAATACATATAAAACTTAAAATCTAAATCTAAAAATAAATAAAACTAATCTTAAAATAAATAATTAAAAACTATCCCCCTGCGGCATGGTGCCGTAGATGCTGGCAGCATTTCCTCGTTGTATCGCAATACTTATTCTCTGTGCGAGGAAGCTGCCAGCTCTACGATCACCGGTAGCGTCTTCTATTTTTTTGGCTAAATCCTTAAATAGTGTAGATGCATTCGGACCCCACGGGCCAAGGGTCTCGACGCCAAAAGGTACGAAATCGTATTCGGGGCCGAGACCCCTATATTTGATCTTTTTTAATTTTTCGGCCGCCTCTGCCGCCGCGCCGGGTTTAAAATTGTATTTACCAATTCAAGAGAAGCAAATAAATAGGTAATAGATAAGTGCTAAGAAATTACAGTAATTAGGTAACCGTATACCAAAATGTTATTTACTTGCCAACATACAATTATATATATCAATATAAACATACTTAATCATTATTTACACATAACAGCCTCATAGCCTATAGTAGTAGTACTAGTAAACTCTTTATTGTACAAACACACACAATAAAAGGGACTTACAATTAGGAAAAAGCTAAGTACAAAAGGGAACTTATCCCTTCAAGGGATCTCTTCCAGTTAACCTTTGAGTAGATGATAGGAGAGAGTGAGAAGAGGGTGACAAATGCAGCAACATGTACAACAAGGTACCAGAAAGTAGAGGATAATATATGGAGAATACATACAAAATTTAATGGATTAACATAAATATATTACACAAAAAAAGTAATAGGGGAAATTAAGCTAAAAAAAGAATGAAAAAAGTGGTAAATAATTAGTAATTATGCACTAGGAACACAAGTAAAGAAAAAATATTTAGCAGACAGACAACCACAGCTTCTAACGAAGCGAAAGCGATAGTCGGTAGTGACGCTGCTGCCTAACGAAGCAGGTCACCCATTCGCATCCCGGTAAGGGAATTTAATTGTGTGTTTATTGAGAATATTCATTTGTTCCTAAATTATGGATGTTATCTACGTATCTATCTTTATAAGTATGTATATCGACGCTTAGTATCCATAGATAAATCTGCTTAGTTTGGAGCTAGGCCGATTTATGTGAGTCATCATTCGCTTGCCCTTATCCCATTCATTTGGAGTCGGCGCAGCATGTCTTTTCCTTCCATATCTTTCTGTCACCCGTCATCTCATCGTTCACTCGCGTTCGTTTCAAGTCATCTCTCACACAATCCATCCACCGTTTCCTAGGTTTTCCTCTGCCGTTCCATCCCTCCACATTCATTCGTAATACCTTTCTCGTCACATGACTTTCATCCCTCCGCATCACATGCCCATACCACGCTAGGCGATTCGCTCTTACTTTTTCTATTATGGGTGCAACTTTCAGACTTCTTCTTAAATACTCACACATCTATCTTAACATTCTCATGAGTATCCCCAGATATTTGTTGGCTTAATCATATATAATTCTTACTTAAAATATTGAATTGCAATCAATTAATAGAGGCAGATAGCAGTCTTATCACTAAAAAGCTGTTCCAGACATCTTAGGATTGGTTTTGGCTTTAAAAAGATTTAATCAAGTCTTTTTCAAGATTTTATTCCTAAACTTATAACAGATAAAAGATTCGCTATTACAAGATCGAATTAATTTATAGTAGAAGTCAAAGTTCTGCTATTATCAGCCATTGGGGTAATTCATGGCCAGGTCGTTAAGAACACCCATTCTTGGTGCGTTATTCCGAACGCTCGGACAAGAACTACCATACTCGTATGGTATAACTAGATTGCACATAACCATAACATTACCTTTAGGGCCTACGCTAGCTGACGCGGGTGCACGGAGTGGACGAGCGGGTTAACGAAAAATAGTATGAGCAACGCTAACTGAAGCGGACGCGTGCGGCGGATTTCACCTACAAATAGCACCCGCGTGCGTGCGCACGCGGCGCGCGTCCGCGTCAGCTAGCGTAGGCCCTTAGAAGTAAGAACGAAAATATCCGATACGACATTCAAGCGTTGATTGAGAAACTTTTTGCTGGACAACCCATTATATTCAATATGCTTATTAAAAAACATTCAAATATACAAAAAAAGTATTTTAAAGTCTAAATTTGTTGTTTTTAAGCCTGTTTAATTTTGCATATATTTTACTAGGGACTTTTTCAAAACCACTAATATTTATTGGACTACATCTAATAATAATATATTTACCAAAAATATATAAAAAAAAGATTTTCCACAATTATGACTAAGGCGCTATTTTGAATTTTTAAATTTTTGAATTTTGAATTTTGAGCTAAAATTCGCGATAAAAAAGCTTGTTACCCCCAAAACTACTTATGTATTTCACATTTTGTCAGAACTCCGTCTACACTAGCGCCCCTAGCGATGAAATTCATTATTACATTTTATACATTTTGTGTACAAAATGGATTCCCATGGAATTTTCATGCATTGAGTGCATTTTTCTGTATTATATGACTAATTATAATAGCCACAGGAACAAAGGATCTGCGTATTTAATTCGCCAACATTCGGCAAGCGATCGAAAAACACGGCCCGATACTGCCTTATCTCGACGGAGGGATTACTCCGGGAATAGACCCTCGGCACTTTTTCATATTTATTCGACAACTTTCTATTTTCGCTCTATGTAAAGGTGTTCCCTAAATTGGATGCTGGGACATGTTGATAAGGACTTCTAAAGTAACGGGAAATGGTATTGGAACTCGGGGGAATTAGAACTTCTTAAATTTTCCTTTAGATCCATCCGGAAATGAGGATTTAGAAGGCGTAAGCATATTTTTAGTTGAAGTTGTACAGTCACGGACTTTAATTGTTGAGCCATTCAGAAATCAGAAATTATTTATTTGCATCGATACAGTATTGTGGGATTTTACAATACAGTTTTACAGTTCATGTATCTTGCATGCAAGCGTGCAAATACATAATCAGTAAAATTATAAAAAATAAATTGAAATGAATATAAAATGTCAAATCGAAATAATTGAAAAAGTTAACATAATACTTCCTTGTCGTATCCTCATGGCTGAGGGACGTGATGACTGTGAACACTCTTCATCAGTGCTCTCCAAGCCGCTCTATCTAGGGCCCGGTGCATGTTAGCCTGAAATGTGTTTTTTGTGTCTGAAGTTATTCTGTCCGCCCAACGCATGGCCATACGTCCATCCCTACGCTTCCTTGACACACAACCTTCCTTGACTTGATATCACAAGTAATACAATTGTATAACTAAATATCACTAATTTGAATACTGTTGGTATTCGGGATACGACTTTACGCTGTAAAAACAACGCTCTAAGAGCCAGTTTGTAAGACTGCGCTTAAAGGCGTTTCCCTCCAGCAGCTTTAGTTCCTCCGGGAGATGATTATATAATAATAATAATTCAGCCTATATATGTCCCACTGCTGGGCACAGGCCTCCTCTCATGCGCGAGAGGGCTCGGGCTATAGTCCCCACGCTAGCCCAATGCGGATTGGGGACTTCACATACACCTTTGAATTTCTTCGTAGATGATTATATACAACGTTGCAAATATTAAAAACGCTATTGTTTAGTTTACATTGGATATGTCATAACACTCATGATTTTAATATTGTAACCAAATCGGCTTGAACCTTAGATGGATTGACAGTTAAAATCTGTAACCATACCAACAACGGTAATTATGTGTTAAATTAAAATCATCAAAGGTCAAGTGGAGTTTAAGAAACATAGTTTATCTTGGGGCAAAGAGGAAAGTCCTACGTAAGTATTTTTGAGATTCAGATTCAGATTTATTTATCACACAACATACAATTGCATTACAAATTAAGTATAGTACTTTATTCGATGGAAACAAGAAGAAGAATGCACACCAACAGAATGTAAAAAAGAACATTAAACAACAATAAAACAATATAATTCAAAAATCTAAAATAAGTATAAAAAGTAAACATTTTCTAAAAAGGTGCGTCGCCCACAACATTCATGTCAATTTATATGAATCTACATTGTGCTCGTCAAAAAAATCTATTAATGAGTTAATGACATTATAGTCCAGAAGTAATCCATCCAGAATTTAATATTGTTTATGCATTACTTTTATTACATACTTTTATCATTTACTTAATTTAATGTTTAATATCTTTAAGTATCTTTGATTATATTTACTTTACAAGTGTTTCTTTTGTCCCCTAGTTTCTATTACTTCACCAAACTAGACATCTGAGATGTAGCGTTATTGGCAACGGCTGTGTAGTTACCGATTTCCCCTCAAAATACTCGTTCCCAGATAGATAGGTACCTAAACTTCAGTATTAATACAGAAACAACCATTGTTTTCCCCCGATAGCTGTCATGGACAACTCAAAGTTTGGAACTTAGACGTTTGCCTGATTATGCTCGACGAGCATTGTTGTTTTAAGTTTTGATCAAAATGTGGCCTTTGTTGTGGTTATCGGAAAATAATAATTATATAAAATGTTTTTGATAATATTTTCCGTAATAGAAAGGAGAATACTGATAAGCTGGTTGTAGCAGGTTTACAGAAAAACAATCTAGAATAAGCTTGTAAACCTTAAAAAGTGCAGCAGCGAATTCATGGTCGCATTTTATCACCTGTCATATCATGCGTCACTTTCGCACTTACGTACTTGTTAGAACGTGACAGGCATGGTGACAAATGATAAAGAGCTGACCATCTTAGTCCTATTGATGTCGCTAGTGACGTTGTTACAGTTGCAATGGTTAAATTCGCGGTGAATGATGTATGGTCACTAGCACCGATGCCACGCCTTTGGATGCGTTGGACTGGACCGGCGATCCAAAGACATTGGTTCGTTGATTTATTCATTGTGATTGACATTAGTATATAAAATTTATAGATTTTAATGTGGTGATACGTTTCACAATTAAAAAGGAAAAAATCTAGACCTTTGAAAATCACCAACCCTGGTGAGCTATGAATACTGCTCCAAGAATGCTTATAAGTTTAATGGCGTATGCTGTAAAAATAGGTTGGATAGCTTGCTACTTTCATGTAATGATTGTAATATTTCTGCTAGTTTGCAAAAATAATCTTGCCTGTAGGTGTTTTTACAAACTTTTATTCAGTTTCACCTGTCACGTTGTCTGGCTGTAATCAAATCTTTCAAGTTAAATTTAACCCACTCTCCGGTTTCGGATTGAGCTGAAATTTTGCACGCATATTGGATGACAATGCAATATTATGATACCCATCGAGCGAATCTGATGATGACAGAAGGTGGCCATTGGAACCCACTTTGTGATAAAATTGTGTGTGTTTTGTAAGAATTGTCTAGTTGAGTACTAGTTGTCTGTTAAAAGCTTTAATCAAGAATGAAATATTTGAAAAAAAAAACTTAATTTGGATAGAAAATAAGCTACCTAGGTACGTTTTCTATAGTTACCTACATCAAAACCATACTTACATACCTGCAAATCATCAGTGCTGACGATAGCAGTTTCCATTAACTTGCATTGCAGCACACTGTTTGGTAGTGCTTTCACCAGATTCTCATGGACATCTCAGTAATGTTTTGTGTATTACGCGGTGTTGTCAAGGGAACAAAAGCGTTTGAAGTTTCAAACATTTAATTCTCATCCTCTAAGAGGTTCAAGCGCTCTTTTTAAGCCAGTGAAACGTTTACAGCGTCATCATAACGATTATGATTAAGGTAATATTAGTTGGATTATGAGAATTATTTAAAAAATCCATTATATTGTATATTCTTTTTAAATCTTCTTTTATTTTGCTGACAGGCATTTAAAGTTCTGCAATCTATTTACTTTCTGGTTTAGCCTACTTTCACTTTTACCTTTATCCTAAAACAATATTTTATTCAAATTTCGAACACAACTTTAAAAGATTCAGCTCGTTATCAGCAGGCAGCCGCCACTAATTGCCTTATGATTCAATAAGTTCGCTAACGCCCGTTTCATGGCTGGTTTGTTTGCATAATTCTTTTGTTGAACGGTAATCCGTTTAATTTTTGAATTAAGAATGCTTTGTGCGGAATGAACATCTGAAGCTGATGCTATGAAACAAAAATAAGGTAACTGCGCTAAAGAAGGACCATAGTTATTTTCATTTTTCACCCCCGACGCAAAAAGAGCGGTGTTATATGTTTGACACCAATGTCTGTCTGTATTTTTCTGTGTGGTCCGTACCGAACGGATGGACCGACGTCGATTAATGTTTAATAGAAATCAATCTAGCAGTTTGAGGAGTATCAGCTCTATCCAAAACGATGTATCGTATAGCGTAGGCATATAGCGTTGTTAAGGTTTTCCATTAATAATTATGCTTAATATCAATTTGCAGTTTTTTCCATGGTACTAGCGAACGTGAATGCAAACTTTGTACACACTCACACTTATAAAATAATAAAATTTTGAGAAAAGGCAAGTTTAAGTACTGGACCTTCTTTGAAGGCAAGGAGCGTTTTAATATATAAATACGTAATTTTTTAAAATTCTGATGGAAATTGGCAAATAAAACTTGCTGTTTTTACTAGCTTAACTTTCCCTGTTAGTAGGTATGTAAGTTAGTGTAACTTAGCTAAATTTAACCCACTTCCCGATTTCTGACTGAGCTGAAAAGTTGCATACATATGTCAGTCAGATGACAGTGCAATATTATTGTACCACCGAGCTGATCTGATGATGGAGACAGGAGGATGCCATGGGAACTCTGTGATAAAACAACGTATACTAATTGTGTTTGAGGTTGTTAAAATTATCCCAATAAACTTTTAGCAACAAAACTTTTAGCAAAAATAAAATGTTAGCCAAAAACGTACTTATTGTTATTATTAAATGAGTAGGTACTTATAAATAATTGGTTCTTTTAAACGACAAATTTCTGGTGAAATCTGTACGCATTCCAATATGAAACAAAACTGATGCCAACCAGAGGTCACGAGTTTTGCCATTACAATCACGTTTAACACGTAATATTCGTATGTTGGCACTCCACACACAGCAAACACTAAACACACAAAGTGTTGACATTGTACATTACATAGATTTCGACTTATATTTAATGTGTTTTCATTCCTATTGTGCCATGAAACGCGCCACGCTCCATATTTTAGTGAAAGCTAGAGTGGGTTGTGCTCTAAGCTGGTGTTGATTTAAAGAAGTACTTTAAAGGACTTTAAAGAACATCAAGCAAAATAGGGTTATGTAAGCAAATATGAATACCTATTTCAATGTTATCTAAAATGTATCAAATTTGGCACAACCACGGAATTAAATTGTTAAGCCAGTTTGTTTATCAATACTAACGGTATTAAATGTCAATGTAAAGTAAATACTAACCCCCTTATTCATAAACGTCTACTAAAATTAACAAGCCGCTATTAATCGTTTGTCCCTTTCCGACGTACTGGTATGATGGAAAGGGACAAACGATTATTAGCGGCTTGACAACTTTAGTAGACGTTTATGAATAAGGGGATTAATCGTTAAACAATGTACGAGTAAGTACATGACTGTAATAATGTACATATTTTGCAGTGAGTACCTACCTACCTAGGCATACTCGTACATCAATTTTTACATACGATTAACTTATAGTATGATGGCAAAAAGACTTCGTCACTCAAGCGTTATCTGTGGTAGCGGCAACTGGTGCGAAGTGGCGCGATAGGGCGGAGTGGCGCTCTCTTGTGTCAGAGGCCAAGATCCTGTTTGGGTCACTGAGCCAGTGAAGTAAGTATGATGGCAAAAGTGTTTTAACAAATATTTTTATCGAAGTAATTTATCAAAAAGAAAAGAGCGTTTGAGGGAAAACCGACAGCACGCCACCCGGCCGGTCGACCTAGCTATCCATGGGCGGATGTAGTGAACACGGATCTACGCGAGCTCCAGGTTGAAGACTGGCGAAAATCTGCACAGGACCGGGATCAGTGGCGTGAGTGGCGAGCAGTAGTGTTGGAGGCCAAGACACACTTTGGGTCGCTGCGCCAGAGGAGTACCTAAGTAATTTATCAAAGTTCTTAAATGCATGGAGCTCATGTTTGGACTGTAGGAAATATTAATTTTTATGTATAAATTAACAAAGAAACATGAAACCTATATTTATTTATTTTATTTAAACTTTATTGCACACATAAAGAAAAATGTACAAATGGCGAACTTAATGCCAAAAGGCATTCTCTACCAGTCAACCATTGGGTCAAACAGAGACATTTGTGTATGTTGGTGCAGGAAAAAATAATAACAAATAATAAGGAAAAAATTAAACGTGAAGTCAAATAATATCAAAAATATATAAATAGTTAAATACTACTACTTATATAATGTATAAAAGATAGACTAATACATATAATTATGTACATATACATGATGGTGAACCTTATTTAAGTTCTTCTGACAGAAGATGCTTGCGAAGTAGTCGTTTGAAAACGGGTTTGCTTGGGGCTATATGTTAAGGTGAAGGGGTAATGCGCTATGCCGTCCAAGTGCCTACCTTTAATATATGACAAACTGCTTATAAGAGTACTAGAGACTACTAATAATAAGTATTCTTCTAAATAAAACTGCAAGCTACTAAGCTTAGAATAAATTTAAAAGTGGAAAAATTACTGTCTTGGGTGAGCCTTAAACTCACGGCCTCTGGATCGATTCTTTTTTTTTTTTTTATACCACGACGGTGGCAAACAAGCATACGGCCCGCCTGATGGTAAGCAGTCACCGTAGCCTATGGACGCCTGCAACACCAGAGGCATCACATGCGCGTTGCCGACCCTATAAAAACCTGTACACTCCTTTTTTGAAGAACCCCATACTGTAGCCCCTCGGGAAAACCTCGGCAGGAAGCTCATTCCACAGCCGAAGCGTTCGCGGGAGGAAATTCCTCTTAAACCGCACAGTACGCGACCATTTAGGTTCTAGGGTGTGAGGATGAACACCCTGCCGATGGCGAGCGGTGCGGTGATAGAAAGCGGCCGTTGGCATCATGCATACTCCAGCGCTGGTGAATTTCCAATATGACTTGTAACTCCGGTAGCCGTCTAAGAAGTGTAGCGTTCTTACGGTAGATGTCGCTAGAGTGACCCATATGGTGGAAAATTTTCTGCCTATGGATGAGGTCTTGGTGGCTCAGATGGCAGAGCGCTGGAGTATCGATCTAGAGGCCGTGAGTTCAAGTCTCACCCAAGACAGTAATTTTTCTACTTTCAAATTTATTCTAAGCTTTATAGCATCGTTCGAGACCGTTTCTGCTTGTTAAAAAAAAATGCAGGCTACTAGTAATATTACTAGTATTCTATGAGCAGTTTTCGATATACTAAAGGCAGACGCGGACTTAGACAGCATGGCGCACTTCGCTCCCCTCACAGAAATTAATATTTATATAATATCTGACAGAAAAATACAATAAATCGCCATAAGGTAGGGTCTAAGAGGGAATAGTGGCTGGGTATAAAATAGCCGGGTACAGTGGCTCAAGCCGTATGACGTAGGTATATAAATACCTACGCGTATATGGCTTGAGCCTCTGATCTCCTTGCTCTTTGAGCCTATGTATAAAAGCCGCCATATTGCTGACACGAAATATTCATATTCATATTCCTTTGTCAATAAAATTACAAATGTTACATGTCAAGTTCTTTTTCTATCAGTGCTCTTCTACGGCTGCGAAACTTGGACTCTGAATAAAGCGATGGAAAAGAAAATAGACGCATTCTAAATGTGGCTATGTAGGCGCATGCTAAAAATATCCTGGACCGATAGAGTTACGAATGTGGAAGTACTTAAAAGAATGGAAAAAAAGTTGGAGGTTTTGGTTACGGTGAAAAAAAGGAAAATATCTTATTTTGGACATATATACAGAAATGACAAATATAATATACTACAACTAATATTGGGAGGAAAAATTGATGGCAAGAGGGGAAGGGGAAGAAGGAGGTTCATCTGGCTTGACAATATTAAGAAATGGACGAACGTGAATAACGCAGCCATACTGGCATGAATGGCCAAGAGCAGAAGAGAGATGGCAAAGGTGGTCGCCGACGTCCGTTAGGGCATGGCAAATAAAGAAGAAGAACAAGTCAAAAGGGTAATACAACATACAATTAGGTCAATAAATAGGTAATATCATACGTTAACGCATTATGACATCCCTAGGGCAAAAGTAAGAAATGCCTCAGATCACATGTGGCTTTCTTATTTACTAATCTAAGGTTTCTTTATTTACTAGCCGGTGTGTATGCTATTATGTTATTCAACGGAGCCCTAAAACGGCATTTTTGTTTGGCGCAGGACCGAAACTTAACGCTTTTCAGCCGGAGGGCCGAAAAATAAAACTGTATCCACTAGAGAATTATTTAGTTACCCTTTTTTCTACTTAAAATCGCTATTTCGAGAGCGCCTAAGTGTTTCTTACATTTATTATTTACGTTACGTATACAAAAGACACTTTTGCACAAAAGATCCCTATGGGTCGAAGTGTCCGCAAGAACCCCCGAAAATCATCATGATCATACGTTACGAATAAGGGTATTGAAAAGTTTTATTGTCCGTCCAACTTTTCGGCAAACATGTCTCGTGCAAAATAATATTGAGACATATGAATTTTTCGCTCAGGCCTCTGGGATCGTTTGTGTATTGGTTATTCTACCCTTCTCATATGTATGCTCCTTAGGGATGTCAACTGTTTCGTCTTAGGAATAAGTCTAGTAAGATTATGTTTAATTTTATACAATTTATTATGCTTTAGATGCTGGCATATGGGATTTAGGTTAATAGAAATAAGAAAGAAAGAAAACAAATGCATTTATTTAACGCAACAACTATTACATATGGAAAAAGAAGACAAATACTTTTGAATGATAATTTTTCATTCTTTGTTACTTGGAAAGCCCTTACACCTCCAAATCTTATTAATGGGTATTATTATATTTCTCAGACCATGGGGACCTTATACATCTCCAAACTTAATGTATTAACCGATACGTCTCTGTAATATTGTATTACATACTTGGCTTTTTGTATACATGAAAGTTATGTATTCTGTAGGATTAGTTTATGAGACTGCTAGCTTAACAGTCTAGACGCTATTTATTTATTTAGTATACATTTCATTTTGACACTTGGAGAGACTTTACACCTCCAAATATGATCATGAAACATCTCCAGATTTTATGTATTTTTAACCATAGGGACTATAGATCTCTGTTATAAGGTAGTAATTATTTATTTAAAGATTATTATAATGTAATATTTACTCAGGTATTGGCTGTTTTATTTATAAATATTGTTATGTATTTTTCATGTCACTATAGTTATGATGTTACTATAAATGTTGTATTGACTTGTAAAACAGCCCTTGAAGTCTACTTGCAGAAAAAAAATTTGAATTCTAAATTTTGAATTTCATACAGACATAATTAAAAACATTGGACGCTAAAATAGGAAGCATAATGCCGGGGCAATCGGTGGCGCTGGTCTTCAGTGGGACCTGACTTAAAACTATGAGATAGTGTTGACTCATACGCCAATGACACACAAAAAAAAAGACAAAAAAGTAAAACAAAAATCTATAAGTAAGACTCAACAAACATAAATATAACACAAATTATAAATAAATAAAATAATAAATATTATAGGATATAATACGAATACAATTTCATACCTTTTGGCGTCGAGACCCTTGGCCCGTGGGGTCCAAGTGCCCTTAAACTCTTTAAGGACCTTTCAAAAAGATTAGCAGAAGTCACCGGCGACCGCAGAGCTGGCAGCTTCCTCGCTCAAAGAATTAGTCTTGCAATACAGCGAGGAAATGCTGCCAGTATCTACGGCACCATGCCGCAGGGGGATATTTTTTAGTATTTTATTTTAAGTTTAGTATTATTTATTTTTAGATTTAGGTTTTAAGTTTTATAGTGTATTCTACAAATTGTATACAGTAAATACAAATGAGAGTACAAATTATAGGATATTATTACACAAATTGACTAAGTCCCACAGTTAGCTCAATAAAGCTTGTGTTGAGAGTACTTAGACAACGATATACAATATATAAATATTTATAAATACTTAAAAACATAGAAAATATACATTGCTCAGGAACAAATATCCATGCATATCACACGAATAAATGCCCTTACCAGGATTTGAACCCGGGACCATCGGCTTCATAGGCAGGGGTCACTACTCACTAGGCCAGACCGGTCATCCTAAACAAAAAAACATACTAACGTCATTTTTTTCTTATTTTACATTATTAAACTTTTAAACATACATAATTATAAAAAAGGAATGAAAATTTACCATAAAACTGTAACCTAAAAACTTACACTACCCATAATGTATGACGGTAGACACTAAAATGTGACGTTATCTACTTTTGAAAAGGGACCTTATTGTCGATGGCGCTTGCGCCGTAATAAACGATGCTCCGATACAAATACAACGCTGCGCGACGCAGTGCGGCGTAAGCGACATCGACAATAAGGTCCCTTTTCATAGATAATGCCACAAATATAATTGTAAAGGTCAACTAAGATCGTTTTCACACTGTTCGATCCAATATCGGATGTTGTCGATGTGAAAGTATTTTTAGTTTTTACAATAACGTTAATATTTCTCTTTAACGAAACTTTACAATTTACGAGTATATCTCGGTGTGTTAAAATGAAACTACAATTTTCTTCCCTTTTTAATAATGCCTTCGTGCAATTAATAAAAGCACAACTTAAGACCTTATACAGCATAAAGTTAATTTATATTATATTTAATTGGGTCTTACTGAGCTTACGAACGAACTTTCATTTGCGTAGAAATTATGCAGGTTTCTGTTCAACTAATTTCTAGAATAATTATATTAACGTAAAGTTAATTAGGGTAATTGAGGGTAAAAAAGATACCACATATATTATTCGATTTAAATAAAAATTGTGATCAACTGTGAGTAGCAAGAAATTTAGGAGTAGGTATAACTTTTATTTTGTGCAAAAACACTACAATGTGAATTGAGCCAATTTTAATTATACACACTGAATTTTTCGCCCACATCAATACACGACTTTCACGGCTCATGGTATTACATTGGCTATATAGGGTCAAAATAAAAGTGCCAAAATTATGTATATATACGACTTTATTGCCCATATATTAAGGTAGTGTATACATATTTTTGGCAATTTTTTCGTATGGATATTTTCAGACTTGACTGCACAAATATTAACTTAAATATAGAAAAATAATTTATATTTTTCAAGTGAAAGTAATAATTCTAATCATAAGATGTATGGCTTTTTATAAAATAAATAAAATAATAAAAGGTGGAATCAATAATATTAAATGTGGTTGGAAACAACAATATCATGTTATTGATAAGAGGCTAATTCACAAACTTACACCTGACTGCAAGTCAGACAATATCTGACTAATAATTTTTTGTCCTTATTCGCCCGTACTTCTCACTTGCGCTCATACATGTACCTACGGAATAGCCCGAGCGAAATGAAAGAGCCAATGATCACTAAATGAAACCATATAGATATCGTATTGATGTCAATTGTACAGTTTTTTAACACTACTTCGGTGGCAAACAAGCATACGGCCTGATGGTAAGCAGTCACCGTAGCCTATGGACGCCAACAACTTCATAAGGAGTTACATGCGCGTTGCCGGCGCTAACACCCCCCCCCCCCTCCCTTGTTGAGCTCTGGCAACCTTACTCACCGGCAGGAACACAGCACTATGAGTAGGGTCTAGTGTTATTTGGCTGCGGTTTTCTGTAAAATGGAGGTATTTCCCCAGTTGGACTCTGCTCTAGTTCTGGAATGACGTCCGTTGCGCTGTGCCCTACCGCACAAAAAGATGACATTCACAGTACCCATACCTCTCTTTTAGACGTAGTTCACAAAACGTTCTCATTAATCGTAATTGGCCTCAGAATAAAAGTTTTCGTAACGATACTATCAGTGTCACCTTTAAAGGGCTCAACGCGGTTTACATCGATTTTTGACTAGTTTTGAGTCGTTACTCCTACATTTGCACTATACATAGAATTATAAGACAAACGGCTATCGGTTCTTTAATCTTTTATCTCTATTCTGGTCTGCCCGATTTTGAAAGAAATGTACACTTATTTTTTTATATATTTTTTAAACATTGTCTAAAAAAAACACTTTTTCCGTTACTCAATTGCTGCTAAGGATTTTACGTGTACGAAATCTACACATTTGGGTTCGTCTTCGACGACTCTAAAAACTGGCCAGAGATTTTAATTTTAAACTAAGTAATTAACACAAAAGTTATGACCAGGAAACCAGTTTTTTGTCCTAAATTTTTTTAACTTTGATGCCAAACATCTCGAAGACAATGAACTTTGAAGTAAATATGTATACTATATTGCTTACAGCCATTGCTGTTAATATGATAAGCTACAAAAAACATTAGAAAACTAAGGGATTCAGATCGAAGGTCATTGGCGTTTGGGGACCCCCTTAAGAGGCTGTCAACACCCAATGTCCTTGAAATTGATGTTACTTAAACAGTTTTTTAAGAAAGACTATTTGTTTTAGTCAAGTAAGAAAAATATATGTTCATATTAATTATATTTCAAAGACCGTGGTTGTACTCGATACACGATTGAACTAAATCGGCTCGATAGAAAATAATTGCAAAGATTGGTCTTAAAATCACAATTAAACGGTTTTATGTCTTTTTTGTTTTGACTTATGGATCTGCAATTAAAATCACAATTTCAAAACATTTATATCTAAACCGCTGTTAAGTAAAATATTACACTAATAATCCACTTTTTTTTATTTAAATATTTTTCTTATTATTCCCTTGCCCAGGCCCAGTAACATGCGACAGTGCTATCTCATTTACTCCGATACAAATAGACAGTGTGCGCGCTTTAGGTATTGACAGCCTCTTAAATATAGAAACCTTTTCGTTGGGCTATTTTAAGCTTCATATATATCAAAGGTCTATCCATTACTCATATCTAAGCCCACCTACATTGAAAGTACTCATCAATTTGTTATAACAAAATCCTTTGTCTGGACCAAAGATACATTGATTGAGTTAGATGCGTAAAACCTATGTTAATTTCGTGCTTCGTATTTCACAGGCAAACGAGATGGCGTTGTACAGCTCCATACATTTTGCGGTAACTCTGATTTGCAATGACGTTTGTCAATTCAGTGACCGCAAAACATGTGGCGCAGTACAGCGTCATCTGTTTTGGGTATTTTTAACTTTATGGCACAATACATGAAGAGTACAATTGGCGGACTTAATGCCAGAAGGCATTCTCTACCAGTCAACCATGAGCCAAACCGAAAGATCTTAGTTGGTACAGGGTCAGAATACAGAGTAAAATGGCAAAAAAATATCACAAAATTATATAAAATTATACATACACAAATATGTATACATATCATGGGTATCAAACTAGGGGGCACGTTTTTGTCTTAGACTCTCTCTCTATCAATTCTCTTTGGTCTGGACCAGGGTTACGAACAGCATTGGTTTTATAAAACAGCTGCGTTTTAATGAATTCAGTCGATCGACTACCGCAATGTAACGAAAATGGCATGCAAGTTCTTGATCCGTGTAAATGGGGTTTTACATTTCTTGCATAATAATATGACGAAGAGCTATCGATACATCTATTTATATGTTAATTCCTTAAAAGTTTCAAACAATAGCAATGAGGAGACACTAGAGCGTTCGGGCAAAAATTTTCATTACACTTGCTTTGACTTACCCTCCCCCCCACGTTGCACAATGTACTATTAATATTTAGTTTTGCTTATTGAAAAAAAAGAGTCCTGATGTTGCCAGACTCATTTCATTTGAGAATTTTCTTGTTTTATTTCTTTAGTTTTTGATGAAAAATAATTAAGAAGCTTAATATAAATATACGAAACTTTTTCAGTGGTTGTATAGGTAAATAAAAAGGTGGTCTTAGTATATCACGGTTACATTTTAAATGTATTTGTAATTTCGCATTTACAATAAATACTTAGCTTGTTTTTGCAAATAAGATGGGCTGTTCTCTCTAACACCAAATCGTTATTTTGGTTTCTCTTTCTATGAATAACCTCAAAAAGGGCATTAGGGAGGATAAAGTTTTTTGCTTTTCTACTAGCATATTTTTGTTTTTATGCTTATTTTATTCTCATGCTCTTTTTGGGGCGTGATACTTAGATTGATGTCTTTTTTTCGTGCGCTTACTTATTACTTATAGTGACGTTTCGAACGTGAAATAACGTTCAAGACAAATTGGCGAGGAATCGTATTAACGTCTTCTGTACCCCTAGTGTACATTTATTCGATGGCGTAACGTGACGTACGAGTTTGCGTTAAGTCTCATTTTGTATGGGATTTTGAGTTTCCAAAACTTCTAGGGTGACACCGGTTCCTAAGGATGGTAACAATACAGATATTACTTCTTTTAGGCCTATAGCTGTTCTTCCGGTGTTTGGTAAAATATTCGAAATCATGCTTAACTGCCATATAAGTCTGCAGGTGGCTGATCGCTTGCACCCCAGTCAGCACGGCTTCCGTAAGTCGCGATCTACAGTCACGAATCTCGTTGCCCTCGCTGACTATGTCTGCAAGGAGATGGATGAGGGACACCAGGTCGATGCTGCGTATTTCGACTTCAGTAAGGCATTCGACCTGGTCGACAACGACATCTTGCTGAGCAAACTGGCGCTGGCGGGCTTCACACCAAAGCTATTAGATTTCTTTGCTAGTTACATGTGTGGCAGGTAGCAGTACGTCAAGGTGGGTGGCTTCGAGTCTAGTGACTACTGTACGCTACCTGGTGTGAGTCAGGGCAGTACCCTGAGGCCCACTCTTTTTCTTCTTATGATTAACGACTTGCCTGACACAATCAGTACTGCTAATTGTCTCCTTTTCGCTGATGACCTGAAGCTGTCCCAAGGCATCCGTAGTATTAGCGACAGTGCAGCGTTGCAAGCTGATATTGATGCTGCTGCCAGGTGGAGTGAGAGAAACCGACTTCCCTTTAATGTTAAAAAGTGTAAGGCGATAACTTTCTCGCGTAAACGTTCTGCTCTCCAAACTGGGTACAGCTTAGCGGGTTCCTCCTTGGAGAAAGTTAATGAAATTCGATACCTGGGTTTAATATTAGACAGTAAATTTGACTTTCATTCGCATATTGTTAGTATTAGCAAGCAAGCCAGTAAAACCTTATGATTTTTGATGAGATTATCCAAGCAATTTCACATTGGAGTGGCTAAGGTACTCTATAACTCATACGTGCGCAGTAAGTTGGAGTATGGTGTGGTTGTCTAGGATCCATATGAGGCCAAGTATTCCCTAATGCTTGAAAAAATACAACGGAAATTTGCACGCTGGTTGTATAAAAAAGCCTATGGATATTACCCGTACCTCTACCCTTCCATTTTTGTCTTGGGGATGGTTGGGCTTGACACGCTCGCATTGAGGCGGAAGTTGTTGCTCCTGGTGCACTATCTCTCAATCATTCACCACCAAGTTGATAGCCCAGACTCCAGAGGTGTTAGAGAATATAGGGTTGTTGGTTCCTAGGAGGGTACCGCGGGATGTGGACGGGGCGGTTGCTCCGCGCCGCCGGCCGTGTGTGTTGCTGCGGCCGTCCGCTCGAACGTGTTTTGCGAGGCACGCACCTACCACGCGTGCTTTATCATTTCTTCATTTGATGCTCACTCGGCACGATGACGCTGACATATACGCCGATCGTTTAGCACACTTGTGCAAAATTGCTAGAATATTTTAAATCATAAATTTGATTGACTGACATTGTATAAGGTAATTATGTAATCTGTTTTGACATTTAATTTATTTTATTTATATTGTTTAACCATATTCCTGATTTTATTTTCTTGTTTTCTTAGAGTGTAAGTAAAATGACAATTTGAATTAGTTTTGACATTTTTATGCGCATGATTTTTATTTTTATATTTTTGTATGTCTTTGATTCAGCATTATTAATTTATTATTCTTGATAATTTATGTTTTCCTAGCATGTAAGTGAATTGGTCTGACACTGTAAACTTGGATTGTGTTCAATAAATAAAATAAAAAAATAGAGCCCTCTGACTGGGAGCGGAAGGCAGCGTAGTGACCGGAATGGCGAAGATTGGGTACGCGAGCCATGTAAAAGCGCACGAGAGAGTGAAACAGCTATACTCTGTTAACAGTAATTATAATCTATAAGGGTTCCGTTTTTTGCCATTTGGCTACGGAACCCTAAAAAATGTCCACACAGTCGCTGTGGCCGAAATCAGTCAGGTGTCATCATCACCATCGGTTATGTTTTACGCCAATGTTTGTCTGTGTATCTGTCTATGGCATCATATCTCTCCAACGGATGGACGGATATCGATGTGATTTTTTACGTGAAAGCGAGTATTCTTGCCGTGGTTTTTAGCTATGTTTCATAGAAATCGATTCAGTAGTTTAAAGAGTAACAGCTCTTTTTCAAAATTGTGTAAGGAATTTTTGGCATAAATTTGATTTTTTTGGCATATAATAGCGTAGGGTTTTGTTATTTTTAACCGACGAAAAAAACGGAGGAAGTTCTCAAATCGACGCGTAGGTATATTTTTTTTATGTATGACCACGCATAACTTTTTACAGAGTAGTTCGATTTTAATAATTATTTCTTTATTATTTAATAGTTATTCGCATAAATTGTTTTGTTATTCATATCTTTTACTTAGATAATTTAATACGAGTCGATAGGTATCTTAAATTACAGGCACTTTTTATTAGCCTTATGTCAAAGATTTATTATCTCATAAATAAATTTCTTTACTAGAAAAATAATTTAATTAACAATAAAATAACAAGCTTCCAAACGGTTCCGAAATCCTTGAGGCGGAAAAATTAAGAAATTGTTATATTCACCGGATATCCGGAGCCAGCTATTAAAATTGAGAGTCTAACAAACATTTCTAATTAAACAGTGTAAACTGTTTATAAACTTAAGACGGCGCATTGTAAATTTTGACGTCAGGTATCTTGATTTATCTTATTAATAGCCAATAGGGAGTATTACTGCAATGTTCTGCCACCAGAATGCAGCACTAGCACCTTTTCGTAAACCATTGAGTAAAGGTGCGACCAGACCGCAGCTTAGAAAACGGTCACGATACGGAATCGCAGTGACGCGTCGTATGCGTACCGTTTTTGACGCATGCTCCCCACACCGCTGCTTACAAAACGGTGACGGTACGGAATCACAGTGACGTGCTTCACGCGAATCTTTTTTGTTTAAAAAACAGTTGCGTCTTTTACGTCACCGGTGTGGTGTCTGCATGATCTCCGTGTAATATTTTTTGCGATTTTTACGCAGATCAATTTACAGTGCGTCAGCGTATTTTAAGCAGCGGTGTGGGGAGCATGCGTCATAAACGGTACGCATACGACGCGTCACTGCGATTCCGTATCGTGACTATATTTTAAGCTGCGATCTGATCGCACCTTAACTTATACATACTGTGCCTTGAACTAGTTATTGATAAGTTTGCAAATATATTAAAATATGACATTGATGCATCAAGCCGGTTTGTTTACAAAAGGCCTACCAAGAAACACGAAACTCGAAATGTAGTTATGTGCCTCTTTATCGCTCGAATATGCAAGAGTGATAGAGAGGTTAGATAACGAAATTTCGATTTGCTTGTTTTGCGGTAGACCCTCAGATTGTGACGGATTGTGGCAGTGGCGCCCCCTACACAGAGTTACGCGTAATATTTCCTATTACAAAACTCATGAAAGTATTGTTTGGTGAACTGGTTATTCATGGCATCGACTTCATTTCTGTAGTTGCCGTTACACGATTTTTTTTTAATAAATATTATAGGACATTATTACACAAATTGACTAAGTCCTACTGTAAGCTCAATAAGGCTTGTGTTGAGGGTACTTAGACAACGATATATATAATATATAAATATTTATAAATACTTAAATAGCCCATAAAGAGTTCTGCTACCCTCCCCCACAACGTTTGGTCTCTCGAAACCCACCCTGTGCTATAGCGCCAAGCCTAAGCAATTTTAACATCTTGGACCGGTGGAAAGATGAATGGTATATTGCTACGGTTGGAAAAGATGACCTCTATCTCCCAGATCCGACGAAAAAACCAAAAGGGTTCCATCTACCTCGAAAGATCTGGTGTCGTCTGAACAGGTTGAGAACAGGTCATGGCCGCTGTAATTATTTCCAACATAAGTGGGGTTGGAAGGAGTCTCCGCTCTGCGAGTGCGGCGAAGAAGAACAAACCATTGAGCACATATTTCGGCGCTGCCCACTTCACTTCTATCCTGGCCCAGCTGAGGATCTAGATGTCTTGACACCCGACGTAGTTACCTGGCTTAACAACCTCAAAACTGTTCTCTGATTGCCTAACCATGCATGCCATACGATTAAATAAATAAATACTTAAATACATAGAAAACACCCATGACTCAGGAACAAATATCCATGCTCGTCACACGAATAAATGCCCTTACCAGGATTTGAACCCGGGACCAACAGCTCCGTAGGCAGGGTCACTACCCACTAGGCGAAACCGGTCGTCATTGATTATATACAGTGTACAAGTTAGTTATGTCATTTATTTTCCGACCTCCGATTTGACGACCGGTCTGGCCTAGTGGGTAGTGACCCTGCCTATGAAGCTGATGGTCCCGGGTTCAAATCCTGGTAAGAGCATATATTTGTGTGATGAACACGGATATTTGTTTCTGAGTCATGGGTGTTTTCTATGTATTTAAGTATTTATAATTATATATTATATATATCGTTGTCTAGGTACATACAATACAAGCCTTATTGAGCTTACTGTGGGACTTAGTCAATTTGTGTAATAATGTCCTATAATATTTATTTATTTTATTTTTATTTTATTTTCTCTTTCTTTCTCTGTATGTATTGTATAACTGTGTACTTGAATAAATATAAATGATATTTTATTCAATTCTATTCTATTAACTTTCGTAACAGAGGAAAACGAATCAAAGATGCCTCTTGTAAAAAAAAACGTTTTCATTGTACAGTTCATTGCACTTAATTTTCCATGTGGATTAGTCTAATATAAATAATAAATAAAAATAAATAAATATCTTTATTCAGTAATAAAGGACAATATTTGCTTACGTTTTTGTTTACATAGATATAGTTATTAATTAACTTAGCAAGTAGATATAGTACAGTACAGTTTAATTCTGCAGTCGTCATTTTTCGATTATTTTTTTAGAGCTAGCGCTACGCCCAATAATGCTGCAAATTGTTTTAAAAAAAAGCATGAAATTCGGTACGATTAATCTTTAGGCCATCCAAGTAGAAACGGACCGCGATGGTTATTTCATTTTAAAAACCGGATCCTTGGACAAACACACATAACCCGGACCCGGGTACGTCCTTAAACTACGTCCACAAGAGAGGTATGGGCATTGGGAATGTCATCTCGCTTTGTGTGGTAGGGCACAGCACAGCAGATGTCATTCCAGATCTAGAGCAGAGCCCAACTGGGGAAGTACTTCCACCTTACAGAAAACCGCAGCCAAATAACACTAGACTCTACTCATAGTGTTGTGTTCCTGCCGGTGAGTAAGGTTGCCAGAGCTCGGTGAGGGGCGGGAGGGGGTTGGGGTCGGCAACGCGCATGTAACTCCTCTGGAGTTGCAGACGTACATAGGCTACGGATAGTGCTTACCATCAGGCGGGCCGTATGCTTGTTTGCCACCGACGTAATATAAAAAAAACTATGTGACCGTTGAGTCCCTGCCATATTTTTTTACAGTTGTTTCCACTGTTAACAAATTGATAGTAATTAATGGGAATAACCAAATCAGTCAATTAATTACATGGCAATACGAGTTAAGGCACGCGTCTTCTTGAATGACACGATCTATGAACGCTTTATGTCATAAACACAAACATCACTCAAACGCCAAGATTCCGAGCGCAAGGGAGATAATATAAACCTTATTCGAAAGTGTGAAGACTTTGACAGCGTCCGCCATAACACCTATAGGTGTCCTTGGCGCTGTGGGCACGACTAGTAACAACGTCTTTAATGTACGAAATATCATTTGATATTTACCAGTCGCTTTTCGGTGAAGGAAAACATCGTGAGGAAACCGGACTAATCCCAACAAGGCCTAGTTTACCCTCTGGTTGGAAGGGCAGATAGCAGGCGCTTTCGTAAAAACTAGTGCCTAAGCCAAATCTTGGGATTAGTTGTCAAGCGGACCCCAGGCTCCCATGAGCCTTGGCAAAATTCCTTGGCAAAACGCGAGGAAGAAGAAGATTTTTTTGCTTTATCCCCAGAGTGTGAGGTATGTTGGATAGGTCTTTTAAAACAATTAAGGGTCTCCAAAAACCATTTTTTGATAGAGTTAATATTTTCGGATATAATCGCTTTAAAAGAAAAAAATCTTGTTAACTTACTTTTGAATCATGAGTATAATATGAAAAAAAAAGTGGCTGTGACAGAATCGGACAGACAGACGGACATGACGAATCTATAAGGGTTCCGTTTTTTGCCATTTGGCTACGGAACCCTAAAAAAATCGTAAAACAAAAGCGTAATAAACAGTTGCAATGAAAATTATAGCAAACGTGATCGGTACAGAGTTTTTGTGTTAATGCAAAAAATCTATTCTTCTTAGTAAAAAGACGTACAAAGCGCTGCGAAGGTACTCCCTTAGTTCCTTATGCTTGTAATATACGGTTATACTCATACTGAATAATAATATAATGGTAACTACAAAACCTTACACTGAGCATCGACCGAAATGATCTTGACCGATTTTTTTTTTCGTTAAAATTACTTTGACACAAAATATACGCGTTTTTTTAGGGTTCCGTAGCCAAATGGCAAAAAACGGAACCCTTATAGATTCGTCATGTCCGTCTGTCTGTCCGATTCTGTCACAGCCACTTTTTTCCGAAACTATAAGAGCTGTACTGTTCAAACTTAGTAAGTGGATGTATTCTATGAACCGCATTAAGATTTTCACACAAAAATTGAAAAAAAAAAACAATAAATTTTGGGGGTTCCCCATACTTAGAACTGAAACTCAAAAAATCTTTTTTCATCAAACCCATACGTGTGGGGTATCTATGGATAGGTCTTCAAAAATGATATTAAGGTTTCGAATATCATTTTTTTCTAAACTGAATAGTTTGCGCGAGAGAACCTTCGAAAGTGAAAAAAAGTGTGTAACCCCCCCCCCCCCCCCCCCCGTAACTTCTAAAATAACAGAATGAAAAATCTAAAAAAAATATATGATATACATTACGATGCAAACTTCTAACGAAAATTGGTTTGAACGAGATCTAGTGAGTAGTTTTTTTTAATACGTCATAAAATTAAAAAAAAAATTTTTTTTTCGTCAAACCCATACGTGTGGGGTATGTATGGATAGGTCTTCAAAAATGATATTTAGGTTCCTAATATATTTTTTTTCTAAAGTGAATAGTTTGCGCGAGAGACACTACCAAAGTGGTAAAATGTGTGTCCAAAGTGGTAAAATGTTGAACGAGATCTAGTAGTTTAAGTAGTTTTTTTAATACGTCATAAAGGAACCCTTCATGGGCGAGTCCGACTCGCACTTGGCCGCTTTTTTTTTCATTAAAATTACTCGGACACAAAATATACAAATGTTTATTTTTCTTTCAATTACCCGCTTAATTGGTGGTCAGTTTTTTTCATCAAACCCATCCACTTAAATTAGAAACTTAAATCAAAGCTCACAAAATTTATTTTTGCAAAAACCTTTGCAACACATATCTTCCGGGTATCGGTTCATTCTAATTTGGGTTATATTTATTTGTTATAAGGTTCATTTTAAGTTGTTATCGCAAAGGGAATGTTTGATTTGCATGGACGGCAGGGGAATAAAAATCACGCGGGTTTTTGCATAATTGCCGGCTGTATCGCAACGAATCAGGGTCCAAAGGTCATTAGTCATTTCCTGTGCCCTTTTACACATTTGAGGTTGTGTGGATTCAAAATCTAAAATTTGGTTGTTACACGGTAACAGATCAAATTTTTTTTATGAAAATATTTTGATTTGTGCTGCCGATTTCAAGTAAAAACATAAAAATTGTAAACTGGAATAGATTTGCGAGCCCTGGGAATTGGAGGCCTTGGTTATTTTTCTTTCGTAGGTATGACACCTATTTTAGTTTAAATTCTAATATGTTAATTTTTTTAGAGGTTATATAACTTCTATAATGAAAGTGAAATTGATCAAGACTTATTTCATTTACTTAAAAGTATTACATTAAAAGTAATCGTCTAGAATTACAAACATGTTCATTTAAACAAAAAGTTATATTTCTAAATAAATAAAACATGTCACGTTAAAATTAATTATAAATAAAATAACATTCAATCTATAAACTATAAATCTAAATCTTAAATAGTCCCCCCTGGATCGTACCTGTACTGTAGTAGCCTAAAGATTAATAAAACAACATTTTTTTTAGAATGTGTCGAAAACATTATGCATTCCGTTGATAAAAATAACGTAACATTGTGACAAGTCATAAATTATGAGTAAGCAGCAGAAGTGGCATATAAATTATTTTATCACACATTTGTTTTGTATGCAAATGTTGAGGCGTGGACAAGTGTTGAAAAAAAATTAAATTTACTTTTATGTACTAGGCAGAATCTGCTAACGAAATCATAATTTTTCAAAATAAATGAATGGGAAAAAATACTTGGATTGAGATCCGAACTTTCAAAATACATAGCAGTCCAGTAATTCTGACCAACAGAGCTACAGATTGGTGCTAGAAAAACAGACGGGCATAATAGGGTAGTAATTTATTGATTTTTTTTTTATATTTTATCTCTGCCACTTACAGACTTATACATGTCTAAAGAATTTTAGTATTAGTTGGTTATATTTTTTTATCATAGTTTTTTGTGTAATTTGACGTTTAGACACGGTATCCATCTTTAATAAAGTATCCATATTTATCGATTCCATATTTATTTGTAATTGTATTTTGTAATTTTTATTGTTTGTAATAAAAGTGTCCCTGTGGCCTATTTGCTGTATAAATGTTTGATATTTCTCTTACGGCCCGATTCTAACTTCCATAAACGTCAAATATTAGGTCTAAATACCTAATACCCGGCCCGGGTATGTCCTTAAACTACGTCCACAAGAGAGGTATGGGCATTGTGAATGTCATCTCGCTCTGTGTGGTAGGGCACAGCACAGCGGATGTCATTCCAGATCTAGAGCAGAGCCCAACTGGGGAAGTACCTCCACCTTACAGAAAATCGCAGCCAAATAACACTAGACCCTACTCATAGTGTTGTGTTCCTGCCGGTGAGTAAGGTTGCCAGAGCTCAACGAGGGTGGGAGGGGGTTAGGGTCGGCAACGCGCATGTAACTCCTCTGGAGTTGCAGGCGTACATAGGCTACGGATACTGCTTACCATCAGGCAGGCCGTATGCTTGTTTGCCACCAACGTAGTATATAATAAATAGGTTGGTGACGCCGATCTCACAGTTGGTTTGGAATATCTGTCTTCGGAGAGACGTTGGCTCTCTGTGCCTGTTCTACCGTCTGTACAATGGAGAATGTTCTGAAGAACTTTTCCACCGTCGCGTTTTTATCACCGCACCTCCCGCCAAAGAAACAAAGTTCATCTTCACTTTCTCGACACGAGGCAAACCAAGAACAAGCGGGCATTTCGCTCGTCTTTGCTCAGAACGTGCAAGTTGTGGAATGAGTACCTTCTGAAGTGTTTCCCCTGCGCTATGGCATGGGTTCTTCAAGAAGCAGGTATTTAGGGTTCGCAAAGGTTGGCAACGCATAAGTGGCTCCTCCGATGTTGCTTATGTCCATGGGCGGCGATTACTGCTTCCAATCAGGCGGCTCGTCTGCTCGTTTGCTGCCTATTACATAAAAAAAATACCTTGATACTAGCGAAATAGTCCCACTGGACTGAAGCCATATTTTTAAAATAATGAATTGCCTTGTTAGGGTTCTACTGGACGTAAAAATAATAATGCGGACTGTATAAAAAAAGGCAGGCTTATTCCGCCTTAATTAAAAAGAATCCCGGCCAAACAATTATAAAAAACTAATACGGTATTCGTCCGTTGCCGGTGGAGTATGTGAAGTCGAGTGTGTGCCGCGCGTCGCTCGCGACCTGCCGCGATGACGTCGCGCTCTGTCCGCCGCCCGCGCGTCTCCTCCCGTGCGTATGTCCAGTACTTAACATACCTAATGTATATTTAGAAAATTGACAGGAATCGTTCCCTTATCGAAATATTTTTATAACCTAAAAATAGTCATTCAATATAAATATTTACCAATCATCCTTATCATTCAGTTTAATCAAATGAGGCATGAATTGAACCTAAGCCGACTTTCACTTCATAAAGCCCATATTGTAGTAAAATCTCAAAGTCACTTTCTAATACCTAAAAATTTTAAAATAAAATATTTCAAGATGAGAATGCTAATAAATCATATTGAGTGCGCCATAAAGTGCGCTGACTTCTGCGTTAAACCGAGAATTCTGATAAATTGAGAGATAACAACTGTACTTTTGTGATTTATATCCCTTTTGACAAAAATATCTTTTTTTATAATAATTGAGTTAATGGTGGTGTGGTTTCTGACATTATATGTCTAATTATATTAAATTCACGCCGGACTTACGCTATCGAAGGCCAATTCGAATGAACACTGATATCTCATTGATATCTAACTGATGCCATTAAGTTATCGTGCATTTAGCTTATTACTACTTGTCACACACGATTAGTGTAGTAAAATGTCCTATTTTAAGTTTTTCTGTGTATGTAAGTATTTATAAATATTTATATTTTATATATATCGTTGTCTAAGTACCCACAACACAAGCCTTATTGAGCTTACTGTTGGACTTAGTCAATTTGTGTAATAATGTCCTATAATTATTAATTATTTATTTAATTATAAGTAGATGTACATACATAATATGAACTGATGGTCCATAAATATGAGAGTTCCTTCAAGTATCATTTGGCTGGGCTTACTTTAAAAAATAATTGAAGAAATATGTTTTTACCATTTTATTACGTTTTTTAACGTTGCTTTTCTAAATAATACGTGTGCTAAATTCCCAAACAATGTCTACATAACTTTTTACAACACACTTCCTACTAGAAGGCGATGCGGACCTTAAAGCCTAAATTTCAACCAAGGGCTGTAATGTACGTCCGAAATTAGGCAGAGATTTTTGTTCTGTTTTCTTTCCTTACAAGTGTGATGAAAGACATTTTGCACCACGGGCGGTGTAAGAATTACGAACTAGTGTTTATTGCGCCCTCGCCTAAAGCTTCGGGCTTCAATTCACACTCATTCGTAAATTCTTGTTTATCGTCTTTAATAGACAATGTATTAAGGACGGTCGTAAGCGCTGCAATGTACGGCGGCCATATAAAAAAAAACTGTCATATGGAACTTCATTCGACACGAGAGATATAAAGCTTGTAAAATTAACGTAGCACAATTGTATAAAAACCCACCACATTTCACATGTAATCCATGTCATACCACACGCAAGTCACACGATACCTAATAAAAGGAGTGCCTTTTAAAAATTCCCCCAGAGTCTAATAAAATAACGTTATAGCACGGGAGGCCAATTCGAACTCACATTTTGATATAAATATATATTATTTGAACAAGCATTCTAATCGTGGGCTATTGTTGAGCGAACGTTTACGAAAGTCTCCGTTACAGCTAGGGCAATAATGCTTTAGTATGTTCAGATATTTTTGAGCATCTTGGATATATCTGATGGCGACTGTACGTTAGCCATTTTATTTCAAGTTATACAATAATTTTTATAATTTGGAAAAATTGTGTTTTTTCAATGGTTATTCCTTAAAATCACGAGCTTTTTCGATTCTAATAGGAGGATGTCATTCCAGATCTAGAGCAGAGCCCAACTGTAGAAGTACCTCCACTTTATAGAAAACCGCAGCCAAATAACACTAGACCCTACTCATTGTGTTGTGTTCCTGCCGGTGAGTAAGGTTGCCAGAGCTCAACGAGTCGGGGGTTGGGGTCGGGAACTCGCATGTAACTCCTCTGGAGTTTCAGGCTAAGGAGACTGCTTACCATCAAGCGGGCCGTATGCTTGTTGGCCACCGAACGTAATGTAAAAAAAGAGAGAAAAGAGTTACCATTTTTTGTACTTTGTATGACGGTAATGGAATGACAGGGAAGAAAAATGTAATGTAACTCTTTTCTTCTATTGGAATCGAAAGAGATAACCATTGAAATAACTTTTTCCAAGTTATTAAAATTATAGTGTATAACTTGATACGGTCTATGGTCGCCATCGGATACACTCCCAGCCAAAAGTATAGAAACAAGCTTATATTCTAATAGAAAAGTGTGATTTTTTAAGTGATATACTACTCATTCGAAACAAAATCGTAAATATAATAGTAGAACATTTTAAAAGTAAATTACTCAAGTTGTGGCTATGTATATTTTGCCAGTTCAACATTTTTCAAACAATTAAAAGGGTATAATGTGTAAGGGTGTAAGGGTAAAGGGTACTCTTTCCTATTTTTTTTTTTAGTTTTTATGAATATTTTAGAATATTTTGATATTTAGCGAATATTTTTAACCTTTTGTGGTTGCTTAATGTAAATTTTAGGTTACAATTATAAAACAAAGACAGAAACATTAGATATTAAACAACCTTGTTTAACAAAAGAAAAAATGTTTGACTGTGTTTCTCGACCTAAAAAAGGCCTTTGATACGGTTTCTATTCCCACCTTTATAAATGCGCTAGAAGGCTATGGTATTAGAGGTATCCCATTCTTGTTATTAAGCGATTACCTTCAAAATTGCAAACAGAGGGTTAGAGTGGAGAAATACGTAAGTGACGAGTGTGACGTAGACTACGGAGTTCCTCAAGGAAGTGTCCTAGGCCCCACGCTCTTTCTTATGTATATTAACCAACTATGCAACATGCCTGTTGAAAATGGCTTCATCTTTGCATATGCTGACGATACAGCTGTTGTATTCTATGGAGATAGCTGGGAGGAAGTACGTACTTCGGCAGAGAACGACCTATCTAAAATTGCCCGCTGGCTGTAGGAAAACCTGCTAACCTTCAATATGCAAAAAATGGTATTACTACGGTACTGTAAATCTCGATGGAGGAGCGGTGTCTCTTGACACAGGTATTTTTATACTTGAAAAGAGGCACCCACCTGATTTTTGTAAAATAACTTGTGCTACTGAATAAATAATTTTTATTTATTTATTATTTGTTTCCATACTTTTGGCCTTAGGTGTATATCGCAACGGCAAAAATTTCTGAACATGCGCTTAAATGTCTTCATAATAGAGGCGGCGTTCAGATATTTGTGAATACCTTGGCCACTCCAATGTATCTGATGGCAACTGTACCTACATGCATTGATGTAAGCGAGATGCACGGGCAAATAATAATAAAATGATAACATTTTAATATCAAAATAAGTTCGAATTGGCTTCGAAAGGTCGGGTTGCAAATTTGCCCAAAAAGACGCTTCAATTTTTCTTCATAATATAGAATGTAGGAACGGAGATGCGTGACCGTGCCTCGTTCAGATTGGGTGCTTAGTTGACTGAAAGAGGTTGAAAATTAAAAGTTCAATAAGTAAAATAATGGGGGATGGGGATATATTATCGTATTTAGATAATAGAGGAATAATGTAACTATTTTTGAATATATGTAGCAATGTGTATTCAAAACATGCATTTCATTAATTTTAGTGATTGTACTCTTTTGTTTGTGGTTGTCATTCATTCATCGTTACTTCTGTTCTACTCATTTCCTCAAAGGTTAACTGGAAGAGATCCCATATAGGGATAAGTTCAACAAAGGCTGTTGTTTTTAATTTACTCTGTAACTGTGTTTCTCATCATGTTTTGATTTCTATGTACAGTAAAGTATATACATACATACACACATTAGAAGTCACTACAAAAAATTTAATTAACAAAACAACTTCTTACTTACAATTTTTTGTTTGATAATCGAAATATAAAAAAAAATATAGTTATGCTAGAATCTGTCATGAAATGAATGAGTACCTATGAATTACGCAAAATCATTTGAATTTTATACTCTGGAATGACAGCATATACCTATGTATATCGATAAATCAGTGATATATATTTCCCCTCGGAAAGCTTTAAAAAAATTGTTTTGAATCAATGTTTTTTTTTTAAATACAAAGACAAACATCGTTTTATTACATAAAAAGAAAAAGAAGGTAAGAAAAACTCTATTCCAACGAACCACAAGCCGAATGGCAGGGGTATAATTCAGTATGCTTTTACAAAAAACATTATCGAGACAAATTAGACTTTATTATAATGAGCATATGGACCATATTCGCTTTTACAAATACGTTTCACCGTTACGAGAGTCTTGAGATGACAATAATGCTCATTAGATGGAATTTTGTTTTTGGCATACCACTTTTTGTTGATTTCCGATACTAACGAATATCTGTTTCTTTTTAATACGTACCACGTTTTATTGATAACCGTAAAATGGGGTGAGTAGGAACAAAACTGACATTCAAACCTCGATACAACTTTATTTTTACATGTGTCAAACTGATTTTTATACTTAATAAATGTTCCGGTCTATTGAAGTTTAGTTTTTTTTTATGATTTTGTGTAGTTCCATTTCATAACTTTAAAGATAAATACAAAATAGTAGGAAATACCAACTCAACCCGTAGTCGGGGTGAGGAGGGATTTCCTACTAAGGTGAGTTTTGAAAATTGTTGAATCGACACTTTGGGATTATGAACATAATGATAGCTTGATTTGTTATTAGAATATATAATTTACGTAGCAGTAGCCTGTAAAAACCAACTCACCCCTCTGTCATCCCTCCTCACCCCATTCATAACCCAACTGCCCTCGTAATCTAGGTTTTACTAGGGCAGTTGGGTTTACCGTAAAATGGGGTGAGTGTAGGTACTCACCCCATTTTACGGTACTTGCCTACATACAATAAAACATCATTAATAGGTACTTGACGAAATTGTTGTTTGACTTCAAGAATATTTTTTTGTGACTCCTGTTTCTTTTTTTTTTAAATCGTATTTTTTTTATAATATCACTGTTTTATTTCACTTCATATCCATAGCAATCTACTAACCGTGTTGTTTTAACTACATATAAAACCAAAATCTTAAGAATTATTTAAAACATTATCTTATATATATGTGCATAACTTGCACATATATAATTTTATTGACTCGAAACAAATCTGACATGTGCACAAAATGTGAAAAAATTGAAATTACTATTAAACTATGCACATTTCAAAAGTAATTTCTTATACATAGGAAAATACGTATTTTCTTACAAATAATTGTTATAATTTCTTAGGTTATGGTTTTCAGTTAAAACTGTTTTTTTTTCGTCTACTGAAAAGTCATGACAACGCACATATTATACGTTTTGGAAAGCGCAACACACTTTTTTTAATTTATAAACTTACATATGTGTACCAAATTTCAAGTTATTTGTTCCAATAGTTTCGGCAGGGGGAAGAAACGAGGGCATTCGGGCGATCTCGGCTCCGTTCGGTTCAGATTTGCTCCGAGCAATTATTAAGGTTGGAAAAACTTGACGTTCCTCTGCGTGCACAATCACAGATGCACAAGAATAGACAGACATTACAAGAATTTTGATATCCCTAAACAGCCGAAAGGAGAGTTCCATACATTGGAAAGGGACAACATGATTCGGCCCTGAATCACTGTCAAACTTCGATTTTGAGTAAAGTTTCCTTTCTGTACGGCAGTAACTATTACTTATTCCGTGGTTTAGGAGCAAATAGGCTATAACAGAAGGACAGATGGTCAAACGGACAGATAGACACACGAGTGATCCTATAAGCTATAGAGTTCCGTTTGAGGTACGGAACCTTAAAATAAAAACTGTCACCCAAATCGTAGTTCCGATGCGGTGTCAAATTAAATATTTATAAAGATTTCCATGTGGGAAATAGCACTTGCGTCGATGAATATTAAAAATGGACGTTAAAAACTTGAAATTCAAATTGAAAGTGATATATCGGTAATATTAATGAGATAGTGTACCATTGTGAATAAATAAAGCTGATTCGTGATCGAATTGGTTTTTAAATTAATTTTTAATATAATCAGGCAATCAACGAAGCCTGTTGAATTAATAACGTTAAATTAAGTAAATGTTTACCCACCCTATTTGTTAAACATTGTAATTTAAATTTTGGTAATAAATTTAAGCTATTTTAAGTAAAATTCTGCTATTAGACGAAGGAACAATATGATATATTTTAATTTGTCAGAGTTATAAGATAATTATCCGGCATCGCTTCATGGTAGGTATTCCACAAATACGCACGAAGCGTTTTGCTTCAACATTCCTAATGCGAACTGCCAAGGAGTGGAATGCCCTGCCCGAGTCTGTGTTTCCGCATGAGTACAATCTGGGTCTCTTCAAGGCTAGGGTAAATAGGTATCTCATAGGTAAGCGTGCTCCACCGTAGAAATAAAATGAAATATTTTATTAATAACAATTGTTACATGTCGTGTGAGGTGGAGAGTTTGCAATAATTTATCAATTACAATAATCTTACAAATAAAATTCATGCAAATACAATTATTCATATTGCAGACCGCATCATCACTTACCATCAGGTGATATCGTGGTCAAACTACATCTCTAAGTAATAATAATATTTTACTTACTTTTTCTTTAAACAATAATACTTTAGTTGGCATTAATATTTTCAATGAATTGTATTTTATAATTGTTGATGTGCTTGTTTGTGCTTGTATGTAAATTCCATGTTGACGTGTAAAAGTGGCCTATTTGTTGAATAAATGTTGAAGTTGAAGAAGTATAATTATTCGGAAACCCATCAGCTGTTAAAATGTGTTTCAGTTTTATATATGTGATACAAAAAGCCAATTACAGGTTCTCACCAGTAAATACAGATTAACAAAAACAATTGGTGGTTAGCGCTATTTCACTATACCGACATTTTAATGTCAACGACAGAGCAATTATTTTCAATTTTAAAATAACTAAAGAAGATTGAGAAAAAAAATAGGAAAAAACCCAACGGAATCAAATTTCAATTTCAATAAGGTCAGGACATGCCGCACAGTTATATTATATAAATCTGGACAAAAAGTCGTTCAATTTTATTTGGTACTGGATTAACCTGAAGCACCTTAAAGTTGAGATTTGACTGCGTTAGGGTGATATTCGGATTGCAACTGCAGCTGCACTATTTTAGCGGCATTACTGCAGCGGCTTGGACGTTTCTGACCAAAGAAAAAGAAGAAGAAGAAGATAGACCGTGTAATAGTTACCTACCTGACATAAAAAATATTCCGATATTAGGAATAACTTTGCTTGCATAAATTAATATTTCCAATAGCAATACAATTGGCTACTTGACAGCTTTTTGTAAATAATGTCAGTCAATCTTAATTTTCCTGAGAATCAAATGTCTATATAGGACTCATGGCAATTAAGCAACACAAAAGTCGGAAATGATAGTTAAAGTCTGACGCTCGCAGTCGACGATTGAAACGCCCCTAACAAAACGATATTGTAATGTAACCTCATATTACATTAGTCTGTCCTAGATGTATGGAAGATCAAGAAAATTGCTATTTTAACCCTGGAATATTACATTTATATTAATGTAAGAAATCGAATGGTACCATTTTCTATTTTTTTTTTTGAGATTTTGAAGACTTATGTTTTTATAATCTCAATATATCTACACATTTAAATTCCACTTTTTACAATAGATGACTTATGTTCTATGAATTTAGTTAAAATTTGTTACAATATTTAACACGTGTCAAGTACTCAATTACCTATATTTTTAACAGTACTGCACATAATTCCATCCAAAACAGTTGAAAGGCTTATTTAAATAAAATAAATAAAATAAATAAATATTATAGGACATTATTACACAAATTGACTAAGTCCCACAGTAAGCTCAATAAGGCTTGTGTTGAGGGTACTTAGACAACGATATATATGTATAATATATAAATATTTATAAATACTTAAATACATAGAAAACACCCATGACTCAGGAACAAATATCCATGCTCATCACACGAATAATGCCCTTACCAGGATTTGAACCCGGGACCATCAGCTTCGTAGGCAGGGTCACTACCCACTAGGCCAAACCGGTCGTCATTTAACATTTGAATATTACATTTTTCATTGTAATGGAGGACTTGGAACTATTAGGCAAATCCTTAAATTAATTTACTAAATCTGAAAGTTCTGGAACATTTAGAATGTTAATTTTAAATTTAGTTACCAATATTCAAGGGTCAATCAATTTCTAAAATAAGTTTAGATGTGATAGGGTTAAGAGTAACTTCAATTAACAAGTTTAGTTAATTTACATTGAAACAATTATTGTTTAACTGAGGAATTTAATATTATGCAACAGAGTTTTTTACAAATACAAAATACTAAAATATGCTAACTAAGAACTAGTAGATATGTGTAGTTAACCTAATATAATATGCGCCTCCACCCTGCATCGTACCCGGCTCAAAAGTACCCATAATTCCTGCAGAATATCCTCACTGCAATTGATATCTGTTGAACCAGGTACGATCCAGTGCGGGGGTCGCAGCCTCTCTCCCGAAAACACCGACCCAGTTCTGCAATCAGACAGTGAGCCTCAGAGCCCCAGGGCCACTCGGTCTCTATTGCCACTGGTACGGGGCGGAGTATTCAGTGTGCTCAATTTTATTTACAAGAATTTTCACACTGATATGTAAATATTTCTATACAACACTAGTACATAAAATTTATTATAAAATACTTCCTCAAAGCTCTCAATTCTGGAATGCTCCCTAGGATGCTGGTGGCGTTGCCCCTTCGCACCGCCATGCTCAATCTTTGGGCAAAGAAGGAGCCCGCCCCGTGGCGGGTCATGTTTTAATTTTTTTAAGTCAAGTTTTAGTACCAATAAATACATTACATTACTTATTTCCTTAGGAACATCTCTTTTTCTTTTCGCTGAACCATACCGGATGCTTAATACAATACGCCACGATATACTCACCTGAACTGATCAAGGGGACTGGACGCCGTGGTAAATTTTTCTTAGTATATGACATTTCATATAAAAGGTGACCACGGCGTCCAGTGCCCTAGGCTGGAATCAAACCAGAGTCCTCTGCTACCGCCGCTGGTGTGTTCAAATTAATGATATTTAGGTATATAAATTTATTACCTCTGATATGCCTATGATAGGTAACTTTTTCAATTACCTACAAATTTTATATTAATATTAAATTTATATTTTGTAAGTTTACTGATTACAAACTTGCACGCTTGCATGCAAGCTAGATACATGAACTGTATGTAACACAATGTATTGTAACATCCCCGTACTGTATCGATGCAAATAAATAATATCTAACTTCGTAAAAAGTAGTATCTGTGCCAATTATTTATCCGGATTAAATAGGTTGCTGAGTGGACTCCTCGTTCCCCAAATGAGCTGCAGCAAAATGCCTGGACACCGATAGGAAGATAATGTTTTGTAATTTACCTATATAAGTACAGTTCGTAACTCGTTAACATGGACGTGCCTGCTGCAGACATTTTATTTTATGGAGGTGATTATCACACGTATTGCCGTTACCCTTTTTCAAAAACCATTGGATTCCCTCGAGAAATTCTAGCGAATGAGGGTCAAAAACGTTCGGGAAAACTGTTTGTGGAATTTACAAAAGTGAACGATTCGGATATATGTTTATCAGAATTTCATCATACATGTTTAAAAATGTAGATGATTTTAAGACTGAGTTTACCGTCCAGTAGTGCCCTCATTAGGGGGATTTTGTTTTCTAATAAACCAATCCATTTATGTACGATCCAGTAACTATATTAATGTTGCAGTCCTACTGATTCCCCAACTTTTGCTCTTTGTTACATTATAAAATACTGGTATATAATTGTGATATAATAGAGAGCTTTTCAGTCGAGTACCGTGCTTAAGGCAACAAAGCTTGCTGAGTTACCTAAGTAAGGTACAAGATTAAAAAGCTTGATTATATCATTATTGTATACAATAATTTTTCTACGAATCATTTTAACTGATACTTTTAAAATATAAAACCTAAACAATTATTAACCTCAGACGTTACCGACGCTAAATACCCTCAAAGCCCCTCTGGTGTTGCGTCTGTCCTTGGGCGGCGGTAATCGCTTACCATCAGGTGATCCGTCTGCTCGTTTGCCTCCTAAAAATGTAGTCTTAATCCAAATGATACAACCAAGTCTTTATCATTAATTCACCAATATTAATTCTCACATGAAAGCATTTATTATTTATAATGGATACTTTTAATAGATCATGTCCTTAGAGCATTTAGAGGAGGAGCAGACGCCATGTTTGTCATTTTCTGTACAAAACAGTCTGCCGATTTTTGCGGGGCAGAGGCATGACAAATGTATTGCTTTCACTCATTCATTCTTTTAAAAATATGGCTTCAGTTCAGTGGGACTGTTTCGCCAGTATGAAGGTATTAGGAGCTTTAAATATGGCTAAAACTGTACAAGACAGTGTACGGTGATTTTATTAGCTTTTTTAATGCGATAGCTGGACCTTACAAGTAGCACGTGTCCTACCGGCCGTTGACTCCAAAATAGCGTTTAAACGCGTTTCAAGATTAATTATTCATTCACTGCACACTACCACATTAGTTTACTGTGTAATAAGCTATCGATATTACACTTTAAACTACATTAATGAGCAAAAAACAAAAGAAAAACTCTCTCTTCAAACATTCATCTAGAATTCGTCCACCGACCCCCAAATTTCAAACTGGTATTAAACTCCAATGACAGGCTTTCCTTGTCCGTCTGTCACGTCTCGTTATATTGCGAAACGTTATCTCTTGACGAATGTTCGAACTTTACTAATTTGTTAACTTTGATTTGATATTTCAATCGAGTTTAATCCGGTTTGGAGAATAATCAATTTTGTGGATAATTGTGCCAGAATATAAGTTACTTGGTTAGTAGTAGACGTGAGCATTATTGAGTTAGTGTTGCTGAACGCGACGGATTTTGTACAACGATTTTTCTATTGAATTGTTAGGAAATTATACCATGGTATCTATAATAGGTAAATAAATTCGTTTGAATTCGATTTAATTTTTAAACTACTCTCAGTCCACGCTTACACTCGCGTAAATGTTTTTAAACATTCAAGTTATAAATGACATAATTCGTCGATCTCTTGCCACCATCAATGTGCCTGCTCTTCTTGAGCCAACTGGCATTATCAGGGATGATGGCAAGAGGCCTGATGGGGTGTCCTTGGTTCCTTGGAGCTTGGGACGGATGTTAGTGTGGGAATCTACCTGCGTAGACACACTGGCACCGTCCCACCTCCAACGGACTAATGTAAAAGCGGGCGCAGCGGCGGAAAGCGCCGAAATTTTGAAACGTAATAAATATAAGAGCCTCGGTAGAGAGTACCATTTTGTACCTTTTGGCGTTGAAACTCTAGGTCCATGGGGTCACAGCGCGCACAAGTTTTTTGGAGAAATCGCGAAACGTCTGGTTGACGTAACTGGTGACCGAAGAGCTGGCGGCTTCCTCGCACAACGTATCAGTATTGCGATACAACGAGGAAATGCCGCGAGCATCCTTGGTACAATGCCTCAAGGGCCTATTTTAGATATAAGCTAGTTATAGTAATCATCTGTATATATCCATTATGTATATTGTTATTGTCAATAAATAACATGTGATAAAAAAAAGTTATAAATATCATTAGGATTTTTTAAGCTATTAAAAAGGAACTAGACGCATTTTTATGATATAGACGGCAAAAGAGCAAATGACTTACGTGATGGTAAACAATTACTGTCACACATGGACACCAGCAATACCAGATGGGTTGTAAGTACCTTCTTTTTTTGAAGATTTGAAGGAAAGAGTTGAAGGATATATATTTTGAATTTTAGAGATTGCTGATAAGAATAAGCAGGCCGTTAAATAGGTATAACTCTTCATTACAACACTTATAGTTCAAAAAACATTTTCAACAATCGTAGTTTGTACTTAACCGCAACTTATAGCGATAGTGACAGAAAAACTGTTTTCCCTGGACAAAAGATCGTCCTTATAAAAACAGTGACATGGACATTCCGGGAACGGAACTCACAAGAACAAACTATCATTAGTATCGTCTCGTTTCGTTTGTTTCTTTTCACACAGAGCAGCTGGTGAACCAAAGGCGATAAGTGAGAAGCGACCAGCGAAAAATAAGTAGGTGACGAAAAGCGACAAGCGTAACCTAGTTTCATTATTACGCTTAGAGAGCGTTTAAATCTCCAAATCTTAGTATAAGTATTTCTATAATTTTGGGGATCTTTTTCATCTCCTTTATATTAAACATTTCTCTGTTATATCATACAAATCTCAGACGTATCTTATAAAAGTACGTACCGACGTCTTTTCTACCTATCCAACCGTTTCGAGTAATCTTCAATGAAATTTAAAAAGTAGTATTTTGAAATATAATTTTAATGTTGTTCGCGTGAATGAAGTTAGCATTTATCAAGATTAGTGGATACAGCCTCCAAGCGCGTTCCAATTAGTAGTCACCACTTTAGGGACAGTAGCAAGACAAGTCCTATTCATGATAAACTTAAACAAATTCATTCTGTACTTGCTAATAAGTGCGTAATACTACCAAAACATTCTTATTTTTTTCTTCGATATAAGGACATTTTGAAAAAACATATGATGAGATTCAAAAAAGGAAGGCAGCGCAGCGGCCGGAATGGCGGCGCCTCGTGCATGATCGAGTCGGCGATTTTGAAACTGAACGTCGCTGCAAACTCGAAGGAAAGCGAGATGAGCTTAAGGCTCGGCCGCAAACCTCTATGTCCTACAATTATGTGGTATTGCGACATGGAAATGCAGATGGATAGGACATACTATTCGAAGAGGGGAAACGAATAATGCTACCAAAGCTTTCGCGTGGAAACCGCCGGACGGAAGCCGTGGCTCCGGGCGTCCTGTACACTCTTGGCAACGGTCCGTCCAAAGAGAGTTACGAGCGGTCGGGTTGAGCTGGAGCGAGGCCAGAGGACGAGCTGAAGATAGGAAGTCGTGGCGCGAGCTTGTGAAGGCCCTTTGCACCTCTGGGGTGCTTTAGGGCAACAACATGTGGTATTGACATGCCCAAAATGCGCCCGGAATTTGGTGGGAAGGTTGGGTACGCGAGTCACCTAAAAGCGCACCAGAGAGTGGAACACCTACATCCTGTTAACGGTACTTAATAATGTCTACTCCAGAACACATTGTCGCTGCGGCCGAAATCGGTCAGGAGTATCATCATCATTATCTTAGGAGGATCAGCGCGCGTGGTAACTCTCTAGTTATCATCACGCTCCGATTTTGCTGACCGGCACAGAGACATGGATTCTAACTAGAATAAGAAATCCAACTAATATTAAGAGCCCTTATTCCTTGGAGCGTTCTCCGATTTCACGAAATAACGCTCGATAGATGGCGTTGGCGCTCGGTACGCGAGCGCCGGCAACGCGACGCGCGTTTCAATGCAGACTAGAATAATCTTGATAGTTTTCAATATAATGTCAAGCAACATTAATTTTAGTGTTATATGATATCATATGGGCACACTTTATTTTATTTTATATGCACAGTAGTTTTTTTTATGTACACTACTACTAAGTGTACAGACTACAGAGTGTACTATAACCCTTGCTCTTTATTCTGTCTCTTTCACACCAATGGAAAATGAAAAAGTTAGTAAATGACTGCAGGTATAAATAAAGTATATTAGTGCGATAGAGAGACAGATAGTGTTTCGTTGTCGTGACGTAAAAGATTGTCATGTTGGCTATGCACCCATGGCGCCTAGCCAACATGACCATCGTTTGCGCATGTTAGTGCTATAGAGAGACAGTAGTGTTTCGTTGTCGTATCATAAACAATTGGCATGTTGGCTACGCACCCATGATACCTAGCCAAGAAGCCAATCGATTGCACATATTAGTGCGATAGAGAGACAGATAGTGTTTCCTTGTCGTATCGTAAACGTTTGGCATGGTGGCTACGCACCCATGCTGCCTAGTCAAGATGCCAATCGTTTGCGCACATTAGTGCTATAGAGTTTCAGTTTTATTTGAAATCACGTTAGGGTTTGTATTATTATTTTTGACCCGAATGTCCATCCAGGTTCTCATGATGGAGTCAGGAGTTGGTCACCAGGAGGCCTACCGCGAACCACGTTCGACGTGTTGCCTCTCTGTCGCACTTGTAAATCCGTACGTAAGTGTGATAGGGAGGTAACTTGTCGAACGTGGTTCGCGGTAGGCCCTCTGAACTCCTAATCTATTCATTATAATTCCATCGTGTTTGGGCTCAAAAGATTTGCCCTGACGAACACCATCGATCTAGATGAGGTCCAGGGTCTCATGACGGAGTCAGGAGTTGGTCACCAGAACTCCCCAGAACTCCTAATCTACTCATCATAACTCCATCGTGTTTGGGCTCAATAGATTTGCCCTGATGAGCACCATCAATCTAGATGAAGTTCAGGGTCTCATGATGGAGTCAGGAGTTGATCACTAGAACTCCTAATCTACTAATTATAATTCCATCGTGTTTGGGATCAATAGATTTACCCTGACGAGTACCATCGATCTAAATGAAGTCCAGGGTCTCATGATGGAGTCAGGAGTTGGTCACCAGAACTCCTAATGTACTCATTATAATTCCATCGTGTTTGGGCTCAATAGATTTGCCCTGACGAGTACCATCGATCTAAATGAGGTTCAGGGTCTTATGATGGAGTCAGGAGTTGGTCACCATAATTCCTAATCTACTCATCATAACTCCATCGTGTTTGGGCTCAATAGAGTTGCCCTGACGAGCACCATCAATCTAGATTAGGTCCAGGACAAACACGATGGAGTTATGATGAGTAGATTAGGAGTTCTGGTGACCAACTCCTGACTCCAGCATGAGACCCCGGACCTCATCTAGATCGATGGTGCTCGTCAGGGCAAATCTTTTGAGCCCAAACACGATGGAATTATAATGAGTAGATTAGGAGTTCTAGTGACCAACTCCTGACTCCATCATGAGACCCTGGACTTTATCTAGATTGATGGTGCTCGTCAGGGCAAATCTATTGAGCCCAAACACACCACACACACACGATGAGGTTATGATGAGTAGTTTAGGAGTTCTGATGACCAACTCCTGACTCCATCATGAGACCCTCGACCTCATCTAGATCTATGGTGCTCGTCAGGGCAAATCTTTTGAGCCCAAACACGATGGAATTATGATGAGTAGATTATGAGTTCTGGTGAGCAACTCCTGACTCCAGCATGAGACCCCGGACCTCATCTAGATCGATGGTGTTCGTCAGGGCAAATCTTTTGAGCTCAAACACGATGGAATTATAATGAGTAGATTAGGAGTTCTAGTGACCAACTCCTGACTCCATCATGAGACCCTGGACTTTATCTAGATTGATGGTGCTCGTCAGGGCAAATCTATTGAGCCCAAACACGATGAGGTTATGATGAGTAGTTTAGGAGTTCTGGTGACCAACTCCTGACTCCATCATGAGACCCTGGACCTCATCTAGATCTATGGTGTTCGTCAGGGCAAATCTTTTGAGCCCAAACACGATGGAATTATAATGAGTAGATTAGGAGTTCTAGTGACCAACTCCTGACTCCATCATGAGACCCTGGACTTTATCTAGATTGATGGTGCTCGTCAGGGCAAATCTATTGAGCCCAAACACGATGAGGTTATGATGAGTAGTTTAGGAGATCTGGTGACCAACTCCTGACTCCATCATGAGACCCTGGACCTCATCTAGATCTATGGTGCTCGTCAGGGCAAATCTTTTGAGCCCAAACACGATGGAATTATACTGAGTAGATTAGGAGTTCTAGTGACCAACTCCTGACTCCATCATGAGACCCTGGACTTTATCTAGATTGATGGTGCTCGTCAGGGCAAATCTATAGAGCCCAAACACGATGAGGTTATGATGAGTAGTTTAGGAGTTCTGGTGACCAACTCCTGACTCCATCATGAGACACTGGACCTCATCTAGATCTATGGTGCTCGTCAGGGCAAATCTTTTGAGCCCAAACACGATGGAATTATAATGAGTAGATTAGGAGTTCTAGTGACCAACTCCTTACTCCATCATGAGACCCTGGACTTTTGATGGTGCTCGTCAGGGCAAATCTATTGAGCCCAAACACGATGGAGTTATGATAAGTAGATTAAGAGTCCTGGTGACCAACTCCTGACTCCATCATGAGACCCTGGACCTCATCTAGATCGATGGTGTTCGTCAGGGCAAATCTTTTGAGCCCAAACACGATGGGATTATAATGAGTAGATTAGGAGTTCTAGTGACCAACTCCTGACTCCATGATGAGAACTTGGACTTCATCCGGGTCAAAAATAATAATGCAAACCCTAACGTAATTTCAAGTAAAAATGCGTTTTTCAGAATATCGCCGCCAAATAACACTAAACCCTACTCAGTGTTGTGTTCCTGCCGGTGAGTAAGGTTGCCAGAGCTCAACGAGGGGTGGGAGGGGGTTAGGGTCGGCAACGCGCATGTAACTCCTCTGGAGTTGCAGGCATACATAGGCTACGGATACTGCTTACCATCAGGCGGGCCGTAAGCTTGTTTGCCACCGACGTAGTATAAAAAAGGACCACTGAAAATCCATCGATAAGCGAGTCTGTTGTTAAGCATAGTGTAAAAAATGAACTTTTATTAAGATTTTCTAATCGCAGTATATAGCACTTCTCGGAACTCCGTAGCTGATTACGAACGTAACGAATGCCTTACAATCGAGCACAGGTCCGTCCTCTAAGCGCGCTCCGCGCGGACTGAGAGCGGGGCGTCGCTGCTGCGTGATTTATACGTGTTTTAAAAAAATATAAATTTACAGCAATGTAGGTCCCATAGTTATGATTTTTTTTTTATAGGTTAACATAAAGTTACAGTTTGCTATAATATTATTTTTAAAGCAAAATATGCGTACAATTTGCGGAAAAAAAATATAATAAAACCCTGTTTTCGCCAAAAAAATGAAGAAAACTCGGAAGGTTATTTATCAGTTTTTTCAAATGAATCTTCGATTGTTCATCATTCCAGCCCCTCGTACGAGATATGTTGAATCAAATTGTAGTCATTCATGTACCAAATGATTCTTGTTTACAGCAAAATTGAGAACCGAAACGCCACATCTCACTGCAAAATTTGGAAAAGACTCCCAAAAAAACTCATTAAAAAAGAGGTTTAAAAGAGAAAATGAAAATTTGAACTGTTGGAGCCGCTAGTTTAGGAAACGATTATTTAAGTACGTTACCAGTTTTTGAATAAATACTAATAGTTACGTCGCAATCTTGAATGAAAAAGGAAGCATTTTACAAAATACGCTCGTCTGTAGGAATAAGGACTCTTAAGCACATAAATGTAACGCAAAGAAAAATGATACATGTCTAACAAGTTTTTATAAAAGTTAGTGATATTTCCTCTCATCTACATAAGATCGGCTCCGCTATGCCATGGGGGACCGTATTCAGGCTGATTTATTGCGGGCACGCTGTCACACATTTATAGCGATAATGGCACCAATTTCGTCGGTGCGTGGGATCAAAACAATACGATTTTTTGAAATGATTGCATCCGATTTCATTTCATGCTTTTCTACGTTTCGGAATTGGTTGTTATTAGCTACCCCAAATCTATGTTATCGTTTATATGAGTCACACGAGCATTGATAAGCTAAAACGTTCAATTTCAATAATTGATTGCTAGCCTATAGGTCAACCAAATTAGACTCTTTCGAAGAATTAATTTCCAGCAAGCTGGAGGGAGGTGTGCAAACATGATAATGTTGAAAAAGAGCTTTGTTCATATTTTTTTTGCTCGTAGCAGTATGTTTGATGGAAAATTTGCTCTTATCATGATGAAAATTAATATCTCAGGATCCGAAAGGTCTTAATTTGAATTTGTAGTCGAATATGTAATAAATGGCCGCCATTTTGAATTTCTTTATTTTTGTGATGTTCATGTTAAAATCCGTAAACGTCTTTTCACCAGTGTTTGATCCATTCAACTTTGCAGGTAGTGCCATTGTAATTAATTGATGGTGGATTTCATCTACATCGAGTAGTTTGGCAAACCAAGGAAAATTGTATGTCCCAAGGCGCCAAAATGTATGCACATCTAACGCAAAAACAAATAACAATTTCCATGGGCCAGCTCTCTATCCTCAAATGAAAGCCAGGTTATTGGGGATAATTTATAGGGACATCACGTTTCGATAAGGACTTGCGATCCATTACTGTATGGATCGGATATGTCGCAGATTACCGTATCTGTTGGGGTTACTGTGGTAATACATATGCCTATGGAGTATTATTTTTTGTAGCCAGACCAGGTATAAGGAAGTAAAGCAGTTGGTAATATATTTCTTATTTTTTACAATTGAAAACTAAAGATACATTTCGGATTCAGACGTGTTTCATTTTCTATGTATTTGTGTAGTAGTGATTGACAAGTGGGACGTTTTCGCCCACAAAAAATGGCAGAACGAACGGTAAGATATCACTTGCGGCCACATTCGAAGAATGATTAAGACACGTTTAACCTTTTGAACGCCACGCATATCGTACGCGGCGTGTAATCGTGAACCTTGTCGGTATGCATGAAGGTTGATATTGGGCTGTCACCGCGCGCGTCATATGATGTCTTTGGCGGTCAAAAGGTTAAGATCTTTAAAAAATCGATAACTAAACGACATGTCAAAATTGACGTTTATTTTGATTCCGCTGTGATCCCAGTATGATCTATCTATGATATTTCTAACGTCAAAGTGACATTGGTTGCCTGAATCGAGCTGCTTCTGTCAATTATAGGACATACAAACGATATCTAAATGAGAACTTATCCAAACCAGAACTTCTCGTTATCATATCTCATTCTTCGAAACGGGCCGTTAGACTCCTCCCTTTCGACATGTCGAAAGCCGGTATTGCTCGAAGTACAATGGGTACAGTTTCATGATTATTTCACATTTTATTCAAATTCGTATAAAGATCATCCGACCCATTTTCCTTAGTTAGAAAACGTGTAGTTTCGGACTTAAAACATTTTCTCAGTGTATTTGTTCCGTCCAGTTTGGGCCCGGCGATGAATAATGTATGGACTGACGGACGGTCAAGAAAGAATCTGAGTACCTATTTATGCGCGTGGACTTAGGATTTAGGTTCTATATTATTCTTTGGACCTAGTCGAAAAGAGTGAATTTATCACACTATAATTGGATATTTGATATGACAAGGGTGCGCAGACCAGATGCCAATCGTAAACGCTCCGATAGCGAACGAAACGCAACTGTCTTCGCACTAATATGGAAAAGTGCTCGAGAGAGATAAATACGCTACGCTACGGAGCGTGAACGGTTGGCATCTTGTCGAGACACCCAGAGATCGGATTTGAGGGAGCAAAATTAAATGACAGGCTGAGAGTCCCTATATCAATAAACTAAAGTATCGATATTTTTCCCATACACTTATTTATTGTTTAATCGTATGGCTTATACAAAAAAATAGGCAGTTACATATCACAGAATAAAAATTACTACAATTAAAATTTAAATTAAAATTCCCACATACTAAAGTGATCGCTCCCAGCTTTGTTTGGAAGTAATTTTTTTAATTACTATTTTAGATACGAGGAAACGATGATACAGTTTTAAACATTCCTCTAAAATAATGCGAAATAGTATATCATATTGTGCGAAATATTATTTATATTGTGTTGCATTCTTGAGCAATTAAAAAAATGCCACTCTCATATATTTAAAAATATTTATTAATTAATTCATTAGACTACACGATTATAATAAAGAGAATCTCAACACATTGTTTTATTGTTGTGTTAGTCATGAAACCCTCTTGAATTTTTACGATATAATGTATTTTATTGAATAATAACATAATTTTTTAATATATTTTTTGGAATTGGCAGGATCTCGCTCAGCACAGGGAGGATTGGAACGGGAAAGGGGAGGCCTTTACTAGAAGTGAGACACACAAATACGCTAATAAAAAATATTTTATTTGAATTACCAAAATAAAGACTTACTTCATTTCACAGGTCCATTCGATACCAAACTTTAAGTACCTACCAAGTAATAGCCCATCAAAAACAATACTTGTCAAAAAAACCAAGTCTCGCAACTCAGTTGTTCTGCGGTAAAAAGTTGTGAGATCCATGTAATACCAAGTCGGTTATTAATTTATTCAGTCTCTACTTAAGCGACTTTTTGTCTTAATACGTCCAGTCTCTAAGACCACGATCGTGGTCCGTAACAATTGAAAATCAATTGTGTCTGGAATCTTCGTACTCGAAGCATTAAGTTGTTACGTAATAATTAACAGCATCTTATAGTGACGCATATCAATATTAAAATTCTTTAATGTTTTATATAAATATATTGAGACTTGAGTGTGAAATGAAAGGCATGGACATGATATTGCTGCAGACGCTGGTACTGGGGTGCCCCTGCCAGTACTCCAAAACAGTATTCCATATAGGAAGACCCTTTTTTTAATGCTATGTCGGTGACAAGCATACGGCCCGCCTGACGGTAAGCAGTCTCCGTAGCCTATGTACGCATGCAACTCCAAAGGAGTTACATGCGCGTTGCCGACCCTAACAACCCTCCATCCCCTCGTGAGCTCTGGCAACCTTACTCACCGGCAGGAACACAACACTATGAGTAGGGTCTAGTGTTATTTGGCTGCGGTTTTCTGTAAGGTGGAGGTACTTCCCCAGTTGGACTTTGCTTTAGATCTGGAATGACATCCGTTGTGCTGTGCCCAACCACACTAACTCTCTTGTGGACGTAGTTTAAGGACGTACCCGGATCCAAAGACCCCTCCACCGCTTGGTGCACCTTTTGATGTACCAAGCGGTGGGCCGGTGTAAAATACCGTCTCAGTCTTATGAGAAAGAACACATTTCTGTATTGCACATACTCTAGTGTAAATTAAAGCCCTGGACATGATATTTCCCGATGAGCAGCTCAGCGCGGTGTCGGGCGCGGCAATAATTAACTGGCGCTGTTGGTAGGATACAGCAGGCCAGCTCTTACTAGCATTCACACGCGTTATTGTGATAGAAAAGGATAAAGTACTTAACTATAACGTTCATTGAATGTAAAATAAAATTGGTACCTAATAAATTTATAATCTTGTGACTTTAGTATTGCCTGATTTATCTATTATTTATTGTGTTCGTGTAACTTTTTTTGTTTGTCGCCAAAGTATTGAGTAAAGTCGTGTCTTACCGAAAAATTATGAAATGGTTCATCACTAGATTGTACGCTGCTCAAAGAAATATATCATGGAGTGATGACGTTCTCCTCCGAATACGATTCCGCTCTGATTGGTGTTTCAGTCAATATGGCCGATTGGTCAATTTTACACCTGTTATTTTATTAAACATATGTTAATACTCATGTTTATAATAAAATTAGTTATTATGCATTGTTTGATCAATCAATCAATCATCATTTATTCACTAGAACATAAGGTACATGGGATGGTACAATAAAGATACAGAACCTTAATACATTCAGCCGTTAAGCATGTCAATATTTAGAATCATATCAATATAATTATATGTTTCTTTGAAACAATTATTTTTTGATTCTATATAAATCTCTCTATATTCACTAACGTGCATGTGAAATGAAGCCGTGTACGAAATGCGCGAATGACTAACCCCCTTATTCATAAACGACTACTAAAGTTGACAAGGCGCTAATAATCGTTTGTCCCTTTCCATCATACCAATACGTCAGAAAGAGGCGAACGATTATTAGCGGCTTGTCAACTTTAGTAGACGTTTATGAATAACGGGGTAAGGCGATCGTCAGAGATGTCTCAAAACCAGTTGAAAAGTGATCGTTAAATTAGAATCGACCTCAAAAACATCTTTAATTTCAATTTTAAATAGCCTTTATTGCCAATTTATTTTAACATAAAATTTAAATTTCAAATTTCATTATCACTAATTGCTGCGCTGAAAATAAATAAAGTAAATATATTTCATAAAATAAAATACCAGTTAATGAAGTTTTCTATCAAATTTTATTTCAATAATTTTTTTAAATATTTTATTTTGTTTTTGTTTGTAAAATATGATCTTTGAAGATGGCAAACTAATAAGAATATCTAATATAATTTGTTTGGAATATTTAAACAAATTTAAAATTTAATGTAACGTCTCTTAAGTCACAGAATAAATATCCCTACAGAAAGGAAACTATTTATATTAAGATAATATAGTTTGATGCGGAAAATAACATAAGATAGTTTTTATTAAGCATCATTATCATCATTTCACGCAGATGAACTCGCGGGCAAAAACTACTAAATACATACACCACTTTCATTGTTACTTTTACCCTAGGTAAAAAGTAAAATATATGGAGATATTTATACACCGTGTTTTTTTTGATTTGCGTTAATTTCGAGGATGCATTCCTGAGCTTAAATTAAGTAACTTTCTCAAAGACACCGATATTCTAATATAACTCCATTTCGGAGATAATCAATCATTATTTTTTTTCTTATAAGGCCCTTACGAGCGTGTACACTTGCCTTAGGGCCTGTTTACTTATTGATTAGTGTTTAGTGCGAGTTTATACATTTGCTACTAAACGTAAGTACTATCTCGGACGATCGACGTTCGAAATGACATTGATATGTCACAGTTTTCAATTGTTTCGTTGAGTTAAATGTAATGCCCGTTGTTTGCGCCGCATAAATATAACCTTTTTTATTATCTATTCTGACCTCCTTGTCGGGTTTTCAAATAAACGGCAAGGCGGAAAAAGAAGTATATGTACATGACACATTTCAATGTCTGAAGAAAAAAAAAACACAAATTACGATATTGCATGCACTACAAATAAATATATAAAGGAAAGTGAGATCCATATAATTCAAGCACATCAATATCCAAAGTGCCGCCGATCTGTGGACGCTCAACAAGGAGTAATTCAGAACCAGTATAATTTAATTATTTCGGTAAGTTATTCCGCATCTACATTTTTTGGCCTATGAACCGGATTCCAAATTTACCTTTAAAATTCTATAATTCATCCTTGTTGCTCACTGAATCGCGGTTTCTTAATTCTTTATCAAGATGTTCCCGTAGGTAATTAATTTATCCAAAGGTACAGTCAGTATACTAAGTTATTGTTATTGTCTGTTATTTTTACGCGTAGTGTGTGGAAATGTGTGGAATTATTCATCGCGCTACCTTATTCATAAATAGATGTGTTACAAATAATATTTCGTAATTTGTAACTGTCATATTGTGTTTTAATTTTCACGGGACATTTTTGCATGCAATGTTCGTTATATAATTTTTATGTATTTTAAGTTACAAAATACATTAAAATAAACTGAAAACTACGGGTAAATTATTCCTGAAGGCCTCAGTTTTTCTTTAACTGTAATTAACCTATTGCGAAAGTTACACTTGTATTAAGGTATCATACAAGCGGAACGTTCGTATTTACTTCATTTTCCTTCGACTTGTATTAAGATATTATTCAAGTTGAATATAATTTACAATTACTTGTGTATTTTAGGCAATTATTCATATTTTTCGTGCTGTCATAGTAACAACTAGGTAACCATGGCAACGAGACTTAAGCTCGCCGAAGCAAAGCGTGCTCAATGTTTCATACGTTTACAAAACATTTACGATATGATTCCAAAGCTAAGCAGTGACAAGAAGGCTCTATCGCAGTTCATCGCGCAAGCTCGATTGGTCGATCAACTGAGGAAAGAATTTATAGAGTTGATGGATGACGTCAATCTTCTGAACTTGGAGTTGGACCCGGAATATAACGTGAACTACAGCGCAATGAACGCGTTTGAAGATCTCTACTGCGTAATCAAATGTCAAATTACAAAAATTGATGCACCTGCTCCGAGCCTCTCGACATCCAGGGATTCAAGCCATACCTGTAAGGACGACTCCATTAAAATCCCACGGATTGATCTTCCTTCTTTCGATGGAGATATTCAAAATTTCCCATACTTCTATGAAACATTTAAGCGTATCATACATGAGAATAAAAAACTTACAGATTCTGAGCGTGTTCATTACTTATTTAGTCATCTGACAGGAAAAGCAAAGTCGATCTGTGTGGGAGTTATACCTGCCGCAGAAAATTACAACACAGTTTGGGAAGCATTGATCGCAAAATATGATGATAAACGCGCATTGGGAACGTCATATTTAAACCAGCTGTTTTCGATGAAACCTGTCAACGTCAACGGTCCTTCGGCATCTATTTTAGAAAAAACAATTGATTCGTTTGCTGCTACTATTTCAGCAATAAAACAACTCAAGCTCGAAAACTTAAGTGACTTTATTTTCATTCATCTGGGTCTTAAGTTATTAGATTCAGATACCACAAAGAATTTTGAGATGTCTATTCGGAATTCTTCTAAAATGCCTACATATGACGAATTCATTTGTTTCGTTAGTGAACAAGTGAAGATTTTATATCGGACATCGCAACGAACGCCAACTAAGGCTGAAAGCGGCTCCGCTGCCAGCACTAGCAGCGTGCGAGCTCCTCTCCCTCGCACACCCCAAGCGTATGTTAGCACGCAAGGGCATGACAACGGAAATCCATGTGCTATGTGTAAGAGTAATGATCACTCGCAACTTTATAATTGTAATTCCTTCATGAAACTCCCACCTAACGAAAAATTTAATTTCGTTAAGGAAACTCACGCGTGCACTAATTGTCTGAACACGCATCATACTGCATCGAAATGTTCCTCAAAGAAAACTTGTCGTAAATGTCAAGGCAAACATCATACAACGTTACACTTTGAAAACTCAAAACCTGTAATGAAGAGAAACGAGTCCAAGTCCTCACCTAAGGATGATAGTGAAGCTAGCACAAGTTCATCTGTGACGGACAACGGTGCCTCCGTATGTACTCATTCGGCATTGAGACAGACTAAATCACCCTTGACGGAAATTCTCGCCACTGCTAAGGTGCTAGCTAGTGGGCGTAACGGCAAGGACAAGGTTTTGAGATGTCTGCTGGATCCAGGATCACAGAAACATTACGTTACATTGAAGTGCTGCAAGAATTTAGGTCTTCCTGTACACAGCAGCCCCGTGACTTCAATAAATGGATTAGGGGGAACAACGATAACACAACCCATTCGAGGAACTGTCAACTTAACATTTAGGTCAAGATATGATCCTAAATGTCAATATACTATCGAAGCGCTTGTATTAGATGAGATCACGCCTGATTTACCGACCTGTCATATTGATCAATCTTCATCTGATCTGTTTGATAATTTACATCTAGCAGATGATTCCTGGGCGATCCCAGGAGAAATTGACGTACTTCTTGGTGTTAAGTTATTCACCAAATTGTTAATGTCGGATAAAATTGAGAACCAACCTGGTTTGCCTGACGCTTTAGAAACTACACTGGGGTACATCATATTAGGTGATGCTCCCGCAGTAAATGCTTCCTACTCAGCAGCTGGGTATTTTACTTCGGTTGAAGTGGGAAATTTGATGCAAAAATTTTGGGAAATTGAAGATTTAGATGGAGTCATTCATAGTCCTGCCGACAAACAAGCTGAAGACATATTCAAAAATACAGTGAATCGTTTGGAAGACGGGCGGTACGAAGTTGCACTTCCATTTAAATTGGAACCAAACAATTTAGGCAATTCTTACAAGACTGCTGAACGCAGATTTTTAGCACTTGAAAGAAAATTCCTCAAACAACCTGAGTTAAAGCCAGCTTATGATGAAGTTATCCGTGAACATATTGATAAAAAATACTTATCTGAGGTTCCGAATGATAAGTCAAATGATGCTTATCACATACCCCATCACGCAATTGTCAAAAGTGACAGAACAACCACAAAGGTGAGAATTGTGCTGGACGCTAGTGCACAGACCACAAGCGGCTTATCATTAAATGACATACTTCACGCAGGACCAAGTCTACAGGCTGACTTGTTCTGCATTCTCCTAAACTTGCGATTATTTGCTATTGCCATCACGTCTGATGTACGTCAAATGTATCTGTGTATTGACGTACGGGGGGAGGATCGTCCTTATCAGCGTATCCTTTATAGGTTTAGTCCTGAAGAAACTATAAGGGTGTTTCAATATAACAGGGTAGCTTTCGGTCTACGTAGCAGTCCTTTTCTGGCACTGCGAACTGTCAAACAGTTGGTAGCTGATGAAGGTGATAAATACCCACTCGCAAAAGAAATCGCATCTCGTGATATTTATATGGATGATGTAGCCAGTTCAGTTATTGATGAAGACCAGGCTGTACAGGCGACTAAACAACTGCTGGATTTGTTCTTGAAAGGCGGATTCCAATTAGCAAAATGGTCGTCTAATTCTGCAGCTGTTCTGAAAGAAATACCAAAGGAACTACATCTGTCCCAAAGTGTCACCTTCGACGATGATACAACGTTGAAGATTTTAGGTCTTCGTTGGTATCCTGGTGAAGATGTATTCAAGTTCCAGGTTAGTCCCGATGATCGACCGTGTAGTAAAAGAAACATTCTTTCATCAGTAGCTCGATTATTCGATGTTCTGGGCCTAGTTGCCCCTGTAATCGTGTTCGCTAAGCTTCTAATAAAGGAGTTATGGCTTTTGAAAATCGATTGGGATGAATTGCCGCCTGATCAAATTGTACGCCAATGGCAACAGTTCCAAAGTGAATTACCGCTACTATCTAACATTAGCATTTCCAGACATATAGGTGTTATTGAAAACTGTTCATTAACTATAGTTGGTTTTTCGGATGCTAGTGAAAGGGCTTATGGTGGAGTAGTTTATGCCTACGCCACCTTTCCTAATAATGACCGGGGTGTCATTAATTTAATTTGCGCTAAATCTAAGATAGCGCCCGTGAAGGTTGTTAGCCTAGCAAGACTGGAATTATGCGCAGCATTGCTATTGTCACAACTAATGAAAAGGGTGGTTGATACCTACTCAACCAGATACCCAATTGACTCTATGTTGGCCTTTTCCGATTCAACAGTGACACTCTGTTGGATTCATTCGTCGCCCCATCGATGGCAAACCTTTGTGGCCAATCGAGTTACTAAGATCCAAGAGAACTTGTCAGGCGATCATTTTTATCATATCAAGGGAACAGAGAATCCAAGTGACTGCCTGTCTAGAGGCTTAACTCCAGCACAACTGGTGAACCATCCTCTATGGCTATCAGGCCCTCCATGGATGAAACTCCCAAAAAACGAATGGCCGATTCAGGCGTTTATTCCAGACGAAGTTAACGTTCCTGAAGAAAAAACGGTTTCTTTAATGACTTGTGACAATTCGAACGACAGCATAATTTATGATTTGTCTAAACGGTTCTCGTCATGGATGAGATATGTTCGCACAGTTGCCTATATCTTAAAATTCATAAAACGATTACCTAAAGGTCTTATTAGTGCTGATGACTTAACAACAGCCGAACTGGAAATTGTACGAGCTCTACAAAGAGTGTATTTCAGTCAACATATTTTAGACATGACCTTGAAAAAAGGGCTTACAAAGGCTTTAGCAAGCCTAAAGCCATTTATTGAAGATGGAATTCTTCGCGTCGGAGGACGTCTCAGTAATTCTAATGAAGATTACGATTATAAACATCCTTTGTTATTGCCACGTCGTGATCACATCATTAATCTACTGGTCGATTACTACCATCGACACCATTTACATGCAGGACCTGAAACTCTTATATCTATTCTGCGACATCGATTCTGGATTATAGCAGCTCGATGTATTATTCGTCATCGGATTCATTTATGCAATTACTGCTTCCGGACCAAGCCAAAGGCTAACTGCCCAATGATGGCAGATTTACCAGCATGTAGGGTAAATCAAGTTGAGAAAGCCTTTATACATACTGGTTGCGATTACGCTGGTCCTTTGTATTGTACACCTGTTCGACGAAGGGGTGTGAAGAGTCAAAAGGTTTATTTGTGCTTATTCACATGTCTCACAACGCGAGCAATTCATTTAGAACTTGCAACTGACTTAAGTACAGCAAGTTTTATGTCAGCATTTAAGCGGTTTTTATCCAGACGCGGTCCTGTTAAATACATATACAGCGATAACGGAACAAACTTCCAGGGAGCCAATACATATTTGCAAGAAATTCATAATTTCCTTGCGAATGAGTATAGAGAGGCTTGGGAAAATGAACTATCAGCCAATAAGATAATTTGGCGATTTATTCCCCCCAGTGCTCCACATTTTGGAGGATGTTGGGAAAGTAATGTTAAATGCGTCAAATTACACTTGTATCGTACTATAGGTAAACAAATTTTGTCATTTCAGGAATTAATGACAGTTCTATGTGAAATTGAGGCTTTATTAAATTCTAGGCCACTATCCGTGTTAAGCTCTGATCCCGCTGAGCCTTCCGCATTGACACCAGCTCATTTTCTTAATGTTACTCCATTGAAATATCTTCCAGCTACGTCTGTTGCGGAGGTAACATCTGATCATCTTTTGCAAAGATATCAATTATTAGATCGTTTAACACAATCATTTTGGAAGAGGTGGCGCGATGAGTATTTGCACACGTTGCAAACCAGACAAAAATGGAATACTCCTTCTCAGCCTGTTAAGGAAGGAACAGTTGTAGTTATTCTTCAAGAGAATGTTATGCCTTTACATTGGCCGTTAGGTCTTATAACTAAACTTATGCCGGGCAAGGATGGTATTGCCAGAGTTGCTTTGGTTAAAACCAAATCAGGCATACTTAAAAGACCTTTAGTAAAATTATGTCCTTTGCCTTCTCAATAATATATGTATTTCTATTAGTAATTCGTTATTTCTATTAAGTTATGTAGGCCTAATTTTGTTTATGTTTATTTAGTTTTCTCTGAGCAATAAGGATGCTATTATGTAGTAAATGATTTATTTAAATAACTTTTGAAAACTATTCCTTTCAAGGCCGGGGGAATGTTTGCGCCGCATAAATATAACCTTTTTTATTATCTATTCTGACCTCCTTGTCGGGTTTTCAAATAAACGGCAAGGCGGAAAAAGAAGTATATGTACATGACACATTTCAATGTCTGAAGAAAAAAAAAACACAAATTACGATATTGCATGCACTACAAATAAATATATAAAGGAAAGTGAGATCCATATAATTCAAGCACATCAATATCCAAAGTGCCGCCGATCTGTGGACGCTCAACAAGGAGTAATTCAGAACCAGTATAATTTAATTATTTCGGTAAGTTATTCCGCATCTCCACCCGTGTTACAACAACGCTATATGCAACATTTAGTTACGCTTTATAAAAATAAAAAAAAGTAAAAAAAAACAAAAATTATATATATATATATATTTTTAATAATTTAGTTAATACTATGCCATTTAATTTCCTTAAACGTACTTACCGATACACCGAAGTTAACGAAATTCAATAAAAACACGGTGTATAAGTTAAATTACCAAAGACATCCTATTAAGTATACAAACGAACTCATTTCACAAATATTAGCTCTGCAGGATCGTAAGCTAAAGTAAGCTAACTGCAACGTCAAACATTAATATTAAAGATATATTCAGTAAGCAATATGGTTATGATTTGTGTGTAAAGACGACGCCTGTTGCTGATTTTTGGTTTATTTATTTAATCATATGGCGATAGAGTCATATAGGCCAAATTATATACGGTAGTATTATTAATAAGGCAACATCCAAGTTTTGAATGATTTTCATTTCAATTCATTCATCAGAATAGACGATAGTAATTAGAAAATTTTTAACGCGTTTGTAAATTTAAATGATCTTATGAAAGAAAATTAAGAAATATCAAATGACTTAAAGTCGTTGAATGATTTAAGAACATGTAATCCCGTGATTACATGTTCTTAAATCATACAACGACTTTAAGTCATTTGATATTTCTTAATTTTCTTTCGAACGATTCCATGTCGTAACGATTACATGTTTTGTAAATTGCCCACATATTTGCACGTCTTCATACTAATTTCATAAAAAAACAGTTATTTCAATAATTTCCCACCGTCATTGTCAAATTATTAGACCTCAAAATGAAATATTTTTTTCTGTATTTCATGAAGATTCTAACCATAGTCGTACCTAACCAACTAAAGGTACCATACAGTTACATCCTATTAGTCTTCGGAGTTATTCAGACCCTTTCAAGTTAATTGCAACAATAAGCTTGTCCAAGCGAGTAATACCGAAATAAGTAGACCACTCAAAAGCGAGCACTTAGCCTGTGTAATTAAATTCAGTACCACACAAAAGCGGCCGGAGAGGTGATCGGTGAGAAACATTTTCGTTCTAAAAAGCGATTTATTAACGTAGTTTCACTTATCAAGTTATCACTCATCTCTTTGTATGGAGTGGTGCGTTTTTTTTTATTTGAGACAATTTGTCTGGAAATGATCTTATTTTGGCGTTTGCATTTTTCTAAAGCAAAATAAAAAGATTGTGTTTCACACGCAATAAAGAAGATCACACTAAAATGTGACGTCATGGACATTTTTGTGACATTTTTTTTAAATTGACTCTTTCAAGTTAATTGCAACAATAGGGCATGGTTATAGCAAGCAAGTAATCTCGAAACAAGTACTAAGACCAATTAAAAGCGAGTACTTCGCATGTGTAATTAAATTCAGTACCACATAATGGTGCAGGCGGGAAAGTTTGTCATACTTACCCATAAGTACTTACCAGTTCTTCACACCAGTGCTTTATAATAATAATTTGTTTAGGTGATTCAAAATCTTAAATTTTTGTTCAAACACTTTTGATCTGTAATCTGAGTTCCGATATTTTACTTTTTAATTTAAAGAAAAAATTGCCTTTAAAGATTTTACTTCACTATCAAGACCAATGTCGGCCATATTGCCTTCATTGCACAATGTAAATTCAATCCAATTTGCGACCCACCTTCCGTCAGTTTCGGTAACCATAAGACTGATTATGTTGTGATAATTTGATACGGACTTGAAATTACTTTGAGTATTTAGTGTCATCAAATAAAATATAGATAGCTTATTATTCAATTAGACAAATTAAATTTTTTATATGAACGTCAAATATAATTACAACGTCTCTAACCCTACACCTCTGACCCGAGAAGATTCCCAATATGGACCGGCAATAAACTCGGCGGGACATATTTTTTCAAACGATTACATCTTGTAATTAACATGCATTAAATATATACAAGAAAAAATACTATTTAGATTACTATTGGAATCATGCAATTGCCTACTGCTACTTTTCTTCATAGAAATTTTATTCAAAAATATAACTGTACATCAAATATTACGCTCACCGATAATTGCGAATGTGTCGCCTTATGAGTCGATTCTTTTTCGTAATCAATCAGCGGCATCTGGGGGACAACCGAAATCCGCAAATTGCGGGGATCTTTCTCTTTTACTCTCACTAATACTTAATTAGAGTAACAGAGAATTCCCGCAATTAACAAACTTCGATTTTCGCGGTTATAGCCCTGTTCACGTTGATTGGTACTGAGTGGTGGCTCTCGCTGGCTTACGCCGCGGAATGTATGAACGGCCTTGATTTTATGCTCGCCACGCCGCGCGACGCTTGCATCCAAGTCGTGGCCTTATGGTCTTATCAAAATAAGATGAAAATCATATCAAATTGTTAAAACAGAATCGGCCTCCTTGTGCCTGTAATTTGGGATGCGTTTACTGCATTTCTCAATTAATCGGGCGACACATATGTCCGGTTCAGACCCGTACCTGAGTAACGCGACCAATTTAGAACGAAGATAATAGTGTACTTAGAATCCGCTGCGAATACTAGCACTATGGATAAATTACCAATTTAAAAATTAACCACCATTATTATCAAAAGGAGATAATATATCTTTCTACGTGTACAACAATAAGAAAGGCGTATATGCTTTTGACCGCAAACATCTTAAGTAAGACATATCTTTATCTACGTATAAAATTTTTAGATGGTTGCAGATACTTTCTTCACATTGTTCTGTCCGCTACTGTTGCAACATTTTGTGTATGGTTTTTTGACCCGGGTGTGAAACGCCTGATGGTAAGCAGTCTTCGTAGCCTATAGATGTCTGCAACACCAGAGGTGTTACTTGCCCGTTGCCGACCCCACTTCGCAGCCTCGTTGTGCTCCGGCAACCTTATTCACCGGCAGGAACACAACACTATGAGTAGGGTAGGGCAACCCATACTAGGTAGGTTTTTTTTATAATATAGGAGGCAAACAAGAAGATGGGTTACCTGATGGTAAGCGATCACCGCCGTCCATGGACACCCGCAACACCAGATGGGTTGTAAAGTGCGTTGTCGGCCTTTAAGATGGGAGTACGCTCTACGTGTCTGTATCTGTATTTGTGTCGTTAGGCAATCAGCGCAGATATTGTTGTGGCATTATGCTGTGTTGTTCTTTTTATCGTCCGTTTTTTTAATACCTTTTTATGTTATCTTAACTGGTGTGACGAAAATAAATGTATTTTCTTTATTTCTAAAGGTATCAATGAACTAAAATAGTAGAAGTTTTTTCATATCGACAGTGTATTACGTATTCTGGGCCTGGCCTCGACCACTGTTCCATAATGCAGCGATTCTAATAGTAAAGGAACAATTCCATTAAATTAGTAAGGCGCTCGGATTCCCGGGAAGCTCGCGCCACAGTTTACAAAACATACAGTATCCACACATATAACAAAAGAGACAATGTTCACTTTTGAAATTAACAGCGCCATCTATTTGGCTCTTTTCATACAACATATTGCATAAGAACTCCCTCAAAATCCTCCGACCTCCGCCCACGAGCCAACACACAACATTAGGTTATTCTAAATTGGTCTGTTTGGTTTAAACGTAAGTAAATATTCTTTATAATTGTCCACCATACAGTTAAGAATGGTCGGGACATACCGTTTGGGTTCAAACTGCTCCAGAATCACTGCTAAGGGTGTAGCTAGCCAGTGAACTAGCGGGAGGGGGGGCAAGTTGATATCGCCGGAGGCCTATATTTTATGAAATTTTGAACTCTAGTATCATCAAATCAGTCTGGAGTGACGAATGTATTTTTCTACTCCAGCACTTCAATCTACCAACAAAATTATTGATCTTTAGATTCATTTCACTTGCGCATGTCGTGAAGGTGAGTTAGCGGGAAGTCTACTTGTCTTGTCTTGTCTTGTTATAAGAGAACTGCTAAGTAATTAACAGAAACCTACTCTTGTATAGGTCCTTTATTCGATTTTATTAATCATTTTAGGTGTTTGCTACTGTCTTAGATAAAATACTATGTGCAACTGTACATAATTAGGTCTTAAAATTTGTGGGACTGTTTTTACAAAACTCGATTAGTTGTAGTTTCGGCCCTTGAATGTTATGTACCTGTTGAACAAAATACCTCCACCTAAATAAGTAGTTTAAATGTCCTTATCTATCACAATAACTCCTATATTTGCTAGTAAGATCTGACCTACTGTTTCTTACCAACACTTAATTATTCCCGCCTGCTGTTGAGCTGCTCATCGGGAAATAATGTAATGTCCAAGTCTTTAATCTCATACGAGTGTGTGCAATACATATATGTGTGCTCTCTCTTTCTAAGCGGTGAGACAATATTTAACACCGACCCACAACCTAGAACATTACAAGGTGCAGGGTTTTCCACATATGGAATACTGTTTTTATCTCAGGGCACCACAGTACCAGCTTCTCCTTCCAGACTCCTTACAGATACAACACAGAGCGACTGGAATTGTCGGATGATATAAAACAGCGAAATCGGCAATTTATATAAGTAGGATCTGTTGGATCTCTTTTGCAACGTCAATATCTACATTTTATCTTAAACATGCCCAATTACAATAAACTCGCTTTTTCAAGTCACGCAAATATTTATGTAGAAGTGACGTCACAAGGGGAAGCCAACGAGCTTTTTCGTGCGAGGTTTAAAGTAGTTTTTTTTTTCTTTTATTGGTTCACCAACAATTGTTTACACTTTGTAAGTTATAAATACAAACGTTTTGACTATTAACGCTAAGCGTAACAATTACTTATAGGTAGGTAGGTAGGTAGGTGGCTTTCCGATACTTTGGTTACGACTTCCTAGTTCCATTGAGTACTTCTACTTTTTTAATTTCCTTTACTTTTCTGGTTCGAATTCATATTTATTTATATTATATATTGAATATTTATTTATTTTTATTTATATATATATGTATGCATTATTTTATGGTTATTTTTCTATCTATGTATATTTGTATCAATGTGTATTCAAAACGTGCATTTCATTAATTTCAGTGATTGTACACTTTTGTTTGTGTTTGTCATTCATTCACCGTTACTTCTGTTTTACTCATTTCCTCAAAGGTTAACTGAAAGAGATTCCATACAGGGATAAGCAGGGGTTTCCAAACAGGGTTCGCCTTTGTTGTATTTAATTTACTCTGTAACTGTGTTTTTCGTGTTTTTATTTCTATGTACAATAAAGTATATACATACATACATACATAAACACCACATGCATGAATGTACAGTAAATTAGGTACGTTTACTTGCATAAATACCAATTACAATAATAATGCTGGAAATACTATGACAGTGACGTCACTACGTATACCGTCTACAACAATAATGCAGAAAATTAACTATTACAGTGAATCACTTACTTATGCTATTATTTTTGCTAAACAGGAGCGGACAGATTTTTTAAATTGATATGCAGAGTCAAAGTGGATATCCATTACGTGGCTACAGCTATTTACTACCTTGCATAATCTAGGGACAGGCGAGTTGCCGCCGTGGACCGTCCGTCGAAGCGGGAGGCACAGGGGTGTTATCGGATTGCGGGGTATTCTCATTGGCCTAGGAGTTGCGGACAGTCTTTAGTTAATACAAAAATGCAATGATTTATGTTAAAATGTATATTATATTTATGTGTATAGTTGAAATATTGTGTTTTTCGGAACCAATATAAGTGTACCAACAATAATTAGTAGAAGAGATTACAAAATTTGTCATAATGTCTATTAATATCGTATAGTTTGTGTCATCCACTATGACGCGCGGATTTGTCACATCTAGTCTTTATTACCATGACAATACGAGTCAAGGCACACGTTTTCAGTAATGACATGATCTATATCAAAATAAAATCAAAATTGTGACAAAACGAGCTCTTTTTAGGGTTCCGTACCCAAAGGGCCAAACGGGACCCTGTTACTGAGACTCCGCTGTCCGTCCGTCTGTCCGTCCGTCCGTCCGTCTGTCCGTCTGTCCGTCTGTCCGTCTGTCCGTCTGTCCGTCCGTCCGTCCGTCCGTCCGTCCGTCCGTCCGTCTGTCACCAGGCTGTGATAGTTAGCAAGTTGAAATTTCTACAGATTATGTATTTCTGTTGCCGCTATAACATCTCATCATTGGCCACAGCATCTTGACAGATGATTCGAGCGGAGTCAATACTTGGATAGGTGACCGTTTTTATAGATAATGGTACGGAACCATTCCTGTGCGTGTCCGACTCGCACTTGGCCGATTTTTTTAAAATTTCAAAGATGGAGACAGATATGAAAGGTAACTCAGTATCCTTATGAGATATAATCAAGTAGTATTTCTTAAACATTAATGGTACTAGCCGAGATTTGAACCCGTGACCTCCGAATTGAAAGTCGCATTCTTACCGCTAGGCTACCAAAGCTTGTAAATTTTAAAATTTTAAATTCCATTAGCTCATAAATAGTACTTAAAACTCTGCTTGAGTCTTATGATTAGGGCAACGTTTCCATGTAAGCACCCTTAACATTTAATTTAACTATTAGACCCCGGAATGTCCGGGACACTTTTTATCTTGTGCAGAAAGTAATCACATTGAAATGTATAAGTAAGTAAAAAACGAAGCTGAGCAGTCAAGGCAACCGTCAGAGATAAAACAATGAAATAAATTAAATGTCCACAGCTATTGGACGCTATGCAATTTCACTTGTTCCGTTAAGGCAAAAGGTTTTGATGCTGTATTAAAAAAAAAGTACTAAGATAAGGTTAGCTGGAAAAGATCCCTTTTAGGGATAAATTTGCCTTTGTACGTAACATTTTTTTTCTGTTTTGTTTTGTCTGTTTTTTTGCAATACTGCAATAATTTATGGGGTGAATATATAGGTCATACTGAACAACTTTTACCATGGGACCAACCTTGAAATCGCGAAAAAAATTGGTTGTTTCATACATTTTGGCTGTCTGACCTTGACAATTTCAATGGGTGAGTAATTTTTTTTGAGATTTTGGGGTTGTTCCCATAGTAAAAGTTACTCAGTATGAGCTATATATTCACCCCGTAAATTATTGCAGGTGACTAAATAAATACCGCAGGTTACGACTCCATTGCGGCATTTGATCACAGTACACCGTTCCCACCGCACCGTTGACGACCGGTTTGGCCTAGTGGGTAGTGACCCTGCCTACGAAGCTGATGGTCCCGGGTTCAAATCCTGGTAAGGGCATTTATTCGTGTGATGAGCATGGATATTTCTGTGGCCCTAGTGAAAAAGGGTACAAGTCTCTGGCAGTTTAGGTGTATAAGGGCATAAGTGTTACGTGGAACTTACACCCCTTTACACCTGCGCTGCCAGAGACTTGTACCCTTTTTCACTAGGGCCACAGATTTGTTCTTGAGTCATGGGTGTTTTCTATCTATTTAAGTATTTATAAATATTTATATATTATATATATCGTGGTCTAAGTACCCTCAACACAAGCCTTATTGAGCTTACTGTGGGACTTAGTCAATTTGTGTAATAATGTCCTATAATATTTATTTATTTATTTATTATTTACACACTTAATAAAACGTCATCTCAGATGATACCTACATGTGCATGAGGAAGTAGGGATGTTGCTGGTATTAAAGCAGTTTAATAAAGATGAATTTAAAAACTATATTAATCGCCCTAGATTAACAAGAACAATAAGTAAAAAATGTTAGAGGTTCCGTCGTGTCGTAATAATTATTATGGAAAAAGAAGTAGAAAGTATCTGGTCCCCAGATTGTATAATGAAATACCGTATGATATAAGGGAATGTAAATCATTTAGGATGTTTAAATGTAAATTGAAAACGTTTGTATTAAACAAAATTAAATTACCACCACAATAAGCTATAAGATGTTCCGTACTTACTTATTAATTAACTAGGCAATAAGCTAACCCATCTTTATTTAAGGGAGTTCCCTCTGCCAACAAACTGTCTTGCAGTTTGGCAGAAGAAAACAAAATTGTAAAAGCAGGGTTTTTTTACCAGAATAAATGATTTATTTATTTTATTTTATTTAGTAGAAATGAGGTCAAATCAAATTCCTTTATTTTTCAGATATCGATAAAAGGAATAGATATGACTATAAGAGTCTTTGGTGTAAGTAATGTGTTTTTTTATGTATTTTGAAACTGGTTTGCTAATCTGAGCTCCCAGTGATACTACCTGCCAGATGCCCTATTTAAAAAAAAAACAACAATATTTTACTAATGATAATGATAAACATGACTGTCCCAATAACGCTAAACCCCAATCTTTAGACAAATGATCTGATGATGCATTCGGAAGGTAACCAATAGAGATCATTGATGGAAAAGAAACACAAACACATCGATATGAAATGTAGAAAAAGAGTCATATTTAAGTGTAACTTAAAAAAGTTCTTAATTCATGATTAGATATAACTTATTCACAGGTAAATTCTATGTTTGGTTTGATTTATTGCCCGTATTGGATTTACACTCTGTATGAGTATTAAATAATGTAGCTACTATTCTACAACCTCACCCAACTTCAAAATTCTAATACATTTCAACACGTCCACTAAATTCCAGCGCTAAAACTTGTAAATTGAAAAAGTTAATATCAAACTTACTTAAAGTTTCGTTTTTCAATACATATTCGCGAAGTTTCCATTTTCTGTCCAATCGTATTAAACATAAGTTTAATAATATATTTGGAATAATAATAAGCTACAATCGTTAACTGTTTAGAATGAGAATCAATTTAGTTTTGACTTTTAGTTATACGATTAACCTTATTTTTGTACTAGACGGTCACTGTTTCTTATATGGTATGGTATTGTTATTTGTGACTGTATGATTTAATATAATATTATGTTAAGCTAACTTTGAAACAAATTATGAATTAAAATAAGCATTAACTATTTAAACTATTATTTTATATTTATGTTGGGTACCGGTTGATCCTAATTTATAGTTAATTTTAAGCTTAACAGTATGTCTTTTTTATTTCCCTTTTCAGGTTAGATCAGTTCATTGTAAGATATAGTTTTTAAGTTTGTAATGTTATGCTATAAGTATATTTTTAGTAGAATCATAGGTATACACTTTCATTTTTTTCGTATGGTTTACAAATTTCTGTGTCTGTATGTCTGGCGTAGCCCTACAGGTAGATATCTGGATACTTAAATTATACAGGTAGATATCTGGATACTTAAATTATACAGGTAGATATCTGGATACTTAAATTTGCTTAATTGATGAAAGAACACACGAAAGAATTGGTAACTGACGTTACAGTCTCGTGGAATTATCCAGCTAAGTGTATTTTTTTCTAGCTTTTATTAAAAAAGCTTAATTCAAATTATACATTAGATATCTTTTATATATATTGTAGTTTTTTTTTATACTACGTCAATGGCTAACAAGCATAAGGCCTGCCTGATGGTACGCAGTCTCCGTAGCCTATGTACGCCTGCAACTCCAGAGGAGTTACATGCGCTTTGCCATCCCTAACACTCCGCACCCTCGTTGAGCTCTGGCAACCTTACTTACTGGCAGGACAACACTATGAGTAGGATCTAGTGGTATTCGGCTGCGGTTTTCTGTAAGTTGGAGGTACTTCCCCAGTTGGGCTCTGCTCTAGATCTGGAATGACATCCGCTGTGCTGTGCCATACCACACAAAACCAGATGACATTCACAATACTATTAGAAGTATTAGAACAAATTAAATATTTTTTATAAAATATTTTAATTTGTTTTTATTTCAAGTAGGGGGTGCCGTAAGCCTTCAGTAAGAAATGCATATACTTGGAAAAATTCGACCAATGCTGCCGTGACCCCGGTGGCCGAGTGGCTCAGGCACCTGCCGCGATAGCAGAGAACGCTGCTAGTTCGATTCCAGCCTGGGGTACCGGAGGCCTTGGTCACTTTTTCTTGGTATATGACATTTATTTCAGTTGACATTCCCAATGTCCATACCTCTCTTTTGGACGTAGTTTAAGGACGTACCCGGGTCCAAAAGTTTTATTCAATATTAGTTTATTTTTAAGTAGTTTTATTTTATAGCTAGTTGAGTTTAAATTGTAATGTATTTAGTATAATTCTGATAATAAAATCTACGTAATTTATATGTATTTAATGAGTCCAAAGACAAATATTTTGATGCTGACATATTACTACTATTCCTGCTATTATAATATATTTTGGTATTATAATTGCGAAATGAACTGTGTTACCTCTTCACACTTAAACCACTGGACCGATTTAGATGAAATTTGGTATAGAGATAGTTTGAGAAGAAGTTGCGGCCAGAAGCTAGTATTTATAACTATGATTGCGCTTTAACTTTTCGGAGATTAAAAAAAAAAAAGATATAAAACTAGGAAAAAAAATCAAATTTATAGGGAATAAGACAAGTAAAGGTACCGTTCAGATTCAGACTACACCAACACTACTGCTGCAGTAATGCGGCGCGACATATCTACCGAATGAATAACTGCCGCAAATATCAAAATTCCCGTAAAAAAGATCATGTCTCTTAAGGGAAGTAGTTATTACTCAGTGACGTTCTTAGGGTTCCGTAGCCAAAGGGTTTAACGGTACCCTATTACTAAGACTCCGCTGTCCGTCCGTCGGTCCGTCCGTCCGTCTGTCCTTTTGTCACCAGGCTGTATCTCATGAACCGTGATAGTTAGATAGTTGAAATTTTCACAGATGATGTATTTCTTTTACCGCTATAACAAAATATACTAAAAAACAAAATAAAATAAATACTTAAGTGATACCATACCATACAACTACGTGGTAAATAATGGTACATACGGAGCCCTTCGTGCGCGAGTCCGTCTTGCACTTGACCGGTTTTTTTATCGATTCAGAGCTATAACCGTGAAAATTTAAGTTCCCAAATTGCGAGCATCCTTCTCTGTCACTCTAATTACGGCTTCATTGGAGTAAAAGAGAAAGATCCCCGCAATAAGCGTATAACGATTTTCGCGGTAGGCTCCCTGTAGCGCATCTCGTAAATAGCAACCAGTGGCCCTTTATCGCATTTGCAACGCGGGTCAAATGCGATGCAATAGCGATAGAAACACGCGACAGTCGCGATACAGTCGCGCTGGTTTAATGCAGCATCACTTCTAGATTAACCTCTGTAACCTCTGTGTTTTCTGTGTAACCTCTTACTATTTAGCTGAACCTAAACGTAGATAGGTACTTTTCGTGCTTCTATATAAAGATATGTTTAACAAACATGGAAACTATAGGTCTAGATTAAGATAAGAAACTGTAATAATATTTTTTGTATGACCGTTTGTTTCATATTTAAATAAAATAAAAATAAAAATAAAAAATTAACGCAAATGATCGTCTAGTGCTACCTCCCTAAATGACCTTAACGAGAATAATGCATTCAGATTAGACTGCTCAGAGCTCTATAGATGTATATACCCTTCGTGACAGTTGAGCTGAATACTTGCATAACTTAAATAAACAGCGGCATAACTTACTGCGAGACATTTTTAGGTGATACAACATATATGTACGCGATTGTACTTATTGCTATGATAAACATTTACTATATGAGTAACTCTGAAATTATAATAAAATTCCCGGTTTCCATTTAATTGTGTTTTAGCTAGGCCGTGAATGTATGTACTAAGCACCACACGCCGTCTTTTATTTATGAAATCGTTGAATTGAATTTTAGTATAGAACACCTAATCTATTTTTGCGATTTCAGCGTCGCCTTAAAAAAAGTTGTTTAATAACCCAGTCTCATTGTCCAGACAAACTTCAATCCATAGACCGTTATACTGTTAACTTTTTGTAAAATAGTTCCAATGCTGGTTCATTGGTTCATTTTTGCGCCTGTGAACCGTTTCCAGCAGACGTTCTACATGACATTAAAGCTCTCCAAGGGGCATCTACGTGTTGGATCTATATCCAACGTAAGCATATCAAAATATTCAAAATACCCGGATTTATAGGCCACGTGAAACCCAAGGAGGTACAAAATAAAAAGTCGCTTACACTAACGAGCACAGTTGCGTATATTATATTATCTCATAAAACAACAATGAAACAATTACATCCAGTATATCAAATAATGTGCGAAGTACTACGTACAGTTAGCCCTCTAACCGTACAGTCTTAGTCTTTATTTAATTGCTTTATTTGTATAAATACACCCGCTTTTCTTTACATTAGCTAAAACCAATAACCAGATATTTTAGATTTTTTTTATTGATATCCGCACTTCTTCCTCACGTTGTTCCGGCATTTTTCCACGACTCATGGGAGCCCTATCGGGAATTGGCGTAGGCACTAGTTAATTGATATCTGCACTTGAGATACGAATTATCAAAATTAAATGTACACTCGGAAACCCTAGCTGCTGGGTATGCTTGGAAAGTCATTCGATGGTCAAAAAACAAGCATCTTCAAACCATCCAACAACAGTAATACAACTATGGTCCACATGTTCAACACATTATTAAGCATTAACACCAATCTTCTTTTTGGTTTAGCTTAAGTTTTTTCTTCCTTTTTTGTATTTTTTTTTTCCTTAGAACTGTAATCCAAGATATCTTTATTCTTTATTTATTCATAATAATAAAATATTGCATTGAACATAGCTTAAAATTAAAAATGAAACATTACATTACATTGAAGAAATTAAAGCATAATGACTTATCCCAAGATGATGATATTATTTCAAAATATTAAAGAATATTTATATAATTTTAACTCAAATTTGTATCATGTATGGATCAGAGTAGTAGTACTATATTTGAATTTGTTTTGGACTACAGTTGGATCGTTTTACGGTAATACTTATAGATTTGAACTGTCTTTAAGTTAAAAGCAACGTTGCGTTAAGTTTAAAGCAACAACCATTTCCAAATCCCAATTTAAATAGAAGCAAAAACTAAATCGTACAAGAGTCAGATTCAGTTTTAACGATTTGATACGGTATTATCTGAATTTGGAACGACCTTGAAACTAACTCCCTCTGATTGGAGCAGTGAAATTCGTGCATGAGATGTACATCAATCACGGTGGACATTGTAAAGGAGGCCTGCCAGGGAAAGCCCTCCTGGCAGGTGTAGATACACAGGCCCCTATTAGGAAGGCGGAAATCGTGCACAAAACAACGATCTTATATGGTCGCGACCCTCAGTCATAAGCAAACGAGGAAGATTAGTTTTGTTATTTGACGTCAAGGTCATATCAATACCAGTTAAAACCCGTAAAGAGTTGTGAATCTGAAAGGGGCTCCAACCAAACTATAAAGTAAACACGCTGATCTACGCTGTGAGAAGCTAACTGAATTGTATTGTTTTGATTTATTGGCTATTGGTTGTTTGCTTCGATTTTTCATCCGGCTGTTACGAGTTCAACGGATAGTTTTGCTTATTTATTTAGCCGTATTTATTGCCTTGCACAATACAATGATGGCGGTCGTGAAGACTTGAGCCTTTGTTTGCCACGGTTATCTTTTACTACACGGCTACAACACGTGACAACGAGTGGTTTAGAATGTTATTTATAGATAATGTTCGAGTGCACGACATAATGGTCAATAGTTGACACTCTGTAGTCATCTATTGCTAATAATGATGACGTCAGTTTAAAGATGATATATACCTTGAAAAGCTCTTCAACTCCTACCTACTTATTTTTGTAGCGAAGTCGAAAACTAAAGATCTAAAAATTCTAAAAAGGATTTTTTTATTTGCTACTATTCTAACAATCTGGCCGTTTAATAGTAAATAAAGTCAGGCAATATGTAACTGTATGACGAAAGTCATATAAAAGGCCTAGAAAAGTGAGGACATTTAAGCAATATTAGGAGGCAATCCCTGTACGGAGGTACGGTCAAGTTCATAAATTGTACAAGCCAACGTTCGTACAGTAGATTGCTAACCAAGGGATGAAACATCCAGCTACCTAGATAGACAGATAGTAATGGTGCCTTTCACCCGAGTTAAACACTCTACTTTTCATTTTGAATAAGACGAAAGTGTAACAGGTACATGTGCATTTTGAAAAACAAGTATTTTTTATACTACGTCGGTAGCAAATAAGCATACGACCCGCCTGATGGTAAGCAGTCTCCGTAGCCTATGGACGCCTGCAACTCCAGAGGAGTCATTTAAAATGTTGCCAAGACGAAACCATAAAGCTCGCACTGCCCCATCAGATCTCTTGTCAGAAAAGATATCAGATTTTTGTCAGTAGATTTTGACAATAAATTAATTCAAAAAATATATTAACACGCCTGTAAGATACAGGCATGTAAATAAATTTTTAGAACGTGGGCCTGTAAACTTGTTTGTGAACTCGACTGTACCTACAAGTCTTGTAGAGATAAAATGTTATGTAAAATGCAGAGTGATGGAGCTATGCCTACTATACACGGTGCCCACGAGGAACCCAAAAGATTTTGACAATGTATTACTGATCACATTTAGAGACTAAAATGTCATATAAACTTTTATGGATTTCGCCTAGTTTCAGAGTTAATACCAATGTAAAAAAAAAAAAACATCTTATCATAACTTAGTGCAAAACGCCTTTTTGATCGCGATGATGCCATTATGGGGCGTGGTCTAAATATCCTTATTGATAGATGTCAAAAAGTGACATGTAACCTTTGCAAGAACTAGTTTTACCAAAAAAAAAATCGTAATTTTTTTTTTCAGTGCCAGTTTTATCATAACATTAACTTTTTATGTACAAATACGTTTAAAATTTGTAAAAAAAAAATTTTTTTTGGCGAAATTTAGTGAAACTCATATAACATATTTCCGTCTTTTGGCCTCAGAAGTACGTGGTTAAAATCTTTCGGGTTCCTCGTGAGTACCGTGTATAACATAAAAATGTACCTCACGATTCCGTTGCCATCAGTGTTCTCGATTGCCTCCATTATTGGAGCAAATTTAAAGATGTATTCACTTCAAAATAAAATATGTGCACAAGAATTTAATCCCAAGAAGGGCTACCCTTCCATGTCAATCGCTGAGCGATTGCAACCTTAAGATGAAAGTAGACAACCGTCGCGAAACCGTCTTACCATACAAATGGTACTTACCCATTTTTCTCCAGATAGCTTCATGGCAATAAATATAGAAAGGAAATTTTCACTTTATGCTATTATACTTTATTTTTGAGTATAATTACAATGAGACACCTCATTCGGTTCTCGTATGTTTCTTTTATCTTAATGAACGTTTTAATTATATAGATTTTGACTCTTGGAGACCCTTTACACCTCTAAGGATAATTTGATACTTACACTATATAATCATTTAGTTCTGACACTTAAAGATATTTACACCTCTAATTTTTTTTTTTGGCTCTGTATTTTTTTTTATTATTATGTTTTTTTTTGTAATTCGACATATAGATACTTTATACATCTATAAATAATAATAATACTTTAGCTTGCATTAGTATTTTCATATTTCATATATTGTATTTTATAATTAAAATTTAAGTCTTATATAACTTAATAGAATATTATTTTTATGGCCTGTACGAGTATATTTAATGTACGCACCAAAATTGTAAGCTACCATTACGGGAGAGCGGTGCTTCTTAATACAAGTATATTCATTACTTAAAAAGAGGCATCGGCACAGATGTAAAAAGTTTACTTATAAGTTACGAAATAAATATTTTTCATTTTTTTCATTTTTCATAATTGTTGATGTGCTTGTTTTTGCTTGTATGTAAAAGTGCTCTTGTCTATTTATCAAATAAATGTTGAAGTTGAAGTCACCTGAAAATTAAGGATCTTAAAGGCAAAATTTATAAAAATATTTATTTATTTAATAGTGACCCGCTCCGGCTACACTCACACAAAATCAGTATACCTAAACCTTTCTCAAAAATCACTGTATTGATTAGTGAAAACCGCGTGAAAATCCGTTCACTATTTTATCGCGAACATACATACAGACAAACGCCACACCACACAGCAGTTTTTCGTATTTTTCATTAAGTACAAGATTTAGGAGCGTTAAAAATTTGTATGAAAAATGTTTTTGGCTCCTAACTATGTATTACTCGTATACATAAATATTATATGCCAAATTGTAGCTTTCTAACACTAACGAACACTGAGCAAAGCTGCGGACGAACAGACAGCCGGATATGGTGAAACTATACGGGTTCCTAGTTGACTTCGGAACCCTAAAATAATCAAACGAAGGGGCATAAATTGTGCAAACATATTTTCACAATGTCAATATCCGGAGAGGAAAATGGGGACTACGTTTATATGGAGACGCGACAGTCCCCTTTACTGTGTAAGGTTGGATGGAAACCGGTGGGTGGTACCCGCCCTCTGAATCTACGGAATTATTTAAATTAAGGGGTGCATTCTCTGACAAAGGCCTACGAAATCTTAATTGTACTGTTTATTTGGAATTTTTACGTACGTTTTTATAAAGTCAAATACAACGAAAAAAATCGCATGGAAACTAAATTATATTTTAAAGGGCAGATCCTTCCGATACCGTTTAGCAAGGTACGCTCAATGCTGCTGGCACGTACAGGGAAACTACACACAGAACACTGGCTGAACCAGACTGGATGCAAACAGGCAAAAGAAGCCATGCCAGGCATCAACGGAAAGCTCAGAAGGGCGCTCCTGCAACTAGGGAAGGTCCGACTGAGTATGGTAACCAGTATCATAACAGGTCATGGACTATTTAACAAACATATTTTCACAACAGGTGTCACAAACAATCCCCTGTGCCGAGGATGCATGGAGACAGAAGAAACAGCCTCTCACGTGGTGCTGGAATGCAGCGGAGTGACTCCATACAGGGCTAAACATCTCGGATCTCCGAGAGACCTCCCCGAGGTCCTACTCAACATTAAAGGTTTGAAAGGATTCCTCGAGGAGCTGGGCTGGCAGGCCTAGCCCACCCCCAACATATCACGCAAAATAGGCGCAAGTCGTCGAGTTGCGGAAAATCGCCCGTATACAATACAATACAATACAAGGGCAGATTCTGACCAAAACCATACCAGTAGCCTTATGATGACTGCCAATTTATGTACACCTGCAAATTGAGAGGAGTTACATGTGCGATGCTGACCCTAACACCTCTCCACCGTCGTCGAGCTCTGGCTACCTTACTCACCGGCAGGAACACACTATGAGTAGGGTCTAGTGTTATTTTGCTGCTGTTTTCTGTAAGGTGGAGGTACTTCCTCAGTCGGGCTCTGCTCTAGATCTGGAAGTGCTGTGCCCTACCACACTAAGCGAGATGACATTCACAATGCCCATACCTCTCTTTTGGACGTAGTTTAAGGACATACCCCCGGTTAAGTTTAATATTATAAAGTTATTGAGGTAAACCGATAAAAGCTTTTGCCCGCGACTTAACATTCACAACGCCCATACCTCTCTTTTGGACGTAGTTTAAGGACATACCCGGGTCCCCGGGTAAGTTTAATATTATAAAGTTATTGAGGTAAACCGATAAAAGCTTTTGCCCGCGACTTCGTCAATGATAATGCTGATTGATATAAACCATTACAATATATTTAGCCTAGCCGTGAAAAGTTACCAGTGAGATAGACGGACAGTTACTTAGGTATTTGTAATATTACAGTAGGGATCTCTTTCACAATAACCACGGTTGTCCCCAATTTATCTTTTTCATTGTGGTAATCATCGCCCGTACATTTCATGCCGTTGACGGAAAAATGACGTCATGTTACATAAAGAATGATTCCAATTAGTATTTTCATAATAACTTATCATGTATCAACCTCTTTAGTTAACTGATACTTGGCAATCAATACAGTACATACACGTCTAAGTGACTTTCATCTTTGTTTCACTCGACTAAATAGTAGATTATTATCTTATTAAATAATACATATTATTGCTTTGAACAGTGTGTTTTACGTAATAAGTATTTATTTTTCTACGCGTTAATCGGTAAGTTATCTAAATTTGTACTCGTGTAAAAAACATCCCTGTATGTTAAATTACGCAAGTTTTGCGTCTACGGCATGAAATGTACGGGTAAGTTATCTAAATTAGTAGTATTGTAAAAAAAATCCTGTATGTTAAATAACGCAATTTTTGCGTCTACGGCATGAAATGTACGGGTAAGTTATCTAAATTAGTAGTATTGTAAAAAAAATCCTGTATGTTAAATTACGCAATTTATGCGTCTACGGCATGAAATGTACGGGTAAGTTATCTAAATTAGTAGTATTGTAAAAAAAAAACCTGTATGTTAAATAACGCAATTTTTGCGTCAACGGCATGAAATGTACGGGCCCTGGTGGTAATCATTTATATTAAATTTACAACCACAAGCATCGTGTAATTTTATTACTTACTACTATTGTATAACTACTTTTTGCATGTGAATTTGATAATGATAATGATAAACGATAAAAACTATCCTATCGGCACGGTTCGAACTTAAAGATACCTCAAATAAGATACGTTATGGATCGAATATGTCAGTGACACGTTATTGTTTGAAGAAACGTCACTTTTAACACTGATATAAGATCTATATCGTATCCGGCCCAATTTTTGGATATATCTTAAAGTTTAAATCCGGCCTTAAGTTTTTCTCCGGGCCTCGCACTACGAGTATGTGTATCACAATACTAAATTTGATAGAAATCGTTTCAGCTCTTCGTGTCATGTTATTTAAAGAATGTATTGTATTATATAACAATAGTGTAACAGTACACTCAAAGTTGTAGTACGCAATAAAGGCCCCAAAGCTCACACCTAAAATCAAATAAACCTTTAGTAAAGAATTCAGCTTTTCAAGTAGCAATAGATTTCTATAAAGAGCAGATTTACGAAAAGGTCTGGTAAAATATGAAGTGACAGGATCGGGTTGAAGCCATTATTCTCTCAGAGGCTTTTTAGGTATTTCTTTTAGTCTTATTTAAGGTTACTTTCTAAGGTATAGCCTTACGGGTTGTCAATAAAAATAAAGTGAAAATTGAGAAGACGAGAGAGGTTTTGTTTGTATTAAACAAATTTAAATCACATACGAATTACAATTGTACTTTTATTGAACTTTCAAAACCATCCTTTTCTCAATATATTTAGTGTGTCTTGGATAACTTAACTATTAGGAGAAATGAACCATTTCTCAAAATTAAAACATTACCTGAAGGAATTATGGGAGGTCCTTGGAGATCTACTAAAATGATGAATATCAAAACATTATTTTATTGATTACTTGACACTCAATCAAACCTCTTTACACTAACATTACCAATTTTTGAGTAAGTAAATATTCTTTATTGCACCAACAGTTATTCATTTTTCATGCATGTACATATAGTAATGTGGAATCAAACTTCACTTATAAAAAAAATACAGATACAGCGGCGGCAACGATGACACCACATGATGAAGCTGTAGTATGTATCGGGATAACAAAATGCGACAAAAAGTCACGTTAACATTTCAAAACCTTATTTTAAATTTCGATTGGCGTCTTCAATCAACGTTTGTCCCTTGACTAGACCCCAGTCATTGTTTTTTTATCAAAAAAAGTTGGTACAATATACATTTACATAATATTTCGCCAAACATAACGTTTATCGGCGAATGTTACACTCACTTACAGTTTTTGTGTACCCGATCTTATCTTATGAACTATTTATTTATCTAAGTATTTATGATTATGACTTATTCTAAGTACTATATGTATTTTCAAATTCTAAGTACTATATGTATTCTCAAATTCTAAGTACTATATGTATTTTCAAATTCTAAGTACTATATGTATTCTCAAATTCTAAGTACTATATGTATTCTCAAATTCTAAGTACTATATGTATTCTCAAATTCTAAGTACTATATGTATTCGCTAATTCTCGATCGTATTCGCCTAAACTAAAATCCTTATTGTTTGTCGCATAAAACCAGGTATTCGATAAGCTCATCCAAATTTATGATCCTGGTATCCGGGTATTTATTACCCGGTTTCCACACCTTATTCGTTGTAATTAATTGGAACCTTTCCCGATTTTATTGTCATATCACATAAAACATGTCTATGAATTACTATTGTCAATATTTTACAGGTTAAAATTATTAGGTTATTTGTGTTCGTTTATTTGTGATTTAATCTGGGAGTCGCCTGTGAAATTATGGTGATAAATGTAAGTTATGATCAGACATAGAAGTTTTTGTATCACAAACGAGTGTTTTACAAAATGAAACATCGATAAATCTGTTATCGATAAGTCGTAGATTAATAATTAAAAGGTGTAACTTCTACTTGTTGTAAAGTACAGAGAAATATCAAGAATGAAAATCTTACAAATGGGTACATAATTTCTTTATTAACTACATACATTTAGCACTTGAAAATAAGAAATACCAATATATCAAAGAAGATATCGAACGTGTTGTGTATTTCGCAGTTGCTATCTTCTTATACAATCTCAAAAATATGTATAACGTTAAGATAACATCGATAACGGACATGTCGACATTTCATTTAGTCAATCAATCTGTCTGTCGAGATCCTCTGCCAATAGTGATATGTATTGTATGGACTGACGTTTATTTTTACAATTTGCTATACATTTCACGTGCCCCTCCCCCGCAAAAATTGGCAAATTGTTTTGTACAGAAAATTACAAACCAAGCATCTCCAGTTCTTAAATCCTCTAAGGTAACAGCAGTAGGTACAAATGTTGCCAAAGAATGAAATGCTTCAGCGGCTAGCATGACTTGCGTTCTCGCGCGCGACTCCATAACTATATCTAGCGCGACTTCAATTATGGACACGTGCGCAAGAACGCAACTCATGCTAGCCGCTGGTTTAGTAGAATAGCGATTTACAAAATTGCCCCGCTTTCAAATATAACCCCAATCCCCATTACACCTTATAACATTTAAGATACTTACTTTTGATTTTCATTTTGTTCGGTCATATTTAAATAAATAAATAAATATTATAGGACATTATTACACAAATTGACTAAGTCCCACAGTAAGCTCAATAAGGCATGTGTTGAGCTTACTGTGGGGCGTGTAGACAATATATGTCATATATAATATATAAAAAAACACCCATGACTCAGGAACAAATATCCATGCTCATCACACGAATAAATGCCCTTACCAGGATTTGAACCCGGGACCATCGATTTCGTCGGCAGGGTCACTACCCACTAGGCCAAACTGGTCGTCATATACCTACATATTTATTTTTGAAAGTATTCATTTACAAATTGGTTTTTATTCGAATAACTTATTTTTTCTTACAATTTCGTCAATTAAGAACCTTTCTTTCAGCAGTTAACTCCCTACTCATTGAGTATGGCTTTGAATTGGATACGACCTTGACAATCATCCTGGTGATCGGCGTGCATCTCACGCACGACTTTCATTTATTTTCGCATGCTCCATTAAGCGTGAGCAAAGGCCCTATTAAAATAAGACCAAAACCGTAACGAGTTGTTAAATCAGAACCGTGCTCCGAGTCTCTTTCCAAAGAACGATGTGCAATATTTATCGCTGGGTAACAAGTTTAAGAGTACATTTGGTGCTATTATTCATTGGGGACCTTTTACATCTCCAGATTTAATGTATTTTTAATCATAGAGACTAGATGTATAGTAGTATCGTATTGTAGTGTAGTAATTATTTATTTTAAGATTATTATAATGTAATGTTTACCCAGGTATTGGCTGTTGTATTTATAAATGTTGTTATCTATTTTTCATGTCACTATATGATGTTACTATAATGTATTACTGACTTGTAAAAGAGCCCTTGATGCCTACTTGCAGAATAAATTTTTGAATTTTGAATTTTTTGAATTTTAAATATTTTACCACACTAGTGCGATAATTAGCACATTACGTAACCATGTCGAAAATTTAAAGAGCCATATGTACTGTAAAATGTTGTACGATACATGTGCGAAGAGCTCCTGTCGATTAAAAACACTCCCTTCGGTCTCGTTTTAATTTACCCCCACTCGTTACGAAACACTCTCAGAGGTAGAAAGCAGTTGCTGTGGCCGAAAACGGCTAGGAGAGACGATGATGATGATTTTTCGCACTCGTATCGTAATGTACTATTATGTAACTATGCGCAATATAACCCCTAATTTGCAGCTTTGTGGTTTCACAGGCTGTACCGCAGTTAATAATTCAATGGGTGGATACTCGTTACTCATGCAGCGGTCGAGCGATGAATGGCGGCAAATGTCAATTTATGGGACAAAAAACCTACATTTGTGCTGTGATACATTGTTAATTTATTAACCCTTTGACCACCAAAGACTTCAACTGACGCGTGTGGCTACAACCCAATATCTACCTTCGTGCATTACGATAAGGTTCACACACGATAGGCGTGGTATTTAAAAGGTCTTCTGAAAAATCCGCAGTAGGGACATTTCGACCGAGTATCGCTTACAATGGGTACTATTGATAAAATATGCTCCTGAAAATGATGCTGATTTTTTTTTCTGATGACATTTTATAGCATGGGTCAATAAAATACATGTGTATCAGTCATGATGCCTGATGCCTGATGCCTGGGACAGTTAAATCTACACCTTGCCACTGGCTTCCTACGCTCAGTCGAACACCACCTCCACATTTGAGAAGGAAACAGGTGCTGCTAAGGGAGAATAACAAAATTAGAGCATGTCCTTCTCTTCCAATGCATCAGCAGTTTACCAACCCGCCTATGGCGAGACTTAAGTCCCGTCGCCCGGCATACGCAGCCGCTGCAACACTCACACAAAATTCCTTCGATGTACAGCAGCTCTGGAAACAAGAATGGATGAGGCAAGCTGACGGCACCCCGGCCGGGAATATCGACCCGACTATCATGATCAAGGGGACCGACCTTCCTAGGAAACTATGGTCTCGCTTAAACCGCTTAAGAACCGGGCACGGACGATGCAACTTCTTCCGGCATAAGTGGGGTTGGAGAGACTCCGCGCTATGCGACTGCGGCATCGAGGACCAGACTATGGAGCACATTATCCAGCTGTGCCCACTCCGCGCATACTCGGGTAGCCCGGATGATCTATTAGACTTGACGCCCGATACTGTGCAATGGTTGCAAAACTTGGATGTTGCCTTATAAATAAAGTATTCATTCATTCATTCATTCATTCAATAATACTGTATATGTATAATTTTGCCTATGTGACTATATCGCCATACGATTAAATAAATAAATGATGCCTGATGTCATGAAGCCTTAGCGCCTGTAAGGGCCTAAAACGAGTTGTTTGACTGAATTTGTGTTATTTTTCTTTTATACATTTTCTTTATTCTAGGTTTGTATTATTGTTTTGTTATTATTTGCATTTTAGTTAAGTAAACTAGTTAAAATGTATATTTAGATATTTTAGTTTTTCCAAAAAAATCAATCAATACTTTTTATTTTAACTAAGGATTTATTTTTCTTCTATACTTATTTAATCGTATGGCATATTTTTTAAACAGAATACAGACAGCTATAGATGTAGATTTAGGGCAGTCAGCCACTTGATGGCCTCGTCGCTAAGGGTGATCAGGTCTTCAGGAGGTCCATTGGCATAACGCGTTATGGGACACTCCTCGATAATATGCTGGATTGTTTGGGCAGCCTCTCCACAATTGCAGGCCGGGGATTCCACCCATCCACACCGATTCTTCTATACTAGTTCATATCAATAATACCACTGTATTACGGCAGTGTCCTAAAAAGTCAGAGTAACAGAAAGCATACTCAATTAATTTCGCACCGCAATAACTCATTCCGAATAACTGAAACGATTCTGAATGGCTTTATTGAGTCTTTTAGAATTGGATCAAAAACTTTTAACTGTGGATGTTGCGAATCCAACTTATTATTGTAAAAATCAATGCAGTAGCTAAACGCAACCGTCGGGCTCGGCTAGTATTCGGAGGCTTTACAAAAGCACCAATACGAGCACTCCACATATTTTCTAACGCGGCCAATTAGAAGCATCTAAATTGAAACCACTTTTTGTACTGATCAAATATTGCAAATCACTCTTTCATCATCCTCCATACTATCAACATCCACTTTCTACATTTAACCGTTTTGGCAAGAACCCTTCTAAACCAGTACCTTTTGGAAGATTATACTTCACTTTATTATCAATCGAAGTTTTATTTGAGTCGTCGAGACCCTGACCTGCACGGCGGCTACAGTGGACGTTAATGATGTTATACGATAAAAGGACATTAAAGCCCAATATTTTTGCTGGACACTTTTTGTTATCAAATCTACTTATATATTTATTTTTTATTGGGAAAAAGTAAGCATTTTACCACAATCTCACCTGATGGTAAATCTCGATGCAGTCAAGGATCGATTAAAAAGATCCCAGGTGTAGTGGACTGGGAATAGATTTGCAGGAAGTGATGACGACCGATCTGGCCTAGTGGGTAGTGACCCTGCCTATGAAGCCGATGGTTCCGGGTTCAAATCCTGGTACGGGCATTTATTCGTGTGATGAGCATGGATATTTGTTCCTGAGTCATGGGTGTTTTCTATGTATTTAAGTATTTATAAATATTTATATTATATATATATATATCGTTGTCTAAGTACCCTTAACACAAGCCTTATTGAGCTTACTGTGGGACTTAGTCAATGTGTGTGTAATAATGTCCTATAATATTTATTTATTTATTTAATTTCACTCCTTCGCCGTTATATAAAATTATTCGCGTCTTTCCTTAACCCTTTACGACCGGTTCGATATAATTCTGCAAATTACATTTAAAAAATCCTGCCCGCAAGTAAATTGTCTTTTCGAGCTCAGACCTATTCCGATCGAATCTGCAGACATTAGCGACACGTTTCAGTACTAAATACCGCAGGTCAGTAAGATCAGTCCGTCGCGAGACTGCTTTGAAGATGGTGGCATTTTTTGATGGGAGCAGTGGCACACGTAAGTTCTTAATTTTGTATAATTTTGGTATCAAACTTGTTATTTAACACTTAATTATTACAGTAAAAGAGTTATGTGTGTTTATTTATCACAAATTAGAGTAACAATAAGTTATTAAGGGGAAACTACATGCTCGTAAAAAAGAAGTGCACGAATTTGTGGGTTCGGCCGTAGCCCGTAAATCGATGGTCATAACTATTTGCAAGTTTTTGTCTATCCGGCTTCTGCGCAGAAAATCAAATCAAAATAAATAGTCATATGTTTGATAGTTTTATAATACTTTTCGTTTTGTAATGTTAGATTTGTGTTTTTTTTAAGCGTCCATTAAGAGGCAAAAAATTCCTTGAAATTTTGTGCAATAATGATACGAGTATATCACATATTGAGGAATTATACGATGACCTCGAATAATTCCCTTATTCGCTTTTTGAATGAATTGAAAACGAAATCAAAGAATCAACGACGAATACGATGAGATGTACCTAAAGATCTGCTGATTGTGACAGACCCAGTGTCACTAGTTAGGAGGAAAGACAACAAATATGTTTTCCTACTGTCTAACTGCTCGGGAACGATCAGCATTAAGGTTGTCAAGAGATGGGAGATAAAGATTCGGTCATACGTGTATGTTACAGCTTCAGAAAAAGTTATGAACTAATAAACCCATGGGAGACCTTTTTTTAAACAAGGAGATGGACACTGAAACTAAATTCTTTCTTTCTTTTTACATGTGAATGAATCAGTATTCATTTTATGGATTGTGATGCCATAGGCCGTCCTAGGTGCGAAATACTGGATTTACTCGATTTTCGCTTCAAAATCTTAGAAATGTTGGTTAAACCACCAAGAAAACGACGTAGTGAAGCATGTCTGAGGCGTCTGAGTGATATTTCAGATGATGCTTCAATTTGACGATACCAAATCTCCAAGAGCCCGCCAATTTCAGACTGCTTCAGACTACTTCAGCAGGGCTATTACTCGTTGTATTAAATGCAACGTGTTCGTTACACGTCAAAATAATTTTTTCAAGCATTTCCTTTAGATGTACTGAATTGAGAGTACTTTACAATTGTTGATTATTGTTTTTAATCATTCTTTAATCGTTAAGATGTTGATTCTTAAAAAAAATTGTGATAATTATGCTAAATTGAATACTGATTACTTCATATGCTATGCATGTGCAGCATACACATGCATTGTTCTGTAAAATGTTGCGTTTTAGTCATATTATTTGACAAAACTCAATGAATTTGCACGTTCGTGCATTTCCAGATAGTTCCTGAACGTCACTTTCGTGCACGCGATTTTTTTTATGATAAAGGACACTAGGATTTTTTTAAACATTTTATACGCGTATTTTATAACAATTAAAAACGGTTCACGTGCATTTTTTATGAATCTTTGCAAAATATTTTTCCCGGCTGTAAAGGGTTAAGACATCTAAATGCGAATATAAGTTGTTTATCTTAGTGTAATTTCATAAATTATAAGTGTTCTTGCTTATTGCTCATATCTATTTCTTGGTCTCTCTTTTTTAGGGTTCCGTAGTCAACTAGGAACCCTTATAGTTTCGCCATGTCTGTCTGTCTGTCTGTCTGTCCGAGGCTTTGCTCCGTGGTCGTTAGTGCTAGAAAGCTGAAATTTGGCATGGATATATAAATCAATAAAGCCGACAGAGTCGTACAATAAAATCTAAAAAATTTTTTTTTAGGGTACCTCCCCTACACGTAAAGTGGGGGTGAATTTTTATTTTTTCGCTTCAACCCTAGAGTGTGGGGTATCGTTGGAAAGGTCTTTCAAAACTAATAGGGGTTTTCAAGAAACATTTTTTGATAAAGTGAATATATTCGGAGATAATCGCTCCGAAAAAAAAAATGTGTCCCCCCCCTCTAACTTTTGAACCATAGGTCCAAAAAATATGAAAAAAATCGTGGAAGTAGAGCTTAAGAAAGACATTAAATGAAAACTATAGCGGACATGATCAGTTTCGCTGTTTTAGAGTTATCGCAAAAAGTTTTCCCTTCATAGTAAAAAGACTTACTTTAATTAGGTACTGATTATGCAAATTTGCCTATTTGTTTAACTCGGGTGAAAGGTACCGTTTCATCCCTTGGTTAACAATTTACTATACTTTAAGCTCCAGTTTAGCTTATTGTGACGGAAGAGTAACTACGGAACCCTACACTGAGCGTGGCTCGACATGCTCTTGGCCGGTTTTTTATTAATTGTAACCTTGATATATTTCATATTGTAATATCTTGTGTCACATGTGCTTTTGTATCTAGTGTGTACTTTGTAATTATATATACAGTTTCTATTTGCGAGTTCCTGTAATTGGCTCTGCAGTACTACTATCTAAAAAGTTTAATGTATTTTTATAGCTGTTGGAATTCCTTGTATAAAAAAAAATCACAATATTAAGGGAATCTGAAGCTAATTATACACTGTACCTAACAGGCCGGATTAATTTTTCAGTACTTAAGACTTAATTAAAAATAGCGTGATATTTTTTTTTTTACGACACAGGAGGAAAACAAGACGGATCACGATTAACTGTTATATTATTTTCCACAGAAGCCTTTTTCTAAAATGTGTGTTAACTGTGTACGGCCATTCTACTAAATTGAATGTCCCAAGAACCGTCCTTTCTTCAGGCTATGTGCCCATTTGCCATATACCCAAGCAATCTACGAGCTATATGGGTTTTAGTTCTTCGACAAATATCCCCATATATCTTCTAATAAATGTAAATTTTGCAAACCCACATCCAACCGTTACCAAGCGTTTTAGTGCTGGTTAAGTAAGACTCGAGTGTTTTGAGTACTCTGCTTTAAGATTCCAATTCGTTTTTTAGACTCATATTTATGTGTCAAACACAATCATGTAACGAGTAACGGCAACTACAGAAATAACGACGATGTTATGAGTAACTAGTTCACCAAACAATACTTTCATGAGTTTTGTAATAGCTGAGATAAAATAAGATACCTGACGCCAAAATCTACAATGCGTCGTCTTAAAATGTAGACTCAAACAAGGCTCGAAAACCGGTTAATTTTCTAAACCGTTATCATGTACTAGGCGCAAAACATTTTAATTTTGGTTTCGTTCGTAGAACCGTTATTTTTAAATTTGTTTTTAGGAGAACATTACCATAAAGTTCTTGTCAGATTAACCGGCTTAGAACAATAAAAACCGGTTTCTTCCTATGTCGGTGTCTTTGTTAACGCAGCACACCACCAAGTCGGCCAGCCGTCTCGTCGTCGAATAAACCGGTTTATTTAGATTACAATAAAGATCTTAATTACAATAAAGATCTAATTACCGCTATTTTTAAAACCTGTCCCGAGCCTTGGACTCAAAAGACTCGAGTTCCGACCGTCCCTACGCGTGTTGGAATACCCGGCGGGCAGATCGATCTCCGACATTTTTATAATTAAAGCCGGCCTTATCCGTCAAAAGCAATTTGTTTGCTGAATTCTTTGCAAACATTTATTGAGTTTGTTTTTTATTATAACCAGATTTTTCACACATATTTTAGCGAACTGAGCATCATATTTCGACATCAAATATCGGCTTTACTGCAGCAGTTTTGCAGCGTGATATTACTGCCAACTGGATTCCTGCCAGGAATGTCAAAAATCCGAAGAGCAACATCGATTTTGACATGTGCCATAGAAATGCAGTCGGCAGTAATGTCACGCTGCAATACAGCTGCAGTAATGCTAGTGTCGTCTCAATTGGTACCTATTACTTATTTAATTACCACGACCTTAAGTTAATGTTAGTATAAATAGTCAAATACTACTACATATGTCATTTAGTAACCATTAATACCTCCCCCTAGTAGGTTATTTATTTATCGTATGGCATATTCTACATCACTGGATCAATAAATGGTCAAAATTAATAGAAATTATAAATACAGATCAGTTAGTGTTTTAAATTTTTGCCCGCTTCATTTACAAAAATAATAATCATACAAATACAAATAAAATACAAATTATCTCCAATGAAATTTAAATCATTATAAAATAGACTATAGTTGCTTTGTGTTTATTTAAAATTACTTAATCCAATTCTACTTTCTAAATCGACTCAAATTTTTCTTATATAGTGGACCGCTTGACAATACATATTAAGTTTATAAGTTTTATATCAGTTTCTTAGTTTATACATTTGATGATGTTTTCCAAATGGAGTCTTGTGACCAAAAAATTTTGGCCATAACTCCATTATTGCTCAATATAAAGCTCAAGAGTTATTAGGAAACCTATCGAACAATCCAACCGTGACCTCCAAATAAAAATAGTATTTGTTAGCACAAACACAGAAGAGAAAATTATACAAAAAAGGAAACATAGAAAAGAGAAAGTGCCACGAAAATACTTCTATACAATACCAACGCCTCTAAAACTATTCCATTCACTGTAAAAATTAACTTTCCATTTGGTTGTCAAAAGGCTAACCAGGCGCGGTGATTATATCCAGCGATTGCAGTCCATTACTGGGACCGCGGACAATGGCCGCCTGCTTCATTGGCCCAACATGTCAAAGAAATGGTCCAATCCATGAGAGAAGCGGATGAAGTATTAATCATATCAGCCCTTTATCGCCAACTGCTGAACATAGGCCCCTCTTCTAGCACGCCATTAGTCACGATCCTAACCAAATCTCATTCTTAAAATATTATGTATCGATATCGATTAGTATCCATTATTGGGACTGCGCTGAACAGGTTAGCTTCATCGGTTCAACATAGGCATCGTCCAAGCCAGGTATGAAACGAGTACGGTTTAAGTTAATTCTGAATGCTATTGCTAACAAATATGATAGCCCAATCCTCGCTCATTGGATTGGGCAAATTAAAGGGGTAGCAACTAGCCCACATTGATTGAGTGAGAATTATTAAGCAATGTTAAATGTGCCGATAACACTAACCTTTAGTTTTAAGTTTGTTTGTTTAGTTTTAACTATGAAGCCTGATCTTCGAAATAAAGATATTTTATTTTATTTATTTTATTTATTTAAGTATATCCAAGGATTGCACATTATAACCTTGAAGATCGTTCACACGATCGTGCATGCGAAATGACGTAAAATACGTGCGTGATTTGCGCTCCAATCACCAAGACGATCGTCAAGGTCATATCAAACCAGTTCAAAACCATAACAAATTGTTTGATTGGAATTTACCTCCAAAATTAATTGTAGTGTGAGCCGTGTGCTCCGTTAGTGACATTGTTTCAGCCTGTATGTGTTCCACAATAGCTGACGGTGCTTCGAGTCAGTCGTACTGCTTCACCGAGTGAGGTAGATTTAGAACAACTCTTCCCTCAAGTCACTGCTTTACTGCGTAGAAACGGACTCCGTTTTTATAATTTTCGGCTTATAATATATTCACCCCCATCGTGCACCACTTGGTTGTCTTAACAGTAAATTATAGGCACATTTATTATAATTAACCCCCGACGCCAAAAGAGGGGTGTTATATGTTTAACGCCAATGTTTGTCTGTGGCTTTCCAACAGATGGACCGATTTTGAAGAGATTTTTTTACGTGTAATCGAGGTTTCTTGTGCTGGTTCATAACTATGTTTGATAAAAATCGATACAGCAGTTTCAAGAGTATCATCTCTTTTCTAAAATTATATAGATAAGTTACTTTTGCATGAAATGGATTTTTTGGCATAAAGCGTAGGGGGTTTTATATTTTAAATTTAATAATAGTTAAAATACGCCTCAAACCTCTAACTTACTTTCAAAAATAATTGCGTATGGCTCTCGCCCGAGTCTACTGAAATTGCCACAGTTCAGTGCAAAACTGAATTTTAACAATGGACTAACACAATTTGAATTTGAAAAATACCCACGTTAGAGTGTTAGAAATTTAAAAGTCAAATTAAAAGTTATGATTGATTTTAATTCTATTAATGTTATATGTGTAACCGAAAGGTTGATTATACTTCATTTGATCTTTTAGTGATTTATAATGTTCAGAGGATAAATCCTTAAAAAAATCCTCAGCAAGCAATTAACAATTAATAAACTAAATATCACTGCCTCGGGTAGCTCAAACCCCTGATTTCGGGATACCAGGCCACCGCCGCTTTACCAACTAAGCGACCGAGACTCTGCCTTCAGCAAATCCTTTCACTACAATCTTCTTGTGTTTAGTTTTATATTTTATTCATTTATACATATTTATCAATATTTTAAGTAAATTATATAGAATAAACAAACATAACTAGCGGTATTGTAGGTTTAAATTAATTTGTTGCATTTTTAAACATCTTTTTTTAATTACCTTTGATACAGATTTCTAAAGACTGCGAATAAAACAGCACTGTTTTATAATATTATTAATGGAGTAAACTAACTGGAAAAACTCTTTGTGAATTAACTGAGACTTCAACTGCATTTTCTTTAATAATGTTAAGAAGTTTTTTAACCGACTTATGAAAAGAAAATCCTGGTGCTTACCTTCTTCGATAATTAACGTGCGTAGGTATGAAGTAATTTTATTTATGAACACAAACGCAGCAAATCCACTTTATATTAGTCATGTTCTAAGCATTTAGGTCGTGCGCTACACAGCTGCGACAGAGGTTTCGTTATTCGATAAATTTTGTATTAAAAGGCAATCATTAATGTCGTATTCTGTCAACACCGAAAGCGTTCACACTGTCTATTTGTATCGGAGTAAATGATATAGCACTATCACTGATACTGGGCTGAGGCAAGTGAATAATAGAAAACTATTTAAAAAAATGTGGATTATTTGTGTAATTATTAGTCGTTGGTAGTTTAAGTATACCTATTTTGAAATTGTGATTTTAATTGCAGATCCATAACGTTTAATGATGACTTTAAGACCAATCTTTGCAATTTAAACTATCGAGCTGATTCCATTCAATCATGTATCGAGTACGGCCACGGTCTTTGAAATATAATGAGTATTAATTTTTTTTTCTTTACTAAAACAAAGAATTTTTCTTTAAAAAATGTTAAAGTAACATCAATTTCAACGAATCAGGTTTTGACAGGCCCCTATGCAGAAACGTCTGCAAATGACGTGCGGGCGACTTGTACTTACAAAATGCCCTTGACGTGTATTATGAGTATCATCATCATCATTAGCCTCCAGTCGCCCAATGCTGGCCGCGTTGTCAACGTTACAATCGTTAACGCTCCGTAGCGTATCGTAGTCATCTATCTCTATCACTCTTCTTTATTAGTGCGACTGTGACAGTTGCGTTTCATTCGCCACGGAGCGTGAACGATAGGCACGTTGGTTACGCGGGCTGAGCATAGGTCTCTCCTCGTGTGTGCCACTTATCCCGGTACTGGACTAGTCTCATCCAGATGTGTCCCGTTTGTATAATAACGTTATGAATTTGATGGTTTAGTTATGCATAATAATCGGTCAGTTTCATAAGTGACATTTTGGTTGAAATAATTACACTTTTGACGCTGACGCATCATATCTGTAACAAATCCAGATCAAAATCATAACCTGTTATTATTACCATCAGAAGTCTTCTGTAGACCGATTCAGATTTAACATTTTCTTGTGGGTTTGATACGACCTTGACGATCGTTTGGTGATTGGCGCCCATCGTGGACATAGATGTGCTATACCCGTGCGCCTATGAAGGACAGATCATACGCAATGCAACAAAATTAAAAACACGTTTTAACATTCCTGGCAACATACCAAAAACAGCCTACATACGTAATTTGGTTGGTTTATTTGTTGCCCGTCATAAACCATATAAAAACTTTGGAATAAAAAATGAGACTGTGACAGTGATAAATAATAATAGCGGTTTCTCTGCTACTCGTACTGAAAATTGCATACATGCACCTCGTTCGGTCATCTGTACCTCAACATTATTGTACCTCTATGCATGCACGACTTTCACTTCATTTCACATACACCAATCAGCTTGAGCGATCTTAAAGCTCGCATCAAAACCATTTCAAAAGCAAAAGAAATTGTTACATCTGAATCGAGCTCCTATGATATACTAAAATAGAGCACTTCGTTGCCGATAAGTAGTAGGTAATGTGATATCACCTCGACATGGGTCAGTGCGTCCTTCAGTTTCTTTTAGCGCCCTTGTGTCAGAATAATTATTATAGTAAGTACAGCACTTACGGCACTTTGAGTGTTTACTGATAAAAGTTTCGAAAAAGCTTAACAACTTAACCCGAAATTTCTTGTTTACCATTTTCGAACCACACGTTTTTGCTTTACCGTTGTGAATCTTATTTGTTTATTAGGATCACCAACAGAAGATACAATTCACATACTATAATTTACATACTAAAAGAGCACATTTATAATTGATCTCCCACTTAAAGGCAATCACGGCATGCATTATTTAAGTTAAGATTCAGAATAAGAGCTCAATATAAATATGAATAAGTACAAATGATACTAATTAACAAAACACCTACTTAATACTAACAATAAAATTTCCACACAAAAGTAACTAAATTAGCCGAGATAGCTGAGGTTGTCAACAGATAATAATTTGTTTTTAAATGAAGCTTCACTGTCGTGAAACACATCCAAAGAAGGGACATTATTAGCATGCTTGTTGTATAGGCGAGCCAGGCGAGGCAAAGGGGAGTGAGCCAATAGGTTAGTTCGACTACGACGCACATAGAGTAAGGCACAAATAGACTTATTTCATTAAATGCTAAGGTATTTCAGTTACAGACTGGCAAGATATGTCCAGCGAATCTCAAAATAGTTATAACTGTCGGGAAGTACTGAAAAATGGCATTAGTCTGAAAAATCCGTACATTTTTCTTTTTCCTGAGCAAACTTTTGTAAAAGTATTACATCTATCTTAGGTAACCACAAAAAATAAACATGTCAGATCAAAGCAAATACGTGTTGTGCACAATCAGCTGCAGAGGAAAGGTACCCCCTCTGCATAGAAGTTTGTATGCAAAGGTGTTAAGTTAATAGTATTCCTGACTGTACCTGAATATATTAAAACATAAGCACTTAAAGGCCGGACGAAAGTTTTTTGTTGCCTACTGTTGAAGCCTTTCTTATATGACTCGAATACAGCTAAATCTAACATGTGTAAACAATCATAAAGACATTACCATCAAACGCGTGTATCTAAAAGCAAGCGTTTCACCGCGAACTTGTAACAAAGGGAGAAGTTAAGGTATGCGTAAAATTATATCAAACACTTTTTTAAATCCCCTCCATTGTGTATTCGAGTCACATCTTTACTTCGCAAACACCGGTGTGACGTCACTTGGGTCTAAATACGATTTAAGGTCTTGTGTGGAATTTAAAATAAAGGCAAAGCTGGTGAAATATATGAATATGTAGAATTCGTACATAAATATTCATAAACTGAGTAACTTATCCAAACTAAAGTTTAAACTACTATTTAAAAAAGTACCAGAGTTAGTATTTACTAGTACCTAATATTTAAATGTCGGTTACAAAAGCATAACTACGCAGCATTACTTTCAGAAAAGGCATGTAACCAAGGCTCCGAAACTGGTTAGAATTCCAAACCGTTACGAGTATCAAGTCCTTGGCGCAAAACCTTTTAATTTCGGTTTCGTTAGTAAAACCGTTATTTTATACCGGCTTTCAGGAGAACTATACCATAAAGTTCTTGTCAAAATAACCGGTTCAGAACAATAACAACCGGTTTCTTCATTTGTCAGTGTCTTTGTTAACGCGGCACACTACCTCGTTTCTCGTCCAGTAAACCGCTTTATTTAGGTTACAATAAAGTTCTTAAAACGTTCGAGTTCTTATAAAAGTTCGGAGTAAAACCAAAATAAACTGGTATTTACCGCTATTTTTAAAACCGGTTTCGAGCCTTGCACGTAACCTGAATTCTCTTCATATTAGTGTTTTCTAGTACCTAAGATTCGGTTTCACTTGACAGCCTAATTCTTAAAATTACTGCAAGCACATATTTTTCGGAATCGTTATTAGCAAACGCCAAGTATTAAAACTTTATTTAAGAAGGACAGAAATTATCACGTGAGTTTTCGTTTACTTCTGTGATCCTGTACCCCTAGTGTAAATATTTTCGACAACGAAACGTGACGTACGCGTTTGCGTTAAGTGTCATTTTGTATGAGATTTTTGACTTTCCAAAACGTCCCGCTTGGCGCACTGTTTAAAAACCCATACAAAATGAGACTTAACGCAAACGCGTACGTCACGTTTCGCTATCGACTAAATTTACACTAGGGGTACTGATAAAGACAGGATTACTTTTCGATAAGCGTTTGTATGCGATAGTTATCTTGGTTAAGGACTCTAACCATCACATCATTATTTACAAGGGCGGAAACCTTTTTTAGTATTAGTAACACATACACTGCCAATGTTTTCATAGAGCTACGCTCGTAGCTGATCCCAGTATTTCCCTGCTATGTTAAGGAAAGAGACTACGAACAGAGAACCCACCAAGCGGGCTTCCAGCACTCAATGTACTATGTGACTATCCTGTGGACATCATATAATAATCTAATTCTAAAGCCAATTTTTTGTTCTTTATTCGTATAGACAAAACCCTTCCACATCTTAAAATTATTGTGATGAAAGTTTTAGAAAAATGTACCAAAATTTTTTAACTTTTGTAATGTCTACAAAAAGACACCGGTTTTCCCGAACGTTTTTGATCCACGAAGGGAGGAAACCAGTACCCCTAGTGTAAATAAATTCGATTTTGAAACGTGACGTACGCGTTTGCGTTTAGTCTCATTTTGTATTGGATTTAGAAAGAGCGCGCCAAGCGGGACGTTTTGGAAACTCAAAATCCTATACAAAATGAGACTTAACGCAAACGCGTTCGTCACGTTAAGATGTCGATAAAATTTACACTAGGGGTACTGATTGATATTAGTTTGGTTTTCTCATGATATTCTCCTTAACCGCATAGCAAATGAATTAAGGGATATTTAACCTCTACCCTGCCATTAAATGTTTAGTAAATGTGACCGTAGCTGGCAAAACGTCCCACTTTGTCGCTTTTCATAACGACGAGATTTGCTTCTATCTTTATACTAATAACGGCTGCGGTCACAAATAGTATTCTCTTCATTTCACTTATGGCGTAACCAATTTTCTCACGCAATTCATGTTTAATGTATCCAGGGTGAATAGGAAACGCAACTGTCACTATCGTACTAATATGGAAGAGAGATAGAGAGAGATGACTACGCTACGTTGGCTAAACAGGGTGCTTCTGTTCCCTAACGACGCGTCGGCACGCGAGCGAAAATAATAATTAAGTGGTTAGACAAAAGCGTCTGATATCATGTCATGAAGATATATTTAATGGAAAAAATGTTCCTTATCTCGTTGCAATCAGGTTAGGAGCCGTTAACTGTTTTAATTTTGGTGTTTCTTCTTCTTCTTCTTCTTCACTGGCTCAGTGACCCAAACAGGATCTTGGCCTCTGACACAAGAGAGCGCCACTCTGCCCTATCCTGCGCCACTTCACGCCAGTTGGGTATTCCGAGGGCGAACAGGTCTTTTAGGACTTCGTCGCTCCAGCGGTATCTGGGACGCCCAGACGGACGTTTTCCACCCGGGTGCCCCACATACGCTCTTCTCACGGCACGATCCTCTCCCATCCTCTCTAGGTGACCGAGCCAGCGGAGTCGTGTGGCCTTGATTTCGCCAATTATATTGGGCATCGCAACCAGCTCCTCTAGCTCCCTATTCTTTCTACGCCTCCAAGTTTTGGTGTTTAATCAAACAAATTTATAACAAATTGTTTTAGCGGTATTTACGATTGGCAAAATGTTTGGTAATTTTACTAAATAACCAGGACGGTAACAACATTTTTCAAAAATATTAATACCAACAATACTTTAAAAAAATTAACATTGGCTCATGACTGCGTAATGAAGGTTCAAAGTAAGTTTCTTAAAAAACTCATCACATACTCTTGGGTACATGACATTCAAAATTACAATGTTTTTTTGAGTAGTGATCAGATAATCGTTTAATTACTTATCCAAAAGAAAGTCTTAAGTCAAATTTTAACAAGTGTGTCTAAAAGTAGGGGGTTCTATAAGTATATCAAATAAATTTGTTTATTATATACCCATTTAGAGGCCTTTCTGTTTCGCCCTATAGTTCCGGCTCGAAGGACCAAAATATGTTAAGGCACTAATGAAACATATTTATATATATTGAAAATGAACTATATTTCCACTCTTTTCATACTACTACATTACAAATGTAAACTTAAAGGTTCGTATACCGTTAGCGCTTGTGGTTAGTTTTGACTGACATTGAATTGACCTTTTTGACATTTGTCATTATAATTTCTCATGTACCGTCTCGTACAGAATGTATAAATATAAAAACAAAGGTGCAGAAAAATATCTCGAAAAATTTCCCTTCTGCTCACCCGTCGAGACATTTCTCCTTACTAACTTAGTAAGAACAAGGAATAATGTCTCATATGAAGTTACTAACAAGATACGGACACGTCTCCGAAACTTTCGCAATAACTAACAGGTACGTGTAATAAAAAAGGTTACGCGAAATTACATTTGCCTTGTCACTGTTGATACAGGAACTGGGGGTAGTGAGGCGGCTTTGGATTGGCAGTTGCAAGATTTTTTTTTTACTATAGTATTTTACTCAGATTAAGAGTCTCACTTTAAGCTCAATAAGGCTTGTGTTATGGGCGGATGAAACAACGCGCCAAAAGCATCTGATATTCCGTATACCTTTTCCAAATGTTGATAATTTTCTAAAATTCGCGTTCAAAAATATATCTTTTACAGTCTTAGTTGTTCTATATTAAAGATGTTACTTTTTATTAACCTGTTACATAATAATAGATACTTATGAAGTGTTACAAATAAAAAAACGTCGATAACGCAGGAACAAATATTTGTGATAAACACATAATTAAATGGGTTAATTTAAAGGAAGGAACCTATTTTAACTGGAAGGGGTAGACCTCGGCGGACTTTCTCTGATCAAATCGGGGAAATCCTGAAGAAAGGCCAGGTCAAGAGCACCCTAAACCGACGAGCGTGTATGAGGAATGTTATGAAAGTGAAGGAAGCGAAAGAAGTGTCAGGATAGAAATCCGTTTCTCTGCCTCCAGGAAATAGGCGTGACTATAATTATGTATGTATGCATGTATATAATCAAATACCCTTATCAGGGTTCGAACATGGGACCTCCTTCTTAGGCAGGGTCACTACCAATCATGCTAGGATGCCGTAAGTTATGTATAAAAAACAAACAAAACTACAAAGCAAACAGTATTCGATAGCTGTTACCAGTTTTTCGTGTAGTTGAGCAAATCGTCAAATTTGGATAAGTTTTCATATTAAGTATTAATAAAGAAGAAAAATAAGTATGAGAGAACAATATTTATTACTACGAAAAATAAAGAAACCACATAATATTATAGAGGTTTACACAAATACAATAAGTGGTAACGTTGAAAGCGAATGCAGCGGACGCACACGAATGAGAGTAAACCGAGCGCGGTCTACAAAACTTTGACACCCATCCGCTATCTCCAGTTACCCGTGAACAAGCTGCATGTAACTGCGTCGTAATATCGGGGGCTCAAAAAAAATCTTGGTTGTCACGGTTTATATCCCGGTCGATTTAAGTCTAGTTTACACAAATACAAACGTAAAAGAAACCTCAACTTTTGTATTGTAGTATAATTTGATCGTTCTTTAGAAGCAAAATGTAGAAACTACTTCAATACTCACATCGTTTTAGTATTTTGAGTATACTTTTACAAGCTTCTTCTTCCTCGGGTACCGTCGGCTATTGCAATTTGGCAATCATTACATAAAAGGGAACGAAAGCCTGGATCGCCGTGTCTCGCTCCAACCTATAGCCACCGCTCGCCGCTGCTGCCGCCGCGAGACCTCAGCCGTTCTAGCAATCTAAACCTTCGGCACAGCTGCTCTGAAAATTTACGGTAAGCTTTTTTGGAACATTGACGCGGATTTTTAAGCAACGATATTCTTTTTCCTCTGATACTCCTTTTACTGTGAATCTTTTATTGTATTATAATAATTCGTACTTTTGACTTCTTATTATCTATATGTGGCCTAGATATTGAAGCTTCCTCTTTTGTATTGTGTTAGCGATCTCTAAAGATTTACCCATCCCATACAGAACCTCTGTTGCAAGCTTGGCCGAACAACAATAGCCAACGTGCAACAACGTTACTATAATGGAAATACAGCCCAAGTATTTGGACGTAGGATTCCTCGGACTCCGTGTCACCTTTGTACGTTTGATAGTACACAAATACATGTATTTTATTTGAATTCAGATTAACTGAAAAGGGGAAATGAAGGGATATTAAATTTCGGCGAATAATGGCATGTTTTCAAAAATAGGTCATTGGAGAATAATTGTAGCTTTGAAGTTATTTTTTTTTTATTAAATCGTTATCAGGCATAAAAAGCATTGCGGTATTGTGGCACGATGGATGAGTACTTAACGGTGGATATAAAGAAATATGTGAATGTATTTATTGTATAAGTAACTATAATTTTCAGTTTATTTTTAATTCAAATCCGAAAATTTATTCTGCCAATATGCTTCAAGTACTCTTTTACAAGTCAATAGAACATTTATAGTAACATCATAATATTATAGTGACACGAAAAATACATAACAGCCAATTCCTAGGTAAACATTATATTAAAATAATCTTAAAATAAATAATTACTTAACTACAATAGAGATGTATAGTCGGTATGGTTAAAAGTACATTAAATCTGGAGATGTAAAAGGTCCCCAATGTCAGAGTACTAATACGATTTGGAGGTGTAATGTCTCTCCAAGTATCAAAATAAAATGTATACTAAATAAATAAATCGCGTCTAAACTATTCACCTAACATTCTCATAAACTAATGCAACAGAATTCATAACTAGTATGTATCCAACAAGTCAAGATTATTATATAATATTGCAGAGACGTATAATCACCACGTTTAATACATTAAGTTTGGAGATGTATAAGGTCCCCGCGGTCTGAAAGGATAATAATACCCATTAATAAAATTTGGAGGTGTAAAGGCTCTCTAAGTATCAAAGTGTGTTTCTTCGGTTTGTTAAATTAATTCCATGTATATCTGCATTACTCATACTCCCCCTATTACCCTTACCCATATCCCCCCCTTATTTATTACCCTTTCAATGTAGTTAGTTATTAGGTACCCAAAAGTTGTCTTGAAATTTCATTACCTGCGATGGAATTTTAAATATAAGTATATATATGGTGCACAATTTTTTCAGCGAGTATGCGCCCACTGTTGGGCATACGCCTCTTCGAATCTCCTCCAAGCAGCCCGACTTGCTGCTACTCTCCTCCAGGCATACTAATGATATCTCAATAATGTCATTCAGTTATCATTCATTTCAGTCGTTATTCTTCATACCTACATGTATTAGCGCGAGCAAGACGCACGATAATTCAATGACATTATTCAGATATAAATAAATAAATAAATATTATAGGACATTATTACACAAATTGACTAAATCCCACAGTAAGCTCAATAAGGCTTGTGTTGAGAGAGTACTTAGACAACGACATATATAATACCTATATAAATATTTATAAATACTTAAATACATAGAAAACACCCATGACTCAGGAACAAATATCCATGCTCATCACACGAATACATGCCGTTACCAGGATTTGAACCCGGGACCATCAGCTTCATTCAGATATCATTCTGTTGTCAGTGTACCTACATACTTACCTGTTATTTTATAAATACAACCCCCTTTTGCAAATCTGTATCAACCATCAATAAGCATCTGTATTCGAGATCCGATTCCACGATCACTTATGTACACAAATAATTTACGTACACAAAAAGCCATTATCTACAATTCTTTGTTACAAAACGGCCCGCATCAATTTATAAGAACGGCGGGTTAGGACGTTTTGTGAGAACAAAGCTCGTCCATTTGCCGGGACATTAGGACAAAGTGGACAACGGGCTTAGAGGAGTTCTAATTGATGTCGCTGTAGCTGGAAATATGTACGTTTGATGTGTACTACATACGGGTCTGATAGCTGGATAAACATTAGTCATTCTTTCTATTTTACGGGCCAATTTATTGAAAGTTATTTTTTTTTTTTCAGATAGGTATTTTTTATGACTATAAAGAAACACGAGTTCTTTCGATCCAGTGCCTTACGCTTACGGCATGTTTCGCTATCGAATAAATTTACACTAGGGGTTTCAATTTACTTATTCAAGTCCGTCCATCGTTATTTCCAGGGCTGAGAAAAACGCCCTTGTGTCCGTCATTTTGAAAACATAACCATGTTCCGTACAACAGAGACTTCCTTATATCAATGCCAACGCTTAAATACGCCCCAATGGCGTCCGTAGACTGTGAACGAACATTTTCGACTCAAAAATAGGTCCTAAATAATGGTTATATTTATAAAATGGCGCGCGTTTTCCCGAGCCTTGCTTATTATTTATTTATTATTATTTTAAACTTTATTGCACATAAAAAAGAGTACAACAGGCGGACTTAATGCCAATAGGCATTCTCTACCAGTCAACCATAAGGCAAAACAGAGAAACTTCAAGGTGGGTGCAGTGAGAATTAAACACAAAAAAATCGTAAATTTTAAGCGAAATAAAATTATTCAGATAAGGGAGAAAATAATAATACATGGTCGCGCTTTACGCGTAGAACTTGACAATAACACAGCGAAAAATTGACCTCAATACAATAAGTCTGCATTTAAGGACCCACCTCAGTCTTCTTCTCTTCTTCAACCTAGCGTTTTCTTGGCCTAGCGCCAGGGTCCGCTTTCCTACTTAATCTTCTCCACTTTGCCCGGTCTTCGGCATACTGAGATGTGAGATTGTTCTCTTCAATGTCCGCTGTCACGACGTCCAGCCAGCGCTTCTTAGGTCTACCGCGGCCGCGTGATCTACCTCAGTATAGTCAGTAATGTGACGGAACGTAAGTTATTCCCATCTGTTACAACCAGGTTGTTACCACTAGTAACAGCTCACGTCGCACTTGTTCTGAGTGGTAATAGATGATTAAAAAATTCAGCAACTACTACTAATTGGCTACCATTTATAATCGGATATTGTTACAAGGAGTCCGTGGCGCCATCTTCGTTTACCATACTGCAGGTACTACTTTTTATTTATTTAATCGTATGGCATGCATAAAGAAGGCAATCAGAGTATAGCCTTGAGGTCGCTAAGCCAGGTAACCAACTCAGGCGTGACTGACTCCAGATCTTCAGCTGGTCCAGAATACGAGTGAAGGGGACAGCGTTGGAAAATATGATCAGTGGTCTGCTCTTCCTCGCCGCACTCGCAGAGAGGAGAATCTTTCCAACCCCATTTATATGTTAGGGAATTACAACGGCCATGCCCAGTTCTCAGCCTATTTAAGCGACACCAAAGTTTGCGGGGGAGGTCAAACCCTTTTGGTTTTTTTGTTGGGTCGGTAACATGGGTGGTGTGCCCTGTTGTAGCAGCAGACCACTCCGTTTTCCACCGATCTGAGATAGAGAAGTTGTTCAGAGTCTGAGCTGCAGAACAGGGTGGATTTCGGGATTTTAGTCGCTGGGGAGGTGGACGGCAGAATTCATCATGAACTGGCAGCGCGGGATTCTTGACGATTTTCTCAGTTTCCCTCTTCAGAGCCCGTAGCCGTCGGAGATGAGGTGGAGCTATGTGACTTAATGCCGGTAGCCAGTGGGCGGGTGTGGATCGAATGATCCATGATGATCGAATGATCGAGGTACTACTTAAGTAATATATGTACATATAATATTCAATATTTTACCCGTAGTTGTTTAATTACAGAGCCGTCGGTATGGAAAACGATACACGGAATGGAAATGGCGATGGTAATAGGCAATAAAAGATTCAATTCGATACTTTGCTTATTACTACTGTGAGGAAATGGACACGTGTTGTTTATTCATTAATTAAATACGGATTTCGTTGTACCTTGAAACTTGTATTTAACAAACGGCCGGATTCGAAGAATGAAACACGATATCGATAAGTTTTGGTTAAGATAAGTTCTCATTTAGATATCGTTTGTATGTCATATAATTGACAGAAGCAGCTCCATTCGGGCAACCAATGTTACTTTGACGTTAGAAATATTGTAGATAGATCTTGTTGGGATCACAGCGGAATCGAAATAAATGTCAATTTTGACATATCGTTTAGTTATCGATCTTTTAAAGATCTTTCCAATATCTTAAATGTGTTTCAATCATTCTTCGAATCGGGCCGAAAGTGTTACAAGTTACGAGTAAGTTTAAGAGATAAATTGTGACTATCTATGCACAATACGCGAATGATAATGACGCTATTTTTAGGATTCCTTAATTTAAATGAATTTCATTTTATTTCAGTCAAGTTCAGTGGGCTCTGAACAATAAATATTTAAATGAATTTTGTAAATGGTATTCTGTTTTTACTAATTGATATTTTATTATTCGTAAACAGCCCGATTTAAATAAAATACGGTACTCATCTCTCAGGTATCAGCGTTTCTATTTTTTTTAATCAGCCTATTTGTGGGTCCCACTGTTGGGCAAAGGCCTCCCCTCTCGCTTTTCAATCCTCCCTGTGCTGAGCAAGATCCTGCCAATCCCGCTGAAACGTATCCAAGTCGTCCCGCCATCTCTTCCGGTCTGCCTCTGCAACGACTACTCTGGGGATGCCAGCTAGTGGCTATTTTGGCCCATCTGTCATCATTCATCCGACAGACATGTCCAGCCCAGTCCCACTTTTTTATAAATAAATATTATAGGACATTATTGGATACTCCGCTCACTTTCCCTTTGGCTAACCTTGAGCCGTGATTTTTGCGCCTCAGTTAATGACCAGGCTTAGGCACCCTAGGTGAGGATGGGTAAGATGCAGATGCATGCAGCGTTTCTATAAAACATTTTTAATTTAAAATGTTGTCCATACGTAAGTACAGTGTATGTTTGTCAATATTTCTCCCACAGCTCAGAATGCAATCAAACACCACTCACCTAGACAAAAGACACTAAACGAAACCATCAACTGAACGAAAGATAATTTCAGACGTTCTGATATTACAAATGTTTATCTCACGTCCAAAGACAATTTATTTCTATGATTATAACATATATGGAAAATGTACCAAACTAGCTTCTGCTCTTGATTTTTCTACGTAGAATGATGGTATTGAGTATGATATATTCTATATTTTTCACCAGGCCTTAAATTATCTGCATACCGAATTTCATGTAAATCGGTTCAGTGGTTTAAGCGTGAAGAGGTAACAGACAAACAGACAGATAAAGTTACTTTAGCATTTATGATATTACACGACGGCAGTCACAAAACTATGTTAATTCTCTTTCAAAAATGACCGACCGTGCCCCGAACTAAGCAAAGCTACGGGTACTATGCGACGATATACATAGGTACGTATATAGATAAATACATACTTATATTCATAGAAGACTCCCATGTTTCAGTAATAAATATTTATATTCATCACACAAATAAATGCCCTTACCAGGATTCAAACCCGGGACCATTAGCTTCATAAGCAGGGGCACTAGCAATACCAACTAGGCCAGACCGGTCGTCAGAATTTAAGCCTCCCATTCCTTCTTGTTTCTAAAATTACCCGTACCTACCCCATTCTTCTAAAATCTGATCCAACGGACCCTTAAACACACCGATCATCTTTTAATATAATATCAGAATCACTTAGCTCGTTTACCGTTCATTATTACGTTACGTTACGTTATGTTTAAGCCTTCCGGAGAACCAGAGACCGATGCTGAATTTACAATTTGTTATGGTGTCTTGTTTTTATATGACCTTGTTCGGTCACGCTCTAGTGAGCGTGCATAATAAATGCAATGAAAGCCGTGCGTGAGGTGCGTACCAATCATCAAGACGATAGTAAAAATCGTATCAGAACCATAATAACTTGTTATATCGGAATCGGCGTCTAATTATATTTTAAGGATTTCATATGATTTCCATCTTATGAGTGTGAAGTGTTACCAGGGACCCGTCTACCCCTTCCCAGAAACCTAACCTTTAAATGGCTTAGCTATTCATCGAATAGCCCCAACGATTGGCTTTCCCTTTAAGTGGCTTACCCGCTCATATGACTTAGCTTTAGGAAGGGGTTCCCCTTTCAGAGATGCGGCTTTAATGAAAGGGTTTCCACTTCCTAATTAAAAAAAAAAAAATGTCAACGCGCTAGCCACCCAGTACTCCTCCTTTTAAACGTAAATAAGCAATATTTAATTCTATTTTTACAAAGAGAAAGTTAAAAATGGTTTAGGCGTTATAATTTATAATCGACACCCCTTTAAGGGCTAACCACTTGAAAGGAGCTTAGGAACGAGTATCAGCTTAACCGTATTATGAAGCGCTTAAAAAGCCAAATAAAGGGGTGTTAGTTAGCAACGACTTAAGTAAGCAGAGCCTTTTGAAAACCCCTCCAAGGGGATACCGGACCGGTCCCTAAGTGTTACGCTGATTGGTCCTCACAAAATGCTACCAGGAGTCATCTTAGCATTTCCATCACACATATTGGCGCGTGAGAAGGCAAGAAGCCTGAAGATCTTCGACTCAAGATCGAGGTAAGAATTTGATACGATTTTCGTTTTGAGATTAAAATCGTATAATTTTTTGAATACAGCATTGGCCTTTTGGCAAGGCAAGCGTGAATTCCTTTAATAAAAGTTATAAATTTATTAATCCCTTACACGCGTTCTGGCTTCATCTGTATATTAATTATGATATTTATGATTTTAACCGGTGAGTTTCAACGGTATTTTACTTTGTAGTTTTATTTTAAACTCTTTTAGTCTAAATCTTTTTATACTGACATACAGTTAGCAACAGGGGAAGCTAATCGATAATAGAAATTTACCTATGTAAGACTGCAAAATATAGTGATGTAACTGATGTAAATTGATGTATTATATGTACGAGTAACTACTATCTGTCACTGTTGACATCTACCAGATACGAATATGCATACTTAACAGTATCTTAATAAGAAATTATTAACAGTACCCCTAGTGTAAATTTATTCGATAGCGAAACGTGACGTACGCGTTTGCGTTAAGTCTCATTTTGTATGGGATTTGGAGTTTCCAAAATGTCCCTCCCATACAAAATGAGACTTAACGCAAACGCGTACGTCACGTCACGCTATCGAATAAATTTACACTAGGGGTTCTGAATATTATATGCTCTGAAAATACGTGAGTAAAACCGTAAAATCAATAAGAAGGAAACATTTTATTAAGTTTATAAATAGATATTATAAGTATAGGGCATTCTTACAAAAATTAACTAAGCCCCACAGTAAGCTCAAGAAGAATTGTATCGTGAGTTTATGGGTACTTGTTGTGGGTAGAACTATAAAATAAAATCAGTTGTCATCCAACCGTCGTTTTCATACACAACATGGTGGCAGCGGTGGGATTTTAAATTACGTTAAATCGAGTTTACGTTCGCGTTTGGTGTCTAAAAGTGCAACAAAGTTAGGTATTCACTGTTTTGTATAGTGATCATACGTAAAGTTAACATGGAACATTTTACATACATATAATCACGCCTATTTCCCGAAGGGGTAGGCAGAGACCACGGATTTCCACTTGCTACGATCCTGACATACCTCTTTCGCTTCCTTCACTTTCATGACATTCCTCATACACGCTCGTCGGTTTAGGGTGCTATTGACCTGGCCTTTCATCAGGATTTCCCCGATTTGATCAGTGAAAGTCCGCCGAGGTCTACCCCTCCAGCTACATTTTGTCACAATTAAACGAAATTCTTATTGATATCTTTGACAATTTAACTTAAGTTTACCAGAGACTAATTATACGGTTCTTTGTGCTATTTCCAATGTATAATTGATTTATTTGTTTAAGCACATTTTTTGTTAATATCTCAAATTATTACTTTTGAAAAAATGACTCAATTGACACCTACTGAGTCATAATTATAAATGTATACTCAATAAAATATGATTTACACGTAAAAAAACGATCTAGATTCGCAATTAGCAGCACCAAAAATCTAATATGTTTTTAAACTAATAATGTTTATAAAATGATACTACATAATGGAGTCTCAATTACTGATCATCCTGGCTGATGCTTAGGTTTCGGCACGTCACCGCTTTAAGTACTGAAATATCCCTCACAATGGTATAAATAATATTTTATTCACATGAGTAGAGCGGGAACAGCTAACAACTTTCGTAGCAGCCCTCATATTTGAATAACATTCTTCATGCATGAGAAGCGATTTGGGGCAATATTAAACTTTCAATATTTGATGTTTGTATATTTTACCTAGTTTTATTAAGAGCCCTTAATCCTTGGAGCGTTCTCCGATTTCACGAAATAACGCTCGATAGATGGCGTTGGCGCTCGGTACGCGAGCGCCGGCAACGCGACGCGCGTTTCAATGCAGACTAGAATAATCTTGATAGTTTTCAATATAATTTCAAGCAACATTAATTTTAGTGTTATATGATATCATATGGGCACTCTTTATTTTATTTTATATGCACAGTAGTTTTTTTTATGTACACTACTACTAAGTGGACAGACTACAGAGTGTACTATAACCCTTGCTCTTTATTCTGTCTCTTTCACACCAATGGAAAATGAAGAAGTTAGTAAATGACTGCAGGTATAAATAAAGTATATTAGTGCGATAGAGAGACAGATAGTGTTTCGTTGTCGTATCGTAAACGATTGGCATGTTGGCCACACACTTGCTTGGTGCCTAGCCAAAATACCAATCGTTTGCGTATATTAGTGCGATAGAGAGACAGTAGTGTTTCGTTGTCGTATCGTAAACGATTGGCATGTTGGCTACGCACCCATGATACCTAGCCAAGAAGCCAATCGATTGCGCATATTAGTGCGATAGAGAGACAGATAGTGTTTCCTTGTCGTATCGTAAACATTTGGCATGTTGGCTACGCACCCATGCTGCCCAGCCAAGATGCCAATCGTTTGTGCATATTAGTACGAGAGAGAGACAGATAGTGTTTCGTTGTCGTATCGATTGGCATGGTGGCTACGCACCCATGCTGCCTAGTCAAGATGCCAATCGTTTGCGCACATTAGTGCTATAGAGTTTCAGTGTTATTTGAAATCACGTTAGGGTTTGTATTATTATTTATGACCCGAATGAAGTCCATCCAGGTTCTTATGATGGAGTCAGGAGTTGGTCACCAGAACTCCTAATCTACTCATTATAATTCCATCGTGCTTGGGCTCAAAAGATTTGCCCTGACGAACACCATCGATCTAGATGAGGTCCAGGGTCTCATGACGGAGTCAGGAGTTGGTCACCAGAACTCCCCAGAACTCCTAATCTACTCATCATAACTCCATCGAGTTTGGGCTCAATAGATTTACCCTGATGAGCACCATCAATCTAGATGAAGTCCAGGGTCTCATGATGGAGTCAGGAGTAGGTCACTAGAACTCCTAATCTACTCATTATAATTCCATCGTGTTTGGGCTCAAAAGATTTGCCCTGACGAGTACCATCGATCTAGGTGAAGTCCAGGGTCTCATGATGGAGTCAGGAGTTGGTCACTAGAACTCCTAATCTACTCATTATAATTCCATCGTGTTTGGGCTCAAAAGATTTGCCCTGACGAGTACCATCGATCTAGATGAAGTCCAGGGTCTCATGATGGAGTCAGGAGTTGGTCACCAGAACTCGTAATCTATTTATCATAACTCCATCGTGTTTGGACTCAATAGATTTACCCCGACAAGCACCGTCAAATTACCATTATGATGAATAGATTAGGAGTTCTGGTGACCAACTCCTGAGTCCATCATGAGACCCTCGACTTAATCTAGATCGATGGTACTCGTCAGGGCAAATCTTTTGAGCCCAAACACGATGGAGTTATGATGAATAGACTAGGAGTTCTGGTGACCAACTCCTGAGTCCATCATGAGACCCTAGACCTGATCTAGATTGATGGTGCTCGTCAGGGCAACTCTATTGAGCCCAAACACGATGGAGTTATGATGAGTAGATTAGGAGTTCTGGTGACCAACTCCTGACTCCATCATGAGACCCTGGACCTCATCTAGGTCGATGGTGCTCCTCATGGCAAATCTCATGAGCCCAAACACGTTGGAATTATAATGAGTAGATTAGGAGTTCTAGTGACCAACTCCTGACTCCATCATGAGACCCTGGACTTTATCTAGATTGATGGTGCTCGTCAGGGCAACTCTATGGAGCCCAAACACGATGGAGTTATGATGAGTAGATTAGGAGTTCTGGTGACCAACTCCTGACTCCATCATGAGACCCTGGACCTCATCTAGGTCGATGGTGCTCCTCATGGCAAATCTCATGAGCCCAAACACGTTGGAATTATAATGAGTAGATTAGGAGTTCTAGTGACCAATTCCTGACTCCATCATGAGACCCTGGACTTTATCTAGATTGATGATGCTCGTCAGGGCAAATCTATTGAGCCCAAACACGATGAGGTTATGATGAGTAGTTTAGGAGTTCTGGTGACCAACTCCTGACTCCATCATGAGACCCTGGACCTCATCTAGATCGATGGTGTTCATCAGGGCAAATCTATTGAGCCCAAACACGATGGAGTTATGATCAGTAGATTAGGAGTTCTGGTGACCAACTCCTGACTCCATCATGAGACCCTGGACCTCATCTAGGTCGATGGTGTTCGTCAGGGCAAATCTATTGAGCCCAAACACGATGGAGTTATGATGAGTAGATTAGGAGTTCTGGTGACCAACTCCTGACTCCATCATGAGACCCTGGGCCTCATCTAGATCTATGGTGCTCGTCAGGGCAAATCTTTTGAGCCAAAACACGATGGAATTATAATGAGTAGATTAGGAGTTCTAGTGACCAACTCCTGACTCCATCATGAGACCCTGGACTTTATCTAGATTGGTGGTGCTCGTCAGGGCAAATCTATTGAGCCCAAACACGATGGCGTTATGATAAGTAGATTAAGAGTCCTGGTGACCAACTCCTGACTCCATCATGAGACCCTGGACCTCATCTAGATCGATGGTGTTCGTCAGGGCAAATCTTTTGAGCCCAAACACGATGGGATTATAATGAGTAGATTAGGAGTTCTGGTGACCAACTCCTGACTCCATCATGAGACCCTGGACTTTATCTAGATTGATGGTGCTCGTCAGGGCAAATCTATTGAGCCCAAACACGATGGCGTTATGATAAGTAGATTAAGAGTCCTGGTGACCAACTCCTGACTCCATCATGAGACCCTGGACCTCATCTAGATCGATGGTGTTCGTCAGGGCAAATCTTTTGAGCCCAAACACGATGGGATTATAATGAGTAGATTAGGAGTTCTGGTGACCAACTCCTGACTCCATCATGAGAACTTGGACTTCATCCGGGTCAAAAATAATAATGCAAATGCAAACCCTAACGTAATTTCAAGTAAAAATGCGTTTTTCAGAAAATCGCAGCCAAATAACACTAGACCCTACTCATAGTGTTGTGTTCCTGCCGGTGAGTAAGGTTGCCAGAGCTCAACGAGGGGCGGGAGGGGGTTAGAGTCGGCAACGCGCATGTAACTCCTCTGGAGTTGCAGGCGTACATAGGCTACGGATACTGCTTACCATCAGGCGGGCCGTAAGCTTGTTTGCCACCGACGTAGTATAAAAAAAAGTACCACTGAAAATCCATCAATAAGCGAGGGTCTGTTAAGCATAGTGTAAAAAATGAACTTTTATTAAGATTTTCTAATCGCAGTATATAGCACTTCTCGGAACTCCGTAGCTGATTACGATCGCAACGAATGCCTGACAATCGAGCACAGGTCCGTCCTCTAAGCGCGCTCCGCGCGGACTGAGAGCGGGGCGTCGCTGCTGCGTGATTTATACGTGTTTTAAAAAAATATAAATTTACGGCAATGTAGGTCCCATAGTTATGATTTTTTTTTTTATAGGTTAACATAAAGTTACAGTTTGCTATAATATTATTTTTAAAGCAAAATATGCCTACAATTTGCGGAAAAAAAATATAATAAAACCCTGTTTTCGCCAAAAAAATGAAGAAAACTCGGAAGGTATTTTATCAGATTTTTCAAATGAATCTTCGATTGTTAATCATTCCAGCCCCTCGTACGAGATATGTTGAATCAAATTGTAGTCATTCATGTACCAAATGATTCTTGTTTACAGCAAAATTAAGAACCGAAACGCCACATCTCACTGCAAATTTTGGAAAAGACTCCCAAAAAAACTCATTAAAAAAGAGGTTTAAAAGAGAAAATGAAAATTTGAACTGTTGGAGCCGCTAGTTTAGGAAACGATTATTTAAGTACGTTACCAGTTTTTGAATAAATACTAATAGTTACGTCGTAATCTTGAATGAAAAAGGAAGCATTTTACAAAATACGCTCGTCTGTAGGAATAAGGACTCTTAAACCGCAATAGGACTCGTTCTGCACGGCTAGCACATGATTACACGCGGGATAACTCGCGCCGCGAGAAACAACAGTCGCGTGTCACAAATTTCTATCTCGACCTGTCAGTTTCTCGATTTTGGTAGCATTAGTTGGCAGATCGAGAAAAGAATTCCACGCGAGAGAGCCATCCCGCGCGCGACTTAGCCAGTGTGGCCATTTATACTTGGAACAAACTTTTCTTTCGTGGCAACACTGAATCGGTACTAACATAATCGGAAAAATAATGAATAGTCAGCTTTAGAAACGGAGCGTCCCTAGTCACGATAACTTTATCTCCTTCTCGCAGTATTAAGATTAAAGAAATAGCAAATATTATTTTGAAGTCGGAAATGTCAATGTGTCAATTATAATTTGATTCGCTTTGTCGTTACAAGTTGGAGTACATTATTATATCTAAAGATAATTACCTACCTAATAATTAAATACCACTCCTTACGAATGATTGGTGTTTTTTTTTTAAGATAATTGAGATTACCCGAAAGTGTTGGCTAATAAGCTACCATCTTTACGAAGAAGACTGAAGATCTCATGATAATCCCCAACATATCTTCCTTGTGGCTGGCTAGTTGCTGCACCGCTGGCTTTGAAGATAGATTGATGACATGCACAAGTCTGTCATCAAACACGGCGCCTATACCTAAGCATGCTGCTGCTGGGCGCTGCCATCCTGCCACGGAGGACATAGAAGGGCTCAAGTTGGGAACCTACTCCATACAACGACAATCGAATGTTAAAAACAATGAGTTATTTTTGCGTGTTTTGTATTTTAGCGATCTATGGATGCAGCGTTAGTTTTTTAAGTTTTCTCATATTGCAAATACACAAAAACATTAAGTTATTTTATTTACTCTGACCTCTTTTAGATATTTAGATTTAAGTACGACTACTACGACTCCCACCGAACGGGCGGAGTCGGATCGCATTTCTCATTTATGTGGCCGCAAGCCGGTCGGCTGCTCGCGGACGCGGAGACGCCTCCGGACGGATTCTATCGCTTCTGCGATATATAATATATAGGCACATTAAAAATGCGCTCCGGTGCGGCCTGACTCCAGCCAGTCGGTAGTCGGTGGGAATCGTACATTAGGGTGGTAACTACAGAATACTCGTATTACGGCCGTGGCCTTTTGTAAGGTGGAGGTTGAGTTGGGCTGCCAGATTCATTATTTTGCATTATTTTATTATCTGCGTATAATAAAATAATGCATATAGTAACAAAAGTGTACTTAGACACCTACTTAGGGTAAGTAATAGGTACCTAAGTACAGTAGGCGTAGGTTACCTTACCCAATCTGAAGGCTTTCTCCAAAGTTTTAAAATACATTGCGTTTTTGTACTACTACTACTACTACTTCACTCGCTCAGTGACCCAAACAAGATCTTGCCCTCTGACGCAAGAGAGCGCCACTCTGCCCTATCCTGCGCCACTTCACGCCAGTTGGGTATTCCGAGGGCGAACAGGTCTTTTAGGACTTCGTCACTCCAGCGGTATCTGGGACGCCCAGACCAGGGGCGTAGCTACCGCCGTATCTGCCGTATCAATTATACGGGGCCCCTGGGCCACGGGGGCCCCCAACGTGCGTTTTTGTGAGAAATCTTTACCCTTCCTAAGGGCCCCCAAACAAATTTTTATACGGGGCCCCGCCAAGGCACGCTACGCCACTGGCCCAGACGGACGTTTTCCACCCGGGTGCACCACATACACTCTTCTCACAGCACGATCCTCTCCCATCCTCTCTAGGTGGTGCGTTTTTGTACACATATTATAAATCATTAGTACCCGGATATACCTATAATTAAACCCCAAGACCGCGGTTTATATCCCACAATCAATTGAAGCACGTGACGAGTTTTTGTACTTAGGTGGTGGTTTATTTAACTATTTGCGTATATATTTTTTAGGTGGTAGGTTGCATGCATTGACTGTAAAAATACGCGTGTAAGTGTAACGGGTTAGCACTGATTGACTAGCACTTAATTATTTCGTGGATTAGCGAAGTAATATTTTTGTATCAATTAATACGGATTTCCACAAAGTAATTTCTATTAATCACCCTCCAGTCAATTCGCCATCTAACTGTTTGCTTTGTTGATGTGGTGGCACAATCTTAGGCTTTTAATTTTTCTGTCGGGTTTTCATTTAACTTAAAAGAACAAACAAGTAAATGTGAAAAAATACAATCATATTGTTATTACCGGCATGATATAGATATAGGTATCTTAATAGGTATGTTATAAAGCAATACCACGTACCTACACCTTACCTACCTAGCTAACGGACAAATCATAAAACTCAGGATTCATATTAAAATTACACAGAAAATTGCTGTAGTATGAAATAAATACAAAATATAGAAAATTAACTTTCTTTTAGGACCAAAGTCAATAAAACTTCGACAAAATATGCTTCTCGCGACCCTCTAGCCTCGAAGACAGTTTCTCTCCTTTTGACGTTGAAACGCGGGATATTTTCTCTCCCATAGTGCACTTGTGCTACGAGTTTCGAGAGTATCCCGCGTGGAACTGTCAAACGCCAAAATTATGTCGCTTTGACATTTGTCCGCGAGACAGCGGGTCAGCGGGTAGTCGCGCGCGTCTTATGCTACCGATTCGCGAGAAAGCTCTATGTCGCGGCATTTTCTCGCCTGTCGACTGTCGCGCCCGTCATGTGCTAGCCGTGCTGAGTGATAAATTAATCTCATTTGGTCTATAAATACTGCTCCATTTTCTCAAACCTCAAAAAAGATTAAAGCGCAAGGTTTATTTGCACTAAATCGGCGAAATACACATTATGTTTTATTAAGTTGCGAAATACTGTTCCATTATTTTCATGATATGAATACACGTACATGCAGATCATATACAAAAAAAATCCAGTGTATTCAGTTTGCGTGCAGACATGCAGACATTACAGAGAAGCATATTAAAAGAGCATTATTAGGAGGTAAAAGAGCAGACAAATTCATCATCATCATCATCATATCAGCCTTTTATCGCCCACTGCTGAGCATAGGCCTCTCTTCTAGTACGCCACTTATCCCGGTCCCGAGCCAATCTCATCCAGAAGTGACCCGCAGTCTTGCGAATGTCGTCCACCCAACGAGCCAACGCCACTCACCAGCCACTCCTTTCCGTTAGCATCTGAAAGCGGCCACCATTCCGTTAGCATTTTGGCCCACCTGCCATCACTCTGCCTGGCAACATGTCCCGCTCAGCTCCATTTTAATGACAAACAAATTGCATGATGGAAAGCAATTACCGCGCTTATGGACATCTGCAAAACCAGAGGGGTTGTGTTTTGCCGGCCTTTAAATGGACCACCCTTATGATGAACCACCATTATGTATCACCACACTAAGCACCCAGTTCATCAACCCTTCGACATGACTATATCCCCAGGTGTCGATTAGTGGTTTTTACTAAAGCAGTTTGATTTTCTCATATGGTCCAGCCGTACAAATGAGAAATCCAAAATTTGCCAATGAAATTTGAATCTATAGTGCAAGGAAATACAGTATCCAATCCCGTACGTATTGGGATACCAGACACTTGAAGCTCAAAAAAATTTAGCCTTGGTACGGTTCTTTCTTCGTTTACTACGAGGCCAGTCATATAACAGGTACCTCTTAGCGCAAGTATCTTTCAACGTTCCACCTATTTAAAGGCACAATTTCCGTCCTCGTCAACTACTTACTTAACCTCCCGAACACCAGTACCAAGTCGAATTCCCACTCACCTCTCTACCGAGCTCTAAAGCTTATTAACGGCATATTGACCCAGGACGATTCATTGGACCTATTTTCGACTCCTGAACTGAGATTCTTAGCCACAGCCGGGCGCTACCTCGAGGCTATAGTCGCCCCGAGCACCATTAGCACTAATTAGATAATATGTACTATTTAAATTCTGACTAACTGTTTTTGATAATAATTTATTATAGTTATGTTATAATTCAATTCTTATATTCCTATGTGTCATGTTTTGTGTATACTGTAAGTGAGATTATAATAATAAAATAATAAATAAATAACAATTGATTCTATTTCGTTCAAATTTAACGAAACAAAACAAATGCAACTCTGCTCCAATTGAATATGATTTAAATTTCACCGAACTGAATAATTCCTATAGGTATGACCTTGGGCATTACGAGTTTTTATTACCAATAAGCACATTATAGCCCCATTTATGTAGCAAGGTTTCCAGTATTTCAGAAATTGTAACTCCGCCAAGTTTCCCGTGTATTAATACTGAGTAGCACTTATACGAGATTCATGGGCACTCCGTGAAGTGCTGCGCGATTCCTGAATACGAGATAGAGATGAACATGCTAGCATGATACAGGCTTTTATTACTGACTGTACTTTTAATTCAACGGTCAAAGAATACTTACCTAAACAATTATAATAATACACCCAAACATCGTTAGGTTACGTTGTTTTATCACAAAGTTCCTATAGCGACCCCCTGTTTTCATCATCAGATCAGCATGATGGTACCATATTAAGATTGCATTGCCACCCAACTTACATATGTATGAGAAGTTCCAGCTCAATCGAATAATGGCAATTGATCTGAATACATACACTGCAAGCTAATTAAAAGCTTTTAAAAAGCGGCCAAGTGCGTGTCGGACACGCCCATGAAGGGTTACGTACCATTTATGACGTATTAAAAAAAACTACTTACTAGATCTCATTCAAACCAATTTTCGGTGGAAGTTTGCATGGTAATATATATCATATATTTTTTTTTAGATTTTTCATTCTGTTATTTTAGAAGTTACGGGGGGGGGGGGGGGGCACACATTTTACCACTTTGGAAGTGTCTCTCGCGCAAACTATTCAGTTTAGAAAAAAAATATATTAGAAACCTAAATATCATTTTTGAAGACCTATCCATAGATACCCCACACGTATGGATTTGATGAAATAAGATTTTTTGAGTTTCAGTTCTAAGTATGGGGAACCCCCAAAAAAATTTTTTTTTCTATTTTTGTATAAAAATCTTAATGCGGTTCATAGAATACATCTACTTACCAAATTTGAACAGTATAGCTCTTATAGTTTCGGAAAAAAGTGGCTATGACATAATCGGACAGACAGACGGACATGACGAATCTATAAGGGTTCCGTTTTTTGCCATTTGGCTACGGAACCCTAAAAATGGAATAACAGTGCAAGGCGTAATTTTTTATTTAAATAATCATGTCACCGGAGGACAAAACACAAACTTTATCTTTAGTTAGTTAATAAAAAGATCATTTTAAAAATTGTTTATTTTAATTATTCATTTTATGGATAAAAAACAAATATACAATATACGGTTAAATTTAGTAGTACAATTAAAATTAACGTAATGCATAGCCAACGACATTATTCACGAATTACAACGAAAAAATGCAATGGTTGACACAAAAAAGAACAGTACCCCTAGTGTACATTTTATCGACATCATAACGTGACGAACGCGTTTGCGTTAAGTCTCATTTTGTATAGGATTTTGAGTTTCCAAAACGTCCCGCTTGGCGCGCTCTTTCTAAATCCAATACAAAATGAGACTAAACGCAAACGCGTACGTCACGTTTCAAAATCGAATTTATTTACACTAGGGGTACAGTTAATTATTTGATGTAGGTGTTTATTTAAACAGGGGAAAAGGTATGCTATGTTAATTACGTCATGCCTTATATAACAAACAGGCAATGAAAATAAATGAAGTGTTTGCTGAGATAAGTGCATTCGTAGAACATTCTTGCCAATTTTAGATACAGATTAAATCTTTAACTTAAACTCATTTGCTGTTTAAAAAATAAAAATAACTAAATTAAACCTGATTTTCTATCTGAATATCTAATCAAACCAGAAGTATTTTGTACTTTGACAACACTTAATCTCCTCAAACGCTGAGGTATCAAGACATTTAGATTACTGTTGTTGACACAGTAGCAAGTGTTAAAATACTGGTGTAGTCTGGATCTGAACGGTACCTTTAGGTACCCTATTGATTGCCTTTGGCAACCTTAGACATACATGCGCTTTGCCAGCTCTTTGTACATAGATTTAAAAGGATTAGCTTTGTAGACTGCTTAAGGATCATTCGTAGAATTCAAATCAAAGGCCATGCTTTGTTCTGTAGATAAGTTCGTTAGCTACTAAGCTAAGTCAAATAATGTCAACAGATTTAAGGGATAAGACATTAAAGATTCTAAATTGTGGCTACTTGAAATTGGAGAATTTTGGTGAATGGGTAAAATGGAATTAACGTGCAATGAAACCAAAGCAAACGGTCTATGTATGACGAAAGCTAGGCATAAATGTCTGAGGTCGGATCTCCAGCAGATAGTTCAAGTTGTAGTTCAAATATGCTTTATTTATAGGCCTTGCAACAAGCACTTATGAATAGTATTACATAATCTTTTATAATCTTGAGGTAATTATCAGAGCAATGTATTGATGTTTGTCCCACTGCTGGGCAAAGGCCTCCCTTTTATGCTTCCACGTGTCCCTATCTTCGAAGCAGTCTCTGTGAAAGGCATCAAGTTCGTTCCGCCATCTCCGACGATAACATCGTCGTTTTTTTTTATTTTTTATTATATATAATTTAATATTAAGAATTACACAAAAATATCGTCAAACAATGTTTTTTGTATCACATCAGATGTGAGAATCTGTCAATATATGAGAGAAATAAGGCACAAATTAGTTTTTATACAATTTTGTATGGCTTATACAAAAAAAAATGTTTGACGATCTTTTTGTGAAATTCTTAATATTAAATTTGATCTATTGGAATAATATTAACATCGTCGAAGATGGCGCAACGAACTCGACGACTTTGACAGAGACTGCCCGGCAGATCTGATAGCAAAAACCCCGTTTTTTTAATATGCGAGGATTTGTGTAATATAACTCTTAGGAACATTTTCGGACATTTGTGGAAACTTTCCTCCCCCTTTCATTACGGCATCCTAAAAATGTGTTGAAAAGGTAAACATAAGGCCAATTATCTTAGTCAGAATTAATTATAGCACAGTTTAAGCTTTTAAGTTTAATTAAGATTTGTCGTCAGACGTCGCTCTGCATTTTTATCATGAATTATTTTTGCTTTTGTTTATTTTGTACTTTGCGATAAGTTTGTTTATTCTTGGACTTGTCACGGAGCACGCGGCTGTTTATGAAATGAAAATGAAAAAATTATAAAATATTTATTTAAGAAAATTTGTTACAATTAACTTAAGTAATCTATATACACAGACTTATTCTCTAATTTATTATGTAAGGAACTTATCGTGCGATGCAAACTCGGTATCGGTAGTCCCCGCACTAGGCAAGCCTGTATTGCGGAGGCCAGTACTTGGTGTGGTACAAATAATGGGTCGGTTGACACAACTGTCAGGTAAAAAAACGCAAGTGTAAAGTTAATTGCTAAAACCCTGAATTAAAAGTCTTGTATCAATTCTCATTGAGTATCTTTTGTGTTACTAGTGGCTCTGTGAGCTATAGACTTTGCAAAGTTTCATGACTCCGCCATATTGTATATTTATATATTTAATCGTATGTCATATTATAATAAACAGAAAACAAACAGTTATAAATACAGGTTGAGTCCAATCGGTTACTTGATGGCCTCGTCGCTAAGGATGATCAGGTCTTCAGGAGGTCCATCGGCATTGCACGTTATGGGGCAGTCCTCTATAATGTGCTGGATTGTTTGTGCAGTCTCGCCACAATTGCAAGCCGGGGACTGCACCCACCCACAGCAGTATTTGTAGTAAGCAAAGTGCCAAGTGTGTTGAGGTTGCACCAGTGCCCTCTTGGGAGGTCAGACCCTTTAATTATGGCACCTATTGCAATTTTCAAAAAGTAGATCGGGAATGTACATAATTATCGAAAAGTCTACTTACAGAATTTTACGAAATTTCAAAAGATTTTGTCCAAACTTTTCTTCTTCTTTTGCAATTTTTTTTTCTCATCGTCAAATCTAAAATGCCGTTAATAATCTGTTTTTGTTAGATAGATACTATATTTAACAGATGTTGGATAAGTTTTATACATAAATAATGATAAGTTTTTAATTTTCACGACTAGTTTTACTAGACTAATAATATTTTCGAATTCCCGATATTTCGATGCAGTTACATACCTCTTATTCACGAATAACTAAAGACAGCAGGTGGGTGATAATACAAAACGTATTCACGGTAAATATCCCGGTCTATATAAGTCTAGTAAAATGGTTTAGCCTTCACCTTTTCATCAATAATTTTATTTGAACTTCTTTAAAGGTTCCGTTCTCCATTTACATACCTAAGCATATCTCCGCTTTGTCTACAGCTTATACCTACGACCATCCTTATAATAAAAGGCCGTTAAATTACCATACGACATTTCAGAGTTAACTATATGGCCTGAAATACCAAAAAATATTTCGACCTCTCTAGGCTATACTTAGGCAATGTTATACAAGTAGACATTAAATATGTTTGAAATTGGAAACTGACATATCACCAAACATGACTATAGCTGGAGTACTTTGTTATAAAAATCTCTTTGAGACGTTAAGCGTTAACTATATTTACAGTACATATGGTGCTACTTTACCGCACTAGTGCGAAAATTTGCATATTACGTTACTGTGTCGAACATTTAAAGGGCCATATGTACTGTAAAACGTTGTACAGTCAGCATCAAAAGTAGCGGATGAAACAACGCGCCAAAAGTATTTGATAATCCGGATAACTTCTCCAAATATAGAAAAAATTCTAAAATTCGCGCTCAAAAGTATATATTTTACAGTCTTAGTTGTTCTGTATTCAAGACATCACTTTTTGTTAAGCTGTTACAGAATGGTAGATATTTATGAAACGTTATTTGATCCGCTACTTTTGATGCTGACTGTACGATACATGTGCGAATAGGTAATTCGCAACTCGTGTCGATTTAAAACACTCCCTTCGGTCGTGTTTTAATTTATCGCCACTCGTTTCGAATTTCCTATTTTACGCACTTGTATCGTAATGTACTATTATCTACACACATATCATAAACTCTCTATGATGCCTTCAAAATCCGTAAATAATGGGCAACATTAAGCTAAACTGTTTTGTTACAACAAACAAAAATATTGTAATTGTTTCAGTATTACAACAAAATCGATTATCGATACAGAAATCGGTCTCCGATTCTAATTTGTCTCTGAATTTAAAAACCATGGATGCGTGAAATGCGTGAAAATGGTTTTAATTTACCCGCATTTGACGTACACATTAAATTTTAGTTACTTTCAAGTATAAGATTTATTTGTTCCTTAATTTTAAACTAACTATAGCAAAAGTTTTGTGTAAAATTAGCGATCAAAATATTTCGGAGACGCCACCTCATATCCGCGAATTCCGCCAACAGAGCAACGATGCGTTGGCTGTGATATGAGGTCAGTGAATATATCATAGAAAGTTTATAATATGTATTTATATAAAATAGTGTGTAGTATATGTAACTGTACATAATTAAGCATCAGAACACTCGTGTTTTAATGTATTTCATTCACATAAACTACTAATGACCATATAGTTGTAGGTTCATTTTATTATTTTTAAGTCTATTTTACTTCACGGTTAAAGTTTTCCTTGTTAGTTATAAATCTGGCACAGGACCACTTTGTCTACAAACCCATTTTTTCGCCATTTTAAATTTTCTAAAATGCCATGTCGTCAGCATACAATTCCTAAATCGTCACCTTCCTTACTCATCCTTTACATTACTATTTTGACTACAGTCCCAAATCGTCTACATTCCCATTTTGACCTTAACTGCCTTCTTCTTAAAAAAAATAAGACAACATCGGCATCGACACTTTTCATTTTTGCATAGATTGTTTCCAACAATCTTGTTGCCCTGACCTCCACCAAATGATAGCACAGTGGACCGTATAGAAATGTGGACAAGATAGGAGAGCGATAATATAGGAATGTTGACGAATCAGAGCCCCTTGTTCTGATTCGTCAACATTCCTATATAGCTTATGACATTAATGACAAGTTAAGAAGATGACGAAATAGGATTGTGGACGAAGCGGCCCTGAGCCATCAATCTCTTCTGCACCAACAAACTATACCTACGTTTCTGTTTAACCATATGGTTGACTGGTAGAGAATGCCTTTTGACGTTAAGTCCGCCATTTTTTTGTGTGCAAATAATGTTTAAATAAATATAATTGTAATAAAAATATACTTTTATAGTCTGCCTACCTCATTTTATGAAATTCAGTTCGAAAATAAGTGTGAAACGAAAATCTTATGTCCTTCTCCGGGAATCAAACTATCTTCATATCATCTAAATCAGTGAATTTATGTAGTGATTGAATTATTTTTATTAGTGAACACAACGTTGAGTAAAATCAACAAAAAATATTCATAAACTAGTAAGACCGAAATAATCCTTATATAATATCGCCACATTTTGGTAAACTCGTTAAATCCAAAGAAAAGGAAATCAACCTGCAAAAACGTATGCCGCTTTCATAACAATACATCAAACATAAAAAGAAACTGAACTCGAATAAAGGCTGTGGAACTCAATGATGAAAGAATAATTTAAAAGGCTCTACGTTTATATTAGCTTCATAGTCAGTTAGGACCTTTTGAATTGCTGCGTTACGCTGCTAGAACAGTTAAAAAGGTCCTATATTTCTATTAGCTTCATACTTAGTTACGATCTTTTGATGTTAAGCTTACTTCGGATGCTGGCAAGGCGTATTCAACAGTTTTGCGCGCGCCTTTCTCGTCGTCAACCCCTCAGTTCATCCCTACCACTCAGGCGGGGCGCACGCCATTTTCGTCAACCCCCGATGTATATAACACCGTTACGCATACGATTGTAGCTGAAAAAAAAATAGACGAAAAAAAATTTTTTTCTTCCAAAAAATACTTTAAAAGTGAGTGTTGGTGAACAAATGTGAGTGTGAGAACAGTGGCGTGTGATCAAAAATGATCACTAGAGAATCTCTTTGAATCACCAAAGCCAGGTATGTATTAAATTGTTCTGTTATAACGCCGTGCGACGGTAGCAAACAAGCATAAAGGCAGCCTGGTAGTACGCGAACATTGTAGCCTATAGACGCTAGCCGGTCAGGTGAACTTACAAGGATTTTTATACAACTTTGGAAACAAATAAAATTATTTTATTAAATATTATAAATATTTTGATTTTGATGGTATGGTCACGTAAAGAGGAGGCCTTATGACTACGTAGGAAGTTCGGCATTGCAACTTTCCATCTCAGGTCGAAGATCCAGGGGCAAACCCAGAACAAGATGGAAAGATGTAGTGTTCAAAGATGAGTGAGTGCAAGTTATTCGAGGACGATGTCGCGGACAGGGCGAAGTGGAGAAGGTTAAGCAGGAAAGCTGACCCCACCACCATGTGGGATACATAGTTGGGAAGAAGGAGAGATTTTAATTTGTGTTTTTTAAGACACTACTATATATTATAAAGAGTTAGATACCTTAGTCTTTCTTAAATTACATATACTCGAAAAGTTGGAACGGAAAACGCCGCGTAAGCTGAAAACATCGGTTCGAATCCGGCCTGCGCTACTGACGGGAAATTTTTTGGGGTTCGGTACCCAAAGGGTAAAACGGGACCCTATTACTAAGACTCCGCTGTCCGTCCGTCCGTCTGTCACCAGGCTGCATCTCATGAACCGTGATAGCAAATGTCTAGAGTTTTAAATTTTCACAGATGATGTATTTCTGTTGCCGCTATAACAACCATATTAAAAAGTACGGATCCCCCGATGGGCGAGTCCGACTCGCACTTGGCCCGTTTTTTTTTTATATGACATGTATTTCAGATTACAATATTTTTATGTTAGAAAACTCAACTCGCATCATCGGAAGCTATTTACGGCTATGATGGTCACCGTTGTCGCGCGATATTAAAGTGACATTTGCTGGGTCAGGTAGGGTAAATGTAAAATGCGGGTAAAAATAAGATTTAGTTTTCATCACTCAAAAACTTATTAATATTTCATTCATATTCCATTTAAAAAGAAACTTTGTGTGTAGACTTTTTTTATTGGAATAAAAATGAAATTAGTTAATGTTTTTGAGTGTTAAAAACTTTGTCTTATTTTTACCCGTGTTTTATATTTACCCCATCTGACCCTGATATATAGATAACATCAAAAACAAATACCTTAAGTAGAAGTAGAAGTACTGTTATTAAAACTATTTCTTCTGCAAAACCGGGGCTACAGCCCCGGAGCCTTCACAAAAGAGGGGCCCCCACAATAGAGACTTCGGAAAATTGACCATTTTATTTGGAAAATAATTTGGGGCCAGGGGGCCTACACTCCTTTGTTGCCCCGAGGCCTCCAGACCTCTAAATCCGGCATTAATTACATAACAACACAGTCAGTAGTGGTATTATGACTGATGTCCAGTAAGAAGGTAGATACTCAGTACATACCCACCGAGTAGTAACTGTTGATAGGAGCTCGACTCTAAATTTGAAGAACACCACTTGTCTTCAAAGTCTTTTAATCACGAGTCGAGGCTTTTATTGAGTCTTTTAAACACAACTTGGACTTGAGCCTTTGCATGAAGGTTTTATCTAAGTACATGAACAGTAAGAAAACTAGGCATTATGAATAATTGTGTTACTAAACCATGGATTTCAAGTGAAGAGAAAGCGTTTTAGAAAACTTTAGTACACAATTTGACAGTCCTGTTTAAAGGACTCAAGTCTTTACAAAAAACTCAAGTCTTGATGAAATTAAATAGTTCAAGTTTAGCATTAATCATAATTTGAGTCTGAACAACTGAGTTGAGTCTTAAAGCAGAGGACTCCAAGATCTTGGGACTTAACCAACACTATAGTTGAGTTAAAAACTCGCTACGATCGAAGCAAGTAAGAAGATACAGGACGCCGCCCGTCACCAACTAGGTTTGACAGAAAACACACTACGACACACATGCAGCGAGTGTTTGTAGTAAGTAGCGTTATTATAGTTGTGGTCTTCAAGGTTTTTTCCGCAGTTGGCGTGATTCGAACGAGTTTTGGCGTACATTCGATAAATAATTGATGCGCCAAATTCTTCACAACATGGAATTCTTATTCTTTCCCGAGTTTTCGGAAGAACCCGTTTATGAAGAAATATTTTTACGAGTTTAAAAGATTCTTCATTTAAGCGTTTATTTTTTAATCATCTTACGAAAAGGAGAATATTAAGTGTAAAGAGAAAACAAAGTTCAAGATTTTTTTTTCAAGATTTTATCTTTAGACTACTGTCATGTAAAAAGAGAGGGTAGGAAATATTTCTCTAGTATTATGTAGGTTCTAGGATTTTAAATAATTTTACATATTCATCTGTCGTCAGTTTATTGGTTCTAGAAATTCGTGTTTATTTCAGCACCAAAACTAGCGAATAAAAAAACAACACTCAAAGTATATGCCATCCTGGAATTATTGTCCAAGCTGAAATATATTTTCATTTCATTTCATTTCATTTATTTCAAACAATCAGCACTCACAGCTAAACCTTACGTGCTAATTGGCATTATATTACTTAGTGTATGCATTAATCGCTTTTAAAGATACAATGAAAATACAATAATTGGAAAGACGAATTGCAATAAACAAAATAAAATAAAATTTAATTGAATTAATGAATTATATGTACAATAGTAAAATATAGACTTAGGAATAATAACAATGTCACAATTTTCTCAAATAAAATAATTAAAATTAAATTAATCTTAACAGTATAAATTAGGTATATAAAAAGGTGAAATTTTAAATAATATATCACTAGATTTCGTTCTACATACAGGGTCGTCTGTATATACTGACGACTAGTCTGGCCTAGTGGGTAGTGACCCTGCCTATCGAATTTGAATTCGGTTCGAATCCCGGTAAGGACATTTATTTGTGTGATCAACACAAATATTTGTTCCTAAGTCATAGGTGTTTGCTATATATTTATCTATACAAGGTGCCCGTGAGCATTGCGAGACATTTTTACTAAGCATTCCTGGTAATATTTAGAAACTAAAATGTTATATAATTTTTTTTGGATTAGGCCTAGTTTCAGATGTAATTAAATGTTTTTCGAAATCATTATTTCGCCATAAGTCGGTAAAAAACACATTTTTGACTGCGGTATTGCCACTATGAGGTCTAGTCTTGACATACCTATTGATTGACATCGAAAAATGAAAATAAAATTTATTCGAGAGGCTACCCCCAAATAAAAAAAAAACTTTTTAGTTAATTTTAGGTTATGTGTATGTTCTAATTTTAAATATATAAAATTTTGTACTTTAGCGTGTAGCTGTGCTCTCTCGGAAAGGTTTCCACGGAAGACCAGCGTCGAGATCCTTAGGTGGTATCTTGACATTAAGCTGAGTGGAGACCTTTTCAGTGACGCTTAATAATAAATTGATCCTGTCGTCTCATGTATTACTTAAACTTAAGCGTTTTCTGAATAAATTTCTTCTATTCTATTCTATTCTATTCAAAAAAAAGGGGAAAAAAATTGTCGAATTTCACAAAAACTCGTATAACATTTTTTGCTTCTGTTGCCATCACGAATGCACCGTTACAATCTCTCGCAATGGTCACGGGCACCTTGTATACGTATGTAGGTACATCGTCGCCTAGTACCCATAGTACAAGCTTTGCTTAGTCTGAGGCTAAGTCGATCTGTGTAAGATTGTCCCCAAATATTTATAAAAAAAACACTTTAAATAGAAATTTCCGAGTAAAACTAAAACATACCTTCACATAAAGTAGTGACGTAATTTTTTCTTAAAGACTTTGCTGACAGCTCTAAATAGGCTGCCCTAATTGGTCCCGCGTTTAAAACCATCTCAGTAGGCCGGAGATGAAGTTTATGAGGGATCATTAATTAATCTAATCAGCTACAGACAGCGTGTTTTTATAATTAAATTCCTTTTAGCCCGCGATTAACTTCACTCCTTTTTAATTTAAATGACTGTACAATAGACTCTTTTGTTTCAGGTTGAAAGGGTCTTTGGCTTTTGAAAAGCAAATTGATTTGATAATTTTAAGAATTTTTTTTTGCTAAATGGTTAAAGGCATAAAGAACCTAATTATTTTAAATAGTTCTACAGTTAAAGCCCCGTAGGATCACGAGTTCTTCTCTCACTCTGAGTCACTGAGCTTAAGCGTGAGTGAGAAGAATCTGCGTGCTTTTAGAAGTTCGGCGAGAAAATTTTAAACAACCGTATTTTTATCTAAAAGAGCGGAACGAAAAGGAACCTTAAAATGATAATGGCTTTATGACAAGAGATAGTGTCGGTTAACTCGGGTCTTTTGGGTCTAAATTTGAAGAACTCAACTCGTTTTCACGCTACTCAGCGTTTAAAGAACTTCTCAGGCTTTTAAATCCCGATTTGAGTTATTGTGTCTTTTTAAATGCAACTCAAAAAGACTTGATCCTGCAAATAAAGACTCCGTCAACAATTTTCTAGGTTTTATCTAAATCACATTTAAAAATAGGTGTTATTCTATGATTTGTGTATCTTAACGGGCCCACTAATTACCAGTTCGCCGGACGATATTGCCCTGTCAGTTATTCGCAAAAACTGACAATCGCGTATAACTGACAGGCCGATATCGTCCGGCGAACTGGTAATCAATGGGCAGCTTTACTTATCAATTTTACGTGACATTGCATAGATTGAGAGTTCTGGAAAGGACACAGGTCTCTACAAAATAATTGGATCTCTAAAGTTAAAAAGGACTCGAGATTCTACTAAGTCTGTAAGACTGAGTCGAATCTCAAAGCAATAATAAGAGAAGGTACTAACCATCCCTTATAAGTGACGGGACAATGCTGGTAATATTTTTAATTGTGTAACTTTAAAATATTAAATATGTTAAAACGGGTCACTCACATATTTTAAGTGACCCGTTTTAAAATATTTAATATGTCTGCGTCTCACAGAAGTTTTGTTATTAAAACTGTCAAAGTTTTTGAAACGTCTTAATATCTATTTTTTTACACTCTAGTAACCTTAAATATCATACACATAATAATAGTGGTGTGTGTATGGCTATTCATTCGTTAGATAGGCGTTTCTTAAAAAAAAAACTTTATTTGTATTTTTTTACAAGCTTTTATTTACTTTCACCTGACCGTTGTTTGTTTGTAATCAAATCTTGCAAGTTAAATTTGACCCCCTTTGCGGTTTCCGATGAAGCTGAAAATTTGCATACGTATGTAAGTCGGGTGACAATGCAATATTATGGTACCATCGAGATGATCTGATGATGGAGACAGGAGGTGGCTATAGGAACTCTGTGATAAAACAACGTAACCTAATGGTTTGGGGGTTTTAGAATTGTCTCGATGAGTATTAATTACTTGCGGAAAGAAAAGTACAGTCAGCGATAAAAGCTTGTACCAAAAATGAAATTTTTGCCAAAAACTTATTATAAATTTAGTGTTATTGCTTATCAGAATCACGAGCTTTTTCAATGCTAATGGGATACAAAAACTCGTAGAGTTTTTTCCTATTGTGTTACCATTCCCCATATACTTTGTATGGCGGTAACAAAAACTAAAGTTTGAAAATGTATGAAAATTTCTGAGCACTTTTTTACTCCTTTTTTCCTGACTAGAAATAATACACAAAAGTGGCAAAAAGCGGTCACATAAAAGAATGGCAAAAAAACCGCTTAAATATAAAACAGAATCAAAAATTGGATCTCATCAATTCACCTTGCTTTTTACAAAAACAACGAAATAATTTTTCTATTTTTTTTTGCCTTTTGACCTATTTTAATATCTGTAAAATTATACTTCATCAAATATTTAAGTGACCTTCCTATTGCATTCAGTAAAACTGAAGGCGGATTTAGCGCTATAAATTATAAAAGAAAAATTAAAAATCTAGAAGGATTCGCTTTTGTATTTCCACTTGCAGCCGCTCGTTGCTTTAATATTAAATACTCTCTAACCCATTCCAATCACGATTATAGTATTTTATTCAAACCGTTGTAAAAGAGATGCGTTACCAAGTCATTCCAGGAAATAACGATAACACTCAATAAATAACTTAGTTTTAAATTCAACGCCAGTAATACTGAGTTCTGCGGTTTATTAAAGTAAATAACATCGCAGGAAGATCGCTTCTTGAAGAAACCTATGAAATATATTTACAATTAACTGATTATTGTCCTTGCAACAAGAGATATCTTAGATGTAGATGTAGTGAAGCGACGTCCGGTCGGAAACAGGCGGGCTGTCGATCGTATGCTGCGTTCATTCAGCCCAATTCTCTGAAGTTGGAGCTGCAGGTTACTGTCCCTGCGGCATCCCCATACCAATCTCCTCAAATCTTCTTGTTTTCCTGCAGAACTGGAGGACATTTTTAATTTCGACGTCCTTTAGTTCGTTTTCTTTTAGTAAATGCAACAAGAGATAGTGTTGGTAATAGCAACTTGAGTCTTTTGAGACTAAAGAAGAACTCAACTCGTTTCCACGCGGTTCTGCGACTTATTGAAGCAGCTGCGATACTCGACACGTCCCCGTAAAACTACCTAGACCTTTTTGTTAAACGCCCCAAGAGGCCCAAACTGAGTTCATGGCATTTGCAATTGATAAAATAATAATATTTGTATACTGTGCCTTTTTTTACAGCCAATTCAATTGAGCCGTTTTTGCGATTTTCGAGGCGCTGTATCTTTCTTCTTTTTTTTATATTATAAGACATTATTACACAAATTGACTAAGTCCCACAGTAAGCTCAAGAAGGCTTGTGTTGAGGGTACTTAGACAACTATATATATAATATATAAATATTTATAAATACTTAAATACATAGAAAACACCCATGACTCAGGAACAAATATCCATGCTCATCACACGAATAAATGCCCTTACCAGGATTTGAACCCGGGACCATCAGCTTCGTAGGCAGGGTCACTACCCACTAGGCCAAACCGGTCGTCAAATTTTTCAAAATAAAATAATCCAAAAAAGCAAAACAGCGGCACAGATATTGATGATATTGATCTTATTTGAAAAAATCACTGCTCTAGGTTAAAAATCCAGGGAGGAATCAGTCGAGAGCGTTTGTATGGAAAAATCGCAACTAGGAATTCCTCTTAAGTGTGAAAAATTCAAAACATAAAAACTAAAAATTTTGCGTTATTCCCCTCTTCAGTTGCCATAAGAAAGTGACGTCAAAAAGAGAGACTTAAATTAATTTGGAAACTTAGAAAATCGCTCTTTTATATCTGACTCATACTTTATACAAAAGGTATAACAGAAAATGGCTGTGAGGCCAACTAGTCTCACTGTCACCCCTACAAGATCAGATTGCAAACAGAAAAGCCAATTATCTTTGAAAAGCCTTCGGTGGTTTTTCATTTTTCTTTTAAGATAAGTAAAATGGAAGACGCCTACATTTAATATTACGAGTACTTATGTGCAATCGTCTTAGGCAAACATAAATAGAGATACCGACTGTCACCTAACAGAACAGAACCCCTAGTGTACATTTATTCGATTTCGAAACGTTACGTACGCGTTTGCGTTAAGTCTCATTTAGTATGGGATTTAGACACAGCGCGCTAAGCGGAACGTTTTGGAAACTCAAAATCCCATACAAAATGAGACAAAGCAAACGCGTACGTCACGTTACGCCATTGAATAAATTTACACTAGGGGTACAGATCGAAATTATTATCATTGTCTTATCTCTGTCCCTAAACATGCCTCACCATATATTATATAAGATAATGTAAGTCATACCTATTAGAAAATCACGGACCTTTTCGAAGAATGAGATACGATAACGATAAGTTCTGGTTTAGATAAGTTCTCATTTAGATATCGTTTGTATGTCGTATAATTGACAGAAGCAGCTCGATTTGGGCAACCAATGTCACTTTGACGTTAGAAATATCGTTGATAGATCTTATTGGGATTACAGCGGAATCAAAATAAACGTCAATTTTGACATGTCGTTTATTTAGCTATCTTTCCAAGATCTTAAACGTGTCTTAGTCATTCTTAGAATCGGGCCGTATGTCTCGTTTAAGTCTGTGGTTAATATCAAAAATACAAACAGTATATTTAAGTATCGTTGTTGTGTTTGGTGGGCCGTATTTTTCCTTATTAAGGAAATGCAAATAGAATCGCAATTTGTCTTGTTTGTTAAAATAAATACTCAAAGAAAATCGTGACAAAGGGGTCAGAAATAAAACAAGTAAAATATTTTGATCCATTTATTAAATTGCCAATTCTTTGTAAAAGCTGCAATTTAATTTCAGACTGCGGCGCACGAAACTTTGCCTTTCTTACTTACAAAGATGTCGGTCGTGACAATTCATTTCTGATATTTTCAATCTTCCGAAAGTCTTCGACTAATAAAAGTTTCTTCCGAGAGTGTTATTTAATTGGACTAACGAAAGTATATATATTATTAAAATTTGTTTAGAATGTTTATTAATGTAATAGCATCAATAATATAAATTTCAAATATTTATGTCAAGTTTTGCTTATTTGTTGTGTCAAACAAAAAAAAATACGTTTATTTTTTAAACTTTTATAAAAAGAAAAAAAAGTTTGATGACGAGGGTCCTAGGCGTGAATCCTATTGGTATACCTACCTCAAGTCTATTTTTAAAATCTACATGTCATCGGTATTATTGGATATTTTAAGGGCAATTTTTGATTTGATGTTGACTTTCCTCTTTCGTCAGATGTGGTTACGGCCCGATTCAAAGAATGGTTAAAATCGTGGAAAGATCTTTAAAAGATCGATAACTAAACGACATGTCAAAATTGACGTTTATTTTGATTCCGCTGTGATCCCAATAAGATCTATCTACGATATTTCTAACGTCGAAGTGACATTGGTTGCCCGAATCGAGCTGTTTCTATCAATTATACGACATATAAACGATATCTAAATGAGAACTTATCTAAACCAGAACTTTACCATTGGGATCACAGCGGAATCGAAATAAACGTCAATTTTGACATGTCGTTTAGCTATCGATCTTTTAAAGTTCTTTTCAAGATCTTAAACGTGTCTTAATAATTCTTCGAATCGGGCCGTTACTCTGAAATTGCGCTTCTATTGTACAAAACAGATAATTTATCTTGCTTAAAATCTGAAAAAAAAACAAGAAAACAAATAAATAACGGCCCTTAAAAGTTATTACGAAATCCTTCGAAACTTTCACTCTGCATCAAATTCGTAGCACAATTACGCTTAATCTGCGCACAGCCATTAAAGCCTGCAGCTAACATAAAAGACACCGTCTCATTAAACAACTCTTTAATTATAGAGACTTACCGCTTTTCGATACAAACCTAGTCCCCATTTCCCTCCCTGGATATGAGGATAATAGAAAATATTTTACATGAAATTTGATGTTTATTAACTATACTATGCCTCAACGCTTGTTTTTTTTTCGAATTTTTAGTTAAAGGACGTTATTTTTATTTACAATAACAATGATTATACAGAAGATGAATATAACTAACTTAAATCTAAAATAGGCCCTTGAGGTATTGTACCGAGGATGCTGGCGGCATTTTCTCGTTGTATCGCAAGCCGCCAGCTCTTCGGTCACCAGTTACGTCAACCAGACGCTTCGCGATTTTTGCAAAAAACTTGTGCTTTATAATTATTTTAAGATTTAAAGGGTTTAAAAATTTGTATGAAATTCGTTTTTCTCTCCAACTATTACAATAATAAAAAAATCCAAAAAAGACAAACGAACATCCATAGCTATGGTCAATACAAGTCAAATTGTGTAAACATACTTTCTATATTATTATGATCCCGAGAGGAAAATGAGGACCACGATTGTATGTAGAAGCAGTCTCCTTTTTCCTCTTAAAGCCGCTAACATAAAAGATGCCAACTCATTTAACAGCTCTATAATTAGTAGTCTCATTAAGCAAGCAAGCAAGTGATTGTCTCACGTCACGCCATCGTCCCCTTTATTTATGCAGTAATAGCACGGAAATCGATACCGATAATTTATAAAGAAAGTGTGTTAACTTATAACCCTAGATGGCTTATCGATAATCGATACGCATCCAATAAGGGTACATAGTTAACTATACGATCCATAGGTGGCGCTATAGTCAAAAAATAATTGTTTTAGGTTAGTGAATTGAGATGTACTTATTTTACATTCCCAATATACTCGATACGAAGCATATGGGTTTTGTCTCCTACTCTCAAGACGCGGTGGTGGCCGAGTGGATATGGCGTCCGACTTTCAATCCGGAGGTCGCGGGTTCAAATCCTGGCTCGTACCAATGAGTTTTTCGGAACTTATGTACGAAATGTCATTTGATATTTACCACTAGCTTTTCGGTGAAGGAAAACATCGTGAGGAAACCTGCATACATCTGCGAAGAAATTCAAAGGTGTATGTGAAGTCCCCAATCCGCAATGGGCTAGCGTGGGGACTATAGCCCGAGCCCTCTCGCACATGAGAGGAGGCCTGTGCCCAGCAGTGGGACGTATATAGGCTGAATTATTATATATTATTATTACTCTCAAGATCTTCCGGCCGTACATATTCACTTCGTATCGCACACGACGAGACGCGTCGTCGACGCCTTTGATACCAGTCGCACCATTCTGTCTTGCTGGTCGCACGCGAAAAACGCGACGCAACAAACTTTTAATATTAATTCTGTTCAAGAGATCAGAAGTTATTCATATTTATAAATTAAAAGCTGCCAGAATATGTGAGAAAAGATTTGTAACAGAAAACTCGTGGGTTTTTTTTTTTGGGGATATTATTAATTACACATCAAAAAAAAATTATATTGCTCAGCAGAATAATGTACTCGCACACCAAAATGCTGTTTTGCCTTACCTTTATCCTTTTTTTGCTGTGTAATTAGATATTTAGGTGAGGTTAGGTTATAAAAAAAGTCTCATTTGCGTAGCACCGTGTGCGGAAACGAGTATCATACCAGTAGGCGATCATGGTTTGCATCTCGGTCGCGTAGCATTTGAATAGTCTCGTAAGAAGGGCCTAAGGATCGCAGCCAGCAACCCCGTTTTTCGCCGAGATTTGTTTAAGTATAGTGCTTTTTAGGGTTCCGTAGCCAAATGGCAAAAAACGGAACCCTTATAGATTCGTCATGTCCGTCTGTCTGTCCGATTCTGTCACAGCCACTTTTTTCCGAAACTATAAAATCTATACTGTTCAAACTTGGTAAGTAGATGTATTCTATGAACCGCATTATGATGTTTACACAAAAATAGAAAAAAAAAAACAATAAATTTTGGGGGTTCCCCATACTTAGAACTGAAACACAAAAAATCTTTTTTCATCAAACCCATACGTGTGGGGTATCTATGGATAGGTCTTTAAAAATGATATTTAGGTTTCTAATATCATTTTTTTCTAAACTGAATAGTTTGCGCGAGAGACACTTCCAAAGTGAAAAATGTGTGTCCCCCCCCCCCTGTAACTTCTAAAATAACAGAATGAAAAATCTAAAAAAAATATATGATATACATTACCATGCAAACTTCCACCGAAAATTGGTTTGAACCAGATCTAGTAAGTAGTTTTTTTTAATACGTCATAAATGGTACGGAACCCTTCATGGGCGAGTCCGACTCGCACTTGGCCGCTTTTTTCAAACTTGCAATGAAAATAAAAAATATAAAAAATTAAAATAAATAAAGTTTATTTTCAGGCATCACGTACATTAATTAGTACACCCATATATAACTGCTTAAAACTAAAATAAAAGTAAAACAAGTAAAATAATAAATTATTGTTTTACTATTTTATTTTACTATTTTTTGTTCCCGTTTTTATGCACTGAGAGCCAGTGCCTAAACATATTACAAGTAATGTTGCGGTACACCGATATGAGGATGGTATTATGCGAGCGGCGCATTCCCTCCCAGAAAGAAGCAATGCGCGCGCGTACCACTGCGAAGAAGTCAGGAATTCTGGCTTCCGCGAACATGGTGGAGGCACTGCAGGAACGCGGCAGCCCCATCAGAGTCCGGAATATATTATTATACTGCACACGGATGGTGCCGTACGATTTCCTGCTGTACCTGACCCAGAGTTGACACGTGTAGAAAGAGAGACGATATGCATTAAAAAATGTAGTTAATTTATTTTATTCGTTTTACAGCTAAATTTCAAATCTACTACTATTTGATGGTTGAATGCGACGACGTTGTGTCACAATTTGACGTTTAAAAAAAAGCGGCCAAGTGCGAGTCGGACTCGCCCATGAAGGGTTCCGTACCATTTATGACGTATTAAAAAAAAACTACTTACTAGATCTCGTTCAAACCAATTTTCGGTGGAAGTTTGCATGGTAATGTATATCATATATTTTTTTTAGATTTTTCATTCTGTTATTTTAGAAGTTACAGGGGGGGGGGGGGGGCACACACATTTTTTCACTTTGGAAGTGTCTCTCGCGCAAACTATTCAGATTAGAAAAAAAATGATATTAGAAACCTAAATATCATTTTTGAAGACCTATCCATAGATACCCCACACGTATGGGTTTGATGAAAAAAATTTTTTTTAATTTTATGACGTATTAAAAAAGGAGGCTGCTTTACAGGTCTAGGTGTGTTAATACAGTAACTTTATACATAAGCGTTGGCGTCATACCTATCCAGTAGGCTCCCCCGTGCACGTTACAACGATTGACGTAGGTATTGTCTTACCGATTTCAAGAAATTGACAGATGATATGTGACAGATAAAGGGAAGTGAGAGACTTGAGACAGATCGACTGACTTAGAGGGGTTGTATGTACAGCATTTTCTAACAGCCTTACAAAGATATATTACTTATAATTCATGTTTCCTTATTTCTAATAGTATGAAATAGAGGGCGGCAGATACTTTTCGCGAGTTATTTTATCTGTTACTACTTATTTATATATTGCTGATAGTCCGAGTATAATTTCTCTCATTCTCTTTTTTTTAATTTTTGCTTTTTTTAATCGTTACATAATGTAATTTAATTGATGACCTTTTTTATGTAAGCATTAATATTTATTTTTTAGTTATATTTACGGTTGTTATTATCCTAAATACCAATAAAAAATATTTTGTAACTATTTGGATCGTTTCGGGTTTTGAAAACTTTTCGGATAGTTGATGTTGAGTTAAATGACTAAACTTATATTCATACTGTTTTTAGAACTAAAATATATATATATTTTTTAGTACTACGTCGGTGGTAAACAAGCATACGGCCCGCCTGATGGTAAGCAGTCTCCGCAGCTTATGTACGCCTAGCAAAGCAAAGCAAAGGAATAAGACTGCAACTACAAGTAGTGACAGATCTTTTTTAACTTGAAAAAGCAGATCTCAAAGTCAAGAAACACTAGTTCGACCTAGCTGCTCGCACTCGCACGTACATATAGAATGGTAACAAGGACAGACATATTGCGGTGTCGTGTCGCGTCATAGAGTATCACGAGTGTCGGATAGTGTCTGACATTTCGATGGCGACTGATTATGCCTTTGTGCTCCAAAATTTGGTTTCCATTGCTTTTTGAGGTTACCGTGGGATATAGTCAATTTATGTAAGATAGTCCCTATAACATTTATTATTTTCATTTATAATTTAGGTTATATAAATGTATCTGTAAAATAACCTGTTTGACGTTTTCTGTAGCAATGCAGTCGGTAACATTACTTAGCAGTATTGGTGATGTATTCTGAACACGAACGGTACCTTTAAGGAAATAAGTAAATATTCTTTACTGCACCAATAATAATACATTTTAAATTACCTAAAAAATGTAGGTATAACTAGGTACCAATAGGCGGCCTTTATCGCTGAAAATATCAGTCAACAAATTGTGATTACAGTTGCTAATGTGACCGTGGCCGGCGAAACATCCAGTTTGCCGCCTGCCATAAGGAGCCTAGACAGGTTATTAGTATAAAGATACAAGCAAATCTCGTCGTTAAGGCAAGCGACAAAGTGGGACGTTTTACCGGCCGTGGTCACATAATTATATAGATCTCAAGGTAAAGGAACACTGGTTCGACCTGGAGCATATTTCGTCAGTGATCGCCCCCCGGCTGATACTTTGTCAGATGATAGTTTAGATGCTGTTTTAAAGTTAAAAAAACCGTCAGCCGGTTCTATCGCGGTGGAATGGCCGTCAGCTGTAATATGAACATGTAAAAAATATGCTCCATACAACAGCGTCTGAACCATCATTTGATATAGTATCAAACGGGAGGCGATGACATTTTATTTTGTTTTACGTGTTTCGGTGGCTGCCATTCCTCAACCCACCAACGGAGCGGCAGCTGACGTCCACGAGGGTTCATCATACCTAGCTGCTAACCACTACACGAGTTTTCAGCCGGGAGGCGATTGGTCAGGGAAATTGTTCCTGGCTCGCAGTCTACTAGCTCGCTGGCACTCGCATGTCAATGGCAACAAGGACATATTGCGGTGTCGTGTCGCGTTTTAGTGTCACGAGAGTCGGATAGTGTCTGACATTTCGATGGTGGATGAAATGCGACTGATATCCTTTTGTGCTCCAAAATTAGTTTTCCTTTAACTAAGTACGAGTATGCAGGTAAACTGCATGTTTCGTAAATGCCTTAAAGGTTATTTTGTGTTAATTATTGAAGGGAAAAGAAGAAATATACGCGTATGTAACTCCTCTGGGGTTCCAGGCATTCATAGACTACGGAGGCTGCTTACCATCAGGCGGGCCGTATGGTTGTTGGCCACCGACGTAGTATAAAAAAAATATGTTAACAATTTTAGGCTTTTTAAAAACCGTTATGAGTTCAGTACCCCTAGTGTAAATAAATTCGATTTTGAAACGTGACGTACGCGTTTGCGTTTAGTCTCATTTTGTATGGGTTTTTGAACAGCGCGCCAAGCGGGACGTTTTGGAAAGTCAAAAATCTCATACAAAATGACACTTAACGCAAACGCGTACGTCACGTTTCGCTGTCGAAAATATTTACACTAGGGGTACAGAACGAATAACGAATATGTTAAGTTCAAATTACATTTACATTATAGTAAAAATATTTTCATAATATAATAATTTCAGCCAGACAGCGGTTTCGCTTATATGTTGAAAAACTGCTTAGTATAACATTTCCTCATTACGTACACATTTTTCAACACACAGGTGTTTTAAATTCAAACAAAGGTGAAATAGCGAGTATAATAAATACAGGAACGTGTAATGCTGAAAATCGTGTTAGAATTCTTGTGTCATGTTTTACATAATTTTCTAGGTGTATTACTGAGCAAAAAGGGTGAATCACGGTTTGTTGTAACGACGTGTGGTATAAAATGTATGCTTTTATTTTTTATTTACGTGCTTTTTAGAGTACTTGTAGGAAGCGTACTTGGGGCGACCAACCGGCCGTCGTCCGATCGGGCGCCCCAGGTACCGCTGGTGTGATGTCGTGGAGGCGGACCTGCGTCGGCTGAATGCCAATTCATGGCAGGAAACCGCGCTGGTGGCGTTCTCTCGTTTCGGAGGCCAAGATTCTTTTTGGATCGCTGAGCCAAAGCAGTCAGTCAGTCAGTCTGCTTTTTAGAGCTCCGTAGTCAATCAGGAACCCTTATTAGTTTATCAATGTCCGTCTGTCCGCTTGCTCGGCGATCGTAAGTGCTAGAAATCAGCAATTTCGTATGGATACATAAATCATGAATGGCGACAGAACGGTAAAAAAAACTTGTGTTTTCTGATTTTTATTTTCGCTTTAACCGAATGGTATCGGTGGATAGGTCATTTAAAATGAATAAGTGTCTTCAAGAACCATTTTTGACAAAGTGAATATTTCCGAAAATAATCGTTCCGAAAGAATAAAAAATGTGACCCCTCCCCCTCAAACTTTTGAACCATGGGTCCAAAAAATTTTAAAAAATCTTTAAAGAAAAGCTTAAGAATATATATAGCGAACATAATCGGTCCAGCCGGTTGTGAATTATTGTAATACATATCCTCTTCTGAGTAAAATCACGTATAAAGCGCTGCGTAGGTACTTCCTTATGCTAAGTATAATGTAATAAAAAAAGCCTTTTATTTCTTGTATAAATTTTACAAAAAGCATTGAAATTTAAAATCTAGGTACATATATAGGTACTCTATATATGATTTTTCTAGGTTTTTTACACATGTTAGAATAAAATGATGATACATTATTTAAGATTATATATCTCATTCTAAGTTTTCCACCTTGCATTATGCAAGAATCCCTCTGTAGGTAAAGGCCATTATAATGTACATGATACTTTATTAATAGCCCCCGTTTAGCTTATTCTGACAAAATTGTAACTTCGGAACCCTACACAGAGCATGGCCCGACATGCTCTTGGCCGCTTTTTTGTTTTAGTGTTATTTTCTGTTGAATTTATTTGAAGAGGGTTTGATTAGGCATTAAAGCCGTCTGAAAACTTTGTAATTTGTTTCGTTGAAATTTACCATTTATCGCACTTTCTAGACAATTTCAGCTATAAAATATTATTATGATAATGAAAAATAAATGTAATGCGACAATTTTACATAATTCGACGTAGCCACACTAAGCTCAATAAGGTTTGTGTTATTGGTACTAGACGACATGGGTATAGATGAATAAACAAACACAGAGAAAATATCTATGACTCATATATGAACACACAGATAAATGCCCTTGCCAGGAATTGAACCCGGGACCCCCAGCTTCGTAAGCAGGGTCACTCCTAGTCTTAATTGCCATCTGACAAAAAAAAATAACCAGAACCAGATGCATGCACCTATAAGTACCCATCATATTCAATATTAAAACCATGTATATGCTGTGTTCCTGAACAAGGGACTCTGCTTTATTTTATTCTTCTTCTTCCTTGTCGTGTCCTCATGGCTGGGAGACGTAACGACTGTGAACACTCTTCACCAGTGCTCTCCAAGCCGCTCTATCTAGGGCCCGGTGCATGCTAGCCTGAAATGTGGTTTTTGTCTCTGAAGTTATTCTGTTCGTCCAACGCATGGCCGTACGTCCATCCCTACGCTTCGTTGGCATGCAGCCAGTGATTATGAGCTTTTCCAGACTATCTGGACCTGTCCTGCTTAGATAGCCGAAGAAACCAAGTACACGTTGGGTGCAAACAGTGGAGAGCCTCGTTTTAATATTAAGTTCATCGAGAATAGATGCTTGCTTTCTTTTATATTAACTGTTATAGTAGTGGGTAGTGACCCTATCTGTGAAGCCGATGGTCCTGGGTTCGAATCCCGGTAAGGGTATTTATTTGTGTGATGAGTACAGATATTTGTTCCTGAGTCATGGATGTTTTCTATGTATTTAAGTACTCAGGCAACACAAGCCAAGTTTGTGTAAGAATGTCCCTATAATATTATGATATCGTTATAGTGGCCAGCAATTTCTAACAACTTATGTGTATCTAGTAGTAGGTACAGTCAGCATCAAAAGTAGCGGATCAAACAACGCTTCAAAAGTATCTACCATTCTGTAACAGTTTATCACAAAGAGATGGTTCTACAATATATGTAGAACAATTAAGACTGTAAAAGTGCTTTTGAACGTGAATTTTAGAGATTTGTCTATATTTGGAAAAGTTATCCGGAATATCAGATACTTTTGGCGTGTTGTTTTATCCACTACTATTGATGCTAACTGTACTACAAGAACTTTTGTATAACAGAAAAGTAATGAACAGTATTCTCTGTTCTCTGTACGTTTTTCACGTTACGCCCATGTGACGGTAGCGAAAAGCCCAAGCCACATATTTTGGCTAAGGAGTAGAGTTTGTGAAGTTAGGGCTTGAAGAGTTAGAAGCTTGGCTCTACATGAGATCAGAGCCCCTAGTGTAAATTTATTCAATTTTGAAACGTGACGTACGCGTTTGCGTTAAGTCACATTTAGTATGGGATTTAGACAGCGCGCCAAGCGGAACGTTTTGGATCTCAAAATCCCATACAAAATGAGACTTAACGCAAACGCGTACGTCACGTTACGCCATCGAATAAATTTACACTAGGGGTACTGATAACTTTTTTTAACTTATGGTTTCGTCTTGGCAACATTTTACATGAATGCGTAGGGAGATTTAGAACAAGGAGTCCCTAAGTATATCAATTTTCAGACATCTATTTACTTCAAAACCTTATTGTTTTATTTTAGCGATACCGTCAATTCATAAAAAATCTAGATCAAATTCATAACCTATTACAATCAGAATAGTTCTCGTTTTAGATCTAGGCGTACGATGTATATCTTAAAAGTAACACCAATGGTAACATAAATTGTAAATCACACAGATTTACTTGACACAAATGAATACAACACTAATTTAGATCTCAAAGTTAGACAGAGGTTGCAAACCCTAGAAGTTTAAAATTATTAGGTCTCAGTATAAATTCGTAGTCGTGCAATTCTCGGCTAGACTTCATTAGTGAACCAAGACCACAAAAGTTGCCAAAGTCGAAATGGTTTTAATTAAAACTTTAAGACAGGTGTTTGGTAAAAACCAGTTGCGACGCTATATAGGTATGCATACACCAACGCGTTTTGTTAATGCCTTTCAACTTTTTTCATTTCATCGTATGCGTACAGAGTAGGTAACATATACCTACAGATTCTTAAATCATAAATTTAACTCCAGAGATTAATCCACTCGAGACTTTTGTCTTTTAATTTTAAGTCTTTTGAGGGGCGTTCCAGCTTCAAAATAAATACATGAGATGAACGTTTGGTGACTAATTGGCTTATCAACATTTTTGTAAAACGATATGCTCTACAGTAGCTGTAAAAATCTGCTGTTTATTTCAGGCATTCGCTCGAAAATACTTGAAATTAGTATTTATACCTATCATGTAAAGAATTAGTTTGTCATCATTACGACCATAATATTGGTATAATAATAGTGACAACACGGAAGCCACATTACCAGCCCAATGCGGATTGGGGACCTCACAACATTTATTGTATGTTATAAATATTGAATTCTTATTTGAAAAACACTCAGAAGTAAATCTTACCGACGATTAAATAAATCAATTTTATAGGAGATTTTTACACAAATTGACTAAGTCTCACGGTAATCTCAAAAGCTTAAGGTAAGGCTTGTGTTGCGGGTACTTAGACAACAATATAATGATAAGATAAATATAGTTTATTATTCAAGTAGGTATATTACAATGCGCTTAAGAACGTCAAATAAACCTGCACCGGCTCTAACCCTACACCTCTGACCCGGGGAGATTTAAATCCCCCCTCAATTGGAGGAGGGTATCCCAATATGGACCGGCAAGAAACTCGGCGGGACACATCTTTTCAAAACATTACGTCTTATAATTAACATGCATTAAATAAATAAAAAAACCATTATAATACAATTATACATAAAATAATATATAAATACTTAAATAAAATATTTGACTAGTATTCTATTGAAATTGATACATCAAAGTAATATAAATAGTGTACCTAATATTTATGTATTTCTTTACCGACGTAAGCACTTTCTTTTTTTAAAGGTAATTTCCTCGAAACAGCAAAAACATGTTTTCCCACGCGGCTTATTCCGGAAACGAAAAGCGTTCGCATCGTAAATTTTAACGTCTAAATTTGAGCTCGCAACTTTTCCAGGCTCCATGTGTTTTCCTGATTAACAATTTTAGTACCTACTTGTTTGCAGCGGCTGTGACAAATAGGCGTGTTAAAAAAAGGTTGCCGACCCCTATTCATAAATAAATTATGGTGTATTCATTAGGCTACTTAGGTATTGCCTCGGTAAGAAAAACACTAGAATTGATAATTTAGGTAAAACAAAAATGAGTGAAAGTTCTAAATCGCTGAGTGTTTTTTTTGTTTTAATACAACGTCGGTGGCAATCAAGCATACGTCCCGCCTGATGGTAAGCAGTGTCCGTAGCCTATGTACGCCTGCAACTCCAGAGGCGTTACATGCCCGTTGCCGACCCTAAACCCCCCCTCGTTGAGCTCTGGCAACCATACTCACCGGCAGGAACACAACACTATGAGTAGGGTCTAGTGTTATTTGGCTGCTGTTTTCTGTAAGGTGGTTTTATGATCATAGGCTGAGTTTTGTATTAAATTGCTTTATTGATATTACATTGTGATTAGTCTTAAAGTCAATTTAAATAATAGTACCAATTGTGTCTACCGCTTAACACAAACTGACTTGACTATAGGGAGCGTGCATGAACTATAGGAGGCAGCACAGGAGCCGTCAGATTTTTGGCGCGAGGCGTAAATGTGATGTTTATTGTTCCAATGTAGCCCACGAGATGGCAGAACCTACCATGCACAATAAAATGCGTAACGTGTAACTTTACATGTTTATTGTTCCGATTCAGGCCACAAGATGGCAGACCCTCCATCGCGCACGGTCCCTATATTTAAACTAATATTAGGTACCTGTACAGGGTGAAATTGTTACGTTTGACCATACACTGAGGGATATATAGGTCATACTGAACAACTTTACTAGGGGGACAACCCGTAAATCGTGAAAAAAAATCTTTCGTCTTAACATACAATACAATACAAATCTTCTTTATTGCACAACCTCTGAAAAAAAAGTGTACATGGAAACGCATAAAAAACATGAAGATAGAGGTAAACAACAGGCGGCCTTATTGCTACAGAGCAATCTCTTCCAGACAACCTTTAGGTAGTGGAGAAATGAAACTTAAATTAACTAATTAGGAGGTGCAAAAAAACTAAATAGCAAACTAAATTAAAATTAAAATACCCTTAAAATTTAAGTCTACAACAGTAAGACAATACATATACATACACACTACTTACATAATTATATACCTAGTGATAAGTGATAACCAGTAACGCGGACAGAAACACTAAGAAAGGGACAGATAATAGTCTTTAAGATGGGATTTGAAAACAACAAGGGATTGAGCGCGTCTTAGTTCGACAGGTAGAGACTAGAGAGTTCCATAACCGAACAGCCCGAAAAGTGAATGAGCAATTATAAAATTTTGTGGACGAAGGAGGGATAGAAAGAAGCAAATTTTGTAAGAATCTAGTGGAATTTAAATAACTGAAGCGTTCTTTTAGGTAACGGGGAGTGGTGGGATTAAAAAGTATACTATAAAGAAGACAAAGAATATGAAAATTACGACGATAACGGATTGGGAGCCACTGAGTTGCACGCGGAAATGAGAAACGTGGTCAAATTTACGCAATCCAAATATAAACCAACATTTTGGTGAATCACATGTCAATATTTTCTATAGCTGATTTTTTCCGGATTTCGAGGTAGTGAGTATTAGCATGTCGAGTACCTACTGGGGCGTTTACCGTATGGTTAATAAATAGTTATTATTTTGCATGTCTTTCCGTATACTTAGATGCCCTTTTGACACTTTGATGAGATATATGTAAGGGGAGGAGGAGGTGTCCATGTCATGTAAGAGGTATCCTGCCTTTTCGCAGAAAATTGTAATGCAAATTCCACTTGTCAACCAAAGTTTTCGCAGACGTTTTAGTTGGCATAATAACTTTTACCAAATAATTATTTTGCAACCATTTCATTTCCCAACCCTATAGTTGGGAAATGAAAATTGCGTACTAGGTTGGGTTAGGTTAGGTTGGATTATGTAAAGTTGGGAAATGAAATTCACCCAAATGAAATTTCGGTGAAAAGTTGGTTGGCAAGTGAAATTCGGCGAAAAGGCAAACCCATGTAAGGACTATTGAGAGTTGATGGAATCTAAAATGGACTAAAGGTGATAACGATGGACTCAATGCTGGGTATGGGATAAAAACCGGACGCCTACCTACCTACCTAAGAAAAGAGTATGCATTTTTATCCCCGGCAGAGGTTGCCTCGCCGTCACAAATTAGAAGGCTAAGGGGTAGTGAGGTATCACTGAACTTTAAATATAAAGCGAAGTCGCCACTCATGTTTCCACATGTACCTACGAGAATGTAGCTCTCGCGATTCAACTCTGGACGACCGGCTAAGACCAGCAAGAGGCAGAGGATCCTGTCCCACCCTCTTTTCAGGCTACAGAACTTTCCCAGGAGCACTTGGATACGTGGAGTTACTACTCCCCACCAGCTCACCACAAGCTGCCCTGCGTTGACTGATTGCACTGGTAAAACCAGCGTTATCACATCCTTACCCTATAATTATTATTTTTGTGTTGGGGGGTTTTCAACAAACACTACCCAGAAGACTAGTTATTGAATGCAAAGGGACCTTTCCATCCTAGCCACCGGCCATCGGTTCTCTTAGAAAGGTTCGCTACTCACTTCAATTGAAGTCAGGAAATACTCAAAACTATATTTTACTCACATCAAATTGTAATCTTAATATCTCTTCTTTAAGGTTTAATATTCTTTGACAAGAACGCAAAGCTAACCCTCGGCAATCTTGACGGGTTCCGTACTGTCATTTATCTGCTATAATTTATTGCCTCTGTAAACAAGCGACTATCAAAACTAGCTATTATGTTCTGGGCACAGATTACTTGCTTATAGATGGTGCATATAAGCAGCTAGCAGGTACTATACATTTTTGTGTGATATAGGAGGCAAACGAGCGGACGAATGGCTTGATTGTAATACTGACAGTTGCAATACCTATGGTGTTTCAGGTGTCGGTAGATCTTTAAGATGGAACTACGCTGTTTTCTTGAAGGATTGAAGGTCGTATCAATCAGGAAATATTGCGGGCGACAGTGAACTGGCAGGCATTGCATTGTATTGCATTGTGGACGACAGATTGCTGCTACCAAACTACTTTTGACCAATAATTTACTACTTAAGAATATAATTGATATTTCTTTGGAACTAATTAGAATTATTTATGGCTGTTTATTTTGTAACATTTTTAATTGTGTTTTTAATTTGTATGATAATATTAAAATAGCTGTGTAATAAATGAACATTTTCTCGCTGCGCTCCTGGTTCAAAATCGGAATCTTTCGCTTGCTAAGGTATCAATATAAGCACGATCGGTTAAACAACAACTTTGCCCCCTTGTAAAACACAAACTTTTTCATTACAACAACGCGAGGAATACTAACTATGAAATATCAATAAAATCAAACCAAATTAAATACAAATTAACGTAATTTAAAAATATATCACTCAAAATCATCATTTATAATCAATTCTACCAGCTACCAGTTGGTGTGGTGAAAAATAATGTAGGTACAATGAAATCTATACAATTAAAAGCTTTTGTTTTGGACATGAATCCATAATGAACTTAATACATTACGAGATGATATTATAATGATTACACAATTAAAATAGGTTCATTTTATTAAAAATAATTAAATTAATAAATCAAATTAAAATTAAATTACATTAAAAGTTATAATGACTTCCAACAATGTCCTTTTAAATCATAAAGAATCTATGGGAGGTTGTCTGTGGTTCCGGGTGATAAATGATGGTGGAACAATCAAATAAGCTGTATTTAACTATAAATAGACGTAACTGACAAATGTGTCCTAAAACTTTAGATCCTTTTGAAGGAAAAAGGGAGAGTTATTGATGGTTATGGATAGGAGCCCGATTCAAATTGTACGATTCGTCATAGTTTTGAACTTGTTTTGATACGACGCTAGCGATCATCTGAGTTATTGGCGCGTGTCTCTTTTTTGTTTTTCGTTTTTATTCAGTGAATTTATTCCTAAGATCAATCAATAATAAAAAAAGTGCTGTCTTTGTTCAAATGAAATGTTAGAATTTCTTCAACGATTACCTGTCTCTGGAAATTTTCCTTGTCATTATTATATTTATTTTATATTTTATTTAAACTTAGTGTTAAGTATGTTCGTCATGTTTATTTTATGTTTCTTTCCTTTTGTCTGTTATCTTCCGTGATTATTTCGCACTCGATGGTCTCATCGGAAGATCAGCGCTGGAAGTCGCCAGCAACATGCTGAGATGAGGCCATTCCGTGACACTTTACTCTCACTATGTTCTCTTTTATGTATGTCTATTACTGTTTGTGTGTCTATGAATAAAATCTATTTTGCGACAAATTAATTTATATAATATGGTTCAAGGAACATTATCAACTCACGGCCTTCGTTAAAAAGTATACTAAGTAAGTTTAATCGTTTTTAGTTACGTACCTATTTAAAACCAAATATTGAACAAAACATTTACATCAACGCTTTGCGATTAAAATTAAAAAAATATCACAAACTTTCACCCGACATATTAACCAAACGCCATGAACTATTTTCCAGGAAACCATACTCCCGCGAAAGTTGTTCAAACACGGAAACGGCGTAGGAAGGCCACTGGAGTTGCAAAAGTTGTTGGCTGAGCTAATAGCTTGTTCGTTCACGATATTTAACTTTCCTTTCCTTGGGGACAGCACATGCACTGTTAATAGTTATTCCACATATTTGAACGGTTATAGTTAAATAGTTATGCAAATTATGAAGTATTTATTATGACCGAAATATAATAAATAAATAAATAAATAAATATTATAGGACATTATTACACAAATTGACTAAGTCCCACAGTAAGCTCAATAAGGCTTGTGTTGAGGGTACCTAGACAACGATATATATAATATATAAATATTTATAAATACTTAAATACATAGAAAACACCCATGACTCAGGAACAAATATCCATGCTCATCACACGAATAAATGCCCTTACCAGGATTTGAACCCGGGACCATCAGCTTCGTAGGCAGGGTCACTACCCACTAGGCCAAACCGGTCGTCAGTATATGTATATGTAGGTACAGTTAGCATTAAAAGTAGAGTATCAGATGATGCATCAAGATGAGGCAAGCGAAGCGCAAGGGCACTACTTACCTTTCTTCGAAGCACTTCGTCGTATTTTTGAACATGATAAAACTATAAAATTTGCATTATAGTAACATATCCAAATAAATACCTGAACATAATAAAATACAAGAAGGGTTTTTAAATAAATTACCCGCCACCATTTAAATTTGGGGATGGAAGATTGTCATAAGCTACTTGCAAAATGTAGGTCAATTCACATATTTTGACTAACGTGTAAAGTTTGTGAAGTTAGGGCTTGTAGAGTTATAAGCTTGGCTTTACATGAAATCTGATAACTTTTTACAGTGCGAGCATAATGGTTTCGTATTAGCGACATTCTACATCAAAGATCAGTTTTTGGTGGATTTACCTTTCTTAAAACTTAACAAAAAGAGTGTCTGTATATACATAACAAATGAACTGTTGCAGATAATTTTGAACGCAAACTGTCGAGATAATCTCTATTAAAAAAAGTAATCGAAGGTGACAGATACTGTTAGCGTGTTTTTTCATACGCTATTTTCGCCAACTGTACCGCAAGAAACTTCAAATTTAGTATAAATGTCTCGGTATGTGTTACTATTAAAAATGGCAAATATTCAAAAATAAAAAACGGTCATCACCCTTCTGACTTTTGCATATTTGCAACGGAGATAGCGTTCACGCTTCTGGGTAAAATATTTATTTTCACGTTCATTATTTTCAATAATGAAAATACCTAATCATTCTTTTTTCATTTTTTTTCGTTTTTCGGACGCAAAGTAGTAGCAACCCTAAACGATACTTCCTGTCTAACCGGGTAGTGAAAGCGTGGAACAGTATGCCTGGGTCCGTAATCAGTACACCTTCAAAATATTATTCTCAGAGATGACGATATATGGTGGGGTAAATTAGAGAAATATAGTTTATTTTGCTCCAGACAACAGAAACTGTATGAAAATTACCTAGAAGTGTTTTTCTTGTCCCAGTATTTCTTTTACCTCATCTGACCGTAAGTAAGGCAGTCGGGTGAATTAAATCCTTTGATACCTATGGAAATGTCCTACGTGGGCGATCTCCGTTGGGCCGCCGCGCCGCGCGGCGTCGCATTCGCGATTCATCGTCCACGTAGGTTGCGCTGTAACACGTTTAAAAGATAAATGAAATACTCAAAGGTATTTGTGTAAGAATGTCCCTATAATATATATATTTATTTATATGACTGTAATATCTAAGAGCTATTTATATAACAAACATGAGAAAAACAATGAAACAGGAAAATCAATCCATCGCGCCAAATGTAACACGCGAACCGGGCCTCATACACAATGATTCAAGTTTTTATTCAAATACTTCTCGCATTAAGGAAAACGTGTTTTTACAGCTTAAGGACACTCTTACAAGACTGCTTAACTTTACTTACAATGTTTTAGCTTTTGGAGTTTTTAAGGCAATATTTAACGTTTTGTAGGTTATTCGAAAAACGGAAGTTAATTTTGTTTGTTGCAAAACGGTGTTTACAAATTACAACAGGTGACAATGAAATATTGACAAAAAAGTTTGTGTGTGGAAAGTATCGCGCCTTGGTTTTACTAAATGACAGTTCCAGTGGTCAATTTAATACCTAAACATCCTGATTATTTATTAATTTTTTAGTAAAATGACAATTCGGTGGTACAAATTGTAATTTTAGCAATTAAAACAAAATTATCGTTTTAGGTTTGCAAACAGCAAAATAACTTTGTATTGTTTTTGACTTCATTTTTACCATGCCAATTTGGAAAAAAAAAATTAATAAAATAAATAAATGCCGTGTGAGTTTTGAGTCCATCTGCGCTGTTAGGTATACAGCATGTATTTTTGATACGACCAAATAATCGAAGGGTAGTTAGGTAGTAGGCTTTAATAACACACTTTCGTTGGTTTTATAAAAAAAAAATGGACTACTTTTATTGTTTGTTTTAATAAGCAATTGTTTTAACTTAATACGTCGCATTAATGACGCAACGTCACAACTGTCACAAGTCATTACGATGTACGAAATACATTGCCGCTCGAAAAAAAAAAACAAAAATGTATTATTCTATTGTGGTTAAGAGTAAATTAAAATTCTTTCATAATCATTTCATACCACTAAAACCTACTTCTCGTTTATGTTAGTGGTTATTAAAAAACACGCAATATACCTAAAACCTTTTTGTGGGCAATTGTGACGAAAACCTAAATGGTCGCGTACTGTGCGGTTCAAGAGGAATTTCCTCCCGCGGACGCTCCGGCTGTAGAATGAGCTCCCTTTCTAGGTTTTCCCGAGGGTCTACATTATGGAGTTCTTCAAAAAAAAGAGTGTACAGGTTTTTAACTAAGGGTCGGCAACGCGCATGTAACTCTGGAGTTGCAGGCGTCCATAGGCTGCGGTGACTGCTTACCATCAGGCGGGCCGTATGCTTGTTTGCCACCGTCGTGGTATAAAACAAAACGAAACTTGAGTAAAATTAATTAATGAGCTATATGACTTCTCATTGCCATGATTCTAGAATCGCGATAAAAGTAATCAAGTCAAAGTCTAAACTCAAAATCACGATGCTACGAAAAGTCAAAAGCCTTTTAGCATTAAATGAACCCTAAGAATCCATTCCAAGTTATCCAAGCGTTGAGTATGCACCTCTGCATCGATTCAGATCATCTGCTATAAATATGTTACTATCTAGCCTAGACCTTATGCGGGTAAAGGTTAGAACGAAGGCTAGCTCGATAGATCGTGATGGAACGGGTAAAATTAGATGAACAGTGTTGTCTTATCGAAGGTTATGGTTGGTCACAGTTCTACTTCTTGTGAAAGGAATGTTAATTTTATTGAGATTCAGTCAATGGACTCAATTTCCGTATCATTTCGCGTCTTATCACAGTGACAATCAATATGAAAGTCGCTAGTAGTGTTGGTAGCAACTAAGAGTCTTTTGAGTCTAAATTGAAGAACTCGACTTGTTTTTCCGAGACTCAGAGCTTAAAAAGCTTCTGAGTCTTTTAAGTCCCGAGTTGAGTCATTTATTGAGTCTTTTTTGAGTGCTACTCAAAAGAACTCGAGTCTCCGGATAAAGACTCAGTCAACAATTTTATAGGGTTTACCTAAACAACAGTAAAGTAAATAGGCGTTATTGTATGTTATGTACAGTCAACCAATTTGAATCCTAGGCCACTATAGAACCTTGTCGCTTTAACTACTCTATACATGACATGCATCACTCAATAAGCACTGTCGTAGAAGTCATTATGACATGGTTCTTATAGTGGCCTAGGAATCAAATTGGAATTCACATAAAGACAACGCATTTCGAAGTTATTTGTAAAAAAATACAAGTTCTCCGAAAAGGACTCAAGTCTCTACAAAAAACTCGAGTCTCTAATTAGTTCAAAAGAACTAGAGTTCCATCTTAATTATGATTATTGCGCCTTTTTGGAAATTTTCACATAATAATATTTAATTTTTTCTTGTCTTTTTACTTGTTCACTTTTTTATTTTATTTATTTTGCTTAATACCTTTTTACTAGGTGACATTTTTTTTCTCTTGTTTTATAATTTATTTTCTTATTCTGACATGTTACAATTTTTTTTTTATTTTCTTAATTAATTTTTAAATGATATTATTTGATTATTTTTTCTTCTTACTTGTTGATATTTTTAGTTTTTTTTTTCTTCTAATATTTTTAATATTTTAATGACAATTTTTTTTTTTTATTACAATTCATGTTTTATTTTTATTTTTGGGCTACCTATTTGAGCGTGCGATATATTTGAATTAGTTTTAATATTTATTTTTATGATGTTTGTTTTTGAAATATTTTTTGTATGCATGTGCCTAGATTTAAGATTTTTCAAACACAATGTTATATTGTTATTGAATAAAATATGATGATGAGAGTCTGAATAACTGAGTCGAGTCTTAAAGCAGAGGACTCAAAGGACTTGAGCCTTAACCAACACTACGCTAGGGTCCTCTTACTTTTGTCACTGTGACACGGTACAGGTATATCGGAGCGGCCAAGGTGCTCACAAATATCTGAACACGCCTCTATTGTCTAGGCGTTAGAGTGCGTGTTCAGATATTTTTGAGCACATCAGCCGCTCCGATATATCTGATGGCGACTGTACCTACGTCGAATGTAAGCATTTTGGTTACTAAATGTAGCTAACAAAGATATTACCTATTAATTGAACGAGCAGACGATTCACATGATGGTTACAGCGCGGCTTACGTGGGCGATGACTCGCGAATAAGACGCGGCGCGGCGCGGCGAGATGCGGCGGCCCAACGGCATTCGGAGATCGCCCACGTAGAACACTTCCATAGGTATCAAAGGATTGAATTCACCTGCGACGCGCCGCGCCGCGCCGCTTCGCGTTCGCGAGTTATTCGCTCAGGTAATACGAGTACACTGCCTTAGCAATCACCGACGCCCATGGACATGTGCAACATTAGAAGGGCTACAAGTGCGTTGCTAGGATTTAATATGTTCATATGAACGCTATTCTCTTCAAAGTCGTATGGGTAAGAAAATGTCTGAGGCGGTAGTGTTGCGTTTCATTATTTATTTAAAGTAATTTTCAACACGATTACCCAAAGATTTCAATTTTGCAATAAAGACCAGTAGGTACCGTTTTAGTAACCGATTTTATTCAAAATAATATACCTACACATGCCCTAATGGTTGGGTTAAATTTGTTAAAATTGAAAAATCCGGCCAAGTGCGAGTCGGACTCGCACAGGAAGTGTTCCGTACCATTATCTATAAAAACGGTCACCCATCCAAGTACTGACCCCGCCCGACGTTGCTTAACTTCGGTGATTGGATGAAGAACCTCGAGATTGGAAAGAAATATTTATTTTATTCTGTTTTTAGTATTTGTTGTTATAGCGGCAACAGAAATACATAATCTGTAGAGATTTCGACCGGCTAACTATCACGGTTCATGAGATACAGCCTGGTGACAGGCGGACGGATTGATGGACGGACAGCGGAGTCTCAGTAATACGGGCCCGTTTGACCCTTTGGGTACGGAACCCTAAAAATTAAGCCCAAGTAAAAAAAACTTTAGCTTAATTTTTCAATTTGTTTTAATACATTTTCTTGATTACAATCTTTACTATATTAATATTATAAGTGCGGAAGTAACTGACAGTTCTATCTGACATAATTCCACGCATAAATACGATGTCGTGGGCAGAAGCTTGTCGGTTATATTTTTGAAAGCTAATCCGACAACAGATTTTCATGACATGACACAAAATTAATTGATCATAGGTCTCATCTTACCCCACGTTATGGTTAAAATTACATTAGTTTTTATTAAGAGTGGGATATTTCATATATAAAGTCAATTCAAAATGTCATAGAATGAAATTCCACGGAAACATATAAAATGGAACACAATTTTAATCCAATTCCAAGATAATCAGAAGAATTTCACATTTTTCCCGTATAATTTGATCCTCGCGTATAATTGTATGTGAAATATGTACCCTTTTACGGAGAAATACACCGTTTATCTGGGTTAAGCCAAAAGGGTGTGCTCAAGATAATCCTTCTGGCAGTTGCCATACAAATAGGGGTCGATTTATGTTCGTTAAAAGCGAAATAATGGAATCGTATGGTAGTATGTGGTGTCTGGAAAATACAGAACTAGTCGCATAAACTTCGCATCATGAAGCTCGCGTCGTGCCAATGGTCTCATAAAAGATAATGCAGATAGCCGGGCGAAGAAACGGACGATTTCTTATAAATTATAAACAGTAGCGGAGTATACTCGAGGAACCGGAATAGTATTTTATGCAACAGTTGTATAAGAAGGGTCAAAAAAGGCGAGTGGCGTGAGTTACAATGTGAGCCGGAGCCGAAGGCGTAGGCGAACATTGTAAAGGAATACGCCACGAGCATTTTCTGACCTACTTATACAATGTTGCATACAATATTTTTCCTACGAGTCAACAAAAATAAACCTTAATTTAGGTAAACAAATTATAGCAAAAGTATATAGCCAAGACGCGCGAGCATACCTTGTTACGCGCCCAGCCCGCCCCGGGCTGCGGCCGGCCGGTCAGCGACACCTCGTAACTCATGAGGCCCTGGTACTTGCTACTTGCTAAATTAAATTTTTGGACAGTTTTTTCTCAATTTTGGGCACCGTAGCCTACGGAGACTAACAAGCAACGCTAAGCGGTCTTCGTAGTCTATGGGTGTTGCTATATTACGGGTGTCACATGCGTATTTCTGACTTATGAAGTAATTATGTTTACTATGCAACCAAATGAATATTTTGTAAGTTGGCAGCAATGCACTTAGTTTAAAACTGTATTCGTTTTGGTTTTGTTAGGTTGGTAGCCATTAATCGCAGTAACGTTATAGCGATTAAAAGCACAAGAGCTTTTATGAGGAATAGACAATATAGACTTTTCTTGAAACCTTTTATGTATGTTCTTATATTCGTGTTAATGAATTCATAAATGACAGATAACAGTAGAGGAGTAGGAAAAGATTTTAACAGTGTATTCCTGATCACATTTAAAGACCAAAATGTCATATAATGTATTCTGGGATTCGCCTAGTTTCAGAGTAAAAAAAAACATCTTTGTATTGTTACTTAGTGCAAAACGCCTGTTTGATGGTGTATGAGGCGTAGTCTAAATATCATTATGGATAGATGTCTAAAAGTGACAAGTAATACTGTAAAAAGGTAAAAACATGGTGTTACGAACAAATAATTCAACACGGAAAAAGTGCCAATAATATGTACACACTACTTTAATGTATGGGAAATAAGGTCGTGTATAGATATTTTTGGCGCTGTACACGCGTATCGAGAGACCCCGAGACAGGCCAAGAACCTTCTCGCCTCGATCTTTTTTGTCTCGTCTCACGATTATTTTCCGATAAAATCGGTTTTTTGTCGGGACTCTCGACGAGTGTGTGCAGCCGGTATGAAAATATAGCGTTTCTTAGTGGAGCTTAACGCTTTGTCGCTGTCATATTGGTGAGAATTAGCCGAGTGAAACTGACTAACAGCCATCGCATGGTAAAAATATATGTACCTACTATTGGCCAAAGAGAAAATAATATAATCTGTCTGATATACAAACAAAACTATCTATTTCGTTGGCATGACGGAGGCGAAGGGAGTCTCAGCACGAAAAAGTGTAAGCGAATTGTAAGTGTAAGCGAATTGGTGTAGTACTGTAAGCTTGCACTGTGTTAAATAAATAAAATAAAATAAAATAAAATAAAACCAATAAAAAAATTACCGCTTCAAAGGTCATGATTAACCCAGGTCACCATTTTATGCGACAACAGCTTATATTTGTCCTTCAAACTTAATTTTTGGTAATACATTTTAATTTACGCGCACTCAGGTCGTAAACTCGGGCTCTACAGCGCACTCTATTAAATTAACTCGGCAACACCAGCGTGTTGGTAGCCTAGGTATACGACGTATGACTTTCGATACGGAGGTCGCGGGTTCAAAGCATTGTTCGTACTAATGATTTTTAAGAATTTATGTACGATATATCATTTGATATTTACCAGTACCTTTTCGGTGTAGGAAAACATCGTGGGGAAACCGAAATAATCCCTATAAGGTCTAGTTTCATGTATGCGTTGATAAGTCACATAGCAGTCGCTTTCATAAAAAGTAGTGCGCATGCCAATTCTTGGGATTCATTACCAAGTGGCCTACAGGTTTCCTTGAGCCGTGGCAAAGACTAGGCCAATGCTTCATTTACTTTGATGTGATCTGTGGTGCCCGGTTAATGTGGAAATGGATACTTTTTGGATTGACCTGGTAATCCTGCAAAATAGCTGTATCTTTGATATACTGAACATCTTTTTTTGCCAGCTCTGTGGCAAAGTTTGCCGCTCTCGCATCGGTCTTTTCAGTCACCAAAAAAGATGTTTTGTGGACATTGCACCATAGATCGTCTGAAATAGACGCTAAGGCCAGTATTGATATACTGTTTCCTGAGAACAAAGCAGGATATTTTTATCCCACAAAGCTTATATTATAATGCAGTGCAGTATTTTTCGGGTTTGTATTTCTCAGGTTGTCCATAACTACTGTGATAACTGTGTTGTGGTATAGTAAAATTGCTTGTCAACATTCGTGCCACAAAGAATTAAAACTATAAATCAACAAGTAGGGTCAGCATCAATAGTAGCGGATAAACGGAAAATCTCTAAAATTTACGTTCAAAAGTATATCTTTTAACGTCTCAATTGTTTTTTTTTTATTTTATTTTTTATTATGGTAGAGGAGGCAAACGGGCAGACGGATCACCTGATGGTAAGCGATTACCGCCGCCCTGGACACCTGCAACACCAGAGGGGTTGTAAGTGCGTTGCCGGCCTTTAAGATGGGAGTACGCTCTTTTCTTGAAGCACCACCACATACAAATAGAACCACCACATTTTGTTAAGCTGTTACAGAATGGTAGATACTTTGGAAACCTTGTTTGATCCGCTACTTTTGAGGCTGACTGTACAACATATTTCAAAGATGTTGTAGAATATTGTTGAAATTTCAACAAAAAAGTGGAGAAAAGGGGAGAGAAACAACCACATGGCGAGTTGTTAGCATTTTTACTGTGTTTGTACTAGCATAAGTATACCAAGATTCATGTTTTCTTTCCGATAGCACTGTAATTTAAAAAGCAGTAAAAATAACATAAAACTACGGAAGGTGGAGATAAGGAACGAAATCTCCATGTACCAAAAAGAGTCATCAATAAACTTTAAATAGGTGGCGCTACAATACCTAGAGTACTTGAACAAAAAAATCAAATCATAGACAGCGCAATTCACTCCGTCAATACCGCCTAGGTTCTTAGCTACTCTAGCGCTACTCTGGAGAGATTTGGAACTATTATTTATAGCTGACAGCTGGACACTTTTGCAACAGTTCTACCATAAGAGATGCCACTCCTCTTAATTCCACACTCCATACATAAAACATTTTCAGTGTCACTGGACGATGTCACTGACTTTTTTATATTATTTTAGTTGGTATTCTTAACTGTTTTTACTGCTATGAAAATGACATTGCAACATATCACAAAATACATACAACTCATCATGTCTCTAAAAAATTGTCTTTAATAACCCCTTCCGTCTGTCTGTCTGTCTGTCTGTCTGTCCGAGACTTTGCTCCGTAGTCGTTAGTGCTAGAAAGCTGAAATTTGGCATGGATATATAAATCAATAAAGCCGACAAAGTCGTACAATAAAATCTAAAAATTTAATTTATTTTAGGGTACCTCCCCTACACGTAAAGTGGGGGTGAAATTTTTTTTTCGCTTCAACCCTAGAGTGTGGGGTATCGTTGGAAAGGTCTTTCAAAACGAATAGGGGTTTTTAAAAAAACATTTTTTGATAAAGTAAATATATTCGGAGATAATCGCTCCGAAAGAAAAAAAAATGTGTCCCCCCCTCTAACTTTTGAACCATAGGTCCAAAAAGCTTAAGAAAGACATTAAATGAAAACTATAGAGGACATGATCAGTATAGTTGTTTTTGAGTTATTGCAAAAAGTTTCCCCTTCATAGTAAAAAGACTTACTTTAATTAGGTACTGATTATGCAAATTTGCCTATTTGTTTAACTCGGGTGAAAGGTACCGTTTCATCCCTTGGTTAACAATTTACTATACTTTAAGCTCCAGTTTAGCTTATTGTGACGGAAGAGTAACTACGGAATTCTACGCTGAGCGTGGCCCGACATGCTCTTGGCCGGTTTTATTATTCAATTATGTTGTACCGAAATTGTAATATAAATTGTACGTTGTAAAATCTTTGTAAAAAATTGAAAAATGTGTGTCATATGCTAACAAACTCCGTCATGCTGTTGACATAATTATTGACTTTTATTAGGGCTCCTTTACTATACTGTAAAGCATGCTACACACTTACTTTGCTTTAATACCTATACGACCTTCAAACCTTCAAGAAAAGAGCTTACTCCCATCTTAAATTTCGGCAACGCACTTACAACCTCTCTGGTATTGCAGGTGTCCATGGGCGGCGGTAATCGCTTACATCAGGTGATCCGTCTGCGCATTTGTCATCTGTATCATAAAAATAATAAAAAAATTGAAATAAATGCAGTAATAAGGATTTTTTTTTAATTTAAGGCGCTATTGTATTAGGGTTTATCTGTAAAGATAGTCGCTATTTTTAGTAAAATAAAATAAATAATTTGAATTCGGAACCTTTTATGAAAGACCGCGTTCTTCCTACATATTTGAGACCACTGCATTTAATTATAATTATAATGTATAATAATCTCATATACTGACGCGTATGTATTACATGTAAATATATCTACCGACCCTAAACACAAGAAGGTAAACACCTACGCCGCACCCAATATCGCTTACTACTTACGCTCCCCCATTCGATCTAAGTATACCTTTACGCACCGCTAAGTGTGTTCTAAGACGCTTTATACCGCATATCAAAGGCTCAATATGGGGCGCTAATGCGTTCCAGGTGGAATTCGATCTTTGAGCGTTTGTTATTGATATTAGAAAAACACAATAGTTTTTTCAACACACTAGTTCGTATAAGCCTACGCACTAGGCTTTATTCTTCAAAAACGGATGAGAAAGTTGCATTATGTTACATACGGAAGCAAAGTTTGGTTGTTTAATGCCTTGAAACCCTCACAACGCTCCAGATATTACTTATTTTATATTTTGAAATCTTTTTCTTGCTTAGTTAACAATGTCGGCACAAATGGTTCAATAACAACTTTGTCCCCTTGCTATTTCACCGTATCAGATCGTAAAGGCTATCTTTATTCATCGAAATCTGATGATAAATTTGCATTTTAGTCAGAAGAGTCATTTTTTTTTTTCATTTTTTTTTCAATTTTGAGTTACTGTCACGTTATGCCGTTTTTAAAACAAGGAATCTACATATTTATCAAATTCAATTGCTTCGAAGACAAACACTATAATAACTGATACCTACACGTATTGTACATATCCATATTGTGTACATAATATAGTAAATATATTGGAACAGATAGATTTTTTTTATGTTCGTCGGTTTTGGCTTAGTGCTTGATACAGTCAGCATCAATAGTAGCGGATGAAAAACGCACCAAAAGTATCTGATATTCCGGATAACTTTTCCAAATATAGATAAATCTCTAAATTTACATTCAAAAGTATATATTTTACCGTCTTAATTATTCTGCATATAGAACCACCATATTTTGTTAAGCTGTTTCAGAATGGTAGATACTTTTGAAACCTTGTTTGATCCGCTACTTTTGATGCTGACTGTACACGTGCCTTAAGTAGGAAGTAGTCCGCTTTTTAACCGACTTCAAAAAAGGAAGAGGTTATTATATAACAATACGGCTGCCAAAAATTTGATTTGTTATCTGGAGTATTTTCTCTAAGAAAAATCCTCCTCGTAATCCTAACACTCCTAAGTCTACTACTAATCCTGATCGATAGAAAAAAATTACTTAGGTACTTACAGAGGTCTAAAACTCACTTTAAAAATTTATAACAAGAAATATGAAAAGTGCTTCTCAAAAAGCGCAATTTTGTTTTTGAAGGAACTCGGCCCTTACTTTTTTTCTTTTTAATAAGTTACAACAAATTAAAATTAAACCCTGATATCCGAGATCCCGAGCACGCACATCCATCTCGCTCACTTACTCTCAGTGAGAGTGAAAAAGAACAAGAACCTACAGGGCCTTACTATTACTAATGCATATAGAAGATTATACCATAACAATCAACCAAGCACATAAGACTTAGCAGACCCTTCAACTGAACGAAGGGTCGGAATGCAATCAATAATCATCATTAACGCCTCGCCCTGAGGTTCCTCGGGGAATCTATTACCACAGATTAGATAAAAACAGAAAGTATAGCCCGTCCGCTTTTCTAAGATAAAGTACGCCATAGTAACACTTAGTGCGAAATTAATCATAGAAAATCGGACAGACTTTAATTTTGCTTTCTATTCAATCTTTGAGTGATATGGCTCTATTGATACTGTCGATGATTTCGGAAAAGTGAAGATGGAAACCTACAGGTGGCCTAAAAATACGTTGAAAAAGATGTTTTTACGGTTAATATATTATTGTTCATGATTCTATCAAACCAGTCAAGTACGAGCCGACATTTGGGAACCGTTGGCAGATTATGAAGTCTATTCGAACGTACACTGTATCTTAATCATATCTGTACCCCTAGTGTAAGTTTTATCGACATCATAACGTGACGAACGCGTTTGCGTTAAGTGTCATTTTGTATAGGATTTTGAGTTTCCAAAACGTCCCGCTTGGCGCGCTCTTTCTAAATCACATACAAAATGAGACTAAACGCAAACGCGGACGTCACGTTTCGAAATCGAATTTATTTACACTAGGGGTACTGAATGATGTCATCTAGGTACGTGTCATTATTAATTAAAATTACAGTAATTTAACTAAAACAAAACGTATTATCTTCAAAATTTTACTTTGGCCTTGAGATAAAAGTATAACATCGAAAATTATTTTACTCATATTGTGATTTGCAAAAAAAAAACATTTGTCAAAACAACATCGCAATTTTACGGTTAGCAAAATTTTTTGGCAAATTGTTGGTCAAGTTTATTTTTACCAAGTATTATTTAGTCAAACATATCGTTTGGCAAACCATACTCTTTCCAAGGTTATGACCTAATTTTGAAAATATCATACTGTATGAATGTTTCTTTTATACAATACAAATCCTCTTTAATGCACAACTTCACACCTCTTTATCTTGGATAAATAATTTATAAAATGTAAACTAATTCAACCTAATAAATTCTAACCTAATCCAGTTTCGGTACATATCGCAGTTCGTATCCGATGTGGTCACGGTTCTAAAAGTGTCTCCCCACATACATCGACGCGAATTCGGCAATAATATCTACGTAATAAGGGTGCAAAAGATGTCGTTCGGCTCAGTTTTCAAGCAGAACTTCGTTTATGTTTGGATCATTGTTCTAACCTAACCTTACCTACTTTTCTGGTAGCAGTTCGTTTCTGTAAGGGTCGCAGTTCTGACCGTGGTCACGTCTTGGTACAATATTATAGGGATTGTTTCTTTATTTATACCTTTATATATGTTCTTCTTTTACTTGGATTTCCTGTCTACTTTAATAAAAGTAAAAAATAATATCATTTGCCAAACTTATGTTATTAGTTGAGTGTGCGAAGTGACAATTTAAACAAACTTTTTTGGCATATAATATTACTCGTAACCAAAAGAATATGTTTGCTTATATAAACTAATACTAATATATATAAACGTTTCGTCTTTAAAAAACTTGTAATAATATGCCAAATGCATATTATTCATTTGTGCAAATTACAAATAAATAATATGCTAAACTTAAATTTACTAAATATTTATTTAGAAGTGAAATATGGTTAAAAATATTTGTCCCAAAGGACAGTACACCTTGACCTAATGCGCTTTGACAGATGTAACTCCCGTCCCGTAATCACGCGTTGAGGCGTCACGGGCTGTGATTGGCCGATACCTCCTCAAAGTGGGAGCAGTTAGCTGGAAAATCGGATTAGTTGGCGCGAACTATTAGCCAGTTGGTTATTACAGCACTTGGTCTTCAAGGCATTAAACAGGATGGAAAAAGTAACGGTCGAATTGCAACTGCAGCAGCATTACTGTTGCGCTGTCGTTGCAGCTGTATCTGCCGATCTCCTTGATAGATTTCGTAATGTCCACCTCCGCATTACACAGGTCAACAAAAAAATTTTTTTGGGTTTCTGTTCTAATGCTTAAATTCTGATTTTAGACATTAATAAAACTTGATATTCATTTTTAGTTTTAAAAGTTTTGCCTGATTTACGTCGATTTTATTTTATAAACAAAAATTTGATCAAAAAATATGTTAGCGTAGGAGAAACTAAAATTTTACGTGTAGAATTCAGACCCAAAAATCGTTTTGACCGGTATTACTGCCGCAATTATCAAATTCACCCGTGACCCATTTTATTAAGGGGATGTACAGTGACATTCTTGCGTCATTCGAGAGTCGCCTTTAAGAACTCTCTGTCAAAAACCTGGGCCAATGGTCATATGCTCATATGTATTGTATGAACTGACGTTTATCTGACATATTTGACCTCTTCTCCACAAAAATCGGCAGACTGTTTTATATTCACTGTGCCAGTGAAGTAAGTAAGTAGATAAATTTAATACACGTAGAAAACATGCATAACTCAGGAACAAATATCTGTGATGAACACACAAATAAATGCCTTTGGCAGGATTTGAACAAGAAAATGAACTGTTACTTTAGCTTTAATTTTCAACCGCATACCTTGAAAATCTCAAAATCCATGAACTAAACTCTGTTGCATTTCCTTTCAACCAAAATCCTACACTTTGATCCGTGCATAAATGTACAACCTGTTAAATACGGGTATTAACGAGCTATTTCAAATTCCTATACAATACATCAAAGCCTAGGCTTCTCTGAAATGGTGCCTGTATTTAAAGTGAAAATTAGTTATTCGACAGAGAGCCCGATTCAGCTCTGACAACTTGTTATGATTTTAAACTGGTTCTGATACGACAGTAATTTTAAAACGAGTGTTAAAAATATTTAATAGATAATTGCCCACAGGAACAGTAGATAGGGGTCAACTCATTATGGAAACCTATAAAAGTTGGCCCGTCTTTGCTGACCCTGAAGGCTAATTAGAATAATTATAATTAACGTTGCATGCTTAGTTATTAAGTTAAAATAATACAGCATGGTTATAATATATTCAACTGACATAAATGGATATCAAGAGCGAAACTAACTGCCATCAAACTGCTATTTTGATGTAGCACCTATGTACCGTGTCTTATGAGAAAAAAAAATCGATCGTCTAGGTGATCGCCACAAATCTTCACGCTATTTCGCATGAACCAATCAGCGTGATTGATCTTCAATGTCTTATCAAAATCATAAAAATAATAATTTTATTTAAATGTCACTCGGGCCGGAAAGCGTAAATTTTCGGCTCGCTGTGCTAAATGAAGTTGCTGCTTTCCGGCTCCGCCGAGCAGAAAAATATACACACCTCGGCCATTAAAAGACAAAGGTGCAATAAAGAATATTTTCTTACTTACTTACTAACAATCATGTTTATCAGTTTCGGCTTCGCCTCGGCCGACAATGTGATCTGAAACATTACTGCCCTAAGTGGATATGTAATACTCGTATACTAACTTCATGTATATAGCCCATTGTCAGTTAACAACGTTGGCGATAGAAATGTTTGTGTTTCGGTCAGCCCACATTTACATTTGGCTATGCACGTGCAGTTTCACATAAAGACGTCGGGAGGTTGCAAGGCAAGTCTCCAAGGAATACATTCGGGAACGTGAGAACGAGGCATGGCACAATAGGCATAGAAATGACGGTCGGAATTGTAAAGTGTTGATGATTGACTCTATATACCTAGGCCAGAATAAGCTATAAAACTTTGTTACCTACCTCAGTCAGAATCATGAGCTCTTTCGATCCAAATTGGATTTATTCAAAAGTATCTGAAGATTTTTATTCCCTTATCGTTTTTCATAGACTTTAGATGTATTTCTCCAATTAAGATGGAAACCGACGACCTACGAGATTCTGAAATAAAATATTATTATTATTATTTGTATGTCTTTCCCATCACTTATTATTATTATTATATAATTATAGGCGAGCAGCTATATAGCTGATGAGTCACACAGTGTCCTGTATTATACAGTTGTAAGTTTGTAAAGTCGTAAAAAAGATAAGACATAAAAATCTAATTCGAATAACAAAGTGTAATGTACAGCCAGCATTATAAATCGGATCAGACTAAGCGTCAAAAGTCATCTCATTCATTTTCATTCAGTTTCTACTAGCTTACCAAAATATATGTCTTTATAATGATTATTGTGGCAGATAATACCTTGTGCCGCTAATTCATTCGCTATTATAATTACTGGTTGTACAAGTGCACATAAAATAGCCGGTCATAAACCTAATATTTCAGCTGAAACAAAAAAAAACAGAACCGAGTCTCGAGACGAAGAATCTCGAAACGCTACAAGATTATGCACTAAGATTCTGGGCTACGCCAAACCGCAAAACAGTCTCGAGTTTTACGGCTTAAAGATCTAAAATATACGGCCATTTTAGGAACGAACGAGTTGAAATATAAATTATGTGAGACGGCATAAGTGTAGTGAAAATCACGTGGACTTAGGATGTTTTAAAGTAGAAAAAACAGCTAAAACAGTTAATATATGAATACGGTAAGGTACGCCGAAAACTGCACTTAAATCCTAGTTTATGTAAAGTTTCAAGCTTTATACGGGGAAATTTTGTCTCACTTCATATAGTGCTGAATTTTATACGTGTTAAATATATTTTAGCGATACTAACTTGGCTTAAACTAAAATTACTAGTGGCTATGTCCGCTAGGCCTAGGGAACCCCCATGGCCCCGGCCGGCATTTCAAAATATAGCCAAATTTAAATCGACAAAAAACTATTTGCCTACTCGTACAACTGTCTTCAGTGTGGCAAAAATACTGTAAAGTTGTATTAAGTATTATTTGAAATAAATAAATAATAATATTTTAAAAATCTAAGTATATAATTACCAAACGTGCTCAGTCCAATGCGACCTAATAAGAAGAACGCAACATTTTTGGCCAAAGTGAAACGCAGACCTTTGCTTTCGTTCGGTCAATACCTAACTTAAATTATAGGTGACTTTTGTGAGCGCAAAGATTTGTCTAGGAAAAATTTACGATCGTAGGTTTAGGGCATAAATTATTTCTAATATAAAGTCTCATTATGATGAAGTTTCACTCAACATAACTTTTTATTGTTACAGGTACTGTGAATCTTGCTGTACACTTGGCTGGTGGAATAATTAAGAAGTTGAAAAGAAGAAAATTTGTTGAATATCAAAGTGGCGCCATCTTACTGGGCATAGGTTACTGGGTGGGTAGGTGGGCTGGGGATGGGTTGTGGCACCATCGCTCGAAACTATGCCGCCATAACTTTGGGCGTCGATCAATGAGATGGCGCCGCTTTTTGATATTTAACTAATATACATATCAGTGCAGGCATATTGATCAAAGTCAAATTGCGTTCAAAAAGTTTTAAATAATCATGTGTCGAAAGATCGCAGTTCATTTACTGTGGCTACAAAGTTTTCTTTAACAATCCAGCTCTATTTTAAATTCTCTTTGTTCTCATTTGAAAAATTCATAGTAATATGTTATACCTATATTTTTGTAATTACTTTTCAAAATAATTCATTAATTTTTTTTTATTAATATACATTTTGGGTTGCTCCTTTAAAGATGACATTTGGAAGTCAACTGCAGCTGCATAAGTGTTGTGACGTTGATGTCACCGCTGTGTCTGTCAATTTCCTTGTTAAAATGGGTGACATTCGCCGCCGCATTATAGATGCGATTAAAATATTCCACCTCTCACGATTTTATCAAGAATATTCGTCTGTTACAGCGCCTGCGATAATACCGCAGCAGTAATTTCGACACTGTTATACATCTGCAGTTGCCATTTGAACGTCACCTTTAACATTTTCGACGCCATGTTAAACACAAAAGCTGTCACTTGGACGCGACGTCCACTGAAATGTCAAAATTAAAATTGAAATTTATGCATACACACGTAGGTCTATGTTGCTCTGTGGTCTGTGACGGACTAATCCGTCTTCGGTATTGGACCTATGGTGCGGATATTTCCGTCTTTGGCGTCAAAGAGGTAAAAAGTTGCCAACAAAATTACATAAATTCTTAAACACGCGTTCAAAAAGTTACTTCTTGTATTTTTAAAACGTTGATTAAAGCTACCCCACAAATCGAACCCCATTCTACGGTATGATCGTTCCAGTTAATAAAACCAGAGTTTTATTCGACGCCATATTGCTCAGCGTACCGCACGGTGCGTGGCTGGAAAGATATTACTTGCATACGATCGATCCTTTATAACTTAAACAAAGCGAATATCAGGCTTGGATTTTGGAAGCGATAGTTGCAATAGTTTTTGGACGCAACAAGTTTATTATGTCAATAACAATAAGTTGAGATATAAGGATTGCCAATCCTGATACCTACCAAATTAAAATACATTATACCTTATTAGGCACAACACAGGCCATCTCAAATACTAGAGCCAGACCAAGATAAGTTGGCAACGATTTTTGCAGCTCAGACAGTGCAAGTGTTATTTTAAACGTTAAACGTCTATGAAATTATAACGCTTACTTAACACAGGCTGGGCTATAAGAATCGCTGGCAACTTATTTTGGTCTGACTCTAGACGAAACACATATTGACAATCGAGGTCACCACACAAATCAAATTTTGTATAGAAGCGCGACCGTTTATTTCAGTAGCGCCCACGATTCCGACTAGAACTCGTGTAAATAAAAAATATAACAAAAAATGCGTTTTGTGGGTAAAGATCGTGTCATTCACGCAGACGCGTGCCTTCACTCGTTATGTCATATTATTAAAGGTTTGATTTGACAAATCCGGGCGTCATCGTGGATGACACAAATTATAGTCGGTCGGTCAGTCGGTGTGTGGCCGAGTGGGTAGTGACCCTGCCTACGAAGCCGATGGTCCCGGGTTCAATATTTGTTCCTGAGTCATGGGTGTTTTCTATGTATTTAAGTATTTGTAAGTATTTATATATTATATATATCGTTGTCTAGGTACCTACAACACAAGCCTTATTGAGCTTACTGTGGGAGTTAGTCAATTTGTGTAGTAATGTCCTATAATATTTATTTATTTATTTATTTTAGGTTATACTCCTTAGGTTATACTCCTTAATTAGTAGCATTAAAATAAAATTGGAAGTTAAATTGCACATATGTGTAGTGACTTCGTGCTCTTTGCAACCGTGGTAATGCGGTGTCTGTCTAGTCTGTGCCTAATAGGCTTTTAAAACACCTAACCAAATGTTTGGAAGTTTGCCTAATGAGCCCTCAAAATGTGTGTGAATTATGGAGGGCCTCGCCTACCACTCGATCAATTTGGCGTTAGTGGAGGAAACTTTGCACCTCTGCATAAGTTGCGTAACTCATTTCACTGCTCAACTAGTTTTAAGAAGTTTCTCGAACTTCCTTTACGTTTAAATGGTTTCTTTTAAATTCGCAAGTTTTTGCTGGCACGCTTTCGTTGATTGTACGGTGTGTGCGTTCTGCGTTACCATTTTGCTCCGGTATGCAAATATAATAAGCACACGTATTGAAAGTTGAACATGACTCGACATGTTTTGCTCCATTTTAACGGAAGCGAAGATTCTAAATACGTGAGTGACCCGTTCTAATATATTTTCACCACACCAGCAGCTGTTGGTAAAGATTCTCTTGATTCTTCAAAAAAATATGAGAAAGTTGCGTTTTGTCCACAAAGTGTGGCAAAGTAATTTTATAAAATTTAAAGTTTTTTAATAAAGGATTTATATTTAATAACGTTCATTTGGATCTGATTTGGTGTGATTTTGTTTGATGTTTTAGGTACAGTAAATTTTTGCTCGCTTTAGTGTGGTAAACATTTTTGTGTTTCACTAGGTAGCGAATTTTGTTGAAATCCTCGCATCGCTTTAAATTCAATCTTCGAACCACTCACTACGCTCATGGTTTAATATTGTAATCTCTCGCTTGCTCGGGTATCAATATTAGCAGGAGGGGTCATCAACAATTTTGCCCCCTTGAAAGTCTCATAACTATTTCATCACACTTGCTCGAAAAAGGTCTATTTTCATGCAGGTGTACTGAAGGACAAAGGCCTATATTGTTACCCCGGGAGTTATGGAGTGTAAAAAAAGCTTTTATTTTGTTATATAAAATGTCATACAAACCAAGTAGGTTATAAGTAAAATACATGTTAAATTTCAAGTTATATATGAGTTTACATTTAAAAATACTTAATTTGGTTAATTTGATAGCCGTTTAATAGTTATTTGTGGAGCAAGAGAGGAAAGTTGGTTTCTCTTGCTAGTGTTGATTTTGAGTCCCGAGTAAGCGAAAGATTCTATAATTGAATCACGAGCGAGCGAGTCTCACTCTCTAGAGTGACGAAAGTAGGTAGCACTTTCCTCACACCCTGGAGTGGCGAAAGTCGCACTTTCCTCACTCCCTGAAGTGACGAAAGTAGGCTTGTTCGAGCTACTGAGGTGAAAAATATATTTACACAATTATCAATCGTGGCTGAACGCCGGATGGGTCTGTGCCTTCGATACTTAACCTGTCAAATATTAACAAAATGGCGGACAAGTGTGTGAAGTGCCATCGTATTTAAGAATAATTTCGTTTAAAATTTAGTTTTTTCTTCGCAAGTGTGATGACTCCGGGGGTAAGAATATTGCAAACTTGAGTCTGTAATTCACTCTAGTCTGCCGCTGTCGTGAATTAACCCCTTCATTTGTAAAATTAATCTTACCTCCCTCGTTGCACAATATGTCTGTATCTCACGGAAGTTTTGTTATTAAAATGAAGGTATTAAGCGGATAGCTGACGGTTAGTTTTGATAATTTATTAAAGTTGCTTTCTGTGTGTTTCTTTATAAATCATCTACTATATTGTTTAAAATAATTAAAAAAGTAGTTTCATTTAGACTAAACATAGTTTTAAAGCAATCAAGTTCAGGAAACTCGCATGCACAAATAAATCTAAAACTTTTTTCAGCATTAATATATTCGAAACCGCCAGGCAAAGATCCTTTTAGCCTATGACGCAGTTTTTAAGCAAGCAATTTATTATTTTTTAAGACGTTTTGATTTGCAACAACTCTAGCGGAAAATAACAAATCGCTCAAACATAATATATCATCAGCTGAAACAACACTAGTCCATACCTATTTCAAAAATATAACTCAGTTAATATTGCCAAGTATAACTTACCTACTATTATTCCCACTTCACCAATCCCCGCGTAAATAAAACATAACTACCCGCAAAAACATTGCAAATCCAAACTTACCTTCTCAATTTTAAGGTTATTTTTTCATTGCAGCGAAATGAATCCAGTCGTAAACGTAAAAAGCAACACGTAGGCTTTACGAGTTCCATTGCACACAAGCGTAGACATTTCATAGGAAAAAGGTCCTAAATGCATGTATTTTATAAATGTTTTTAGCGCTTTTTCTATGAAGTAGGCCAGATGGAGCACCGTAGCGTGGCATGGTTACATGATTCGATGAAGTACTGTTGACATTGGTTTTGTTCCACGTGTACTTGAGAGCATGGGAATTGGCACAGTTTGTATAAAGTTTACATGGGGAATATTGTTGTTTTAAACTGCTTTTTACTGTGTAATGTTTTAACGACAAAGTTGACTGCTTTGTAGGCTTTACGATGCTAACAGAAATCATTTTTAGGGTTCCGTAGGCAACTAGGAACCCTTATAGTTTCGCCATGTCCGTCTGTCTGTCTGTCTGTCCGAGGCTTTGCTCCGTGGTCGTTAGTGCTAGAAAGCTGAAATTTGGCATGGATATATAAATCAATAAAGCCGACAAAGTCGTAGAATAAAATCATTTTTTTTTATTTTTTTTAGTATACCTCCCCTACACGTAAAGTGGGGGTGAATTTTTTTTTTTGCTTCAACCCTACAGTGTGGGATATCGTTTGAAAGGTCTTTCAAAACTAATAGGGGTCTTCAACAAACATTTTTTGACAAAGGGAATATATTCGGAGATAATCGCTCCGAAAGAAATAAAAAATGTGTCCACCCCCCCTCTAACTTTTGAACCATAGGTCAAAAAAATATGAAAAAAATCGTGGAAGTAGAGCTTAAGAAAGACATTAAATGAAAACTATAGCGGACGTGATCAGTTTAGCTGTTTTTGAGTTATCGCAAAAAAAATCCCCTTCATAGTAAAAAGACGTACTATCCACAGTTCATCCTTTGGTTAATATTCTACTACACTTTAAGCTAAGTTTAGCTTATTGTGACGGAAGAGTAACTACGGAACCCTACTCTGATCATGGCCCGATATGCTCTTGGCCGATTTTTATAATTATACACGGTTGAATTCTGTTTTCAGAAATTGTCACAATAATTCACTCAGTTAATGTTATATTAACATTAATTAGCTTATTATTACTTGGCAATGTGGAAAATAAAAATCATCGTAGAGTGTGTACCACACATTCATGGGACTGAATTCATGCAATATGAAAAATCACATTTCGCATACTACGAGTATGCCGGCGTCCATTCGCTTTTTGGAATTATTTTTCCTAACAGTGACCACACGAAAAATTGTGAGAAATTTAACTATCTCACTGTTCAGCTTCCTGTAGACTGACTGACCGACAAAGAGTTTGTTTATAATGTAGGTGGCAAAGATCGTAGGCAATCACCGTTGCCCATGGACACCCACAATACCAGAGGGTTTGCATATGCCTTTAAGAATAGTACGCTCTTATCTTGATGGTTTGAAGGAAGTATCAGTCCGAAAATACCTCCAGCAACAGTTCATTCTACAGTTTAGATATGCGAGGCTGGAAGTTTCTGGACACCGCACATTTGAAGGCTACCAACCCTGTTAGTGATGAAGGCGGAAATATTGTCAAATTGTCATGTAGAGTGATGGCGAAAAGAAATAATCCTTACGTTGCATACCTTGCATAATTTTTTGTATTAACAGCGATATAATAAGCACAAAATATAGTACTCAAACATATCCGCAAAGTGTTACATTGCCTCGCAAAACACAGTTCAGTGTTAGCTGGGAATGGTTATTACCTAAATGTGCAAGCGTTGTTTTCTAACGCTACATTTGGACAGCAGCCAATGAAACCAGAGGATTTTGTGGCAGTGGTCTAAATATGGGAAATTAGGATAAAATTGCTAATTTTGTTACAGTCTTGCCGATGAAGAATGATTCATGTTAGAATGTCATTGTGCCGAGAGAATTTGTGCAGACCAGCCACCACCAACCAGAAATGTTACTTTTGACACTGACAGAGCAGATCCATAATTAATCCAGATCTAATGCATAGCCTGTTATTAAAATCAGAATCAGTATGAATTTTAAAATTTTCAGTAATAAGTTTTTGGCAAAAATTTCATTTTTGGTACAAGCTTTTACCGCTGACTGTACATTTTTTTCCACAGGCAAATACTCATCAAGACTATTCTGAAAACCCCAACTAACATTAGGTTGCGTTGTTATCATAGTTTCTATGGCCACCTCCTGTCTCCATCATCAGATCAGGTCGATGGTACCATAATATTGCATTGTCACCCGACCATATGTTAATATGTTTATGTATGCAAATTTTCAGCTTAATCGGAAACCGGGAAGTGGGTCAAATTTAACTTGCAAGATTTGACCCGTACAAACATAGTTACATACTTACATACATAGGTATATTGCAAGACAAATAAAAGCTTGTAAAAAGTATAGCAATAACTTAATTTTTTGACAAACCATTCTACTCAGAATTACCAGATTGGTAAAAAGTGACCTAAAAAATAGACAGTTTTGTGACGCATTTTCGTATACATGTTGTATATAACGTCAGTTTTGTAGGAGACAACCTGTGGAGTGACTACACTAAAAAAGTCTACAGTGCTCTGCGCGTCCAGTACAATAACGCCTTCAGGGGGTTGTTGGGGCTGCTCTGGCGCTGCAGCGCGTCAGGGATGTTCGCCGCATGGAGAACCAACGGTTTCCAAGCCGTGATGCGGAAGCGGGCGGCGTCCCTGAGCGAGCGTGTTCGGGGCAGTACCAACACTCTCCAGAAGGTGATTGCTGAGAGGATGGACAGCCCTATCCTTATTCACTGGATGTCTCTGCATGCCATTCCAAATTGCAATTTTATTATACTTTCTACTAACACACTTAGACCGCCTGTTGTTACCTGGTCCTATTTTCCTTTAAAATTCATTTGTAGTTTTACATGTATGTAAAATGTATAATTGTTGGTGCAATAAAGAATATTTATTTACTTACTTACTTACTTAGCCGTAAGCCATTACTAACATAATATGGATGTTTTTGTCCGAAATAAATGCTTTCATTTCATTTCATTTCATTTCATTTGACCCATTTGTACGAAAAAAACAGGGGATACTTTTTTTACTTTGTTTTAATCAATAATAGTCCTAGTGATTCTCAGTCGAAATAACCCAAAAGTTATTAGTTTTTATAAAAAAAAGAGTTCACTTTTATCTGAAAACCCCCATTTATTTCAAAATAAACAAACAAACCCAAAACATGAAATAATTACCTCGGCCCGTTAAAATCAGATCCTGGGCATTTTTCGCTCTCAACTTGACATTTTTCAAGAGTATCCCCCAATAAATTGTAATCTGTGAGAGTGTTGCGAGGAGTTACGATCTCGACATCGACTAGTTGCAATAGACTCCGTACTTTTAGACCCGTTCTGTATCATTTTGCTGTCAATATCACTCGACTATATTATTTTTCAGTTAGTATAGCCATGACTAGCCTGGTCTGAAATCTGAAAGAGAAAAAAAAAAACTTCTTTCAAGTCAACATCTACATACTACCTATGATATTGTTTCAAAAAATAATAAGTTGTAATTTTTATGCACACATATACTCGTAGTAGGTGCTTCCGTAAATTATAACTCTATTCTAAAAATAGTTTATTCTTAACTTAAACTGTTTTTTTTAGTTATCGAAAGGAATACAAGCTTAAATGGTATCGAGGCAAGTTAAACATTATTTAATTTTAGAATGAAAATAATAGTAAGGGGAGAATAGACAAGACTATCTGCAAGCTCTTTCGTCGTTTTTAATTCTTGCGTTTTTAAACATACTTTACTACAAGATCGGTAGAGCAGGAGAAATTTCAGTCAACGGTATGATACTTAATGTAGACATAATGAATATTAGTTCTGTTTGCGCGGTAAAAAGAACCAACTGCTGCTTATCGCGTGCAACGGCCAGCTTATCCCACAGGTTGATCAAGTAAAATATCTTGTTCTTGTTATAGAAATCAAACTATCATGGAGTCCACACATAGACTGATTATGTGACCGAATATCGTCTGCCTGCTTCGTGCTAGGTAGACTGCAACCTTGACCCGGTCAATGTAAGGAAAGCCTATTTTGGCTACGCTCACTCTTTACTTACATATGGTGTTGACCTGTGGGGCGATGCTGCTGACCGAATGAGACTATTCCATGCAGAAATGAGCGATCCGTTGCATATCCGAGGTCTTATGAGACCATCCAGCTCAAGAGCTATTTAAACCGCAAAATACAAAATTCAAATTCAAAATTGAATATTAATTCTGCAAGTAGGCCTCAAGGGCTCTTTTACAAGTCAATACAATATTATAGTAATATCATATAGTGACATGAAAAATACATAACAACATTTATAAATACAACAGCCAATACCTGGGTAAACATTACATTAGAGATGTATAGTCTCTATGGTTAAAAATACATTAAATCTGAAGATGTAAAAGGTCCTCAATGTCAGAGTACTAATACTAATAAGATTTGGAGGTGTACAGTCTCTCCAAGTGTCAAAATAAAATTTATACTAAATAAATAAATCACGTCTGTACTGTTAAGCTAGCAGTCTCATAACTCATACTAACCATACTAACCTTAACGTATGTATATATTCTCAAGATGGCAAAGTACGTGCGACGTAATCTTTCGTACTTTTCTACCCGGGTTGACGCACGAGGGGCGAATAGCAGGAGGCGCGACGAACTGCACACACGGCTTGGCAAATCGAGAAAACGTCTACACATGACCTATCATTTGATGGGTCCTAACCCTTGGGTTACAATGCCTTGCCACAAGAAATAAGAAATGTTACTAGCTACTGCTCGTTTAAAAATAGACTTTATATTAACTTTACTTTCTTTATTTTTATTCTTTTTTCTTTATTTTCTTTGTTTTTATTTTATGAATAATGTTAATTCAATTATATCCGTAGTTTTAATTTAATTTAATTAATATTTTAATTTTATTTTTTTGTAATTAATATGGAAATATTTTGATTGTTGTTTTGTGTTTTTGTATAGGCATATGGATCTTGTCCGAAATAAATGCTTTTTATTTTTATTTATTTATTTATTAACTAGTAGCTGAGGCCTACTTGTCGTTGGACGCCTTTTTTCGAGTGCCAGACTAAGCAATATAATATGTGCCATTGTTTTATAATAAATAGCAATTGGTTAGTTAATCAAATAATTTTACAACAATGAATATTGTAATAGATTTTATGTACCTATTAGTATTAATACATGACAGTCATGTAAAACCCATTTTTATCAATTAATGTATCGTATCGTATCGGAGTGAAGCTCCGCTCTCAAATACGAAAATTCTTGCCTTATGTCGGTCTTCCCTGCAATAAATAGTATATACTTAACAGTCTTGCCCACATTGACCTTATGTTATTATTAATGCTCGATGACCACGACTCGTCTCCCTTGCGCCATCTATCGAGCAAGAGATCTTTGTGCCTCGGACAGGAGGGATGGACATATTGAATCAAATTACAAGGGTTCCGGTGATTTACTCACGGGACCCTGAAACTTTTATTCCATTTCCACTTGACCCCTTTTTTCGGACTGATTTGGTTGTGTATTTTTAATTGGATCAGAGTAAATCTAGCTAAACTGAGCCTTTGCGCATATATTCGATTGAAGCTTTTATATTTTTTCCTACTCTTCTACTGTTATCTGTCATTTATGCATTCATTAACACGAATATAAGAACATACATAAAAGGTTTCAAGAAAAGTCTATATTGTCTATTCCTCATAAAAGCTCTTGTGCTTTTAATCGCTATAACGTTACTGCGATTAATGACTACCAACCTAACAAAACCAAAACGAATACAGTTTTAAACTAAGTGCATTGCTGCCAACTTACAAAATATTCATTTGGTTGCATAGTAAAAATAATTACTTCATAAGTCAGAAACACGCATGTGACACCCGTAATATAGCAACACCCATAGACTACGAAGACCGCTTAGCGTTGCTTGTTAGTCTCCGTAGGCTACGGTGGCCAAAATTGAGAAAAAACTGTCCAAAAATTTAATTTAGCAAGTAGCAAGTACCAGGGCCTCATGAGTTACGAGGTGTCGCTGACCGGCCGGCCGCGGCCCGGGGCGGGCTGGGCGCGTAACAAGGTATGCTCGCGCGTCTTGGCTATATACTTTTGCTGTAATTTGTTTACCTAAATTAAGATTTATTTTTGTTGACTCGTAGGAAAAAATCGTATGCAACGTTGTATAAGTAGGTCAAAAAATGTTCGTGGCGTATTCTTTTACAATGTTCGCCTACGCCTTCGGCTTCGGCTCACATTGTAACTCACGCCACTCGCCTTTTTTGACCCTTCTTATACAACTGTTGCATAAAATACTATAAATTATCCACCCATATACCGGGTTAGGCCTGTAACACGAATAATTAAAACATAGATAGATAGATAGATAGATAGATAGATAATCCGTTTATTTGTTTGCCACAATACACACAGGAAATACAATTAATAAAATGACAAAAAAAAAAAAACAGATGATACAAAATTATACGAGAGAAATACACATTTATACAAAATAGAAGTAGAAAGAGAAAAAAAAATACATTTAAATAATACTGTTCCATACATAAAGGAAATGTTGTGTGCGTCGCAGCAAAACAAAAAGGTTCTGGCTCAGTATTACGCTTCACCCTATGGGAGAGGCACTGATATTCTGCCAGGACCAGATCACGTCAACCAAGATACAGTGTAGAATATGCAATATTCAAAGTTAGTACTTACCTAAATACCTTGTTTATAAAACTAGTGACATAATTATCATTGAAAGTGAGTACTTGCAAAGTTATGATATTGAAGTGTCAGTGTGATTAGCATGCTTAATTAATACGTAGTGTCAAGTGTAATTATAAGAAGAAAATCATTTTATATATATTATGAATTACTAAAACCAAATAAAATAATAGTATTAGTGAAGACTAAATTCGGTAATCAGCAACCAGGTAACCATGAGGGACTCCCAAAGTTTGTTTCTCCAAAAGGTATTTTTTTAAATGAAATTTAAAAGATTGCTTGGTTTTCATATGACGAATAGGTGGAGGAATATTGTTCCAGCACCTGGTTGCGAGATACCGAAAACAGCCTGTGAAAGCAACGGTTTTGTGGGGATGCGCTTCCAAAAGACATCGTCTGGTAGATCGAGTACCGTGTCGTTTATGGAAAGAGGATAGATTGTACTACTATAGTTGTGACGTTTTCTGTTTACTATGGGGAATGTTCCCGTGTGAGATCATTCTCCATACGAAGAACGTTCTTGAGAACGGCATAACTATAAATATGAGCGCACTTAAATAGCACCCTACGTACCTCTTAGCCTGCGACGCCAGTCATAAGCAATATATTAAATATCAACAATTAATTTAGTCTGATCCGATGCGCCCTGTGATCTGATTAGCCTTGTTTTACCCTACGAGGAATTAATTCAAGGATCTCTTTGAGTATAAAATAAATGATTGCTAGATTTAGTACACGGAGTATGTATGTATGTATGTGTCTCTTTCTGTCTAACTAAGTCGCGCTCAATCCGTTGCTATTATCAAATCCTACCTTAAAGACTATTATCTGTCTCTTCCTTAGTGTTTCTTTCCGCGTTACTGGTTATCACCTCTGGTGTTGCAGGTGTGCATAGGCTACGGTGACTGCTTGCCATTGGGCGGGCCGTATGCTTGTTTGCCACCGACGTGGTATAAATACACAGTATTATATAGATGTATATATGTAGGTATATAATTATGTAATAGTACGGTCGCCAAGCCGCTCCGAGGCCAGATTTAATTGACTCAGCTCGGCCTTACCCACAACCGGTATCAATGTGTTCGGACAGTTCTCCTGATCACCGTACATGCGGTAGTAAAGCGGAAAAATGGTGGAGGGGATAGTAATGACGTCACAAAGATGGCGGCCGGACCTATTCTTTTTGGCGGTGTATCTCGAAAACCACTTAACCGATTTTAATCATCGAGGTGTCAAATAATAGCTTATATTATGGAGATTATTTCCTTTTCTACAAACATTTACGTGAAACCTATAGGAAAAAAATAATCACAAAAAACAGTTTTTTTATAAAATTATTATTTTTTATTTTGTAAAAATCTCCGTAAATATTAGCATTTCGCAAATTTTGTTTAATATAAAACATATTGCTTCATTATCAAGGAATATAATGAGCCTTAAAACATACAGATCGAGTAATAAACAATGAAGCTACACTCATTTATTTGCGCATGGGTAACGATAACTGGCTTTTACCGGTCGAAACTGTGGTGACTGTTACGATACGTATTGAATGGAATTTATAGAGTATCGGTTTTAATTACTGAAATTATAATTAAAATTATAAAAACCAGACACAATAATGTTACCTTACTTCGACGTTTAGTCTCTTTTTTCGTCTTAATCATAGGTAGGTACATATTTCTTTTTACTTAAAATTTTTATACAGGGTGAACTTTTAACCAACAGTCATACTCTGCGCAGCGACTTTATAGGTCATACTTAACAACTTTTACTATGGGACCAATTCCGAAATCGCGAAAAAAATTTTGACTGTCCCATATAAAGGTGCGACCAACTTTACCAGACCAACACTTTTCCAAACTGAGCTACAGCTGTCCGATGAAGTTAAGTACTTAGGACTAACTCTCGACAATAAACTCAATTGGAACAACCACATCAACAAACGGATAGACAAGGCGGGAGTTGTCTTCTGGCAGTGCAGAAGGATGATTGGTAAGAGGTGGGGACTCAACCCGAAAATTACCCTCTGGCTCTATAAGACGATAATCCGCCCCTTACTCTGTTACGGTGCTCTGGTTTGGTGGCCAAGAACAAACCTAGGCAACGTACGAGACAAACTACAAAGACTTCAAAGGCTCGCATGCGCGGCCACCACTGGCTGCACGAGGTCTACCCCGACTGCAGCCATGGAGGTCATGCTAAACCTTCCACCGCTGCACCTACACATACAGCAAGAGGCCAGTCTCTCAGCGGTAAGGTTGCGAACCCTCAAGATATGGTCTAACATCACAGGAGCTCTTCACACAAAATGCCTGGAAAAGGTGTATGACGAATTTCCAGTGCTTAGGTCAGGCACGGACCGGATTCACAAACAAGCTATCTTCGATAAAAGGTACAAAATACAGTTATATGAGGACGACAATCATGAAGGACTCAATCCCATAGCTCGGTATTCCAAGCTGAGTGCATGGGCATCATAAACGCGGCGGCTGCCATCACTGCAAGGAAGGTAGTAGGATCCTCCATCCGCATACTCTCCGACAGTAGAGCAGTCTTAATGGCTCTAAATAGCCATATAGTTACATCCAAACTTATACACGAATGCCACGAACGACTAATGGAGGTATGTCATAATAACAAGATCACCCTACAATGGATCAAGGGACACAGTGGATCCCGAGGTAACGATGCTGCGGACGAGCTTGCCAGGCAAGGATCGAATGCGGGGGCGATTGGTCCGGAACCGATTCTTCCGATACCATTTAGCAAGGTACGCTCAATGCTGCTGGCACGTACAGGGAAACTACATACAGAACACTGGCTGAACCAGACTGGATGCAGACAGGCAAAAGAAGCCATGCCTGGCATCAACGGAAAACTCACAAGGGCGCTCCTGCAACTAGGGAAGGTCCGACTGAGTATGGTAACCAGTGTCATAACAGGTCATGGACTATTTAACAAACATCTTTTCACAACAGGTGTCACAGACAGTCCCCTGTGCCGAGGTTGCATGGAGACACAAGAAACAGCCTCTCACGTGGTGCTGGAATGCAGCGGAGTGACTCCATACAGGGCTAAACATCTCGGATCTCCGAGAGACCTCCCCGAGGTCCTACTCAACATCAAAGGTTTGATAGGATTCCTCGAGGAGCTGGGCTGGCAGGACTAGCCCACCCCCAACATATCACGCAAAATAGGCGCAAGTCGTCGAGTTGCGGAAAAATCGCCCGAATACAATACAATACAATACAATACAAGGTGCGACCAGACCGCAGCTTAAAAAACGGTCACGATACGGAATCGCAGTGACGCGTCGTATGCGTACCGTTTTTGACGCATGCTCCCCACACCGCTGTTTAAAAAACGGTGACGGTACGGAATCGCAGTGACGTGCTTCACGCGAATCTTTTTTGTTCGCAAAACAGTTGCGTCTTTTACGTCACCGGTACGGTGTCTGCCATAAGATCTCCGTGTAATATTTTTTGCGATTTTTACGCAGTTCAATTTACGGTGCGTCAGCTTATTTTAAGCAGCGGTGTGGCGAGCATGCGTCATGGACCCGGGTACGTCCTTAAACTACGTCCAAAAGAGAGGTATGGGCATTGTGAATGTCATCTCGCTTTGTGTGGTAGGGCACAGCCAGTGGGTGTCATTCCAGATCCAAATTTTCTTGCGTGATTCGGCATAGGTCCCATAATAAAAGTTGTTCAGTATGACCTGTAAAGTCACTGCGCAGAGTATGGCTGGTGGTTAAAATTTCATCTTATACCTATATTCGACACAAGTAGTAAGTACTTACAGACCAACTATGATACACATTTTGCCTGTATAGTGATACATAGTGAATAAATTAATACCTGATTCAAAGATTCAAAGATTCAAAATGTTTATTGCATATCACATTACACATTATTAGGTGGAGCTTATAAGTAGGTGGGTTCATATGTGACACCCTGCAAGGGCACAGCAATATACTTAAAACTAACATGCATATATTAACATTATTAATCAAATTTATCATTCAAAAATTCATGTACACTATAATAACATTTGCTGACTAAAAAGGTTTTTAAATTTTTATTAAACATCGGTAATTTTTCAATATTTTTTAGGGAGTTCGGTAAGTGGTTGTATATTTTAATTAACATATAGTGAGGGCTGGATGTAACTAGTTTTAGCTTTGAGAGGGGTAATTGAAGTTTATTTAAGTTTCGATTGTTCCTTTTGATTTTCGCTGCTGTCGGAGTAAACAACTCTGCATGTTTTTTAACAAATTTGCATGATTCAAGGATATACATTGACGGTAGAGTAAGTATTTGGAGTTTCTTGAAAAGAGGTCTACACGATTCCATTTGATCAGTATTTGTTAATATTCTAATACATCTCTTTTGGAGAATGAAGATCTTATCTATGTCATTGCTATTCCCCCATAATACGAGACCATAAGTCATTCTTGAATACGCGTATGCATAGTATACGGAAAGGGCAGTTTGGAAGTCGGTCGCCCGTTTGAGATGTTGTAGTGCGTATATAAAGGAGGACAGCTTTTTGGACAGTCTCTGGATGTGTGATTTCCAGTTCATGTTAGTGTCTAGATCGATACCCAGTACAGTAGCTGAATCTACAGATTCCAATTTTATATTATTGTAATTAAAAATAATTGGTAATGCCGGTTTTTGGTAAGGTTTGAATTGGATTATTTTGGTTTTTTCTATATTTAGTTGCAGATTATGAAAAAATCGAAAACTGGTTAGTTTTCGATTTTTTTCATTGTTACTGTCAGTTTATTTTCAGCTTCATTTGTATCAGAGCACGAGAACAACACAGAAACGTCATCTGCGAAGAGAGCGCTTTGCTCTTCTATTGCATTCGGTAAATCATTTATATAGATTAGGAACAAAATACATCCCAAGACACTACCTTGGGGGATCGAGCCTGTCTGGGTGACTTTATCGGATCTGAAATGTTTTATTTGACCTGTCTCAAAATCGGTATGTTCTATTTGGATTTTTGATTGTTGATTGATCTTGTTGATTTAAAAAATAAAACAAAAATAACAAATAGCATGTTATTTCATTCAGTAATCACTAATCAGTCTTAAACAATGAACATCATACTTTTAGATTAGACAACAAAATGTATATTTATACTGTGTTTCGACTTGAAAGATTTTACTGCTTTAAAACATAAGACAAACCTACCAACCAAATGTATAAAAAAAAATGTTTTTTGTGATTATTATTTTCCTATAGGTTTCACGTAAATGTTTGTAAAAAGGAAATAATCTCCATAATATAAGCTATTAGTTGACACCTCGATGAATACAATCGGTTAAGTGGTTTTCGAGATACACCGCCAAAAAGAATAGGTCCGGACGCCATCTTTGTGACGTCATTACTATCCCCTCCCACCATTTTTCCGCTTTACTACCGCATGTACGGTGATCAGGAGAAACGCCCGAACACATTGATACCGGTTGTGGGTAAGGCCGAGCTGAGTATAAAATTTTTAAGTAAAAAGAAATATGTACCTACCTATGATTAAGACGAAAAAAGAGACAAAACGTCGAAGTAAGGTAACATTATTGTGTCTGGTTTTTATAATTGTCATTATAATTTCAGTAATTAAAACCGATACTCTATAAATTCCATTCAATACGTATCGTAACAGTCACCACAGTTTCGACCGGTAAAAGCCAGTTATCGTTACCCATGCGCAAATAAATGAGTGTAGCTTCATTGTTTATTACTCGATCTGTATGTTTTAAGGCTCATTATATTCCTTGATAATGAAGCAATATGGTTTATATTAAACAAAATTTGCGAAATGCTAATATTTACGGAGATTTTTACAAAATAAAAAAAAATAATTTTATAAAAAAACTGTTTTTTGTGATTATCTTTTTTTCCTATAGGTTTCACGTAAATGTTTGTAGAAAAGGGAATAATCTCCATAATATAAGCTATTATTTGACACCTCGATGATTAAAATCGGTTAAGTGGTTTTCGAGATACACCGCCAAAAAGAATAGGTCCGGCCGCCATCTTTGTGACGTCATTACTATCCCCTCCACCATTTTTCCGCTTTACTACCGCATGTACGGTGATGAGGAGAACTGTCCGAACACATTGATACCGGTTGTGGGTAAGGCCGAGCCGAGTCAATTAAATCGTGTTTCTAGAGGGCTTTTGAGATTTGGCGACCGTACTATAAGTAGTATGTTTGTATATTTACAGTACATATGGTGCTACTTTTCCGCACTAGTGCGTAAATTAACACATTATGTAACTATGTCGAAACTTTAAAGAGCCATATGTACTGTAAAACTTTGTACGATACACGTGCGAATAGGTAAATTCGCAACTCGTGTCGATTTAAAACACTCCTTTCGCATTTGTATCGTAAATAACTAGTAAGTATTGTCTTACTGTTGTACACTTAAATTTAAAAAGGTATTGTCTCTACTGCTATTTAGTTTTAATTTAGTTTTTTGCACCTCCTAATTAGTTAAATTATAAGTTTCATTTCTCCACTACCGAGAGGTTGTCTGAAAGAGATCGCTCTGTAGCGATAAGGCCGCCTGTTTTTTACCTCTATCTTCATGTGTTATATGTGTTTCCGTGTGAATTTGTTCTGAGGTTGTGCAATAAAGAGGATTTGTATAGTATTATATGTAGGAGGTACTCAAAAGCAGTGTTCGGCGCGTAGTAGACAATATTACTGATGCACGAAAACTAAATAATATGATTCAATGTTATTCTGTAATGTATAGCTTCGAGGTTTAAGATACACTTTTACCCTCAAATATATATTTATTTTTTTGTTCTCTAGCCTGATAAGAAATAGACAGGACAATTCAAACTTACATCAGAATGACATTGAATTATATTATTTCGTTTTCGTGCATTTCGCTCGTACTTGTCCGTACATGACTGTATTGATGCTGGATGCACGATAACTAAATAATATGATTCAAACAAATATTACTCTAATATCGGTGTATGTTCGAATTGGCTTGCTAGTCTAAATACAAATTAATAATTATCCAAGTTCGTTCTGGTAGTTAGTATTATTACTTTTCTAGCATTTACAGTGCTATCAAATACAAACACACATTAACATAAAATAAATAAAGCTCGTAACACTAGCCATTCGTAGAAAACAACTTCTTGGTTCAGTTGGTACGAATCGTTGTTCGTGTTCAAGGCTATGTAATTTGTATACGTACTATACGTAGGTACTAAATACATTACTTGGCAGTAGGTTAAAAATGTTCATAATATTCTGAATTTGCCAGTCAAAATAAAATGTATTATCAGACAAACATGAACATAAAATAAATAAAGCTTGTAACACTAGCCATTCGTAGAAAACAACTTCTTGGTTCAGTTGGCACTAAATACATTACTTGGCAGTAGGTTAAAAATGTTCATAATATTCTGAATTTGCCAGTCAAAATAAAATGTATTATCAGACAATACGCTGAATGCATGAAAAATATATTAATAGTGTTTGTTCAAGTGTTTGTACGTTTAACAATTCAAAATTAATTAAAAAATATTAAATTTGCAAGATTTTGGACCCATTGTACCACGGCAGGCCTCCTTTCTTGCACGACAACATAAAATACCAAAAACACATTTCGTACATGAAAGCCCCTCTGATATATATATTTTTTATATTAAGAAATGGTATGGTGGAAATTTTGCATAGACATTAACATATACAGTCGAAAAAGGGAAATAAAGTAAAAAAATATTTTCTATGATAACACCATCTGTTGTCATTTGTTGACAATTTTTAACCCCACCGTAAAATGAAAGTTTTGGCGATCACATTTTGTCTGCTAACATTTTGCCCCGGTCCCGTCTTTAAGCCGCTTCCCTCTAAGCCACCAAGAGGATTACTCCCAAGTCAATTAATTTTTGAACCGTTCTTTACGCTTCAGAGAGATTAGCAGCAAACAGTTTAAAAAAATGTCGCTTCTATTTAAAATGTTGATATTTTATGGATTATTAGGGGGGAAAGAATATTTTCATCTTCATAATAAGCTAGACTAATACAAAACCGCCCAAGTCTTTAGTTGCTATATATTCCAAAAGCTTGGTTCAAAACTAAAGGTCTTCGCACACTATACCAATTCCACACCAACTCAACTCACTTTTGGTTCACCTTAGTGGACGACTAGTGGACGACGCGTAGACCACCCGACAATTACCTAAATTTTAAACATTGTACTATAGGACATACAAGATAAGGCTTTAATTTCAATATTTAATTTTGAGTCGAGTGGCTGTTGAGTTGTAACAATGTGCTAAGACCTTAACTTGACTATCTTCGCACACGGTAGGTGTGACACACGCACACACACACACACACACACACACACACACACACACACACACACACACACACACACACACACACACACACACACACACACACACACACACACACACACACACACACACACACACACACACACACACACACACACAAACATACACACACACGCCACAAGCATATACATATGGGTTTATATAAAATTAATAATCTTACAATCTGTTATGTTGTTCTTTATATCTCTTTCTGTCACTTTATTCATTGATCAATACTTAAGTTTTTGTTACTTAATATTGGACTAATGCTGTGATTATTTACTATGTTTTGGATATTAGTGCCACCTAATTCCAGTTTTAGTTTTATCAGTCTTCACTGAAAATCAGCGTCACGTAGTCCTAGTCCTAGAATGAATGAATGAAATTTAATCCAGAAAATTATTTCCATATACATTATACATTTACACACAATTACATTACATAAATAATTAAATAAAATCTAATTAAATAACATCCTAAAATTTAAATAACAATATATTATATTAAATTAAAATTCAAATAAGGGCCTGCGTCCCGGGTTACCCTGAGCCCGTCACGATAGGCTTGTGGTGGCCCTCCAGCGCTGGGACTCACTTCATCGCATCAAGCAAAAAGATTCTCTCTTTTAGCACAATTTTCTGTTCCTTTATATATTCAACTGCGCCCTCGTCGCCGCGCACTGTTCGCAGTCCCGGCGGCGCGGACCCGGGCATTATCTCACTCACCGCTGCACCGCGCATTGTCTCTCTTGAATGATATATTGGACAGCGACAGCAAACTAGACATATTCCAATGCCCTGAAGCTAGTTTTTTGGCAGTTAGTAGCCGATACCTAGAGTCAATAACGACGACCAGCTCAATCAATGTATAGTTAGCAGTAAGTAAATTGTTAGTATCAATGCGTATATAATGTCACACCTATTAACATGTGTAGCTTGACTGTGAGTGTTAATTTAAGGAATAGATAAATATAAATATATATTAATTTGTGTTTAATGATCTTTGTTCTTCTTCTGCTAATAAATTATTCTTATCAGATTTCTTAAATGTCGTAGTTCTATAGCAAATACGTTAATAAAATTAATGGTTAAAAAATCCAGAAAAGTCCAAACACCACCACCATCATCGGTGGTTTAGATTAAGCATTTTTATGTAAAAATATTATTGAAAAGGCATACAACCACGAAAACAAAAGTAGGGGAGTCCAGGAGAAGAGTTGTATTATAACAGTTTTGAATGATTCACGGTTAGTTTCACTACACTTAAATCGACCGGTATATAAATAATAAAAAAAAAATAAAAATAAAAATTATTTATTTTCAGATTCCTCCGATCCATAGATTGTTAGTTACAAGACACTTATAAAACTACATTAGTAAACTATCTTATATTACAGGTTTTATACAAATATCTATTTCTTAGGTCGTATGATATGGAGTTCGGTATAACGGCGGAGAATATCCGAATCCCACCTCTCTGCTATCATTCTCAGGATGCTGTTTGCGCTCCCCCTCATCCGCTTCACCACAGATGCCGTCTTCTTCCTCACTATAGCATAAAAGTCCTCTACAGCGGCATCGGCAAACATTCCAGAGGCGCTACAGAATCGAGGAAGCCCAAACAGCATTCTGAAAATGTTATTATATTGGATACGCAGGGTATTATAAGTCTTCAGCCTGAAACTGGCCCACAGGCCACACGTGTAAAAACTTTGACAGTAAGCTTTGAATAAAGTCAGCTTCACTTGGGCACTACAGCGTGCGAACCTGTGTGCCAGCATCCCACCTCGGACCGACAACGCTCTGCGCTCCCTCTCGATATCAAGATCGTCTTTCAGGTCCTCGGTCACAATATGCCCTAGGTATTTGAAATGTGTGACACGATTCAAAGGATATCCGTTCAACATTATTTTGGGCGTGTAGGCTGGACACTTTAATTTACCCCTAAAAATCATGAACTCGCTTTTGGCAGCGTTGTATTTCAAACCGTGCTGCTGCGCATAAGTCTCACATGTTTCAATTAGCTTTTTTAGCCCTGATACTGATGGGCTCAACAGCACCATATCGTCCGCATAACTTATATTATTTACACAAACGTTATCAATTCTACAGCCGGCATGAATGCTGCTGAGCCCCTCAATCAGTTCATTTATATACATACTAAATAATCTAGGCGAGGTTAGCCCCCCTTGCCTTACCCCACACTTTAGCACATATGGATCTGAATATTCTTTAGCCCATTTTACCACGTTTATCTGCTTACTATACCAGTGCGACATGATTCCCGTCACAGCCGGATTTATGCCTGTCTCTTTCAATTTTGACCACAGTATATCATACGACACGGTATCGAAAGCCTTAGAAATATCTAAAAAACAGGCATAAACAGGCGTATTTCTCTTAACATAATAGCTTGCTGTATGTTTTAAGGCTAATATTGCATTTTCCGTAGACAGTCCTTCACGAAAACCGAATTGCGCATCATGTAATTTAACGTGTTGGTTTAAACAACTATCAAGAAACCTATCTAGTACCTTGGCGGTGACTGTAGCCAAAGAAATCGGCCTATAGTTACTTTTATCCGCAAGATCTCCTGTAGAGTTTTTAACAAGGGGAATGACCACAGTTTTCATCAAATCAGGAGGTAAATATGTGTGTCTCAAGCATAGCGTGTAAAAATATAAACCTACCTAAGGTGTGAGGATGAACACCCTTTTTTTTTTTTTTTGACGGAGTGGGAATGCATTTACGCACGGTGTGTGGGACTCGCCACTCCTTTCCCCTCTCCTGGGAAGAGGGGGGAGAATTTAGCCCTACCCACTAAACCCACTCCGGCGTTTCACCCTCTTTGCCGTTGATGAGGGAGGATGAACACCCTGCCGACGGCGAGCGGTGCGGTGATAGAAAGCGGCCGTTGGCATAATTTCAAACAATTCCTCAGAGCACAGCCCATTGTACAAGCGGTAGAACATACACAAGGAGGCAAAGTCTCTCCTTAGACTTAAAGTTTCAATACCGCTTGTGAGTTTGGGATCGTCAACGATTCGCACAGCGCGCCTTTGGACTGAGTCAAAGGGTCCAAGCTGGCATGCAGGTGCTCCTGCCCAAAGGTGACAGCAATACTCCATATGTAATCTGTATATTTTTTCTTTTTCTAATTCTGTACAGTACTATTTATAATTTAACCTTCTGTTTATAATATATTACAACAAAAAACACACGCTCTATTCCCCACCGCCATAACGATATCGAAAGTTTTCCGGCTCTCTGAAGGTTCTCACATTTACTTAATTGGGGCCGAGTCGCATTTCACACGGGGAATTTACGGAGTTCGGATCAATAAAAACATTTACGCGTTTTTATTACTTGTTTCAATGGTATTTGTAATAAAAGATTAATGAGAATGATAATGGTACGATCCTCCAAATTGTTTTTTTTTTGTGTAGCTGAAAGATGGCGACTGATTTGTAATATATGATGATTAATTCAAAGCAATCTACATTGTCCGTACGTGACTGTATTGTGATGTAATAGAGAACTTTTCAATCGAGTACCGTGTTTAGGCAACGAAGCTTTCTACGAGTCATCTAAATGAATACTTTTTTTTACTATAATACCTGAATAATTGAAAATTGGTAAATATCTCAGTAGACAAAAATGTATTACGAAAGACGATCGCGCGACTCCGTGCGATCCCTCGCGTCTTTTCCATGGGAGCGCGGCGGTATGTGATTGGTAATTTTTTTTATAGTTGACTTCAGCGTATCGAAAATAACCTTACAGTTGAGTTGGGATGCCAATGCCATACAAGAGAGTATGCATTTATAATTAGCTATACGAAATCTTAATTCAACCATTACCAGTCGACGAGTAGAAAAATAATTTATTCAAATATCATTCTGATGTCGTTTCGACGGTTCGTATTTACATGTGACAAGCCAATTTGAACGTACATAACATGAGAGTAAAATATGAATGATAGGTATTATAAATTATCGTCTGTCTCGCCCGCGCCTATGCATGTACGGACAAGTACGAATGAAATGCACGATAGCTGTATGATATTAGTTCGTCATATAATGTCAGTGTAATTTCGAATATGCCTGCTAGTTATCGTGCATTTCGCTCGTTTTTTTTCCGTACATGTATTGGCGCGAGCGTGATGCAAGATAACTAAATAACATGATTCAAATATCACTCTCATGTCAGTGTAGGTTCGTTACAGTATTCTGACAACAACGCACCGAACGCTCGTTTCAAGAACCTCGATCAAGTGTACTCCATTACCTCAATCTAGCGTTCGCATACTCAAAGGAATTCGTGAAAAAACCTATAGTAGGGTGAAGTAGATTATATAAATAAAATTCGCCGAACTTAGAACCAGAAACCTATAAAATACGGTATTGTTTTGTTGTATTTCGGATGAAATAACTCTTTGTAAACGTAATCAGATGATTCTGGTTTTACATGTAAATTAATTAATAATGCGTAGCGTAAAAAAAAAGTTATAATACATTTCTGTATACCAACTGTTCGTGTTATAATTATTATTATTATTATTTCTTTATTTAAGACCATCGGGGATCATTGTGTTAGTAAATCTTATCCAAGTGTTAGAACTATAACTATCTATACATAACTATACTAAATAACTACACTGTACAATTATTTATTACTGCGCGCGTGTTGACAAGCAGCAGTTATTCAAATACATGCAATCCAATCTTTTTGCTAACATACTCAGAATGCTGTTGGAGCTGGCCCTCACTCTGCGCACAAGGGATGTCGCTCGCTTGCGCATGGTGGTGTAGAAGCAGTCTACCCGCGCCTCCGCGAACATCCCCGATGCACTACCGTAAAACCCCCCAACTATAGTCCAAAGCTCCCAACTATGGTCCACAAATAAACTCAATTTTTCTCGTTCAGGTGTGTATTTTACTATATTTTTGTAGTTCTAAGGCAAAGTATGTTTATAAATGGAAGGTAAAACTAGGAGTAAACCACAAGGAACATTGGTATAGATACTTAATTTCCTTTCGAACTTGTGGACCATAGTTGCAGTATTGGACTATAGTTGTGTAGTTTTACGGTACAGAATTTGGGCAGACCCATCAGCACTCTGAAAGCGTTATTATATTGAACACGCAGAGCGCTGTACCGTTTACGAGTATAATCAGCCCACAGGTTGCTTGTGTAGAAGGTTGTACAGTAAGCCCTAAAAAGGGTGACCTTTACATCTTTGGAACAGTGAGCAAACCTGCGAGCTATCATATTAGCTCTGACGGACAACGCTCTGCGTTCGCGTTCAATATCTACGTCGTCCTTATAATATCCGTCCGTATAATGCATTTATTAATGCATGCATTAAAATTATAATCTTAAATTTATTTATTTATTCGTGTGGTATAATTGTTGTCGTTAGTAAAGATATTTTAAGGTCCTGTATCTATTAGTCTGCAGGGTTTCCATCGTATTTGCTAAGTGGGCAGTACTGAGTGGGCTATCTCCAGTTACCCGTGAACAAGATGTATGTAACTGCGTCGAAATATCGGGAGCTCAAAAAAAAACAATATAAAAGGTAGGTAATCACGGTTTATATCCCGGTCGATTTAAGTGTAGTGATGATTTTTAGTTTTTAATTCTCAAGTAAAACTCCCCGCGACTCCCCGCGACTCCCCGCTATCTCAAGAACCGTTTCAGCTACCTCCGTTCTGTTAGGTGCTCCCAGAACTTGCTTCTTTCTGTACCATCATCCTTTTCTAAATTTTATAATAATTCTTTCACGTTTCAAGCTATCCGACTATGGTATTCTCTGCCTATAGACTTAAGGCGCGCTCAATGTCCTAATTCTTTCAAGAGACTCATTAAACTTCACTTTTTCTTTTTACCTGCTCTGTAATACTTTTATCTGCTTCCTTTTCCATACTTATAGCTGGCATTTATTATATATATATAAATATATAATATGTATTTTAATATATGTATGTATATGTATTTATATTTTTATTTATTTATTTTTTAATTCCACTACCTAAAGGTTGTCTGGAAGAGATCGCTTTTTAGCGATAAGACCGCCTGTTGTTTACCTCTTCTTCATGTGTTGTATTATTTGTACTGTTTCTGTATTGAGGTGTGCAATAAAGTGTATTTGTATTGTATTGTAAAACATAATCTACAGCTAAATACATGCAATAGCATAGCACCCGAATTTTTTATTTGTTTGATAGAAGCCACCAACATAAGCGTAACATAATGGTCAGAAACCAGACAACGAAAAGAGTTTTGATCCAATTACCTGAATATAAAAGATATTTGATTTGATAATACGAGTACTGACTCATCTAGACAACGAAAAGAGTTTTGATCCAATTACCTGAATATAAAAGATATTTGATTTGATAATACGAGTACTGACTCATCTAGACAACGAAAAGAGTTTTGATCCAATTACCTGAATATAAAAGATATTTGATTTGATAATACGAGTACTGACTCATCTAGACAACGAAAAGAGTTTTAATCCAGTTACCTGAATATAAAAGATATTTGATTTGATAATACGAGTACTGACTCATCTTAGGATATTGAAATAAACGAACCGGAAAACACTTGCTGTCGTCAAGCTCACCATACTTATTAACCTATCGAATGAGCTGATGCCTTTACTGATACTGGACAGCGATATGTAAACACACTGAAAAAAATAAATAGCCGAACTGGTTTTGTAACTTTACTAAATAACTAAACTACGGTTATAAGAAAATAAACTTTGCATAAATTTACAAAACTTTTTTGTAGTGTATACCCAGCCACTGAACACTGATAGCCAAACACGGTTTTGTAACATATAACACATAGTTCGCAAGTCCCAATTTTTGTGTAAACAGTAACCAAAATGTTTGTTACAGTTATGCAAACATTTCTTTCAGTGCATGCTACATACCTATACAAGGCCTGTAGGGCTAGGGGTCGACTCTTTATCATTTGTCACCATGCCTGTCACGTTCTAACAAGTATGTAAGCGCGAAAGTGACGGGCATAGTGACAAGCGATAAAAATGGAACCATGCTGCCACTGCTGGACGTTAGTGAGATGACGATAACTCATTGCTGGTGTCCTACTGTATTACCTAGATATAACATGAATTTCACATGATTATCCACCTGGTTTCTTGAGCTTACTAGTCGCCTCCAAACCTGCCCTTATAGCGACCCCTTTCCTCACACTAAGTTTAGCTTAAGTTCATATTAGCCATCAACTCTCTCACTTTCACTCTGAGTACTGATAACGTTGGTCACAATCTACAAGAGACACATCATTATTCTCATAACACCATAAGAATGTCCTTGACTTGATCCAAAAGGAAATATCACTCCCCGTAGATTTGTTCGCACACAACCTCCTTTTCTTACTGTCGTTCGGTTTGCATCTACCCGATCATCTTCAGCTAAAAACTCACAATAACATAGAAGCGATTATTTAACTTAAACATGACTACTAGCGCCATCTACTCCATGACGTTGGCAAATATTAACCGGTTCGCAATACGTTTGCGACACTTGCCTCATACCATTTCCCAGACCTTGATACCTTTGTGTACCAATTTTCGTAACAATTTGAACATAAAAAACACTTTCTTACTCTAAATTGGTTGAGAACTCTCAGGGCCGTTCGAAGTGTAAACATTCCGGGGGCTTGTTCAAATTATGCAAATTCATTCCTTAAGTAGGGAAAAGAAGCCTGGAAACAATAGCTCTTATTAAATTAGACGGCGCCCGTGACAGAGCAAAAACCATTCAGAGCTGATCTTCTGAAAATCGATACTTTATAATTTCTGTTTCCCGTTGTTTTGTTTACTGTGAATATTAGACGTCATCATGCATTGCCCGTCACCAAGCAAATATAAAATTCTAATAATATTAAAATATAACAGAAATGCAGGCTAATAAGCGTTGGCAGCCTAGCGGATAGAGCGTGCGACTTTCAATCCGGAGGTCGCGGGTTCAAACCGCGGCTCTTACCAATGAGTTTTTCGGAACTTATCCCAATAAGGCTTAGTTTACCATCTGGGTTGGAAGTTCAGACGGCAGTCACTTTCGTAAAAACTAGTGCCTACGCCATTTCTTGGGATTAGTTGCCAAGCGGACCCCAAGCTCCCATCAGCCGTGGCGATAAGCCGGAAACTCAGATCATAGAAAGTACTAGATGGCTGACGGTGGCGTGGCGCGTGTCGCCGCGACATGGCCACATCGTGGCCATACCGGCCCGCCGTAAGACAGTAGCAAATTAGCTGTCGTTGAACAATGTGCGCGTCAATTTTATTGAAATGCCGAATTATAGCGTTATTTTGTGTTGAAATAGGAGTGCATCCAAAAACTAAAGGATCATGGAGTTACATACCACATGTGAGTCCATTTTTTTTTTCACGTATTATTCTATAAAACCACACATTTTAACAAATAAATCCAGTGACATATGATTTTTCTGAGTCAGACCATGCTGTCATACAAACGCGTGGCAATTTGTCTATGCATTCTACATTGACGCTTTGGCATGGAAAACTATTTGTAGTGGGTAGGTGAATAAAACTGAGCAACATCTTGTGCACAACATTTATTATTTAAAAATATTTATTAACAACTTTTGGCAACTAAAACTAAATCAAATCTATGTATTTTTAGTGCTAATCACCTACCAGTAATTTCCTTGTTTGTTTCCAAAAAGTTACACCTTTTTGTCTCACATTATTAATTAATATTTTTTTGACACAACACAATGGCTGAAGTAGCTTCTATCAAAGATTCTGTGTCAGGCTTGGCAGACTTCTTTAAACAGCAGATGGCTGAGTTTCAAAGTAGCCTCAGCAAAGCAGACCCAGCTAGCCACACGGTTGCTTCCGTGTCATCCAGCTTTGCCGCCTTCAAGGAGTTTGTACTGAAAGCTCTCGACATGCTTCAAAAGCAAGTGGATCTTGTGACTCGCCAGGTGGATCAAATAGAGATACGCTCCCGTCGCAGCATGCTGCTGGTGCATGGTATCGCAGAGGCAGAGTCTGAAGATACAGTGGTTCTTGTGGTCAATGCACTTCAGGCCACCCGTGACAACTTAGCCGCTGTGGATATCAAGCGAAGCCGTCGGTTGGGCGGGCGCAGTGGCCGCGACAAGAAACCTCGCGTTGTTCTTGTTGAGTTTAAAGACACTGCAATCCGAGACGACGTTTGGTTCAACAAAGTGGAACTAAAGGGTTCCGGGGTGACGCTGGGTGAGTTTTTAACTAAGCCGCGACACGCTGCGTTCATGGAGGCCCGCGAACGCTTTGGCATCCGCAGCTGCTGGACGCGAAACGGTGACGTGTATATCCTCGGGAAGGATGGGGTGAAGCATCGTGCGAACTCCATTGTTGAAGTCAAGTCTCTTCCAACCAAACCGTCCGCTGCTGTGGCAGCGCCTGCGGGACCGTCCGTGGCCTTATCTCCGACTCCGATTAATAAGGCAGCTCCCGAGGCGAAGCAAGAGCCGAATAAGAGGTCCAAGCGTGGAGTCTCGAAGTCCCGATCATAAGATGATTGTTTGATGACTATTAATACTGTTCTGTGCGAGGCGAACTCTTGAATTTGATCGTGTTATAATCCTGTTTTTCTGTTTGTTCGCAATTAGTCGGGTAACATGTTATATTCTACCTCCCTTTTTATTTCATTTAATGTTTCATTTGACTTTGTTTATATCTGTAGTCTTTCTAGTTTGCTGTCACTTAAGTCACTTTTGACATACCCGTTCAGTGTTGCCATAATAAAAATTGCGTTTTGTTTTTCCTATGTATCGTAATTATCTTATACGCTGTCATGTGAGATATCATTGTAACTGCTAACTACGGAAGGTGGAGATGAGATTCCACACTTCATAATTGTAACTTAATTTATTTTCTTCTAGTATGCTGGCAGGTAGCGTTAGTGCCCTAGTGTATTAACTTTACTTTTATATTTATTTGTATTAAGTCTAATTTATCGATATTTATTATATATATTTTGTTTTGTTTATCTATGTCCAGCCATAGCAGTGCCTCTGATCTTGATAATTTTGTGTCATTCTCTTCAGGTGAAAGTGTTACTGACGACAGTTTTAAGAGCTTGCCACCGTCACTCCATGATTTACTTAGCTCAGAATTCTGTGACGTTAGTAAAAATTTTAATATTGTTCATATTAATGCTCAAAGCATTCCAGCGCACTACAGTGACTTGAGTGCGACGTTTGATTTAAATAATGTTCATGCGGTTCTAGTTTCAGAATCCTGGCTTAAACCCTGTTTGCCATCCACTTCTTTTTCTTTACCAGGATTCCACCTAATACGTAACGATCGCTTGGGCAGAGGTGGTGGTGGAGTTGCTATCTATCTACGTTCCCATATCCCCTTTTCCATTATAGGCACCTCAGCACACTCTCCTTGCTCAGACACCGCTGAGTTTCTTTTTCTCGAAATCTCTGTCTCCCATACGAAGCTTCTCCTTGGGGTCTTCTATTCTCCGTCACTAACTGTCAATTATTTCGCTTCTCTTGAAAAACTTATTGAAGATCTCATGCCTTCGTATGACCACCACATTATAATGGGGGATTTTAATACCTGCCTCCGCAGAGACGACCATCGGTCGCGGTCTCTTAAATCCCTGGCGCATGCCTGTAAATTGAATATTCTCCCTTCTGGCCCTACGCACCACTTTCCAAATTGTACTCCGTCCCTTCTTGACCTTACTCTCACGTCCTCGCTTTCTCATGTTGTGAAGTATGGCCAGCATCCTGCTGATGCTTTCTCATATCATGACCTTCTTTTTCTTTCTTACAAAGTAAGACCTCCAAAGCCTAAAGCTAAAGTACTTCTTCAGCGTAATTTTAGTAAGATGGATGTAGCTAAACTTCGTGAAAGCGCATCGGCAATTGACTGGGGTGTTATCTCTAGAGCTGCCTCTGTTGACGATCAAGTGTCAGTTTTTAATTCCTTACTGACCCAACTCTATGACGAGCACGCCCCAGTCCGCTCGATTAAGGTGAAGCATCTTCCTGCTCCTTGGCTTACTGACGAAATCAAGGCGCTATTGGAGAAAAAGAACTCTGCTAAATCTAGGTACAGGTTGAACACGTCTGATGCTAACAAAGCTCGCTACCACGCCCTACGTAACCGCTGTAGCACCATTTGTCGGGATGCTCAGCGACGCCATATTCACCAGTCTGTTGAAAATGGTGACCCGGCGAAAGTATGGAAATTTCTTAAGTCACTAGGAGTTGGAAAGTGTCAACAAAACTGCCCTAAAGATATTAACTTCGATCAGCTTAACAAGCATTTTTCTACTTCTGCTGAATTTAGTGGCCCTGATAAAGTTAAGACTCTTGACTACCTCTCTTCTCTTCCAACTCCTGACTCGTCTCCCTTTTGTCTTGTTCCTTTTACCGACACTGATATTAAGAAGAGCGTACTGTCCATAGCGTCTAATGCCGTTGGGGTCGATTGTATTAGCCGTAAAATGATCCTTCCTCTCCTAGACCTACTCACCCCTGTTATTTCCATCATTCTTAATAATTCAATTTCAACCAGCTCCTTTCCTTCACTTTGGAAGGACGCCTGTATCGTTCCGATCCCTAAAACGTCTAAACCTTCTTCATTTTCAGATTATAGGGTATCTGGGAGTATATAATATGAAATGCGTAAGTACTTAATTAAGACGTGTATTTTACCAATCACGACCGGGAGACAACTGAGGAGCGAGCTATGCGTCGGGCCTTCCGTAGCCGCGCGGAATGCTGACAACGCATAGCAGTCCCTATAGTCGTCCCCCCCAAAAAAAAATTTTTACAAAAAAATTTCCAAAAATAATCTTAAAGATAATACAAAAGATATCTAATTATGTTTTTAAATTGTCAAACAATGTGAAAAAACCAATAAATGAATCTAATTTATTTTTAATTTTATTGTGTCTGTTACCACTTATCAATTTTAAATTATATCTGACTGTACTTTTAATTTAAATAAAAATGTGCCTCGTAAACAATACCGCGCTGCTCCTACCTGGAATTCAAGAGCGAGCGATAACAGAACACAATGTAACATGATTACTTACGTTTATTAAGTACAATGTTGTAATAAAGTTGACTCTAGAATAGGTACAATGAATTGTAGGTAAGTACTCAATACCAATCTAAAAATAGAATTTCATTGGCTTAAAACTAAAATGATTTTAGCACAATAATTTTGACACTTATACACAATAATAATAATCCGCACTGCACTTTAAACCTTTAAAAATATTTGTTGAGGCTGACTTGAAGTGGCCTTAACTCCTGAAGTCAACTGATCCTGTGCCAGGACCTGGACTCGTCTGGTGAACCATTTGTTCATCTTCCTTTTGCAACTACTATAAAAGTAGTACAGCAAAAATACTAGTAGAATTATAACAATTACTACTAAAACAATACTAAATGTATTCAACTGGGTAGCTATCCCGGAAACGTTAATTGATGCTTCTGCCGTCAACGTACTTGATTTATCTGTATTATCCGAATCTTTCTTGCTACCGTAGTTACCCATAATTAGTTAGGTATTATATGTTTCGCTGCTTAAAGTGAAGTGCAAATTGTTCTGAATATTTTCTAATAAAATCATGCAATCTAAATTACATGTTGTTACATTAAAATACTTAATTCCCTATACAGATTATCGTCCCATCTCAATTCTCCCTTTCCTGTCCAAAATTCTGGAGCGTCTCGTTCACCAACAGCTTACATCGTACCTTAACACAAATAATCTTTTAAATCCCTTCCAGTCTGGCTTCCGTCCTGGGCATAGTACGGCTACTGCACTCGCGAAGATCACTGACGACATCCGGGCGGGGATGAATGATCAAAAATTGACGGTATTAACGCTGCTAGATTTTAGCAATGCGTTTAATACCGTTGATTTTGATATTCTCCTTGGAACACTACGCTCTCTCAATATATCTCCTGCGGTAGTCGAATGGTTTCGTAGCTACTTGATTGGTCGTCGGCAGCGCATAAAGGTGGATGATTCCCTTTCTTCTTGGTGCAACACGTTGGCTGGCGTTCCGCAAGGCGGCGTGTTGTCTCCTTTATTGTTCTCCATATTTATAAATTCAATTACTTCTAACCTTACTTCACATTATCACCTTTATGCCGATGATCTTCAGATTTACTCGCAGGGCGTCACTGGCGATCTCGTGTCCATTATCTATAGGGTGAATAGCGACTTAGAGGAAATCTCGAAATGGAGTCGCAGTTTTGGCCTAAAAGTTAATCCGTCTAAGACACAGACTATTATAATAGGTAGCCCAAAACTGCTTCCCAGAATCGACTTTAACAACCTCTCACCTATTTACTTTAATGGTGTTTTGATTCCCTACTCGCAGCAAGTAAAAAACCTTGGCATCATTATGGACAGTACCTTATCGTGGGAACCTCAGGTGGCCGAAGTTAGCAGGAAGATGTTCGTGGCAGTTAGCTCACTCAGGAGATTACGGAACTTCCTTCCCATTCCTACGAAAATTGCTCTCGCACAAACTCTTCTCCTCCCTATTCTGGATTACGCTGACGTTGCTTATCTCGATCTCACTGAGGAGCAACTTAATAAGCTTGAGCGTATCCAAAATGTGTGCATACGGTTTATATTTGGGTTACGCAAATATGACCATGTCTCTCACTTCCGTTCGCAGCTCAAGTGGCTCCCTATTCGCTTACGTCGTAACTCTCACGTTTTGTCCCTTCTGTATTCCATTCTTTTTAACCCCGCGACTCCCCGCTATCTCAAGAACCGTTTCAGCTACCTCCGTTCTGTTAGGTGCTCCCAGAACTTGCTTCTTTCTGTACCATCATCCTCTTCTAAATTTTATAATAATTCTTTCACGTTTCAAGCTATCCGACTATGGAATTCTCTGCCTATAGACTTAAGGCGCGCTCAATGTCCTAATTCTTTCAAGAGACTCATTAAACTTCACTTTTTACCTGCTCCGTAATACTTTTATCTGCTTCCTTTTCCATACTTATGGCTGGCATTTATTATATATATATATATATATATAATATGTATTTTAATATATGTATGTATATATCTTTTTTATATTTGTATATGATAATTATATTGTTTAGTTTTGTGTTTATTCTGTGCTAGACTTCTTTTATTGCATCTGGAACACCTACTGACATAACATTTTTTTTCTTTTTTTTAATTCCGCTACCTAAAGGTTGTCTGGAAGAGATCGCTTTTTAGCGATAAGACCGCCTGTTGTTTACCTCTTCTTTATGTGTTGTATTATTTGTACTGTTTCTGTATTGAGGTGTGCAATAAAGTATATTTGTATTGTATTGTATTGTATTGTAGTGTCCTTAGCAACGGCGCAATACATTAAACCGCTAACGATATTCACAGGGGCATTATTGTTTCTTGGTACGACCGCCAACCGCTCCCTTCATTGACGCCGCGAAGTAGAGTGGTGCTCGTACATATAATTGATCTTTGAGCGTTATCGATAAAAATGTTTGGATATAGTGTGTATGAAAGTAATTATTTTTCAAGTACAATTTTACAATTATTTTATATGCACCTAATGTTTAATTTAATACTTATTAATTTGGATAAAAATCGAATAGGTGAGCCAAAAAATAAACTGATTTAATTAAGTTCAATTTATTTCTAACAATATAGTTTATACCTATAAGTATATTTTATTCAGGTTCTTAGCAACGATTCGAATAACTGCACTAGGTATAATCAAATATGTTCATGATTGCAATTTTTTTCAGTTTCCCGAAAAATCCCAGTATTAAAGAAAAATAGATAGATGCTACAGGTAGCATCTATCTATTTTTCTTTAGAGCCTTAACTGGTTTACGAGCGAGAAAAGTGTTATTTGTTCGGATCATTTTCAAGAAAAATGTTTCCAGTTACACTTCGCCTCATTTATACATAACGATAGGATATAAATATGATTAAAATAATACTATATTGTATACTTAGTCGATCCAAAAGTTCTATCAGAAAGATTTTTACTGATAATTGGACGTAGTTAAAGGAAAAGGATCCAATCCACAAAAATACCAAAACATGAGTTAAGTGTACCAGGCAAGCCTTTAATGTGTATATTTTCATTCAGCAAAAAAGCACTGAGCTCACATAGCGTTTTCATATTTTAATCGACATCGGATACCATCCCCCATGTATGAAAGATTAAAAATGATATTCACCAATAAGTATTCAATACTCTTGGTACCTTGTTGTAAAATTAGGTTAGTGACTGGACTGGTTTATATAAATTTCAACAAGAAAAATCCAAACTGCTTGGAATCTTTTTGAGAAAATGCAATGAATACTATTCGTCCTAAATATATATCAACAAAACTGATCCAACCCATTTGGATCGTTTTTGAGAAACTAATTTGACGATGTGTACATAATTTAGCTAAACAACAAAAACGATTCAGCAAACTTGGATCACATTTGTGGAATTCTTGTTATTCCAGCATTGGTGTGTCAGTAAACAACAAAAACGATTCATGTTAAATATATTAACTTTACTTTAGGCTGACTTTTTAAATTTAAACAGCTTTATACTTAACCTAAAAGGCAGTTTTACTGCTATGATAGGTTAATTTTGAATTTTTAGCTTTATATGTCGACTTGGATCGTAATTCATAAACAAATTAAATAGATGAGGAAAAATAACATAAATAATTCAAACTGTTTGAATCATTTTTGCAGGTTCTAATTAACTTGTACTTATATTCAGCGTCAAACATCAAAGTCGATTTAAGCTACTTAGATCTTTTTTGATAATTTACTCCAGGTATAGTTTCATAGTGGCAAATTAATCAACGGAAAAGATCCAGTTTAAGTAGGTACATGAATACGTTATAGGGATTTTTTTATATTTAAAATGGCAATACAATGCTAAATTTTAATAACGATCCATGTTAATTGGGTACTTGACACATGTTGAATATTATAACAAAATTTAGTTAAATGGCTAGAAAATGAGCCATCCATTATAAAAAACTGGAATTTTAAAAAAAAATTGAGATTATAAAAAAATACAAAGCTCGCAAAAATCACAAAAAAAAAATTGTTCTTTCAAAAATAGAAAAGATAATGGTACCATTCGATTCCTTACATTTTATTGAAAAATAAATTATATGACAACTATACACATAAACGTAATATTTCAGGGTCAAAATGGCAATTTCCTCCATTCCATTCCATACATTTAGGACAGACTTATATGATGTGACGTCATATCACCTTATCATTTTGTTAGAGGCGTTTCAATCGTCGAGTGCGAGCGTCAGACTTTAACTCTCATTTCTTATCTTTGTGTTGCTTAAATACCATGAGTCCTATATAGACATTTGATCCTCAGAAAAATCAAGATCGACATTATTTACAAAAAACAGTCAAGTAGCCAATTATATTGTTTATAAAAAAAATTGCTTTTACTATTAATTTTGTTTATACGTTGCTGGTATTAATAATGTTATAGGAATTATAATTTTGAAACTTTAGAACTACATTGAGAAAAAGGTAAAAGGTAGGCCTCTAGCCATCTCTGAAACTGATTTTTCACTATTGTGGCCTAATGGAAAGGAAATACCTCAAGCAAATTTGGATGATTTAAGATCGATGTTCGATTTTATCCCAAGGGACTGCCTACCATTTTACTATTCCCTTCGAGGAAATTCCACGTTCGAAGAAGACATAGAAGGCTATGCAGGGCCTGTTGACTTTGAAACTGAAGATCCTGAAGTAGAATGCATAGTACCTAATATAGATACAGATTAAAATACATATCTCGTGGAAAATTCAGACTGATTTTTTTATTTAAACGATTAGTGATTATTAGAGGCTTTTATTATCGTTAAACAGAAGTGATCTCAATTTTGTTAATACTCAATACTTTGATAAGCTATTACATTGTTTTTTTAATAAAGTTTTTTATCTTGTCTTGGTGATTTTCTCGTTTTTTTTCCAATTTATTGGGATGAATCCTTATTGCTTATTTAAAATGAAAAAGGTTACATGGAAAAAGTATTTTCTCAAAATGGATCCAACCCCACATTTAGTTAAATATCTCAAGAAATACGACATTAAACTAAATCGTTTATGTACAGAATCTTAAAACACGTCAAAACTCATGTTTCATCCAAATAAGTATTATGGGAAAAGTGAATCAGTAATGAGGAATACCATTTCTAACTTTAAACCTCCATAACTTTTGCTCATCTCGCTGTGGATTGAATCCTTTTCCTTTAACTACGTCCAATTATGATTACTCTTTCCTTATTATTTGTACACATGATTTAAAAGCTTATTTAATGGTGCATTATACTTACAATATAATTTACTATAACTTGCTTTCGCAGTTCAGACAATCCCAAAGTAAACAATTTAAACAAACATTACATCAAATAATGACTAAAATTTAAACCAATTTGATTAGTTAAGCATAAACAAGCTTTCGCATCATGGTACATTTTTTTTTAAATTAAAAGCTTTGTATTACATTTTATCACTAAAGACCTTTGTGAGAGAACTTATGGATCAACTAATATACCTTACACGTACCTTAAAATTCTTAGCTCGTAAATAAGGTCAAAAATTTAAAGGAATATAAATTAAGTCTATGGCAATTATTACATAAAACAAAAATGTCAAAACTCTAAGGTCATGTTCAGAACATGTAAAATATCGATAGCTCTATCGAATTGTCCTCACTCTAGTGCCGCCGCTCTAGGCGCCTACACCGCGCGGTTTGGCCAATCACAGCGCGTGAGTTGGTTGTCTAGCCACGCCTTTAATGATGTGGTGGGGGACAGTTGGAGACAGCGAGACTCGTTGAAATTATGCTTCATTATAAATCTCCTTACTTCTTGTATCTATGGCCGGAAATAACACTAGGAAGGAGATAACAAAAATTTAGCCTTAACGAAAAATAATACCTACGTTCTTGGAGATGTATTAAAATACAATAACAACAATAAAATTATGATTTTTTATGTAGATATTTCGACTATAATCATGTGGTGATAATCTAACCAATTCGAATTTTAGTCATTCGTTCTGTTTCCGCTATGACTCTGACAATTTTTTCGATCAAAAACAGAACAACTAGAATTACGAGTATAATTGGCCTAATTGTAGAGTGTGGTTAGTATACGGCTCTAGTTAAATGCGATTTACATTTGCATGAATAAAGATGCAAGCGTAATAGATACAAAATGATTGGTTATTTAACATTATCCTATTCTAGCTAGTAAAAGTAGTATAAATAAAACAACGGTTTTATATCATTTCATATAGCGGAGAGCTATGAACGACCGCATTTATACCAGTAACGGTTTGATGGAATCAATCATATGTAATACCAACATACACAGTGTATTTAATGTTACAATACAATACAAATCCTCTTTATTGCACAACCTCAGAATAAATGTACATGGAAACACATATAAATAGATAGAGGTAAACGACACAGGTTAGGTTATATGATGTTACTTTACTTAAAATATACTCATCTTAAGAGCCCATCAACGTGCTCACTAGCGCCACTGCTAAAGAATTGTGATTATTTAAATTTAACGATAGATATTTAAAAAAAGGGGCCGCTACGTACTGTATTTTGTATTTAAGTACCTTTTGAATACATCATAATAGTTTTTACGTTGCTGGATTCGTCAATCTAGGCGTCCAAAGTTAAACGGCCGTTTTTGTTTTAAGTTCATAGATCGATGAATCCAGCAACATAGAAACTAGTTTGATGTATTCAAAAGGTACTTAAATACAAAATACAGTACGTAGCGGCCCCCTTTTTCGAATATCTATCGTAAAATTTAAACAATCGCAATTATTTTCCAGTGGCGCTAGTGAGCACGTTGATGGGCTCTTAACAAAAAGGTACTTAGAGATTTTTTGAACCAAATTTTTTTTTGTATGGCGATGGTCATCCAAATAGGCAATACCTAGTTGAATTAGTTGAAAAACACAGGGTAATCAATAAGCTAAACCAGTTTCTCGAAACCTTCCATTTTATTTATATTACTTACTCCATCGATCATTTCTTATCTCGGCATACGCTTCCCTACTTTATTAACCTAATCTTTCCATCCCCAAACTTTATAACGACTTTATTAATCCCCAACCCCTTAACCCTTAAAACTACACCCAAATTTCCTAACACCATTAACTTAATTAAAATTAAACATGTTCCGTACCCTATTCGCGTTTAATATTTATCGGCCCTGTCTTTCTCGTAACGGGTGACAGAGACAAACGATGCGGATGACGTACGGAATAACGTGGTGACATATTTTCTCGCGGCTAAAGAGGGTACGAATGTTACACTTTCATCTTCTTTTGACGCTGGCTTAAGTAGGGGTTGGCTGGGTCATATGAGTGTGCATATTTAAATTTAGAAATGATTTTTTTGATTTTAGAGTTTTGATATTTTTTCCACTCAGAAATCTCAGTCACGAACTCTTTCGATCCTAATACGAGATGAAAGTGTTCACAAAATTTCATCAAAAATTTGTTACAGTCATAGAAGTTTGTATTGGAAACTGTAACCAAACGGAGCAAAGATTTTAAGGAGACTTTTTTTTCTTAGTAAAAATAGAAAAAGCTGAACATAAATAATATTAAGAAGATAATAAAAAAATCAAAAAGCAAAACCAAAATAATTTAACTTAACTTCTTATCTTTTTTTAAAAAAAGGGAAAACCTTCAAAAATCCAACCCACTGAAAAGTATTAAATAATTGTTATATACCCCACCCCTATCCTTGTCCACTCTCTATCCTGTCGTAAAGCAATTTTTTGCCGAAAAGTAATTAATACGATAAGAAAATGAATAACCATCCTAGTAATTCCTTAGTTTTTGTAGTCGGTGCCAAACCAAAGAGTACTAAATTTAACACAATGAATAACTCTGCGCTTACTTGCATAAAAAAGATGCAGTTTACTTATTGAGTTCTTGCACTACCACTATAACTACTCGTATTATTTTTTTTCTGTTTGGCAGCACCAATGTTTTTGTTGGTTTGGAATTTTGGTTTCGCTTTTTTTACTTTTTTATTATCTTTCTAAATTTACTTTTTATTTTTTACTTTTTAGTTATAGGTACTTCATTTATTTTACCCACTCCCGCTCCCGCTCCCACTCCCCTGCCCCTCCCCATATGAACATAGATTTGAATCCTAAATCAATATCTAGTTTTTTAAATTAATTAGGTCGTTCAAGATGTTTCCAGAAAGAAAAATATACCGACAGCAGCGCCATCTACCGGGTCCAATGGTGTTTCCAAACCATCTAGGAACCCGTTGAAATATACACACAAAATTTCATCTAAATCGGCTTCAGCAAATCAAATTTGACGATATACCGATAGCAGCGCCACCTATCGGGTCCAATTGTTTTCAAACCATCCATATATACTAAAACCTTCTCTAGAATATAACAAACATTTTTCTGAAAACCGCAAATTGGTTTAGCCAATCGCGAGATTATCGCAGACAAACATATATACATACATATATACATACATACATACATACATACAAACATACGGGTCAAACTGAGAACCTTCTTTTTTTCAAGGCGGTTAAAAATGTCCAATTCTAACACCAAAAAATTGGTATAACTTTTAAAAGTAATGCTCTTTTATTGGGTCCCTGTCCTATGGCTCTATTATTTGATGATTTTGTGACCTTTAGAGTGATATTATTATGTTAACTGAAACGTCATTACTGCAATGGCGTTGACGCCACATACATTTGAATGTCAACCTTATTGAATTTACTACACGAAAAAAAAAAACTGCAAGCAAGCCACAAGGACTCTTTTATAAGCCAATGAAACATTTACAGCGACATCATAAATGAGCCAGGTATGTCCTTAAACTACGTCCAAAAGACGGGTATGGGCATTGTGAATGGCATGTATACATCTATTTTTGATGTCTTTATTATAAGGACATTAGGTAGGATAGTACATTTAGAAGATATTTAGCTGTTAGGATTTTTTTACAGGAAAACTATCTCAAAAACTTTGATACTTACCCAAAGAGTCAACGACCGACCCGACCGTCCGCTGTTTTCACCCACCGATTTGAAGATATAGTAACGATAATCGATCTATGTTGTTAAATAAACTTTCCCAGACCACGCACGTCCTTCAGAAAATAGGGGACGGCCGCTCCATCCAAACGTGGTCCCCATTTACCCTCTTTGAAAATATTTTTACACAATTTGATGTTTAATAACCACAGCTATGACCCTTGCATCTTTTTATTATTTTAAATTCAATATGTTAAAACGGGTCACTCACGTATTTTAAGTCAAAAACACTCGACATGTTTCACTTCGTACCGAGGAGTATCGTCAGGAGCTCGCGTTGACGGACACTGCTATCGGAAAATACTTACTACACAAGAGAGATCCGAAAATATTTACTACAAAAAATATGTTCTTAATTTATCATGGTATAATTAGAAGGTGTAAATAACTTTAGTTTATATATCTATTGAACCATAGTTTATATATATGTCTGGCCCATGACTGTTAGTTTATATTATAAAATTCGTTTAATAGGTTAAGTTGTATAAAAAAACTGAGCACATCTCGCCATCAAACGTAGCAGTTTGGCGAGAATATTAATGTTGAGTAAGTTGCAAATATATAAATAAATAAATATTTTTTTTCAAAAAGTAAAAAAAAAAATTAGGTACGTATCTACGCAGTGTTATGTTTCTAATGGTGAACAACATTAAACACATTAACAACAACATTAACATTAAACTCCAAAAAAATATCCCTATACGGCCCGATTCGAAGAATGATTAAGACACGTTTAAGATCTTGGAAAGATCTTTAAAAGATCGATAACTAAAGACATGTCAAAATTGACGTTTATTACGATTCCGCTGTGATTCCAATAAGATCTATCTACGATACTTCTAACGTCAAAGTGACATTGGTTGCCCAAATCGAGCTGCTTCTGTCAATTATACGACATACAAACGATACCTAAATGAGAACTTATCTAAACCAGAACTTATCGTTATCGTATCTCATTCTTCGAATTGGGCCTTTAGTATACTAGGGTTTTTTCAAAAGTCAATAAAACATTTGTAATGGCATCATAATACATCTACTAATATGAACTAAATTTCCAGAGCTCCTAAAATCAAGAAGCACGTAATATGCTTTTTTGTCACCGTTGTATATAAGAAAATAAATTATAACTAAAACTTGCGATTCTCTGCTCTCTTTCAAAGCTTATCTCTGACACGAAAAGGTGTTAAATATCTAATAAAAATTGTAGTCACAGGCATACCTCGTAATAAAATGGTATCAGATACTGACGTCAAATAATAAAAATGGCCGCCCAGCCGTTTTTTCGCTTCGGTACCGTAATAAAAAGGCGTTTTTTCGTCCTCATTACTTCTCGCTGGTCATAATTGGCTAGCACCTGGTGTTGTTTACGCGTTTTTTTTATAATTTATTTTTGTCTCTGATCCGCGCGTAACTTTTTAATGTTATTAAGGGACAGAATGTGAGTTATTGCTAGAAAAAATGTTGCCGATTTTATATTTATTATTACTTGTTTAATAAACACATTCTTTAGTCGGGGGCACACTTTAGTAATTTTTTATTTAATGCACTTTAAAGTAGTCTGTGTTAGTCATTGCTAATAATCTGTTAGTAAATAGCTTAAGCTTTAATATACTATACAGTAAAATATATATAATTATTTGTTTTATAAGGGGAAAAAAATGTTGTTTATTCGCTCGTGCTAATATTGATACCCGAGCAAGCAAAAGATTCCAAAAATGAACCACGAGCGTAGCAAATGGTTTGAGAAGTGGAATATTGAGCGTTGCGAGGGTTTCAATATATACACATTGTAGGTAACTCACGCCACTCGCCTTTTTTGACCCTTCTTATACAACGGTTGCATAAAATACTATTAAAGTACACAAAACATCAACAAAACAATAGACAATCTAATAAATTCGCACTCATTAAAACAAAGACGTCTAAATACCATTGAATATTGTATTCGAAAATTAAATCCCAAACTTGTAAAAGAGTTAAATGCGCAAAGATTGTTTATCTATAGATATCCTTTAAAAACAAACTAAGTTCTTGAGAAATTAAACGCCGTTTTGAATTGTAAATCTGTATAAATAAGGTGCAAAATTGCTAGGAAAGTCAAATGTATATACGACTGTTTAGAATTAAGATTTATTTATCGAGGATACAGACATAACTGGGGCCGAGCCTAATTAAACAAATAAGGAAATTTATGTAAAAAGTTAAAGGTTTCATTGAAATTAGTTTGGTGGAGCTCGGAAAGTTTAGCATTTGGAAATTCTAGCTGCTGACTTTACGGTGCATTAGGGTAACTTACAATTGCGGAATGCGGGAGGTATTCGAATTTTTAATACCTATTAGATTAAAATAAAATTCCATAAACGACAAAAACACATTAACATACCTCGAGTTTAAAAACAAAGCGCCAAAGTATAATTAATAATAATAATAATAATAATAAATATTGGACATTGTTACACAAATTGACTAAGTCCCACAGTAAGCTCAATAAGGCTTGTGTTGAGGGTACTTAGACAACGATATATATAATATATAAATATTTATAAATACTTAAATACATAGAAAACACCCATGACTCAGGAACAAATATCCATGCTCATCACACGAATAAATGCCCTTACCAGGATTTGAACCCGGGACCATCGGCTTCATAGGCAGGGTCACTACCCACTAGGCCAGACCGGTCGTCAAAATTGGCAATAATTGGATTTTCGTTTATTAGATATTATCGTCTTTTTAATAAATCTTGCTGTCGAAATTACCCCAATGCACCTTAATATTAGTATATGTACATTTGTTTACCTACGAGCGTTATTAGAGGTTTAAATAGGGAACTTTCGAGATATAGTATACGATTGATTTAAGGGTAGGAGCTGGGTCCATTGACATAGTTGAGAGGCCACTTGAATTAAATGTCACTTCAAAGTCTACGCATAAACTTCTTCTTACAAGTTTCAGTGGTGTATCTTAGTTTAAAGATATATGTATAATATGATATAAAAATTACTCCTATTTATGGTATGCATGTTAACGATACATAATTGAAAATTAACAAAAAAATACACATATATTTTTGAATAATGTGAAATAAGAAATAAGACATTTTTTCTATAGAGTCAACTTAACTTTTTAAGCTTTGGTCGAAGTCTTCCCTTTCAAAAATACCTAGTCTAGTTTCCGTGATTTTTTTTTTCCCTTTATTAGGACGTGTGAAAATCCAATATGAAAACCACAATTTTGCGATAGACTTCGATTAAATAAGCAATATAATGAGGTTGACAGACGCTTTGGATTCGACTTTCCCTTTCTAATCTTGATTGAGAAATCATATATTAAGTAGAAGCCAATTGTGTGCACAAGCAACGAGAAGTTTCGTTAATTATTTATCCAGTAACGAACGTGACTTATAGCACTAAGTAAACGAAACACAGTAACAGCGTTATATAGTCACCGTCAGATCTACCAGAGCGGCCAAAGTGTCAAACGTCTGACAAAATCCTTTATTATCAAGCCGTTAAAGTCCCTAGAAAGAAATTTATGAGCACCTTGGCTGCTCCGATATGCTTGATTGACGGCGACTGATGACGGCGATGCTGTCTTACAAAAATAACGGACCTCCTTGCATAGAAACTTCAACTATCTTTGCAGCTTACTACATTTCAGGTAAGCGCGCAGAATTATTAGAGTTAGGCTTCAATTATTACACGCAAGCAAATAAAAAAATGCATAGTTTCCCATTCTTTTTTTAAGTTTTCTTGCAATTTCACTATAAATACAATGTAAAACTCAAATCAAAAGCACGCATGCAAGAATTCTCTTTCTGTTCACTTGGGTTCCTAAATTACCTTGTTTACCAACAGGGAACGTTTGTGAACGTTTAGTGGTCATATATTATTTACTTATTGTGTTAGTAACCTTTAAGTAATAAAATAAAACCTTTAGTAAAATAGTCTGTAGTAATAGTTTACAGATGTATAACAGTGTTTAATGTCTAATATTATTAAGTACGAATCTGTAACTCTGTTACCTATACTTAATCGCATGACATAGCCCAGAGCGGTCTCTAGAGAAATATGAATGGCCTGCTACTAAGGTTCAAATTTATTTGCGCAATTTGCTCCAAAAGGAGCAATGTTCCCTGTCATCTCGTCAACCCTACGCCTATGATGGTCACGTTTTATCGTCTATCATAGTAACCGTCACTTTCAAACTAGTGGGAGAATAAAACACTCATGTCAGATAAAAGGTAAGATTTTCAGTTCAACTTCAAAATGGCGAAATTTTTATTAATAGTATCAATAGATCGAGTTTATTTTTAGGATCAAATGTCTATATGGGACCTATTTCATTAAAGCAATACAAAAGTCAGAAATGACGGTGAAGTCCGACAGTCGTACTTCACTCGTGAAACGCTCCTAATAAAATGATAAGCGAACGTGACGTCATGGTCATTGAGCGGCCATCGTGAAGTATGGAGAAAATTGCGATTTTGTCTGAGAAATATTGCTTTTATGTATATAGTTACTATACAATCTTTTTTTGCATAAAATGTAAGGAATCGAATGGTAATATAAAAAAAATAAACTTAATTTTGATACTTTCAGGTTCTGTATTTTTACAAGCTTTTATTTAACTTGCGCTGTTAGTATGTAATGGGACAAATCTTGCAAGTTAAATTTGACCCTCCTCCCGGTTTCCGATGAAGCTGAAAATTTGCATATATATGTAAGTCGGGTGACAATGCAATATTATGGTACCATCAAGCTGATCTGATGATGGAGACATGAGGTAGCCATAGGAACTCTGTGATAAAACAGCGCAACCTAATTGTGTTTGGGGTTTTTAGAATTGTCTCGATGTGTATTAGTTGTTGAAAAAAAAGTACAGTCAGCGATAAAAGCTTGTACCAAAAATGAAATTTTTGCCAAAAACTTATCATCATATTTTATTTTATTATCAAAATTATTGTGATATATTGGTCATTTGCTATCTATTTTACTAGATTTTGTTATAAAATTCAACATTGTGTCATCTCTCCTAAAGTTGTTTAAATTGCAATATTGATAATATTGATGCAGCGAACTAAGGCAGGAAGTTCGCAGCTAATGAAGAATTTTATCTTAAAACGCGTTTAACCATTGTTTCGATAATACCCGACAATCCATCGAGGCCATTTGTAAATATACTTACTAAAAGAAACTACCAAATTACGTCATGTTCTACGAACACTATTTTGACATTGACGAAATCATCATACATTTAATGGAGGCCAGTTTTAAAAGAAGAAGATTGACGATGAAAGTGCAACCATCTTGAACGAGTATTTGACGGAGCATGTCATTTGTCAGCTTTATTAAATTGTCGGCGTGCTTTGACAAATGCGAGAGGCATTTGTTTTTTATCGAAGCTCCATGGGGCTTAAACATACTAACGATTGGTTAGGTCATTTTCCCAAAATCATTATTTCCTTGTAGCGTAATTTCCAGTCGCATTTTTTCCTATTCTTAATTTACACCAGACGTATTTATTCCTAACATGATTTTTCCATTCGCATATTTTCCCATTAGACAATTTAACTATTCTTAATTTACACTAGACGTATTTATTCCTTGCAAAATTGTCGGTGTTGGGAGTGTTGGGATTGGGACGGTGAAAATTTAACGGTAGGTTAGGTTCGTTAGGTATCTTCAAACGGCCGAAGGCCAAATGCCACAGAATAGGAGCCCCGCGCAAGCGGGGCTCCGTCGATATTGCTAACTGTTTGGGTGATTGTGGATAAATTGTCTAATGGGAAAATCTACGCATGGAAAAATCATGCAAGGAATAAATACGTCTAGTGTAAATTAAGAATAGTTAAATTGTCTAATGGGAAAATATGTGAATGGAAAAATCATGTTAGGAATAAATACGTCTGGTGTAAATTAAGAATAGGAAAAAATGCGAATGGAAATTACGCTACAAGGAAATAATGATTTTGGGAAAATGACCTAACCAGTCATACTAACTTATAGTATGTTTACTCATTGATTTAGATTGTAATTTGTCTTTTTTAGGGTTCCGTAGCCAAATGGCAAAAAACGGAACCCTTATAGATTCGTCATGTCCGTCTGTCTGTCCGATTCTGTCACAGCCACTTTTTTCCGAAACTATAAAAGCTATACTGTTCAAACTTGGTAAGTAGATGTATTCTATGAACCGCATTATGATGTTCACGCAAAAATAGAAAAAAAACAATAAATTTTGGGGGTTCCCCATACTTAGAACTGAAACTCAAAAAATCTTTTTTCATCAAACTCATACGTGTGGGGTATCTATGGATAGGTCTTTAAAAATGATATTGAGGTTTCTAATATCATTTTTATCTAAACTGAAAAGTTTGCGCGAGAGACACTTCCAAAGTGGTAAAAAGTGTGTCCCCCCCCCCGTAACTTCTAAAATAACAGAATGAAAAATCTAAAAAAAATATATGATATACATTGCCATGCAAACTTCCACCGAAAATTGGTTCGAACGAGATCTAGTAAGTAGTTTTTTTTTAATACGTCATAAAAATTAAAAAAAAAAATATTTTTCATCAAACCCATACGTGTGGGGTATCTATGGATAGGTCTTCAAAAATGATATTTAGGTTTCTAATATCATTTTTTTCTAAACTGAATAGTTTGCGCGAGAGACACTTCCAAAGTGAAAAAATGTGTGTCCCCCCCCCCCTGTAACTTCTAAAATAACAGAATGAAAAATCTAAAAAAAAATATATGATACACATTGCCATGCAAACTTCCACCGAAAATTGGTTCGAACGAGATCTAGTAAGTAGTTTTTTTTTAATACGTCATAAAAATTTAAAAAAAAAATTTTTTTCATGAAACCCATACGTGTGGGGTATCTATGGATAGGTCTTCAAAAATTATATTTAGGTTTCTAATATCATTTTTTTCTAAACTGAATAGTTTGCGCGAGAGACACTTCCAAAGTGAAAAAATGTGTGTCCCCCCCCTGTAACTTCTAAAATAACAGAATGAAAAATCTAAAAAAAATATATGATATACATTACCATGCAAACTTCCACCGAAAATTGGTTTGAACGAGATCTAGTGAATAGTTTTTTTTTAATACGTCAATAAATTAAAAAAAAATTTTTTTCATCAAACCCATACGTGTGGGGTATCTATGGATAGGTCTTCAAAAATGATATTTAGGTTCCTAACATCATTTTTTTCTAAACTGAATAGTTTGCGCGAGAGACAGTTCCAAAGTGGTAAAATGTGTGTCCAAAGTGGTAAAATGTTGAACAAGATCTAGCAAGTAGATTTTTTTTTAATACGTCTTAAATGGTACGGAACCCTTCATGCGCGAGTCCGACTCGCACTTGGCCGCTTTTTTGTGAAACAGATGTCAATTGTTTCGATGCCGCTCAAGATTACACCGAGCTCTGTTTAAGAGATAAACAATCCGCCTTGCTAAAATTACCTTACTATAAAGTAGGTATATACTCAGCAGGTTGCAAAGGCAAAGGTTGTTGTATGAAAACTGTTACAAATACATAAAAAAATACACATTAAACACAAGCCAAAACATCAATACTTTAATAAACGCGAAAATCGTAAGTAATTATTTATTTGGTATATGATTAAAGGAAGATACTAAGAAACTTCCAGTTAGAAACGAAGGTTCTTAATCAAAACGCTAGAAAATTCGATATCTCCAATCTAATACGAAGTTTCCGAAAGAAAATTACTCCCTCGAAGACCAGAATCGAATTCTGTAATCAAGATAAACTAAATTTACTGAAGCTGATCGACTAATTTCAAATCTACGCGATTTCACGCACTTTTGGCGAATCTTAAAAAGAACCGTTTACATTAATATATTAAACACGAATTAATAGAATGTTATTTCTCGCAACAATATACATCAAATCAATTACTAAACCATTATTATAGGTACTAAATGAATAGAAACTAATCCACTAAAATACAATGAAAAAAAAAAAAAACATTAAAATTGACTATAAACTAAACAGGAGTAAAAGTAAACAAAAAGAAAGACACAAATACAAAAATTAATCAAACAACCCGTCCCGAGCCCTCCCAGACGCAAAGGTGCCCATCACGCTCGCCGCGTTGCCACGCTGAATCGCGATAGACAGCCTCTGCATCAGGAATGACCCGGAACGAGGATCATGACCCCTCTCCCTCAACCGCCGCCCCAATTCGCCCAAGAAAATTTTGGCCTCGGCACACCAACACCCGGACGTCTCTACCGCTAACGGGACAAACATATATCTCGACAGCAGCGCCGAGTACTTATCGCGCTTTCGGAGTGCCGCAAATTCAGCCGCCGCTCCTGCCGTCCGGACAGTCCGGCCAATGTGCGAGGCGGCAAAAGTGCAGACACAAGTGGCATCCCAGAGAAGACACTTACCCCTTTCCCATGGTACAAGAGTCAGCCCGTCAGGTCTTTTGCCATCGGACCGGCTCAGTCCTGGAGGCTCCATCAAGCACGGTACATTTGCTGACAAAAGTGCTCTCCTTACAATATCATTTAGGGCATGGTGCCCTAATACGTTAATAGGTTTACATTAATAGGTTATACAATACATATATACCTATACTATTTATTTATTTATTTATACTTCATTGCACATAAGATATTAAGTACAAATGGTGGACTCTACCAGTCAACCACTTGGTCAAAAAGAGACTTTTGTTAGGTGCAGGCTTTGTACTTGAGAATAAGATATCACTCCCTACTATTTACAAATGAAATACCTACTAATTAATATAATATAAAGAAATCATAAACTATTTACATATGTTACATAATAATGAATGAATGAATGTTTCTTTATTCAGGCAATAGACCCATTACATAATTTTAAAATACAAATAAAATAAAATAAAAGATACAGAAATACAGTAAAAATAAAAAATACAATAAAAATAAAATAAATAAACACTAAAAACTTGCTGGTGCGCGGACAACCAATGCAGAAAGAACACATTTTGGTAAATGTTCTCATTTACTGTCATAATTAGCCTATTATTAGAAATGCGTACCCCGGTCCAGAACGACACTATTCGGTTTCTAATAATGGCAAAGAAGTCAGGTACCCTGGCTTCAACAAACATCGCTGACGCACTGCAAAACCGTGGCTGTTTGGTGAGAATTCGCAAAGCGTCATTCAACTGCATTGGGGATAGAATGTTGATAACATAATCTTAAAGTGAAAATCTGACGAAGAATGCGAGTTTGTATCTGGGTTATAACCGCGAAAATCGAAGTTTGTCAATTGCGGGCATTTTTCTCTGTCACTCTAGTTACGTCTTAGTAAGAGTAAAAGAGAAAGATCCTCACAATATTCGATTTTCGGTTTTCGCGGTAGGCCCCCTGCTGCTTGATTTTACAGTGTATCTTTATTGTATTTGTTTTAACCAATGTGTAACCGCCGTACGATACATAAATAAAATGTATAGCTCAAACTTATTTCTGGCACAATTTTTTTTTGTTTCTTTCAAACTGTTTTATAACATCACAAAATATACATAGGTATATCTACATAAAAACTTTTTTAACTAATTAGAGTAACTTTCATATTGCGGTTTTATCAAACGTAATGCACTTGCGATTGTATTAAATAATTAAACTTAAAACTAGAGATTTAAATCTCTATTGACAAGAGAAGAGAAGATTAATAAAAAAATTTTATATAAGTAATACAATTAACTAAACTAAAACTACTATATAAAACTAAAAATCTAAATCTAAAATGGGCCCCCGTGGCAAGGTACCGAGGATGCTGGCAGCATTTCCTCGCTGGATCGCTATGCTCAAGCGTTGGGCGAGGAAGCTGCCAGCTCTCTTATCCCCGGTCCCATCCACCAGCCGTTTCGCCAATTGCCGGTATAGGCCCTGCGCTGCGGGGCCCCACGGACCAAGAGTCTCGACTCCAAATGCAACAAAGTTGTAGTTGGTGTCGAGACTCCCGTATTTGCGCTTTTAAATCTCTTATTTATAAAATCTACCTGAAATTGATCTAGGTTGAAATACATTGCCTTACGTACCTATTTATTTGGTGAAACTAAAACAAAATGAAATACGAAGGTTTTTCTTTTTGAAAGCAAAGTAAATTTAGGCAGATGTCTTCTACAATTTGTATAGTTCACTAACTTAGAATCGTTTCATGTTTTTTTACTGCTTTGTGTAGAATATTTTAGGTAGCAAACAGTTTATTTCATAAATAATTTAACAGGCTGTCAACAATCCCTCTGGTCTGTACCCTTAGTGTAAATTTATTCGATAGCGTGACGTGACGTACGCGTTTGCCTTAAGTCTCTTTTTATATGGGATTTTGAGTTCCCAAAACGTCCGACTTGACGCGCTATTTTTAAATCCCATACACAATTAGACTTAACGCAAACGCGTACGTCACGTTACGCTATCGAATAAATTTACACTAGGAGTTTTGGTGTTGAGTGTGTCCATAAGGCGTCAGTAATCACTTATCGAACATCTCTTATAAATCATGTCGCTCTCTAACACACACAATGACGGATAATAACAATCGACAGTGACGGATAATTTATGCAAAATAAAGATATTTTGATTGATTTGAAAACAGCTTGCCAACCTTAGAGTTGGCAAGCTGTTGGCAAAAGATTTTAATATTGCTATAAACACCCAAGTAAAATAAAATTGTGACTTTCCATGAGAGAAACCCCCGAAGCCTTCCCGAACAAATGTGTCGGTAATTAAAAGATGGCATTTAAATATCTGCCACTGAACCTTGAGTTGAACCCATTGCCGTTTTACCACTGACTATGCTCGTTTACCACCATTTTAGTACACATAGAAAGTTTCACCCGTGTCGATATCATCGGATTACAATTTTAAATGCGGCGGTGCCTTTTATCAGGGAAATAGCCAATATTTTCGTAGCCGCCGTGAATACTAAACTAAGCCTATCTACATGGCTGAAAAGTTTAGGTTTTCATGTAAATTTGAGGCGCTTTATAGACACAGGCTGTTCCTATCGTTTCCTAGCGAGTCGAGAGGTGGCATTCGATCTCAAGAATATATTAAAAAAATTAAAAAAATATATTTATTTTCGTAAAATATACAGGTGTTTATAAAGTAGGGGATAGTGCTACCCGGTAAGCAAAATTTGCCTGTATTGGGCAACACCGCTCTTCCTTAATTTACAGATTGTCACACGAAAATTGAAGTAAGTCTAATAATATAAGATATGTATACAATTACAATAACATAATATGTATATGTGATAATATGTGATATTGTTATATTATAACAATTGTTTATAGAACTAAGTAAGTATCGGGATTGTCAGACATGCAGTAGAAAATAGTAGAAAAAGGAATAATGGAGCCAGTAATTGTGTGTGTGTGTGTGTGTGAGAGAGTGTGTATGTGTATGTATTATATGTATTTAGTAAGTTGATGTGTGGATCTCTAGTAAGATATACTATGTTTTAATTTTGTAAGTCTTCTGTTTCCTCGTAGCTTTTCGACTTTTCGATATATAAAAGTACGAAACGTGGAAATTGAAACCAATTCGCTCAAATGATTCAAATTTAAACTGTCGTGGGAGATAATTGTATTGTTTCAGCTCGCGCGACATGTAACAACAGTGCATGAGCGAGTAGGATAGACGATGGGTGCGAGTAAGCGAGGGTGGGTATGTCGCGTGAGTCGCGACTGAAACTATTTATAATATTATCTTAATTCAAATGTTTGTCCAGTCATCTTCAGAGCAAGCCAAGATTATAATAGTTAACCGCAGCCAAATAACACTAGAACCTACTCATAGTGTTGTGTTCCTGCCGGTGAGTAAGGTTGCCAGAGCTCAACGAGGGGGGGGGGGGGGGGGGGTTAGGGTCGGCAACGCGGCAAGCTGCAGGCGTAAATAGGCTACGGAGACTGCTTACCATCAGGCGGGCCGTATGCTTGTTTGCCACCGACGTAGTATAAAAAAAAAAGTTGATAGAAAACGTAAATCTAAATTTATCGTACAATTTCAACAATGAAAATGATGTATTTCATAAATTCCGAGTACACATATGACAACAAGGTTGGTTCCTTCTAGTAGCTAAGAAATACCTGTGTCAGGAAGTCTCGCTCCTCCATAATAAACAGTGGTTGATTGTAAACAAACATTTTTTTTTTTTAAAACAATACAAGGTGCTCGTGAGCATTGCGAGACATTTTAACTAAGCATTCCTGGTAATATTTAGAAACTAAAATGTCATATAAAATTTTCTGGATAAGGCCTAGTTTCAGAGATAAGTAATTAAATGTTTTTCGAAATCATTCTTTCGCCATAAATCGGTACTAAACACATTGTTGACTGCAGTATTACCACTTTGAGGTCTAGTCTAGACATACCTATTGATTGACATCGAAAAATTAAAACAATGTATTCGAGAGGCTACCCGCAAATAAAAAAAAAACTTTTTAGTTAATTTTAGGTTATGTGTTTATCAATAAAAATTACGTTTTATGTACAGGAGTGTTCAAAAAAAGGAAAAAAAAACAAAAAAAATATTTTTTTGTCGAATTTCACAAAAAGTTATATAACATTTTTTGCTTCTGTTGCCATCAGGAATGCACAGTTAAAATTTCTCGCAATGCTTACGAGCACCTTGTATAATGTGATACTGATCTAACACGGATCTGACATTATTCTAATATGGGATGAATTCATCGTATAATTTTCAAGGTCTAAAGTCTCTAAAGGGCCTTTTGCTTCTTTTCACAATACTGACAATGGTCGCTTGATTACTGTAGCCTTACCACGACTGCCTTAGCTGTATCAAACTAAGATATTCGCTAACGTCTACGTAACTTATTTTCTATACATCTCGTTCGCACTAATATGCGAGCACGAGCGCGATGCATAGAAAGTAAGTTACGCATACGCTAGCGAATATGTCAGTGTCAAACTGGTGGTAACCATACTTGTCAACGGCGTTGAAGCCTCACGCTATTTTACCGTCGTTACTTACCAATCCAGAAATTATGGAGTGTCCTCTACTCTCTATAATTTCTGGGTCTTAGGAGAACAATTTGTTATGGGAGAACTGTTGCTAAAGTGTCCAGTTGGCAGCTGTAAATAATTCAAAATTCAAAATTCAAAAATTTATTCTGCAAGTAGGCCTCAAGGGCTCTTTTACAAGTCAATACAACATTTATAGTAACATCATATAGTGACATGAAAAATACATTACAACATTTATAAATACAACAGCCAATACCTGGGTAAACATTACATTATAATAATCTTAAAATAAATAATTAATACAATACAATAGAGATGTATAGTCTCTATGGTTAAAAACACATTAAATCTGGAGATGTAAAAGGTCCCCAATGTCAGAGTACTAATACTAATAAAATTTGGAGGTGTAAAGTCTCTCCAAGTGTCAAAATAAAATTTATACTAAATAAATAAACCGCGTCTGGACTGTTAAACTAGCAGTCTCATAAACTAATGCTACATTCTGTACATAACTAGTATGTACCAAGTCAAGTATATTATACAATATGACAGAGACGTATAGTCTCCACGGTTAATACATTAAGTTTGGAGATGTATAAGGTCCCCACGGATGTAGTTAGTATAATAGTTCGAAATCTCTCCGGTGGCGCTAGGGTAGCACAAGAACAACATGACATGAACTAACGTTAATGACGGAGTGAAGTGCGCTGTGATTTGAATTTTTTTATCGACGTCAACAATTTGTTCGCGATGTGTTGTGGCGCCACCTATTTAAGATTTTTTGATGGAAAATTTTCATACGCATAGATATTTTTCCTGATCTCTACGCTCCATACGATAAATATACATGAAATTCTCAGTGTGAAGTGTCGATTGTCAAGTAGGTGAAATATGTGCCTGGTGGCCTACCGTGAACCGCGTACGTACGAATTTACAAGTGCGAAAGTTACAAGTCGAACGTGTTGCCTCCCTGTCACGCTTACGTACGAATTTACAAGTGCGACAGAGAGGCAACACGTCAAACGTGGTTCGCGGTAGGCCCTCTGGTCTACAGCAACGTTCGTCTACAAAAGCATCAATAATGAAAAAAAAAACTGTTAAAACTTTCTCAGAGCCCATCGTTGTGTGAGTGACAGCCGTCGGAACTTTTGCTTCGGAAAAATTTAAATGCCTGTGGCAGAGATAATTGTTTCGTGTTAGACTTCGGCCTCCGTAGTTGGTACCCTGAATTATGAAGCTGGGGGTCGTGCATTTGAATTCTGGTAAAGGCAGATTTTGTGATTGATACGCCACCTTAAATTCAATAAATTATTTAATTTGAAACGTAATAAATATAAGAGCCTCGGTAGAGACCATTCTGTACCATTTGGCGTTGAAACTCTAGGTCCATGTGGTCCCAGCGCACACAAGTTTTTTGCAGAAATCGCGAAACGTCTGGTTGACGTAACTAGTGACCGAAAAGCTGGCGGCTTCCTCGCACAGCGAGAAAATGCCTGCAGCATCCTTGGTACAATGCCTAGAGGGTCTATTTTAGATTTAAGCTATTAATACTAATCCTCTGTATATATCCGTATATATTATTTAATATTCAATTTTAACCATTTTCTTGCGCCGTAATTCCCAAGTTCTAACTGATCTTCCAATTTTCGAATTTGAACTGTCATGAGTCATACACACGATACGGTACGTTAGATAGCAGAAGGTGTCGCAGAAAGCAAATCGGGACTGGAACCTCAGGTGGCATGAGCTTTCTCTGCCAAAAATGTGGGAGGTCGTGCCGCTCACGCATCGGCCTCCACAGTCACCAAACCCGTTGTCTAAACAGCAATGCTTAAATCGTCTGCAATAGACGCAAAGGCCTGTGATGAGTCATACACACATTTTAATGTGGACACTGCGTAATTTATTACGCAGCACGTAGCTATCGTGACCGCTGCTCATGCACTGTGAGTGCTTGAACATGGAGACTTAGGTCTCTCCGACTAATGTCACGCGAGTGACTAAAATTATGTGAGTAAAATTCTTCCGGCAACCCTAAGACACAAATATTTATTTTTAGTTAGACAACACGGCAATCAAGAGAGTAACTTATACCAAATGAGCCATAATCATGGCACCAGGTCTATAGCTGCAGGTAAGTAGATATGCTGTTCTCAGAGTAAGCAATTACTATGGAGACAGGCTCATCGAGAAGCGCTTACCATACTTACTCAACGCCTTACCTGCAACTATCAGACAGGAGAAAAATAAAAATAAATTTAAAAGAGCTTTGTTCCAACATTACCTTGGTACCATTTAACACATACCTATCCATTTTTTGCCTCTACAAATAATTAGACTTTATGATTATTATGTACCTAGCCTAGTATAGCCCCACGGATCCCACAGTCAAACTGTGCAAACAGTTTTGTGGGACGTTGTATTTAATATTAAGTCAGTATCCACTGTATTTTATTGAAATAAAAATAGTAATAAATAAATAAACTGTAAAACTAGCTAAATTATTGTTTAATGAATGTTATGCCTGGCGGGCCTTGTCCTTGAGTTAGAGATGTTTTTTTTTGTAATTTAGTAGTAAAAATAAATATGAAATTTTTAAAGGGCTCGTGTTGTGGATAAGACTAACATTCGATATATCGATCGAAGCGTGAGCAAGGTTCATCCGTATGAGCTTTAAAAAAAACTGTTTTCGCATGCCCGGTCCGCCTTGTCATCCTCTGCAAGTCGCATTTCCCTATCGATTCTTGGTTAACTTTGTCCACAACACGAGCCGTTCCAAATGTTTCATATTTATTATTATAAATTAGATTGCATACGTCACGAACATATCCGTGGCAAATGAGAATTCTTGGAATCCGTGACGTAGCGGATAAGCTGCAGGAAATTCGCCTCCGATGGTATGGTCATATAAGCTGTAGGCCGGTAGACTAAGTAGGAAATAGATGCCCCGACCTCACTGTCCAAGACCCTAGATTACGCGGCCGCGTTAGGCCTAAGAAGCTGCTGGCTTGACGTCGCGATAGAAGATATGGAAGAGAACAATCTCACACCTAAGAATACCGAAGACCGGGCAAAGTGGAGAAGATTGAGTAGGAAAGCGGACCCTGACGCTAGTCTGGGAAAACGCTAGGTTGAAGAAGAAGATTTATTTTTATAAACAGTGTACAATTTAGCACTAGGGTCTCGAAGGGGAAGCAAGAATAAATACCGAGTTTAATAATAAACTGACGTATATTTATTCTATTAGTAAAAATCTCCACACAAATCCTCAGAAAAATACAAAAAGGTTTAACACCTTATAAAACTACGTTGAACTAACGTTCGCTAGTTGGCCGATGTAACAGCGCCATCTACCGGGACATTGGGTAAACCAATTCCGATATGCGTTTCGTACAAACAGTATGATTGAACGCTCTACGAGCTACAACGAAACGCTACGGAATGAAAAAAAAACTGCGTAAATTTACTGTATAAAAAGAAAAACCATTAACACACGTATCCATGACAGCTCATTGTATAATACGACGTGATGAAAACTAAGGAAAGAGGGCAAGGTAGAATGGACGGTTAAAAGGAAAAACTTGTTTTTAATAAAAACAAATTAAGTGACGAAGTAAGTTCGCTTCATCTTGTAAGTACGAACTACGTAATATAAGTCCGGTGCACGACTGCGATTTACCAACAGTCTTTATTTAAAGGCCTTATAATTAAACATATTATTGCAATATTAGTCGTCGTAAGTATATACATTTTATAAAGTATTAAAGGCACTTATACAACCTCATAAAACGAAGTTGTTACCTAAATTCCTAGCATAAATTATTGGACTCTTTTGTTTTGTTTTAAAATACCGATTCCGAGCCCTGCCTCAACTCTGATCTACGAGTACCTACTACAACAAAACTCATTAAATCGTTAACCTTATTATCGCGCAACAAATTCCAAAATGAAACTGGTTTTTCAATGGTCTTTACGGTAGCCGTGAATAGTTGGTCATTCATATCTCCTGAACGTTCTCCGGCGATCATCAAGGAATCTTATATATCGCCATTCCACCTTCTTGGGGTTTTGCTTCTCATATATCTACCTACCGCTCTTGTCAAATACAAGGTAATAGTTTACGTGAATAATTTCAAAACGCCTTATATTAGTTGCAGTTGCTGTGAAGATGTGACGTTTCGGAATGAGACAGCTCTCACATCAACGGAGTACAGGGTCGGTAATAAAGACTGTGGTGACATGCTGGCGTAAGATTTAGACTTTTGGCGGAAATTTAAAGTATCAAAATAATTGAAATCAAAATTATAAATTGATTTTTTAATTTCATTTCAATACGGCTATATTTACTCAGTTTCCTGAACGTAACGTTTGTGTACGTAACGTAACCAGTTGTCGATAACAAGTAAATACCAAATTAAAATATTAAATATTCACTTGTAATAAAAATTTATTTATTTTTTTTGTACTATTATACACTAGCTATCTCTGGTAATAAAACAAAAAATCCATTAACCCGCGTGTCATATCAATGTGGTTCAGTGAAGGGGACGGACTGAAAATCAGCGCTGCGCAGTCAATTTGTAATAAAATGGCTGACGCAGCGTATGCTGAGTCCGTTCCTTTTGCCGCGCATGCCTATTTTTTTTTAAGTTAAACATTGTATTTTGTGTGGCAATAAATGGTTTCTTATTCTTTTTTTAGCATTACAAAGAAGGGAAGCTGTCTTCACGTGTCTTTAAGTAGATAGTGTCAATAGTGGATTGCATTACTGTTGCTTCGGCCATAACGCGGGCACTGTTTCTGTTAATTTCCATGAAAAAAAAAACGTAATGATTAGCAATGCGGCGGCGAATGTCACTCATTTTATCAAGGTTATAGTTAGTGCAGTCACGAATGTCATCTTAATGCATTAAACATAACAACATACACACAATTTTTGCACTACCCATCTGAACGTTACCTTAAATAATTTGGTATGTTATACTTCCTATAAAATCCGCAGTTGGAAACTGCGTATCTGACTGTGCCAGACAGTCTACCAACAGAGAGATATGGCGTGCGAAGAGCTGTGTCCGCCTCTACTACCGACGATGCGGGCTCTCACCGTGACTACGAGCGCTCTGCCAAGAGTGAAACGACCATAGATATAATATTTCAAACGATGGAGTCTAAGCCAGCTGTCACCGTAGCCTCACGGACACAGCAACATTTTATGTACAATTAACAATGAGAAAGCAGTGTGGCCATGTCGATAAAGTCATAATATATAGATAATCTATTGGGATTTATTACAATTGTAATTTTACGTAAAAGAGTTTAAACTACTTAAAATGAACAGATTTAACCATTATAACACATCTTTATGGTTTTTTTATCAACCAGTATGATTTCGTGAGTTCGATATTACAATAATCAACGGCGGAAATCCGTTGTACACCGGCCAAAACCAACTAAAAATGTTTTCCGCAATAATTGAGTTATTCGTTATCCATTAGCATTTCTATGATATTATTTTTAATAAAGATAGCGAAGTATCAATTAATCTCTATTCAGTTTTGCTGTGTGAGATTAGAGATATATAACGTGATTAAAATTGACACGTTCAGATCCCTAAAACATGCGAAAAACCCACACATACACATTTTTACGCACACATACACAGCTTGCCCACCACCTTGGGTTTAGTATCAAATTTTGTAATGAGAGCAGACAACGGGGGGAGGGGGGGCTTGGAAACGACAGAGAAGAAGATGCTTTCTGTAAATTACACCAAACGCTAAGCATCGGTGACACGCTCGGGCCCGCTGCGAGGAAATTGAACTTTGCAATTCAAATTGTCTATTGTCCGCATTCAGAGCTTCTGGGCTACCTTATGTCTTTATTCCACGTCCATTAGGGAATTATATTAATTTCTGTGGAAATTAACAGTCCGGAAATGAACAGGCTAATGTGATGTAAAGGTATGTTTAATTTAGGACATTCATGAGAAGCTGTGGTTCTTTAATGATTTCAATATTTTAAGAGAATGTTCGCAGTGTTTTGAGATTTTATTACCTATGTTACTTAATTATATTATAGTTCTCGATTTCTTAAAGGTTACTGGTCCAGTTTTTGAGATATTTTTCTTATTGTGTGGCTTTATAGTTGGTCCCATTTTTGTAATGTGAAAATCTGGCGATCTGGATGGGCTTACTCAAGAAATAAATGAGTTTAACGTTCCATACTATTACCTATGCGTAATACTTCTTAGTAAAAAAAACACAGACCAAAGTGAAATTTCATGAGTGGATTCGATAGTATCTTTTAATTTCTTATGCTCTGAAAGTGGGTCGTTATTGTTCTAAAAGGTATTATCTGCACAATGATACATTTATGCTCTAGAGCATTGTACTTTCTAAGTTTTTTTACGATAAGCAATTAAAGCATTTAATTTAAATGACTTTATTGTACAATTTTATTTCTGATAATTAACTCCCCATTCGGTAAGTAACGATATAGTTAACTAAATTTTTAATTAAAAGTACTCTCAAGAAATACATGCACATGTATTTTGCTTTTCTCGTATTCGAAATGAAAAGTAGAGTGTTTAACTCGGTTTAAAGGCACCATTTTAGTCTCAAACTACCTCGCCATAAAATGGGTGCCTTTCATCCCTTGGTTAACAATCTACTATAATCGATTCAAGTTATGGGAACTTCTCAAAATAATGGAGCGATGATGGTGGTTCGCGAGATCTACAGCTCGCAGATTCACTAATATATAAAGGTAAAAATTAGTAAATTGAACCTTACCTAAAGATTGTCTGAAAGGAATCACTTTTAAGTGATTTAGCGATAAGACTGCCTATTGTTTACCTGTAAACAAGTTGTTGTATTCCAATTAATACAACAACCAATACAATTAATACAGAAACCAATAGGATGGAGTATTTGTAATGTATTGTTTTGTATAAACCTATAAAAAAGAAATAATTGGCAGCACCCCTTACTCTTGAATAAACCTGGAACCAAAAGTTACTTTAATTTGGAAGCCCCCGAAACCTCAAGATGGTACGATGTGTTACCTTCACAGAAACCTATTAATACTCCATTGTGAGCTCACACTTAAAATAGATTAAATAATGCTTGCAGATACTCTCGCTCTCCGAAGCAATATTATTCATATCTGATCGTGGGGTCTGCTTTCCTTATCTTTTCCTTCAACTTCGCGCGATGCGATATTGCAGATAACATAGCATTACATGAGTGCCTGTGACGATACAGTGGACGACACGTCCGATGACACATCGCAGGCAATAATACTTACTTGCAGATACGATACTCAAAATCTGATGTAGATTGGCATTCATATAATGTTTGTAATAATTTACATCTATTTTTTTATATACTTTAAGATAGAATTTTCTTTTGCATGCTGGAAACCACCTGAGATCCGCAAATCTTGCATTGTTTTCTTTAACGACTCCTATGTGGGTGAAGTCACAGGCAGAAGCTAGTTATATTGAAAAATAAATTTGAATTTGAAATTCATTGTACCTCGGCAAGCAATGGAATAATTTTGTCAGTGACATTCACGGCTTCTTCTTTAGCTACCAATATCCTCTACAAATATCGGCTACCACAGTCCGGAACTCTTCTCTATTCGCAGGTTTTCTGCCAAACGTGGCAGCGTCATTCCCATCCAACTCCTAAGGTTATCCATCTATGTACTTTTTCTTTTCCCACTGCCCCTTTTCCTTTCGATTTTTCCCTCTATTATCTCTTTGACAATAATTTATTTGCCATGTCCGTATACATGTTCAAAGTACGCGGTTTATGTTTATATTTTATTTGTGTGGTAAGTGCCGATACGATCGAAACTGGATCTCGCCTAAGAGATGTATATTCACTCTCCATTTGGAAAGATCCAAGTACGGGCTGGGATTAGATTTTAACTAGTGGAGTAACCCCTGATATTGTGTAATCTGTGTCCGAGGTATAAATTGGTATAGAATGAGCTTACGTCGCGGAGGTATGTTCCACTCGGGTGGTTCCAATTATGGGCACGGGCACAGGGTTGACACTAACGTATAATGATTTTTAATACAATAAATTACTGAGCCCGTCTGTATGTTAGCAAACTTTAGTTAATTTAGAGAGCTTTAGTTTTAAAGGTGAATAGAAGCTGCATTTTCTTTTTTTTCATGCAAAGTCAGCTTGACGTAACTCTTATATAATGTGTAATTTATATTTTTAGTGCCTCATTTTTGGTGTTTTTACGGATAAAATATTATACTGTTTTTTATATCACACTGCATTTTGTGACGCAAAGCGATCGTATCACAAAAATTTCTAACTTCAAATATTCTTTATTCAAGTAAGTAGGCCTAGTAACAAGCACTTATAAATACTTAAAACCAAATTATTACTAAACTAACATAATAATAAATACTGGCCCGATTTAAATCCAAATTCCAACGTCCGTTACTTGACACTTCAGCTTCAACAAAGGCCGGTAAATACAAAAAAGCAATGTAATGTTGCGTATATGATTATACTGTTTAACGTTATTTCTACAATTATTACACTTTTTAGTATACACAACATCACTTTTATATGATTTTTACATAGATAGAAAGATGGCGCCGAAATGTGATATACGGTATTTTTTATCCCGAAAATGCATATTTCCCGAGAGGCAAGCCAAATTCGGTCATATCGGTATTCGTGAAACTATTTTTTTCGCTCACATCTATCAGATTAAAAATTACCGAACTATTGGTACTGCGGTCAGGTCTTCTGTTCTTTTTACGTTTTATAAAAAACTCATGTCTTGACTTGATTTTTGATTATTAAAAAAACATAATATTTCTCCTTCTTAATTAATTATGACATTACTTAACATAAAGAGGTATTGGGAATCCGACTCCTATGAAAATAATTTCCAAGTAGCAGTCATTTTCAAGTAAAATTTGACATCCATACAAGCTATTAAATTTAGTATAGGTAAATGACAAAGAATAAATAAGTCCTCAATTGTTATTAAAAATATAAAAACAAAAACATTATTATCGCACACGCGATGCCAAGCCACATGAGAGACGTCACGCACTTAAACACGAAATTGGACACATTTTAATTGATAATGAAAACATTACAATTTTATTACTTTAATACCTTACCTACAAAGGAATTAAATACTAAGAAATAAAACCGGCCAAGTGCGAGTCGGACTCGCGCACGAATGGTTCCGTACCATTATTTATAAAAACGGCAAAAAAAAGTTTGTTGTATGGGAGCCCCCCTTAAATATTTATTTTATTTTGTTTTTAGTATCTGTGGTTATAGCGGCAACAGAAATACATCAGCTGTGAAAATTTCCACTGTCTAGCTATCACGGTTCATGAGATACAGTCTGGTGACAGACGGACGGACAGCGAAGTCTCAGTAATAGGGTCCCGTTTGACCCTTTGGCTACGGAACCCTAAAAAAGATTGTGTACATTACGAGAAACGCCTAAATCGTTGATTGGAGACCTGTTAATTATAAAATTTATAAAAATAGGCCAAGAGCATGTCGAGCCATGCTCAGTGTAGGTTTTCGTAGTTACCATTCTTAAAATTACTAACATCATATACTATGATATTAGTATCATGTACATTTAAAGCATAAGGGAGTAGTTACCTTCGCAGCGCTTTGTACATTTTTTACTAAGAAGAGATTACTTTCTGTAATAACTCAAAAATGGCTAGACCGATCATGTTCGCTATAGTTTTCTTTGAAAGTATACGTTAATCTTTTGTTTTATGTTTTTTTTTCATATTTTTTGGAGCTATTGTTCAAAAGTTTTTCTTTCGGAACGATTATTTCCGAAAATAGCTACTTTATCAATAAATGGTTGTTGGAGATCCGTACTAGTTTTTAAAGGCCTATCCAACGATACCCCACACCATTGGGAGAAAACGAAAAAATAGTGAGTTAGACCCGCCAACCAAGGGTTCCGTACATTTTGTTGTTATAGCGGTAACAGAAATACATCATCTGCGAAAATTTCAACTGGTTATCACGTTTCACGAGATGGAGCCTGGTGACAGACGGGCAGACGGACGGATAGTGGAGTCTTAGTAATAGGGTCCCGTTTTACCCTTTGGTACGGAAGCCTAAAAACGTTTTTTATGAGAGGTACCTATATATATGTTTTAGTTTTTACTTTTTTTTTATACTACGTCGGTGGCAAACAAGCATACGGCCCGCCTGATGGTAAGCAGTGGCCGTAGCCTATGTATGCCTGCAACTCCAGAGGAGTTACATGCGCGTTGCCGACCCTGAACCCGCCCCCCCTCGTTGAGCTCTGGCAACCTTACTCACCGGCAGGAACACAACACTATGAGTAGGGTCTAGTGTTATTTGGCTGCTGTTTTCTGTAAGGTGGAGGTACTTCCCCAGTTGGGCTCTGCTCTAGATCTGGAATGACATCCACTGGCTGTGCCCTACCACACAAAGCGAAATGACATTCGCAATGCCCATACCTCTCTTTTGGACGTAGTTTAAGGACGTAACCCGGGTCCAAATTTTACCGTTCTGTCACCATACATGATTTATGTTTCCATGCCAAGTTGCAGACGGACGGACATGGTGAAACTATAAGGGTTCCTAGTTGACTGCGGAACCCTCAAAATGGCATAAATTCAAGTTAATTTCCAGTCGTCACTTGCCTGGTTGAAATATAAATAACTTATAGCAATATATTGATATCATAATTTCATGTCACCTATGTATACGTATAGGCATTCCCATTTTCAATTCCAATTGATAAAAAAATTGGTTTAAATATAGATCAAATGGATATAGTTATTTTATTTGTGGCCCAAGGAATTTGTCACCCGATCAGAATGCAGGGTGGCAAATAAGTGGTATGGAATGTCCTACGATTCCTCCCGTGGTGTGCATACTATTTTTCCGTAGGCAGAAAAAAATGTAAATGTCAGTTTTTAAAAAACGAAAGTCATATAATGTTTTTAATTAAAAGCTTTTATTTAACTTGCAATGTATGTATGTTTGTTCAGGTGGAATCTTGCAACTCAATTTTGAAGCAGATATCTTCAGCCGATTGAGCTGAAATTTTGTATACAGGTTTAGTTTGGATGACAATGCATGATAAATTATGTGACGTCATTCTAAATCCAAAATGGCGGACCATTCAAGATGGCGGAATAGTTATTTTTAATGCACTTCTACAATATGGGTATCAAATGAAAGGGATTGTTGAGAGTAACTCGAAAAAATATGTGACGTTATTCTAAATCCAATATGGCGGAACATCCAAGATGGCGGAATAGTTATTTTTAATGCACTGCTACAATATGGGTATCAAATGAAAGGGATTGTTGAGAGTAACTCAAAATAACTAAAAAGTAAAAAAACAAGCTTTTATGAACATATAAATTGTGTATAATGAGGTTATAAGTTGATGATCAAAATTTTAAAGGAAGATTTTATTTTCTTCTTTTTAGAGCATTTAAATAAAAGCTTTTGTTAAAAAAAAACTTTTATTTTATTTTAAAGCAAAAAAGTATTTAAAATTCGAATGTCGTTTCTTTTGGAAAACATGAATTGCTAATTTATTAAATCTCCGTGGCTGATATTAAAACGTATTACGTTAAAATGACAAATGGGTAAGCTCGACATTAATATGGCATAATAAGTCATTTGTGGCAACTGATGTATCACACACAGGAAACACAAATGTAGGCACGTGCAATCGTACATTTTATTCCACAGATGTCAAAATAAAAGAGATGTGGTTTATGGGTGCGGCCTGTGTTATTTTCACAGAAAATTTGTCGGTAAGCCAATTGTGTTTATGTTGTTAATAAGTAATCCTTACATATACCCTATTCACTATTACTTTGTTGTTAAGAAGGAAGAATAGCTTTTTTTTTATACTACGTCGGTGGCAAACAAGCATACGGCCCGCCTGATGGTAAGCAGTATCCGTAGCCTATGTACGCCTGCAACTCCAGAGGAGTTACATGCGCGTTGCCGACCCTAAGCCCGCCCCCCCTCGTTGAGCTCTGGCAACCTTACTCACCGGCAGGAACACAACACTATGAGTAGGGTCTAGTGTTATTTGGCTGCGGTTTTCTGTAAGGTGGAGGTACTTCCCCAGTTAGGCTCTGCGCTAGATTCTGGAATGACATCCGCTGGCTGTGCCCTACCACACAAAGCGAGATGACATTCACAATGCCCATACCTCTCTTGTGGACGTAGTTTAAGGACGTACCCGGGTCCAAAATAGCTTTGCGATCCTAGTGAAATAACGGTACTTGTTGTACGAAATTCCATTTCGGGAGAAAACGTTTTCCACTAACTTAACAAATCACTTTGATTTTGATGTCGAGCGCTTCAGCATAATATATTCTAGGTTTATAGGTCTCGCCTTAATTCTTAATACACATTTTGAAAAAAGGAAACTTATAAACCTAGTTTACCATTGTGTCAATAACATACTTAAAAATCATGGAGAAAAATCATTAACAACATTTCTTAACATAGATAAATATAATTGGTACATCTCAGTAAAAGGTACAGCTTAAAGAATAACAATTGATTAATGATAGCGACAGACAAGAGGCGGTAACATTTTTAGCATTTTTCTATGCTACCCAGTAAAAATAGTTAGAAAGTAAGACCGTGAGATTAATGATTACAAATTTGATACGATTTACGTTAGAACGGTCCGGGTCCGGGCCGAGTCGTCCTACATATTTCTAATGTATTACGTGATAACCAATTACCCGTCACAGTCACAGCCTTAAATATGTTATTGACACAATGAAAAACTAGGTTTATAGGTTTTTTTTATACGACGACGGTGGCAAACAAGCATACGGCCCGCCTGATGGTAAGCAGTCACCGTAGCCTATGGACGCCTGCAGCACCAGAGGTACGAGTATTACATGCGCGTTGCCGACCCTCTAAAAACCTGTACACTCCTTTTTTGAAGAACCCCATACTGTAGCCCCTCGGGAAAACCTCGGCAGGAAGCTCATTCCACAGCCGAAGCGTTCGCGGGAGGAAATCCTTTCCTTTTTTTTCAATTTTTTTTAAAGCGAAACCTCTATACATAGAAGAAGTAAAGTGATTTGTTAAGATTCAGTCAGTAGAAACCGTTTTCTCCCGAAATTAAATAAAAAAAAAAAAGATCGTAAAGTTATTCTTTACTTTTAATGCGGTATCTCTTTTCCGTCATCTATGTACCACATATCATGGCTAAAGCTATTATTTGTGAGCCCGCTGGAGTAATCTGTGTTTAATCGTGTGTACTTGGTATAAGTTATTAGAGTAAATGGCGTATATCGTATAAACTCGTATGCCTTACATTTCTAAACGTAGGGGTAAAGTAGGGGCAGGGTAAGACTATTCTTTTCATTATTGGCATTATAATCGAGTACTTTTGTAACCAGTAAGCACTACGAGGACCTGGAGGAGTAACTTCCGAAGCGGGATAATTTTGAAAAGCAGCAGCAAATTTAGGGCCAGCTACCGCCTGAGGGCACACGACGAGCGTAAGAGTCGCGTATGCGTATCGTAATACAAAAACAAAAAAATAAAAAAACAACGAAATAAAAAAAGAAAAAGTAAAGAAAGAAATAAAAAAAGAAATAAGTCCAGACACGAAGCGTTGTCGTAGCGTAGCGTATGAGATTTCAAGTCAATCAAAAATATAAAATTCGAGTGCAATAAAAATACAAAAAGTAATAAATCTGCATACAAGCCCGGGGATTGAGCCCGGTTCGTCGCTATTAACACCTGTTTCTAAGCAGCTGTTTGCCAACTACGCCACTATTGGATATACGTAAGTCGGTGAAATTAGGCTACTTATTTTCGAGAAAGAATTTAATCAAAAGAGGGCCGTGAAAATACTTACACTTTTTTTTTCGCCTAGCCCCAATCCGCCAACCGTCTGATAAGGAACTTCGTTCCAAAATCATTGGAAATGTAATAATTGGATTTTTCATCTAAAGGTTAATTAACATTTCGCTTCCGCTCGACCCTTAAACGCTTAATGCCGTACAGGAATTAGGTGACGTTATCTTACGGGTTCACTTGACAAAGACGGGGGTACAATATACAATAACGTATATTGTTATTAAGGCCCGGGCCATCGAGGTACAATGTATGAGGAAGGATAACATTAATAAATGTAAAATATTATTATCAAGGGCAATATGGGTAAGTTTGGCTGGTCTTTATATTAGATAGAACCTACATATCTGCACATTAATTAGGCAACCACAGCTATGCCCCAATGTTTAATTAAATTTTCGAATCTTTAATTATTATAAAAGTTGCCTTTAAAAATTTGTATTACATCTGTTTCTCTCTCCTTATCTTTAGACAAAACAAGAGCATGTCGGGCCACGCTCAGTGTAGGGTTCCGTAGTTACTCTTACGTCACAATAAGCTAAACTGGAGCTTAAAGTATAGTAAATTGTTAACCAAGGGATGAAACGGTACCTTTCACCCGAGTTAAACAAATAGGCAAATTTGCATAATCAGTACCTAATTAAAGTAAGTCTTTTTACTATGAAAGGAAAACTTTTTGCGATAACTCAAAAACAGCTAAACTGATCATGTCCGCTATAGTTTTCATTTAATGTGTTTCTTAAGCTCTACTTCCACGATTTTTTTCATATTTTTTGGACCTATGGTTCAAAAGTTAGAGGGGGGGGGACACAATTTTTTTTTCTTTCGGAGCGATTATCTCCGAATATATTCACTTTATCAAAAAATGTTTCTTGAAAACCCCTATTAGTTTTGAAAGACCTTTCCAACGATACCCCACACTCTAGGGTTGAAGCGAAAAAAAAATTTCACCCCCACTTTACGTGTAGGGGAGGTACCCTAAAAAAAATTAAATTTTTAGATTTTATTGTACGACTTTGTCGGCTTTATTGATTTATATATCCATGCCAAATTTCAGCTTTCTAGCACTAACGACCACGGAGCAAAGCCTCGGACAGACAGACAGACAGACAGACAGACAGACAGACAGACAGACAGACGGACATGGCGAAACTATAAGGGTTCCGTTTTATGCCATTTGGCTACGGAACCCTAAAAAAACGAAAAAACACAAACAAAGCTATAGTAAATATACATAAAAATATGTAACAATATTTTCCATGATGTCAATATATAGAGGGGAAAATGGGGACTACGTTTGTATGGAGAAGCTGGACTTTACAATGGGCCACGTGGGTAACCTGGCGTTGGTTCCAGAATTGTGGATAACTCGTTTCAAGATTAATTCTTCATTATCCGCACACTTCCACATTAGTTAACTGCATAATAAGCCATCAGTATTACACTTTAAACAACATTAATGAGCAAAATTATAGAAATTATTCACGAGCCGATGTTACGATGCCGTCGATGGGAGAGCCAACATTTTTTCGCAATTTATGTTTAATGAACTTCATTTTGTCAAAATAAATTTAACATTTCACTTAATGAGAATATATACTAAAACAAAAATAAATCAGTGATCATTAATTGAAAGTTATTCAAAACAAACAAAAATAATAACAAATTAGACTAAGACGTTTTTGTCACAATAACTATCAGTAGCACACTGCGGTTGCACTATAAAAAAAGTCCAGAGACTTACACTTAAAATGCAGACGCAAGTTCATTTTAGAGAATAAGTAATACAATACATGTTAAAACAGAACGATCCTAATTACCTACAATTTAAGTTGTAATTGGTATACATGTGGCCATAAATACAATTGTAACCAGTTTATCGATAATAATTCCTGGTTTTCGAGCTGCAATTTCGGATTTGGTCCCACAAAAAGTAGCTCAGTTAGCGAGTAGAATCAAACCCTGCATTTAAAGACCCAAAGTGGATGCTGTATACTGCTTGTTTAAAAAAAGTATGTACTTGAGTTGCACCGCGAAAAACAAAATATTTTGCCACTTGTAGTAAAAATAGACTGGATTTTTATTTAAAAGAAAAGAATGGGGTATGTTTTGCGAAAAACTGAAAATTAGACAGGTTACATAAAATATATCTCTAAGCGCATGGTCCATCGAAGGAAACTCAGAACCCATATGAAAAGCTATAGCGTGGAAGTTTCGCATTAAGGGTTAAATACCTATCAAAAAATATATGACATTTATTTATAATAGCTATGGTACACTTTTACTCATTTTCAATGATTTTTTTATGATATAGGAGGCAAACGAGCAGGTGCAATTAAGAGCAATTCCTAGCTGAGCAACTTTTCAAATCTCGAATTTTTGAAGCTATGTTTCTGTCGCGCTGCGGTGGGCGGGAGCCGGAGCTATCTAAGTGTGAGTGCGCGCACACAGACGCGAGACTCGTGCGCTCGCTCATTGCGCGCCGTTCCGTCGACATCGCCCGCGAGCCGGACGGAATATATTCTGTGCTGCCCGACGCAACGCAAGTTGTTTTTGTTGTTACCACGTAATATTGTTTTTCATTTTTATATTATACTGTATCTATTAGTTCGTAACCAAACACCCTATCACCTGTACTAAATGTATTTTACACCTATGATGACGAAATAATAAATGATTGATTGATATTAATTACCATATAGGTAAAAACTGCAAAAAAGAATGATGTCTCAGCTTCGGTTGTCGTCGTACAGTCAAGTGCAAAAATATGTATCGAAAGAATCGTCTCATAAATATGGTACTACGCTCTTATTACACTGGAATAAGATGCTATGGGACATATTTTTGAGTAAGATGTGTACACCCATATTTTTACACTTGACTGTACCTATCCGTATCAGTAAGTTGGGAGTGATCATGGTGTGTTGTGAAATTTTGTAAGTAGGTATAAATATACCTATGGTTAAACTACAATCTATTTAACTTGTAGTACGATGGGGCTAAACTTGGGCCGCCTTATTGAAGAACGTATCGCAATGACAATCTGGGTAAAGTATGTTGGGATAATGCCGGACAATTTTGGGACCAATTGAGAGAACTCGTGAAAAAATGTTTTTTCAAGATCTCAACACGTGACAGATTCTTGAAGTACGTAGCGAATCGTTAAATAATAACCGTAGATTCGGCCTGAATTTTGGTAATCTTCAATATAGAACGGTTTTAGTTTTGTACCTGTGTAAAGATGAGACATACTTTTTTTTAGGGTAACGAGTGTTTTGCCATCAAGGGAGAACATTGGATGGTGAAAAAAAGTTGCTTCTAATGGAAAGAGAATAAGATATCACAAAGAAATAGGTCCGGTGTCTACCCTTTTGTATCCGATCCTAACCCTGATACAAAAATTGGTAAAATTGTGGCTCTCAAACTTTGATACCTATGTCATCATAAGGCAATTTGATAAGTAAACAATGTGCTAAGAAACCTCTTATTGTAAGGTTTACCCGAAGTAATAAAAAAAAACCACTAAAATAATAGATACGTTGCGAAGTTTTGACAATTTAAGATTTCGTGAACTGTACAGGTTTAGGGAAAGTGTAAATGTATTGTTTATTGAATGGAATGTACTGGAAGATATTAAGTACTTAAGTAGGAGGGACAAAAATCAAAATAAAAAATAATCGTGCCCAGTCATTTTTAATGAAGGTCGCCAAAAAAATAAGAATCGAACTTAGAAATCAAAAAGACTAAGTAGTTCTTTAAAAAGGTCAAGGTCACATAGAGCCCATCTTGAAGTATGGAAAATAATTAAAATTGCGATTTTGTTGGTTTAATTTTGCAATTATGTATATATATATATATATATATAGTTGATATACAATCTTTTTTTTTTATAAAATGTAAGGATCGTATGTAAAGAGTAAAGTAAATATATAGGAAAAGAGAGCCCTCTTGAAGTATTTTAAGGAACTAATTTCGAGCCCTATCTCTATTTCGTATCCGAAACTAGCAATGTATGTATGCGTGCACATCTACATATGCATCCGTATGTGTAGGTACTTTATTGCGAAAAATTGCTCATTTGCTATCTATTTTACTCGATTTTGTTATAAATTTCAACATGTATCATCATCTCTATACAATATAAATACTCTTTATTGCACACCTCAATAAAAGAAAACAATACAAAAGAAAACATACACATAAGCACAGGTAAGCAACATGCGGTCTTATCGCTGAAAGGCAACCTTTGGGTTGCGGAAATTAAAAAAATTACATTGTCAGTAACCGTCGCGCTGGTAGTGGTACTGGATAAAAATAATGGTACGTAAGGCTGATCAAGAAAACAATAAATGTGATAATTAAGGTCAGTAGGTAAATTGAAGAAAATTTAAAGTTTGATTGATAATCACTGCTGTTTTTTAAATAGGTAAAGATCTGATTGTTTCTGGTCCGATCTTTACCTGGAAGGGTCAAGATCGGATATCGGTCTACAGCAGTGCTAGGTCTGTTAACACAATTACAAAAACAAACACAGTTTCATCACAATACGCAAAATAAATTACAGAGCGAAGATCGGATAGAAGGAAGAATTCGCGAAATTTACCTTGCTCTCTGTGATTGCACATAGCACAAGCCCGACTCCCTGAGCGACGCGGGGACACTGACAGTCGAGGCGCAATGAAATGGCGTCTTACACAATGTTGCCAACATTAAAAAATAAAGCCAAATTAGGGGGAAATGAATGTCCTACGTTCTTCACCCGCATCCGGTATTTACCCAACATACCTTAATCGTTGAACCGCTGCATTTCAAAATGGCCCTTATTTTGATATCGGCTAGCCGTAATGTAATACGGCGGATTATACAATACGACTGCGATACTTATATATAAATCCCCTCGTCAATGTAATTTCATTAAATTTGCTATCTAGTGGCAAACATCAAAGTAGTTATCTTTTACTTGTGACGCACAAGTGTGAGCAATGTAAAATACTATATTTCTAAAAAAAATTGCCTACTACGTAATAAAAGAAAATGTGATTATTAAATTATAATACGAAAGGTGGTCAAATCGCAAAATGCTGTCGTTTTATTTAAAAAAATGAAATAATTAGACCAGTTCCGAAAGTACCGGAAAATCCCGGTTCTTTAAAACAGTACCGGTTCTGCAATCCCTAATAAGGATGTTATGCCCATCACTATTCCATCTGTGTACGTATATTTAGAAACTGTCTCCGCCTCCATTTCGTGCGATAAGGACAACTGCAGCTCGGACCGAAATTCACTCGCAAAAAACTCAAAAATCGAGGTTTCGCTCTCGACTGTTTCCTCCTCCAAAACGCAACTAATCATTATGAAATTTTGGAAATTGCAAGAGGATGAAATAATCTATGCCGCTATGTTTTGATTTTTTGGATATTTTTTGTCATATTTGTATACTGTGCCTTTTTTTACAGCCAATTCAATTTAGCCGTTTTTGCGATTTTCGAGGCGCTGTATCTTTCTTCAAAATAAAATAATCCAAAAAAGCAAAACATAGCGGCACAGATATTGATGATATTGATCTTATTTGAAAAAATCACTGCTCTAGGTTAAAAATCCAGGGAGGAATCAGTCGAGAGCGTTTGTATGGAAAAATCGCAACTAGGAATTCCTCTTAATGTCGCCCATGGACACTTGCATGGATAAGGCTAGAGTAAATAGATATCTCATAGGTAAGCGTGCTCCACCGTAGAACGCTTACCATCAGATGAGATCGTGGTCGAGGCCTGCCTAATCCTCTATAAATAAATAAAAAAACAGAGGGACGCCGGTCTTAGAGAGGAGGGTACGCTCTTCTGTTGGAGGTTTGAAGGTCGAATCTGTCCTGATATTCTACGGGCAACGGTTCATTCCACAGTTTAGATGTTCGAGGCTTTCTGGCAAAACGCACCAACCATCTAAGTGGTTTTGACGGATATACCAAGCTGAGTCTAAAAATAAAACACTAACAATATAGAATTTTCACATTTTCCCTAAAAAAGTGACGAACGCCATGATGACAAGAATATAAATTCGGAAACTGTCTCGTCTAATCCAACGGCGAAGTAATGAAGATTGATGAAGAACGTACACGCGTGGTTGGGCTAGTCGTCATGAAGATGTCGGGAGTCGTGCTAAAAGATGGCTTTTTTAGGGTCTTAGTTTTTTTAAGTTTCCTTGCGTTGTTTTTCTTCACCGAAAATCAACTGGGTCAAGAACGTTTAGGAACTCGGGCGTTTTTGCTATCGATAATAATAACATTTGGGTGCATTTTTGTAAGGCAAAAATACAAACTTAACTCATACAAAATAAGTTTTTGATCCAAATGTTGCATTGTCCTCGTAGAAGACCTTAAAATCTTTAGATTGAAATTGTTTCCTTCAATTTCATAAAAAAAACTCTGATCCAGGTGTAAAATGTAAAAGAATGATGCACTTATAACAACCAAGTAACCAGACTTTATCAAAACTGAAAAGTTGGTACAAAACTAATTACCTTGGAAGTTGAGTAAGAAAAAGTTAGCACCTAAATTAAGTAGTCGTCTCTTAGGAGATACCCTAGCTAAAAACACAAATTAGGTAACATTTCTTGAAAGTTAAGAACACTGGAACTATGAAGAATAAAGTATGTCCGTGGTACCTAGTTTAAAGATGACTCACGCTAGTCCGGGCCGGAGCCAGGCCGAGGCGTCCGACACGTCATTGACCCATAACGGTATCGTCTTTGGCATTATTTTCCATATAGAGCATTTTCATATAATTGTTTTACATTATAGATTTTTCCTACTCCTCTACTGTTATCTGTCATTTATGAATTCATTAACACGAATATAAGAACATACATAAAAGGTTTCAAGAAAAGTCTATATTGTCTATTCCTCATAAAAGCTCTTGTGCTTTTAATCGCTATAACGTTACTGCGATTAATGGCTACCAACCTAACAAAACCAAAACGAATACAGTTTTAAACTAAGTGCATTGCTGCCAACTTACAAAATATTCATTTGGTTGCATAGTAAAAATAATTTCTTCATAAGTCAGAAACACGCATGTGACACCCGTAATATAGCAACACCTATAGACTACGAAGACCGCTTAGCGTTGCTTGTTAGTCTCCGTAGGCTACGGTGGCCAAAATTGAGAAATAACTCTCCAAAAATTTAATGTAGCAAGTAGCAAGTACCAGGGCCTCATGAGGTACGTGGTGTCGCTGACCGGCCGGCCGCGCCCCGGGGCGGGCTGGGCGCGTAACAAAGTATGCTCGCGCGTCTTGGCTATATACTTTTGCTTTGTTTACCTAAATTAAGATTTATTTTTGTTGACTCGTAGGAAAAATATTGTATGCAACGTTGTATAAGTAAGTCAAAAAATGCTCGTGGCGTATTCCTTTACAATGTTCGCCTACGCCTTTGGTTCCGGCTCACATTGTAACTCGTGCCACTCGCCTTTTTGGACCCTTCTTATACAACTGTTGCATAAAATACTATTATTTATTTATTGTTACATACAAAATTTGTACAGCATTACAGTGAAAACTAAGGCACTATACAAATTAATTAATAGAAGACAAAGTATATTGAAGAAATAACAGGAACATAATAAAATCAAGTGACATCCAGAGTTTCACAATACATCTGATATGTATTGTGAAACTGGATGTCAGATGTTACATCAACGTACAAAACATTGTATAAAGGTTCTTATAATTATAATTTAATATTAAAGTATTAAGTTCTTATCAGGTCATTAAAGCCCATAATACTATATTTGGTAGTTGAATGTCTGAAGGCAAGTTAAGCCAAAGTTACACGGCCTGCTTCACTGGGTTAGAACAATGTGGAAATGAGGCTGGGTTGCCATTAGTTAATGTTGGGTTATGGCAATAAGTACACACGGAGTGTTTACTTCTATGGCACTGTCGGCAGTAATATCGAGCCGCGATACTACCTACTTACTATGGCTGTGTATGGGAGTTGAATGTCTGAAGGCAAGTTAAGCCAAAGTTACACGGCCTACTTCACTGGGCTAGAACAATGTGGTAATAAGGCTGGGTTGCCATTAGTTAATGTTGGGTTATGGCAATAAGTACACACGGAGTGTTTACTTCTATGGCACTGTCGGAAGTAATATCGAGCCGCGATACTGCTTACTAAGGCTGTGTATGAGAGTTGATGAATAAAGGTCAGTTAAGTGAAAGTTACATGACCCGCTTCACCGGGCTAGAAAAATGTGCGGGTAATGAGGCTGGGTTAGCATTCGTTATTGTCGGGATATTTCAATGAGTATTTACTTATATGGCACCGTCGGCAGTAATGTCGCGCTGCGAAACTACTTACTAAGGCAATGTATGGAAGTTTATGTCTGAAGGCAAGTTAAGCCAAAGTTACACGGCTCGCTTCACCGGGCTAGAGCAATGTGCGGGTAATGAGGCTGGGTTGTCATTAGTTAATTTTGAATTATGGCAATAAGTACAAGCGGAGTGTTTACTTGTATGGTACCGTGCGTAGTAATGTCGAGGTGCGATACTACTTACTAAGTATGGGAGTTGATGTCTGAAGGCAAGTTAAGCCAAAGTTACACAGCTCGCTTCACCGGGCTAGAGCAATGTGCGGGTAATGAGGCTGGGTTGCTATTGATTATTGTTCGGTTATGAGTGTTTACTTATATGGTATCGTCGGCAGTAATGTCGCGCTGCGATACTACATACTAGGCTGTGTATGGGAGTTGATGAATAATGGTCAGTTAAGTCAAGGTTACATGACCCACTTCATCGGGCTAGAACAATGTGCGGTTAATGAAGCTGGGTTGCCATTAGTTAATATTGGGTTATTTCAATAATTACACACGGAGTGTTTACTTATATGGTATCGTCGGCAGTAATGTTGCGGTGCGATACTATTTACTAAGGCTGTGTATGGGAGTTGATGAATAAAGGTCAGTTAAGTCAAAGTTACATGATCCTCTTCACCGGGCTAGAACAATGTGCGGGTAATGAGGCTGGGTTGCCTTAAGTTAATGTTGGGTTATTTCAACGGAGTGTTTACTTATATTTTATCGTATCGTCGGCAGTAATGTCGCGCTGCGATACTACATACTAGGCTGTGTATGGGAGTTGATGAATAATGGTCAGTTAAGTCAAGGTTACATGACCCACTTCACCGGGCTAGAACAATGTGTGGGTAATGAAGCTGGGTTGGAATTAGTTAATGTTGGGTTATGGCTATAAGTTACACACGGCGTGTTTGCTTATACGGTTGGCTATCTTACACAAATCGACCTAATCCCACTACGGCTTGTGTTGTAGGTAAGCTCTTGACGACGATATACTCGTCGTCGTGGATAATAGAGAGTGTAGTATTTAAAAATACATATACTTAAAAGATCCATAACTCAGGAACACATATTCGTTATGAACACACAAATAAATGCCCTTACCAGGTATTATTATTATTATTATTATTTAAACTTTATTGCACAAGTACAAGTATAACGTACAATAGGCGGACTTAATGCCTTGAGGCATTCTCTACCAGTCAACCACTGGGCCAAACAGAAATTTGCTAAGGTGGGTGCAGTGTGAAAAAAAATATTCCAAAATTAAATACTAAGTCTAATACTACTAAGCCAGTATACAAACTAATAGGTAATATATATAATACTTTTATAAACTACACAAATTATCATTATAAATACATATACAAATTAATTACATAATATACTATACAATATACATAAATATACTTGGTATTGATATACATAAATATAAGGTATTGAACCCGGAACCTCCTGCTTCGCAGACAGGATCACTACCGACTATGCTAGGGGGCTGTAATTATTTGAGAAATGACTTTATAATTAAAATACTTATCACCTATAACAGACCTCGGTCGATCGTTCTTCATTGTGCACCCCAACACCAATCCATTATCATCTATCAATTACTTTGGGAATCTGTGGAATAAGCGATGATCGCTCAATGACTGAAGTTAGACCAAGCTAAGTTCGCAGCAATTTTGATAGCCCAGCCTGTATAAGTGTTAAGTAAACGTCATAATTTCATAGAAATTTCATGTTTAAAATAACACTTGCACTGCCTGGGCTGTCAAAATCGGTGTCATCTTATCTTGGCCTAACTGTAACACAAATCACAACCGATCAACTCAATCTATACATAAGGCGTCTTAGAAGCCATATTTTGCGAGGTGAATAATAAATAAATAAATAATATAATAAAATAGCTCAACGAGGGCTGTAACTCCTCTGGAGTTGCAGGCGTACTTAGGCTACGGAGACTGCTTACCATAAGGCGGGCCGTATGCTTGTTTGCCACCGATGTAGTGTTAAAAAAAAAAACAATATTAGCTTTTACTCTTATGTTTCGAGCATAAGTATCAAAATGTGTTTATTTTATTTTATGTAAGTACCTGCACCTCCTAGTTTTACTTTAGTTTTTAGAAATACTTGCTGTGTGTGCCCTAACAGGGTTCATGTGTGAACTTACCATAATTGAATACCTATTTTGTACCACATGATTCATATGCAATAAATGAATTATGAATAATGAATATAATTATGTAAACGTAAAATTTTATGTACAGTCAGCATCAATATTATTGGATGAAACAACGCGCCAAAAGTATCTGATATTCCGGATAACATTTCCAAACATAGATAAATCTCTAAAATTCACGTTCAAAGGTATATCTTTTGCAATCTTAATTGATCTACATATAGAACCATCACTTTTTGTTAAGCGGTTACAGAATGGTAGATACTTTTGGAGCGTTGTCTGATCCGCTACTTTTGATGCTGACTGTACATAAAAATGTAGACATTTTTATCTACATAAATAATGTATACAAGCTATAACAAAAATAGGGATCTGTTTAAGATAATATTCGGTAATTCGGTATCGTGTTTTAAATAGAAAAACATAAAAGAAAAAAAATGTAGACCCGAAAATCGTTTTTATTTTTTCTATGGAGACGTCGTCCAAGTCAGCCGACCCACCATACAAAGGCCATTTTCTCAAATATCAAATACCGAATATCAAATATTTATTCAAAAAATAGCCTTAGGGGCACTTTTACATGTCAAATTTACAAAATACAATTACAAATAATCAATTCTTCTACTTTTTCCTAATCGTTAACGGATCCCCACTATTTTTGTCACACATTGTATGAAATTTGACTTTTTTGCAGTAATGTAGACAGCTGAAATACTGCAGCAGTATTACAGCGCGACATTACTGCCGCCTGTATTATTGCCGCGAATTTCAATATTTGATACTAAAATCTAAATAAAATGCTTAAAAAATAGTTCTGACCCGATTCAATTTGTTCCTGAGTCATGGGTGTTTTCTATGTATTTAAGTATTTATAAATATTTATATATTATATATATCGTTGTCTAAGTACCCTCAACACAAGCCTTATTGAGCTTACTGTGGGACTTAGTCAATTTGTGTAATAAAGTCCTATAATATTTATTTATTTATAATCATTGACTACACCATTCTGATTCAAAACATATCTATCAAAATACATTTAGAATCATTCCCAGCGAAGATAAAAGAGCGGTCTTTTATACCGGGTGACCTAGAAATGGTACATTTTTTTTCCGTCGTAACCCCTCTTTATTGTTCTCATTAGTCGACTGTATACTCGGTGAGCTCTGGCGCTGCATTCCTATTGATAGATAGATAGATAATTCGTTTATTTGTTTGCCACAATACACACAGGAAATACAATTAATAAAATGACAAAAAAAAAAAACAGATAATACAAAACTATACGAGAGAAATACACATTTATACAAAATAGAAGTAGAAACAGAAAAAAAAATACATTTAAATAATACTGTTCCATACATATAGGAAATGTTGTGTGCGTCGCAGCAAAACAAAAGGGTTCTGGCTCAGTATTACGCTTCACCCTATGGGAGAGGCACTGATATTCTGCCAGGACCAGATCACGTCAACCAAGATACAGTGTAAAATATGCAATATTCAAAGTTAGTACTTACCTAAATACCTTGTTTATAAAACTAGTGACATAATTATCATTGAATGTGAGTACTTGCAAAGTTATGATATTGAAGTGTCAGTGTGATTAGCATGCTTAAGTAATACGTAGTGTCAAGTGTAATTATAAGTAGAAAATCATTTTATATACATTATGAATTACTAAAACCAAATAAAATAATAACTATTGCTTAGCGACTTATCGTGGGCTTTTTAAGAGGATACAGGAGCTGAGATTTAAATATTTTACTTACTTACTTGGCTGGCGCGATGACCCAAAATGAGTCTTGGCCTCCAACACAAGTGCACGCAACTTTGCTCGGTTCAGAGCGGATTCGCGCCCGCTTTCGCTGACGCCGAGCTCACGGAGATCTGCCTCCACTCTATCCGCCCAACGATAAATAAAAATAAATAATAAATAAATAAATATTATATATAAATACTTTAAGTGAATATATCCGTCTCGCTAACGGAAGCGGCTCCTTAAACTGGTGCAATAAGGACAACCTCAGGTTAGGCGAAAAATCTTGCGTAAAAATCTCAAATATGATGTTTCGTGCTCGACTGTTTCCTCCTCCAAAAGTTAACGAAATGTGACGAAATGATGAGCTCTAAATTGTAATGAAAATTTCTGTGTCTGACTGTTTTGCTTTTTAGGCTACTTGACGTCAGTTTTGAATACCGTGCTTCTCTTTGCGGCCTAGTAAATTAGGCCTTTTTGCGAATATTTTAAATGCACTAGCGCCTCAAGAAACAAAAATTAACAAAAAAAGGAAAACAGTCCGACAGAGATAGTAATAATAATAATCTGTGTTGAAAAAAATAACTGTTCTAGCTTCAAAAACCACGGAGGAAACAGTCGAGTACTTTTGTATGGAGAAATGACCACTCCTTTTGCCTCTTAAATAAAGAAAAATGTACAAATGGCGAACTTAATAACAAAAGCAATTATAAAAAAATTTATATCTACATGTAAACATAAATTTGTGCCTAATTAAGTTTCATTTTAAGGCTTGTAATGTTTTGTAGCATTGCCTGTAAACATGTTTCAATGTGGTGTTAAATAAAAATAAAAAATAAAAAAAACCATTCTCTACCAGTCAACCATTGGGTCAGAGACATTTGTGTATGTTGGTGCAGGAAAAAATAATATCATAGTGGGACACTCGCTGGGCAAAAGCCTCCCCTTTTTCCCTCCGTTTGGTCCTATCCAATGCATACTCCCATCACTATTTACAAAATGTATCAGGGTAGTTCCGCCATCTCCGTTTTGATTTTCATCTACCCCGAGATCCATCCTGTGGGATCTGGTCTATGGCTAGTTTGACCCAGCTTCCCGGGTGCATGTAGTTTCATTTTAGCTTTCCGACCTTCATGAAACACAATATTTTTTTAATACTACGTCGGTGGCAAACAAGCATACGGCCCGCCTGATGGTAAGCAGTCTCCGTAGCCTATGTACGCCTGCAACTCCAGAGGAGTTACATGCGCGTTGCCGACCCTAAATCTGCCCCCCCTCGTTGAGCTCTGGCAACCTTACTCACCGGCAGGAACACAACACTATGTCTAGTGTTATTTGGCTGCTGTTTTCTGTAAGGTGGAGGTACTTCCCCAGTTGGGCTCTGCTCTAGATCTGGAATGACATCCACTGGCTGTGCCCTACCACACAAAGCGAGATGACATTCACAATACCCATACCTCTCTTTTGGACGTAGTTTAAGGACGCATCCGGGTCCAAAGTCCGGGTACAATGCGATTACAAAGTGAAATGTGATAAATAATCTTATATTCATACTACTACTACCACTACTCATACTCCTCTGGCGCAGCGACCCAAAGTGTGTCTTGGCCTCCAACACTACTGCTCGCCACTGATCCCGACTGCACAGGATCGTGATCAGTGGGATCAATCTTATATTCATTATATTAAATGAATTATCCTCACAATCGAAGTGGAATGCAGAGAGTATTGTTCAGTCGAGCATTTAAACCCATTTTATCCATGACTTAAGGCCCCGTAGCTTCATGTTCTTCTTACTTACTTATCGTAAGCGTGATCTGGATGTGCGTGCTCGGGGCCGCGATGTTTTTGAATTTTAATTTGTTGTAAGTTTTAAAGAAGAAAAAAGTAATCGATGTGATCCCTCAAAACTAAAATTTCGCATTTTTAGAAGAAATGTTCATATTTTTAGCTTTTGTGCATAAATTGTTACAATTTTTTAAAGTGCTTTTTAGACCTATGTTCGTGTTTTTTTTCCTATTGAGGGAAAGTCAAAAAGAAGGATTCGAATTGCTGAAGTCCCTTGAGAAAATCCTCAAGATTGCTAGTACATTTTTAGCAACAGTATTGTTATCTAAAAAATCGGTACGATTTTTCAAAAACTCCGCTCTCTGAACTTACAGCACCTTAATAGGTAGGTACTATCTTCGGAAGAAATGCTTTGTTTTATTCTATCGTTGCACTCCAATACTACCTTCTACTGTTTACCATTTAAATGCTTCAAGCGTGCGCCAATTCGAACTTACGTTCCGATGTCAAAATAGTGTATATTTTTAAGTCGTCCGTGCGCCTTTCTCGCGCCAGTACATGTACAAACAAATGCGAACAAAATGCTCGTGCGAATATCAAAATGATACCATTTTGATATAGGTATGTAAGCTCGAATTGGCCACCGTATCTGTGAACGAAACGAAAAATACCGCCGAATCAAATCTAGAATGATCCGATTTCGATTCCAATTTTGCTCACGTCGACGAAATATAATCAGGTTTTTGATATCTACTAACTCTGATCTTGTCGGGTGAATAACAAATCAGAATTGCAAATTTGCTAAATCGTGAATAAACTCTAAATTATGTTTATCAGGTTTTAAATGACAAATTATTATTGTACACGTGTATGTATATTAAATACATTTTAGTATAGGAGGCGTATTCCCTTCTTATTATCTTAAAGGCTCGGCTATTCACTTGCCACCCCTCTGGTGTTGCAGCTGTCCATGGGCGACGGTACTTGCTTACCATCAAGCGATTCGTGTACTCGTAAAAAAGGACCAAAGGAAAAAGTTGACTCTCCCAAAGAAAACATCGACATACGGCCCGATTCCAAGAATGATTAAAGACACGTTCAAGATCTTGAAAAGATGACAAAACGGTCACCCATCCAAGTACTGACCCCGCCCGATGTTGCTTAACTTCGGTGATTGGATGAGAATCTCGAAATTGGAAAGAAATATTTATTTTATTCTGTTTTTAGTATTTGATGTTGTAGCGGCAACAGAAATACATAATCTGTAGAAATTTCAACTAGCTAACTATCACAGTTCATGAGATAAAGCCTGGTGACAGACGGACGGACGGACGGACGGACAGCGGAGTCTCAGTAATAGGGTCCCGTTTTACCCTTTGGGTACGGAACCCTAAAAAGACATTTCATACGCACATCCATTAAAGTGATTTCAAAACTATAGCTTATCCGATATTTGAACACGTGTTATTGTTACTTAGTGCAAAACTCTTTTTAGGGTTCCGTACCGCGGTAAATATGCGTGCAGATGGGTACATTGTATTTATTGCATCAAAAGTAGATATTTCGGTCGATTTATTTTGAAAAATATTTTAATTATTAAAACATATTACTATTCAAAAAAATTATAAGTATTCGTCATAGTTTCACGAACATTTATCAGCTAATCGTTTTAGTGTAGGCTGTTTTGTTTCAGACGTAGTTCCTTTGTATTGGCAAACCAGGGGGTTGGGTACGGTTGTAACAGAAGTATTTATTGTTTTTGCTGCTTTATAGTTGAGAAATTGCTTTAAAAAAAAAAAACAATTTAAACGTGTATTAAATAATCCTACAGTCGTCTAAAATCATTAAATTTTTGGTTCTAAACGAAGAAAATACAATTGTATTCTATATAAAATAGATAAATTACCAAATAGATGTCTCAAAACGTTTATGAATCTTGAACATTTTTATTGCTACAAAAGTTAGAAAGTACATTGTAATTTGTACTTTAACATGTAAGCGATTTAAGAGCCTATGGCTGCTTAAAACAATACTAAGTATAATATTAAAGATGTACCTCAATCTAAATGATAAATAGTGTACGGTATTAAATCGTTGCATGGGATATTTTCGATATAGAATTTAAACAATATTACTTGTTTTAGGCTTCCTTTTGATATGTTACAACCGTCTCTCATCACTGTTACAAACGACCATACTATGAGGACGGTTGTAACAATGGCACACACTTTGGAAAATAACTTGCTAAACTAATAAGTTTAGCAATAGCTTGAAAAAATCTACTGCAAATAGGTTATTTATTTAAAATTAAACGATAACCCAAACGAGTATTGTTCAATATAAACTGTTTTCTTTAATTCTAAGAGCCGTAATTGCAATAATATAAGCGATCGAAGTAAAATGGTTACAACCGTACCCATCGTCCCCTATAACAACACTTAACTTGTAAGGCAAGGAAGACCAATCACTCCAAAACGAGAGGACGGTCCCTCGAGAATGGCTACGGAAGCATCAGGCTGTATAGGACCACCATTAGTCGATTAAACTAAAGCTAATTGATTTCTTGGATGTTATCTTATTAACGGTACCGTAATAATAGTGGTATTTCGGCGATCATGTTCGCTTTATAATTACTTATAGAGTTAGCTTATGACAAGTCCTTAATTGAAATTGAAATTGAAAATCATTTTATTTCGAGCTAAAAAACTCATATAGTGTTAGTACATACAACAATTATTATTTATCTACGTTAGTACAATATAAACAAAACAATAAATACCTAAAACTACTTAACATAATCTATTTCGATGATGCGTTGGGCCGTTGGGTTTATGCAGGTGGTTCCAACGCCTCATCAGTGGGCAGTCTACTCTGACGACAAATACGTTTAGATATTAATGCCTAAAGTTCATACTGTTAGATATTAAGGATATCTCGAACGATCTTTTAGTTTTATTTTGTCAAGTGTGTGTGAAACACACCTAAATTGGATATCAGAGCCAAAGAGCATATAATCACTACGTTTTAAGAGACGGGACTTCCATACTAGCGAGTGGAATCCCTTTGTTTCGCAAATCATTACCAAAATGTACGACAAAGAACTGTCAAAGTACTGTCAAAGAACCATAGTACCAACATAAGCAATTTAAATAGTGTAGTACGCTACACGCTTGCATTTCTTATCGATATCGATAAAATGGGGAGGCTTGAAATATAGACTCTTGTCTACAAATTTTGTACTCGAAATCAAGTCCACATTTAAGTTGTATGTTATATAGTGGATAGTTCTATGAGTGGACTAATACGTGGTCGAGCTTAATGTGGACTCGATTTTTTTTTAGAACACCTTGTTTTTCTTCACCACTAGGAAGGATCAAAGTAGCACTTTTTTTCCCTACTAGGAGGGATCACTTATTTTCCTCTTTTTGCATACTTCTTAGGTTAAATTATTTAATTTAATTACCATTAATTAAATTTATTTATTTATTTGTACCATAATAATTTCCTCATAGGTGATGTGAAAAGCAGTATGTAAAATTATCACGTGTTAGCAAAAAAAATTCCACCTTAGGATGGTATTCCACCTATCCAATTTCTTGGTCCAATGTCATTGCGTCTCACTCTGTCATTAATCAAAATGTGAGACCGCAATACACATTGGACAAAGAAATTGCATAGGTGGAATACCACCCATAGGCGTTAACACTTGAATCCCTCACTACGCTAGGATTCTATTTTAGAATACCTCGTTACACTCAGAATGTAATTATAAAATCCTTCACTATTTTTTTTCTTATTTTTTTTTATTAAACGCACATGTTTACATGTTTCAATAAATGTAACTTTTCTATGGGAAGATGTACCAGGTCTTCGTTCCCAATAAATTTGACCCACTGCCTGCATCTGAAAACATACAGCCTTGGTTATGTACAGTTTATATTCCAAGTGTTTGCTAATGAGATGATCAACTGATTATTTAGCGCTAATATGCATCTATAAATCATGTTTTTTTGGCATCCAATTATCAACAACCCTTTATCAATGCTCTAACTTTTTATATATTTATATGTCTGTTAATCATGAGAACCGGTCATGGTCCTACTGGGCAGTAACCCTGCCTATGAAGCCGATGGTCCCAGGTTCAAATCCTGGTACGGGCATTTATTTATGTGATGACCATGCATATTTGTTCCTGAGTCATGTGTGTTTTCTATGTATTTATATGTATATATCGTTGTCTAAGTACCCACAACACATGTCTTTTTTAGCTTCCTATGGGATTAAGTCAATTTGTGTAATAATGTCGTATAATATTTTTTATTGATCACAAAAAGAGAGATTAATTTACTTACATTTCAGATTAATATATTAAATAATTACTAGATTTAAAAAAAATGTTAAATAATGACCATTAATGCATAGATGATAGATAATTTTCCACTGAAAATCTTCGACGAAATAATTTTGTCATATTGCATGCAAGTTCTCAGGAAATTTCACAGATTTTATTTAATTACTTACACTGATATACAAATAAACATACAGTTATCGATAGTTTTAGTACATCCCTAGTTCACAACTAAAAATAATATAAAATATCAAATTTTCGATGTGTTTAAAGCCTGCTGCACCAAAATAAGGTCAAAACTATCTAAAGTAATACGTACCGGTCTTTATCCAAGGGAAATTCCGCCATAAAATCCCTTTTTTCGTGGTTTTCTCGAGTGGCTCGCTTGCCACATATTTCACACTTAGTAAACCGTTTTCTAGGTGGCATTGTAACAAACTCGTTCTTTACTCTGATCACGGTTCACTATTTTCGATATTTTCACTAAATAATAAAGAAATTGCACGAAATACCCGAACAAAACATTGAAGCCTTCATAACAAACAAAACAATTAGGCTGACAGTTGACTTGATGTAAACTTGACATAATAAATAGCACTGACGTTTTATTTTTCTTCGTTGGCAAAGATTTGCGAAACAAGTTCCATACAAATCTTATTTTGTTCCTAGTTGCGTCAGCCTGATCAGAGCGTGCAAAAACGCCTTTATATTATAATCGCCTCCTGCATGTGGCAACACCGTTCAATTCTCTCTCTTCCTATCTTCTCTCGCAGCGTTTACAACTACCAAAATGTGATAATTTAAGTTTTCTCTAATAAACGTGATAAAGTGCAGTGTACCGTTTAATTCAAGCCTCTAGAACCTTCATTCTTTACAAAGTGTTTGACAAGTGACAGATAGTTTTGCCGCGGTTTTGGTAAAATGTGACATTGACAGTTAGATTACGACTTAGAGGAAAAACTCAAGCGATTGAATGAAGGATTTGTATTGTTTTAATTGTAAAAAAACTCAAACATAATAAAACTAATTCAGTATTTTAGTGAGACATCTAATAATACCATTAAATACATTCAAAGAGAATTTGAAATACAGATGGATTGTCAAAGAAAATTTTGTAGCCACAGTAAATTTACTGCCATCTTTCGACACATGATTAAAGCTTTCAGAGCGCCGTTTGACTATGAACCTTATTCTTTCACTGATATGTGTTAAATTTATTAAATATCAAAGAGTGGTGCCATTTTACCGGGCATAACCCAATGTTTGTAGCGCCATCGCTCGAAACGATGCCGCCATACCTTTGGCCTTTGATCTATTAAATAAGGCAATGTACCAAATTATCTTTAGTGCATTGCTTTATTTTCAGATTTATTCGATTATCATATTCTTTAGTTCAGTATCATATTTATCATATATTTTGGTGTCTCAATATTTAAAATAACATGTCCTATATTTCGTTTCAGGTACCTACATAATGGAAGCTTCCTGAACGAATCGCTAATTGTGTTCAACACTAAGACTTACAGTAGTTACGGTAGTGACTTACGGTCAAGTTATTTAATTTCCGTTCCACATCGGCATCGTACCTAGACTGAAATCTCTACGAACTGATACAAATAAACAAATTCCTTGACTATACAACGTGTCTCTATCCTCTGGACATACATGAATAGGACATATCGATTAGGGTATTTCTAACCTATGTCCATCTCATTCCATACGCCACAGTTTGAACGGAGAAATTAATGATTTACGATTTAATACTTCGGAATAGCCTGTAATTAAAGAGTTATGTCACGTCACTAAAGTCACTTTAATGTTATCGTCATTGTCTCATTGTGAAAGACTAATACAGTATGCTCCTATTGATTGATGATTTATTTAAATTAACTTTTAAAATATGTTCATCTAATCAAATAATTTACCATATTAGAACATTCTTGAGAAGGAACTCTACTCGGTATCTCAGTCAATGTCCAGAGAGTAGAGACACGTTGTATAAAATCAGTAAACACAACTCTTTAGTAATATTATGAAGGTGCAAAAATATAATTTAAACGCTTTTATGGCTTCATATAAAAGATGTTTTTTCACATTTCTATTCGGATAAAGGCTTTTTCTTCCTTACTAGGAAGCATCAAACTAGCACTTTTCTGTTCAAGGACATAATTTGTTTTGCGTACAATTTTTTTAGCTTAAATAATATTTGGAAACATAATCATTTCCTCACAGCTGATGTGAAAAGCAGCATACGTCACATGGTAGCAAAATTATTTCCAACTTAACACTTGAATTTCTCACTTCCTTTCAGGACTCATTGTACCTACGCCTACTCCATAAATATGAAAAATTATTTTTTCTCCATTGCGACACAATCTACTATTAGATATTTTTGTGTTTCTCGTTCTACAAGATATTATTGCAATTGTACTTAACAGATAATCATCTTCATCACAATATAAACTAAACTTTAACAATCACCAACTGCCTCTAAATTGTTGAATGTTCGTTCCATTTTAGTCCGATTGTCCAAGTGTTCCGAAACCATTTGGAACTCCATCTGTTCCACGGAACAAAGTTGCAGCAATCTGGCTACGATTGCGAGTGGTCTGCCACTTCATAAGTTTTTTCATTAAGTTTTACGATGCGCTTAAGCAGCGGTCTTTGTGATTGGCCGACGGGCACAGATTAAGAACAATAGATACTATAGACTTCCAGAAATTTCCGAATTGTCACATAATATAATTACAAATCATACTTATGTGAATGACTGCAATGATTTCATACATGAAGCGTACAGACTTTTAAAGGGTCGTCAACGCGCATGTGACAACTTTGAAGTTGCAAACGGTTATATGCTGCAACCGCTTTAATCATTTGTCAAATCTAACAAACTGTTGAAAATCGTTTTGTAAATATAGATAGATAAAAACTTTTATTTCAAAACATTCTCGTGACAAAAAAAACTTACAATTAAAATAAAACTAAAACTTAGGTCTACTATACTAAAGAAACTAATTACTAAGTAGGTAATAGGTTTTTTTTTGTCACGACTGTATAGTCGAGAAAAGGCGCCGACTCAGCATGTGCTGCAGCATTTCTGCCGCAGCGCTAATATACTGCCGGGACCTAGCAGTGTGCACGCAGACTCATGGTATGATCAACCACCAGTGACAAAATAGACTACAGTAAGAAAGTAATTGAGAAATGAAAACTTACAAAGAAAAATTGTGAAATCAGTTTTTTTCTTGACATTATATATCTGTTTTTAAGACACAGACAAACAGACACAGAAAACATACAGTTCTACACCGGGCCCGTTCCAAAGGCGTTCTCGAACGCGGTTGAGTGTAAACATTCGTGCTTTATATAAACTTACAATGTTTTTGCTTAAAAATGACGACTACGTGGCCTCATCATGAAGTTATGAAGTTTTTAGAACTATATCGGGGAGAGACATTGCTGACGCGTCTAATGCTTCCACGTCCATCTAGGAAAACGAATAAATCACAACTGAATGTCATGCCGCGACTAATGCTTCCGCGTCCATCTTGGAAAACGAATAGATCACAACTGAATGTCATGCTGCGGCTAAAGCTTCCACGTCCATCTTGGAAAATGAATAGATCACAACTGAATGTCATGCCGCGGCTAATGCTTCCACGTCCATCTTGGAAAACGCATAGATCACAACTGAATGTCACCAATTGCGTTTCAACCATCGCATGGCTATCTCGCTGGTCCAACGCTGGGCCATGTAGAGGAGCCATAAAACGCGCACTACAGTACGAACATAATAAAGCCCCCTGATCTCTAATCCCTGCTACGCTGTAATCTTTAATGACAATCTAAAGGTGGCTAGGTTATCACCATTCGATTGGTTTAGAGCCAAAGCTATTATGTTGGCCTATCTTCATTATAATCAGCAGTTCGGCTTTATGTACTGAGCCATTTGCTGTATCATCGTTAGCCTATTTTTATCTGTCGAACCAAATGAGCAACTGAAGGCTTCCCAGACTAAATTTAATTATTGTTTGCTGTTCAATAGTATTGAGCTTTTTTTGAGCCAGTCGAGTACCGTGTTTAGGCAACAAATTTTGCTGAGTTGCTTAAGTAAGGTACGAGATTGGGAAGCTTGATTATATCACAATAGGGTTGTTTCCAATTTTTTGAAACGCTTGTATTACGTTCCATATTAACTAAAACTTGCCCTAAAAATCAACTTTTATACTAAAAACGGCTTTAAATATGTTAAATTAACAAAATATATTTTGACAGATGCTTTCGCGCCCATAACGCTCTTTGAAAATTGTGTGACGTCACAGTTTACGGTTTGACACATAACTACATACACACGTAGAAGATAAGAACTGTCAACTGACATTTGTCATTTGTTGTTTATCGCCTAACTGTCAACAGTGTCAATCCGAGAGTTGTGACGTCATCAGAATCTTCAAAGACGTTTCGAGTTTGGTCACGTGACGTATGCCAAAAGATATTTTAAATTTACAAATATATGGTCATTACAGGTCCCCTAAAAGTAGTTTAACATGTTTTTATAATCCAAAAGAATTTATTGGAATACAATTCTGCCCTAAGATTTGTAGATGGAAACAACCCTATTGTATACAATCCTTTTTCTGCGAGTCATCAAAAATAATATTTTTTTACTAAAAAAACCTAAATAATTAATGAAAATTGGTAAGTATCTCAGTAGACAAAAATGTAGTACAAAAAACGTACACGCGCGTTGAATGAGCATGCTCATAAAATACGAGTAATTGCCAGTTTCTGTCTTTTCTATGGAAGTAGGGCGGCACGTGATTGGTCAAATTCTTTACAGTTGACTACATCGACATGAATAATTTAGTTGAGTTCGGAAACCATACATGAAATGTAGGCAATTATAGTTTGGTATTCGAAATCTTTAATTCAACCATTACAGTCGTCGAGTAGAGCAAAGAAGTAGTAAATGCAAACATAAAAGGACTTGATGCATAGCATGATAGAGGATTTTCTAGTACCTTTTCACTCACGACTCAAATCACGTCACCCACCTTGTAAGCTGGCTAAGACCCTAATAGAATCCGGACACAGTCTTAAAGAAAAATGGACTTCTGACTGGCAGTCAAAGACAGATCGATCTGTTAGTAGCCTAATCTCACCCGGCGTGAAAGTGAAGGGGTTCAGCCTCCCGCGACATGAATGGTGCAAGCTTAACAGATTGCGGACAGGGTTCGGCCGTACCGCTCATTTTAAACATCTTTGTGGATGGATCGACTCGCCCAGATGCAATTGAGGCGCTGAATCACAAACTGTCCAACACGTGGTACAGGAGTGCCCCCTCAGAGCCTATCCTGGAAGCCCCGATGACCTGTTCTCGCTTACTCCTGACGCAGCTCTTCTTCTTCTTCCTCGCATTGTCCCGGCATTTTGCCACGGCTCATTGGAGCCTGGGGTCCACTTGGCAACTAATCCCGGGAATTGGCGTAGGCACTAGTTTTTACAAAAACGACTGCCATCTGGCCTTATTGGGATAAGTCCGGTTTCCTCACGATATTTTCCTTCACCGAAGCGACTGGTAAATATCAAATGATATTTCGTACATATAAGTTCCGCAAAACTCATTAGTAGGTACGAGCCGGGGTTTGAACCCACAACTGTCCACCTACCTTTTCACCAGTAAAATGCGCTACCCCTTATAAAATAGATGTTGTACTAAGCAGAGACTTAAATCATATTGAAAAGTATTTTAGTAAAGATCACGAGATAAAGTCCCATACAGGAGGCGTATTCTGATTGTAATAACAGGTTGGTCTAGATTTGTAATGAATCTGTTAGTGTCAAAAGTGCTCGTTGTTGTCGCCGGTAACTACACCATTAATAATCCTGGCTTTGAACAATCAGGTTCATAAAATGCAAATTTATTTAAAATTATCTGTTAACTCTCATTTTATGCAACACCACAGTCTTAATACAAATGACTCGGCGACGGCCATACTTAGTGCACCGTCTAGAAAATTTAATATCTTTTGCAAACGGAATAGTAGATTGTTAACCAAGGGATGAAAGGCACTCATTTCTGCCGAGGTAGCGGCGTCCGAGCGCTAATATTCCGAGGCTGAAATGATGCCATTCACCCGAGTAAAACACTCTACTTTTCATTTCAAATACATTTGTTTTTCAAAAACATGACTAAGCATAATTTTTCATAGCATTTCTTGAGGGTATCTTCAATTAACCATTTAGGTAAAAGTTTCGTTATTTTATGGAATGAGGAATTTGACTATTAGAATGGAAATTAGGTATATATATCTAATTTAAAACCAAATTTCAAAATATCGTAAAATAATGAACAAAAATAGTACTTGGAAATTAAAATGCTTTAGTGCAGAAACATATCGTCGCCGTAGAGCAAAAAGTCACCAAATCACAAAATGGCCAAAATTGACTTATATATGTCATCAAAATCGCATTTTTTTTCTCCAAATTTCAGTCTTATTGTGGTAGCAATAGCGATCATAGTTTCAATTTTACAAAGTTAAAGAAGTAACTAAAAACTTACTTCGGATTCAATATTTTAGTCGAAAAATACCTAATTCCGTTATACATTTTTAAACTTCTTGTAACTTATTTATGAGCGTACCTAAGTCATTTTAGTTATTTTTTCCCTAAGTATTACTAAACTATTTAACCACGAAAAACCTCATTCAAAAAGTCACTTAATTTACTTAGTTACTTTTTAAATACCGGGTATGTCAAAAGTGTGAAAGCGAATATTAACTAACTCTATTTAGTTATTTTTTATTCATAGTTGTGAGGCAATGTACATCATTTAACCAAAGCGATAATTAATTAACCAGTTTTAATGAGTTTTACCCTACAAACTAATATACAATACAATAACTAATCATATTTAATTAATTTAACAATAAAGACTGTACTGTACGCCGACGTGATTATCACTTTCCCTCCACACTTTTTAGAAAAAAAATGACCCTGATTCAGAGCATGACAAATAAAAAAGTTATTTTGAATCAAAATTAAAAACTAAACGAAAAAAATAGTTAAACCGTAACAGTAACCCGGCTCCAGCGTGCGCTGCGAGATTCTGAAGGAACAGTGCAGCTGCCAGGTTTGTTGCACTTTTGACACCACCCGGAGGTCACGTGTAGGGTTTCTAGGGGTTATTCCTACGGACGTAAAGCAACAATCGACCTCCGGAACAGACTATACACCACATGGTGTTCGAGTGCCCCATCACCAAATACAACGGACCTGCTGAAGATTTCAAAAACCTAACGAAGAATGCCAGTTTATATCTGCATAATTGTACATTTTGAATACTTACTGCGCTATTTTTTTTTAACCAGTGTAACCGACATACGATAAATAAATAAACCCGGCTCCGGTATTTTTTTAAACGGTTTTCACTTATTTTTCTTTTGAATTCGATTAAGTATATACTTTTTTGAAGTCAGTTAAAACCTGTACATTTATGAGAATGAATCGAATTCCTCATTCACCTATATCTTGATCAGGGGGCTAGCCAAAATGTACATGAAACATAAATTATGTAAAAATAAACGCGACTTTTTGTAGCATCTGTTATCCCGATATATTATAGAACACAACAGAATACAATGACAGAGTGATAACTTTCCAGGATATAAATGTATATCTATTCTCCACTATCAATGTATACTAGCTTTTTTTAATACTACGTCGGTGGCAATTAAGCATACGGCCCGCCTGGTGGCAAGGAATCTCCGTGGCCTATGTACGCCTGCAACTCCTGATGAGTTATATGCGCGTTGCCGACCCTAACACTCCGCACCCTCGTTCAGCTCTGGCAACCTTAGTCACCGGCAGGAACACAACACTATGAGGGTCTAGTGTTAGAGTTAGATAGGCCGATTCTGATTTATCAATGTCAATAGACATCCACATGCACCAATAAGTGCAAGAAAGACGCCTTAATTACACCAACCAACGCGCGTACCAATCAGCGTGAGCGATATTCAAGGTCATATCAAAACAAGATGAAAACCTTAAAAATAAGATAAGATAGAGATAGTTTATTATTCAAGTAGGCATATTACAATGCGCTTATGAACGTCAAATAAAGCTACACCGGCTCTAACCCTACACCTCTGACCCGAGAAGATTTAAATATTAACTTAACACTTAACAAATTGTTAAAGCGGAACCGGCCTATCCGAAACTAGAATTCTGAAATATATGGCTTGAAAAGTCTGGTTTTGTGCACGAATATTTTATGCAAGTAATGGATGCATTGTCTTTGCGGTATCTCTGCCAAGTTTTTCCTTGTGTATTAAAATACATGGCCAATAATTTAGGCTTGGCTTACCACGAACTGCGAAGCAAAATGTTATGTAAAATTTCAGTGGACGAAAGCTGCCATCGTGTTATTTTCTGCACGTTAATATATCTTCTTCCTCGCGTTGTCCCGGCATTTGCCACGGCTCATGGGAGCCTGGGGTCCGCTTGACAACTAATCCCAAGATTTGGCGTAGGCACTAGTTTTTACGAAAGCGACTGCCATCAGACCTTCCAACCCAGAGGATAAACTAGGCCTTGTTGAGATTAGTCCGGTTTCCTCACGATGTTTTCCTTCACCGAAAAGCGACTGGTAAATATCAAATGATATTTCGTACATAAGTTCCGAAAAACTCATTGGTACGAGCCGGGGTTTGAACCCGTGACCTCCGGATTGCAAGTCGCACGCTCTTACCGCTAGGCCACCAGCGCTTATAATATATAAAATATAAATATATAAGAATACTGTGTTCTCATGTAAGTGAATTTTGTAAATTCTTAACGGGAATCAAGTTCTTAAACCATATTATTTAAAATAACACAAGCATACGTCGCAGAAGCCACATAATGCACTTAATGACATTAATTGACGCTAAGAGCTTTGCAAATAAATTTAGTTTTAAGCACGTATTTTAATCGTGGTGATTCATGAGACGTGAGCAGGACCAAGCCTATTATATATGCATAATATCTATGTACTTATTATGCATTTCTTATACAGTGGTCTAGACCCTTGAGAAAAGGCAGTTTACCAAGAGTAATATTATAAACTAGAAGTTTTAGACTATAACTTGGCGTTGTACAAGGAACTTTCTAGCATAAATTTACTTTCTGCTTATATTCTCAAACTATCCACATTCTTACTAGGAAACATATTCATATTCAAATATTTTCAATTGATATACTTAGAGTCAAACCAGTCGCACAAGGCAACAGTTAAAATGCCAACTAGAAATGTCCCTCATTTTACATTTTCTGTACAATTTCTATATTTGAATATCCCGGTGCTTGGCAGGATACAAATGTCGACTTTTGTTTGAGCTATCTGAGTTTCTTGGGGCTATGAAGTGAGCGATTCGATCCGCTGGATATTATGAGCGAACTTAACTTCAAGTACTGGGAAGACACTAGAGCGTTCGGGCATTCTCAGCATTGCTCCGAGCAATTATTATGGTTGGCACAACACACCCCTTTGCGTACGCAACCACAGATAAAATAATGACTTGAATTTTGACGACCCTAAATAGCCGAAAATGTTACATTAGAAAGAGAGCATGATTTGTCACTGAATCGCTGTCACACTTCGGTTTTGTAGGAAATGTAATTTCTGTACGGTAGTTCTAAATAATTATTATGTGCTTCAGGTTTGTTTGATAAATCTTGCAAGCCTAAACAAATAAATGCATGCATACGCGTTACGTAATCTGTTAGAACAAGCTAAGTTAGCAGCGATTTTGATAGCTTAAGAGACGGTATAAGTGTTATTTAAATTACATAATCTTATAGAACTTTTACGTTAAAATAATACTTGCACTGTCTGGGCTATCAAAAACGCTGCAAATTAAGTCTAACTCTAACATTGTGAAGCTTCAAAACATTATTAAATCAATAAGTCAGATGAAGCCTGAACTTAAGTTGATGTCGGTATAGGCCAGTGTAATATTTTATATGATTTTGCGATACATTTTCCTGCGTTAATGGGGTCGTCGTTTTTTGGTTTTGTCCGGTATAAATATTAAAAATAATGAATATTAATCAGGCGTTACTTTGCGGAAATTCATACTAATTAAAACACAAAATATCACTTTGCTAATCACTTTGCTTTTAGCGAAAAGATAACGTGCTAGTCAATTAGTGCTAACCCGTTAAACTTACTTGCGTATTTTTACATGCAATTAAAAAAAAAAATACTTTTTTTTTGTTTTAATAAAATTCAAAGATAGTATGTAAGTAGGAAATCAAGTAATTCTGAATTGAACTCGGTAAAAACAATCCAAGTTTTTTAAGCGGTTCGATAAAAAATCGCGCTATTATAGTTGTTTTCCATGTTTGAACATCCTTTTGCATCCAAGAAAGTTAAATTATGTACGTTTCATAAATGAATATTATGTTAACTTTTTCATTTGCCTCCACAAGTGGTAGCGAATCCCAAACCGCTCTTTTCCCAGCCACAATCTTCACTCGGGAAAATCTAGTGTTCTTTGCATTTTGTCTCGTATTTCAGTGTTTGCTTGCAGGTGAGTTGCAGGTCATTTTGTGTCGCTCGTTAGCTGCAGTTTTGCCGTGCACGTGCCTTAAACCGTCTTTAGAGATAATCTCCTACTATTTTTATTAATATTACACCCTCGTGTTTGAGAGCATTTTAGATTTTACTTTTGAAAAGGTGATTTTCAGAAGTATCTACAAGTACTTTTAGGTTTGCCCGAACGTGTCTTAAACCAACTTTAGGATCAAATGTATTTTGTATCTTTATTTCATAAAGAGCATTTTTTGCAGCTTTGCCATTCACGTGCCTCAATCTGTTTTAAAGGATATCGTGCAGAATTATTTCATGAATAATATAATACACGTGGTGACCGCAGCAGCGTTGATGCACACAAATGTGTCTGTAAATTTTCTTCTCAATCATGTCGTTGCTACATTGCTGCCAGGATTAGAACTTTCAATTCGCCACTCATTTTATCAAGGAGATGTTACCGCTGCAGCAAAGTAGCAAATACTGCAAAAGCAATACTGCTGCAGTATCTAATCTTTAGCTTTGCGGGGTACAGCCTTTGCTTGTTGTGCTCCTACTATCTTTAACGGTATCATGCGGGCTTATTTTTATTTGTGCTACACCTGTGATTTCAACCTTTCTTTTTAAAACATTTTACATTTTATTTTGACAACGTGTATGTATTTTAGAAGTAAGTACGTAGTAGCCGCTTTGTTTTAAATTGTGTTTAGATAACCTGTTTTTCTGAACTTTATTTTTGAGAGAATTTTATGTTATATATTACATACATTTGACGACCGGTTTGGCCTAGTGGGTAGGCCTACGAAGCTGATGGTCCCGGGTTCAAATCCTGGTAAGGGCATTTATTCGTGTGATGAGCATGGATATTTGTTCCTGAGTCATGGGTGTTTTCTATGTATTTAAGTATTTATATATCATATATATTATATCGTTGTCTAAGTACCCTCAACACAAGCCTTATTGAGCTTACTGTGGGACTTAGTCGATTTGTGTAATATCCTATAATATTTATTTATTATTTACATACATGGTTTCTAGCCAACTAAATAGGTACGGATAGTATAGGTTTAGCTCGACGTGTTTTTTTTTAAAGATTTTTTTTGCAAAGTTCAGAGAGTTAACTGACATATCGTGAACCTTATGGCAAACACATAAGATACATCGATGGCCGCCGGTCGCTGGTCGCCAATGGTAGTGGAGTTGCTGTCAGTGTATTAGGTTTTGGGCTGCAGCCTAATAAGATTGGTGGACAGCAGCCAATTGAATTAGTGGCCAGCACGGAATTTTACGCGAACTTTTAGAAGCTTTTAAAGTACAGACATGTTTTATTTCGTGAATCAGTTTAAAGCGATGGTTAGTTTTCAAATCAATGTTTTTAATCATCTGTCCCAGGAAAAAGGAACTCTTAATACCTACAAATCTTCAGAAATTTGCGTTTATACGGGACAGTGGTAGATAAATTCGTGGAATACTTCTTTATAGAAAAAGCAATATCTGAACTAAAAAAATATATAAATTGTGATCACTTTTGTACACTGGTTAGTGATTGGCGCTTTACCCCTTGTATTTTTCCCCGACGTTTATAAAAAACCGCAATTGAAAATTAAGTAAAGCTACTTTTTGTCTCCGTTATCCTGTTAAGGTAAACGTCCTATAGGGCTCCTGCTTAACATACTACTACTCATTTCCTCAAAGGTTAACTGGAAGAGATCCCATACAGGGACAAGTTCGCCTTTGTTGTATTTTATTTTATCTGTAACTGTGTTTTTCGTGTTTTTATTTGGCTGTACAATAAAGTATATATATTATATACATACTAATATTTATTAGTTATGCCCAAAAGACACTTTGATGTTATCTCTATTGAAAGCGGCTCCTCTGATGTTTCTTATGTCCATGGGTGGCGATGACTGCTTCCCATCAGGTGGCTTGTCTGCTTGTTTGCTGCCTATTTCATAAAAAAAAAGAATTGGAGAAAAGAATTCTAAATTTAAAACCATACTGACAATTTCATGTTTGACACTTTGCATGTGTATTGCCATTCTCCACGACTCAGTTCCTATAAAAACGCTTTCGTTTAGGTGAAATTTACCTTTCCTATTCATAATATATATATATTTTTTTTTTGTGTTATTTCAAGTAGAAACACTAAGGTCAAAGGGCGTCGTTAGCCCTTAAGAGATTGCATATACTTGAGAAAATTCGATCCATGTCACCGTGACCCCGGGCTGAGCGGTTTTAGGCATCTGCCACGAATAGAGAGAACGCTGGTTCGATCCTAGCCCTTGATGCCGTCTGGGGTCCGGGCACTTTTACAGTACCTTAACTTCTTCGCTGGTGGAATATATGCAAGGTGGCTTCGATATTGGAGGTCAGGTACTCAAGCTATGTAGTTATCAGTAGATATGCAAGTTCAAGGTCACGCAGTATAATTTTATTAAGTATTACTTTATTAAATATAAGAAAATAATTTAATGAAATATCATACAATACAAATCCTCTCTATTGCACAACCTCTGAAAAAATGTATACATGGAAACACATATAATACATGAAGATAGAGGTAAACAACAGGCGAGGCGGCCTTATCGCTACAGAGCGATCTCTTCCAGACAACCTTGATATCATTTGTTTTTTTAAGTACCTAGTCCCACCTTCTTCTTCTTCCTCGCGTTGTCCAGGCATTTTGCCATGGCTCATGCGAGCCTGGGGTCCGCTTGACAACTAATCCCAAGATGTGGCGTAGGCACTAGTTTTTACGAAAGCGACTGCCATCTGACCTTCCAACCCAGAGGATAAACTAGGCCTTGTTGGGATTAGTCCGGTTTCCTCACGATGTTTTCCTTCACCGAAAAGCGACTGGTAAATATCAAATGATATTTCGTACATAAATTCCGAAAAACTCATTGGTACGAGCCGGGGTTTGAACCCGCGACCTCCGGATTGCAAGTCGCACGCTCTTACCGCTAGGCCACCAGCGCTTCAAGTACCTAGTCCCACCATCATAATCTAAAAATAGATGTTATAGACTAACGAAAAAGTGACCAAGACCTCCTGGCGAGGTCGAACCAGCGTCTTCAGCTAATGTGGTACTCTTCACCACTAAACCATCCGGTTCGACCAACCGATATAAACCGCGATATAAGTTCTCAAGTACCTGGGCGACCGAGCTTAGCTCGGTTACAACTATTTATTGTAATATGGTGGTGTATAGGTGATAATCTTAACTACATTTTTTACTAAATTAAACTTGTCTAAAACAATAAAAATTAAAAAAAAATATATAAACTTGAACATATAAAAAAAAAAGTTTGTCACCGGACGAGATTCGAACTCGTAACACTCGTTTAGCAGTCCGCGTATTAACCCGCTGGACCAGACGGACAGTGGCCGGCAACACGAAATTAGCGACCATATTCTGCGTCGAAAGAAAAACGCATGAAAACTCGAAAACACGCGTTTTCCCAAACATAAGACTAATCTAGATCGATTGTTTACCCCCAAAAACCCCCATATACCAAATTTCAGCAAAATCGTTAGAGCCGTTTCCGAGATCCCGGAAATATATATATACAAGAATTGCTCGTTTAAAGGTATAAGATTCATCACTAAAAATTCAAAATTAATTTCATTAACAAAGTCTGCTAAGTATCATGACGTAATAGTCAAGTTTGATCGTTAAACCGCGAACGTGACCTTTCGCGGCCCTGATCGTTAACAATGCACCGAGGTTGCATTGTTTCAGCTATCTATTCTATCTATAGAGTGCTTTCTCGCGTGTAAACGCGGAGACATTTTAATGATATTTGAAGTATTCAAGTAAAAAGTACAGCGCTGGTTGTTTAAATGCAGAGTGAATGATAATGAACTTATTATTGTCTAGCATATACGTCTGCAAGCAGTGTCAGCGATACTAGATTGATTTATATTGAAAGAAAAAATTAAATAAAACGCTTCGGGCAAGAATCGAACTTGCGTCCTTCTGTAATACCGGTCCGATCGCTCTTAACCATCTGAACTACTGAGGCTTACCAGTCTTGCCACCTTCTGGAATACCGGTCCGATCGCTCTTAACCATCTGAACTACCGAGACTTACCAGTCTTGGGACCTTCTGGAATATCGGGCCGAGCGCTCTTAACCAATTGAACTACCGAAGCTTACCAGTCTTGCGACCTTCTGGAATACCGGTCCGATCGCTCTTAACCAACTGGGTAACCAAGGCTTACCAGTCTTGCCACCTTCTGGAATACCGGTCTGATCGCTCTTAACTAACTGAAATACCGAGGCTTACCAGTCTTGCCACCTTCTGGAATACCGGTCCGATCGCTCTTAACCAACTGAACTACCGATGCTTACCAGTCTTGCCACCATCTGGAATACTAGTCTGATCGCAATTAACCAACTGAACCACCGAGGCTTACCAGTCTTGCCATCTTCTGGAATACCGGTCCGATCGCTCTTAAACAACTGAACTAACGAGGCTTACCAGTACCAGTCTTGCCACCATCTGGAATACCAGTCCGATCGCAATTAACCAACTGAACCACCGAGGCTTACCAGTCTTGCCATCTTCTGGAATACCGGTCCGATCGCTCTTAAACAACTGAACTAACGAGGCTTACCAGTCTTGCCACCTTCTGGAATACCAGTCTTGCCACCTGGAATACCGGTCCGATCGCTCTTAATTAACTGAACTACCGAGGCTTACCAGTCTTGCCACCTTCTGGAATACCGGTCCCATCGCTCTTAATCAGCTGGTTTACCGAGACTTACCAGTCTTGCCTGAAGCGGTAATTACGCAGTAGCTACCGCTTAAAAACTCATGGTGAGGATAGTAGTATCACTGTCATAGTATAGCGATATGGTAATGGGTAAATAATTACTAGACAGATATGCAATATATGGACATTAATAACATCAATAACTCAGGAATAAATATTAATAATAATATCATTGCTGGCTAACTTATTACTGTTGAAATCATACTGCAAACAAAAATAAATCTAAAGCGAAACAGATGTCATATATTAAAGAAAGTGATAAAGCCCGGCATTGACGGAGGATAAAACAAATCTGTTAAATAATATTTTATATTAAACAACACGAACAGAATTAAACACAAAACCTATCATCAAAATAGGTTAAAATAATCTGTATCCGTCAGAGTAGCGAATACAGCCGATCAAAGGAGTCCCTCCAGGCCCCCGTTCTTGATTCTGCCAATTTGTGAACAATTAAATGGAGTGCCTCCATCCAACACCCTATAAAACCGGAACGGAATAAATTTCATCCAACCCGCACTGACATATGACCTTCTGATGCGAAACTCTTCCGAAAGTGAGTGTCAAAGCGTCTGACGTCAATATATTTCCAAATTATATTACAACCTTTTGGTTTCGAAATAGTGCTTCATCTAAGGATTTGCTTGAAAGCAAAACGTCAAATGTAAATACAGCTTTAACGGACATACAATGTTCCAATTTTGAAGTGGTAGGTAAATACAATAAGCCTCAATTTTGAGTAACGACAATAATTTGATGGCTCCATTGTATTTGTTTTTTGGGACTTTGAATTTTGACTGCGTTTCAATGACGATACAAATGGACCGAAAATTTACACGTAGAAGCATTTGTTTTTTTTTTAGAAGTTTTTTTTATATACCACGACGGTGACAAACAAGCATACGGCCCGCCTGATGGTAAGCAGTCACCGCAGCCTATGGACGCCTGCAACTCCAGAGGTGTTACATGCGCGTTGCCGAACCTTTAAAAACCTGTACACTCCTTTTTTGAAGAACCCCATACTGTAGACCCTCGGGAAAACCTCGGAAGGGAGCTCATTCCACAGCCGAAGCGTCCGCGGGAGGAAATTCCTCTTGAACCGCACAGAATATTAGAAACTAACAGTTAAGGACATATAGTTATACCTTACGTTATCAATATAGGTATAGTCGGCATCAAAATCTATATCTATCCTTCTCTTATAGCTTAAAAAAGAGATGTCTCTGTATATAGAACAATTACACTGTCAGGCCAGTTCGAGTTTTATTTATTAAATCTTATTGCAATATAAGTTTTTATAATAACAATGTCAATTAATTCATTAATCTATTAAATTGTACAAAACACATTTCTTTAAATGCATAATAACCTTACATACAAACTGAAATCTAAGACAATAATAAAATATATAAAAAAAATTCAATATAATACTGATTTGTCAAAATTGACTTTTTTGGATTCGTGTTTTAGGTAATCCGAAGCGCTGGTGGCCTAGCGGTAAGAGCGTGCGACTTGCAATCCGGAGGTCGCGGGTTCAAACCTCGGCTCGTGCCAATGAGTTTTTCGGAACTTATGTACGAAATATCATTTGATATTTACCAGTCGCTTTTCGGTGAAGGAAAACATCGTGAGGAAACCGGACTAATCCCAACAAGGCCTAGTTTACCCTCTAGGTTGGAAGGGCAGATGGCAGTCGCTTTCGTAAAAATTAGTGCCTACGCCAAATCTTGGGATTAGTTGTCAAGCGGACCCCAGGCTCCCATGAGCCGTGGCAAAATGCCGAGACAACGCGAGGAAGAAGAAGAAGTGTTTTAGGTATTACATCTCATTTCGATTATGATGCCTTTTTTATGTAAAAGTGAGTTTCCATGCAACGGTTCGCAGCTATGTATCATAAAAATCGATTTAGCAGTTTGAAAGTATTCAAAAATAACTCGCTTCCAAAATGGTGTAAGGCATTCTTGGCACGTTTTTTTTGCAAAACGCGGTGGGGATTTATTAAATTTTTAATTTAGTAGTGATACATGTAATTTAAAAAAGGAAAACAAAAAACCTTAACGCACAAGGCCCGAACAACATCACATCTCCTGACAACATGTAATTTCTCGTAAGACGTTAATTTACATCATTACATGTCTCGACATTTGAAACGACGCGATCACTGGAGCCGAGTCGAAGTGTCATGTTTGTTTCGCCCGACTCCGTTTCTGACGTCGGTTTAAAATTCATGAACCAAAAGTTTCACTTTAAATTGTTTTTGCATTCTCTTTTGAAATTCATGAAGTAGAATTTCCACCTGAAATGCTTTAGTTTTCGCCTTGATTACGATGAAATGTGACGCGAAAATATGTATGAGTTTTTTTATGAGTATTTAATTTTTTTCGACGCGTTTAAAAATAAATCCCATAAAAAAAACATGTAAAATATTGCCAAGACGAAACCATAAAGCTCGCACTCACAAAAAGTTTTTTGACAGTGCGAGCCTTTTGATTTCGTCTTGGCAACATTTTACATGAAAATGTTTTGAATGGGATTTCATTTATTTTAGTAAGTTGCTAATGACAAACTTCCATTTCCTAATTTAAGGGGTTGGGGGTGATAAACTATTTTATAAAATCTGTTTTGTTACTGATTCCCCATACAAACTTCAACCCCTTTTTCCCCCTAGCGCTATTTTCCTCCCCCTTTTCATAATTAGGGGATGATTTTGGGGTTCAAAACTATTCTATATCCTGTCCCATAACAAAAACTAACTACATACCAAACTTCAACTGAATGGGTTCAGTGTTTATGTATTTCCCATACAAATTCGACCCCCCTTTTCATCCCCTTAGGGGCAAAAAAGTTCAAGTTTTTGAATTTTTTTGTTGTCTGAGTACCAAATTTTAGCTGTCTAGAACTTCAGGAAGTACCCTAAGTGTTTTGATGATCATCAGTGAGTGAATTAAATCAAAATTAGGATAGCTATACAATTGAATTTTTTAATGCTTAATAAGTCTACTATTGACATTATATCCCGAGAATTTCATTTATCTGGTATAATCCAACAAACACAAGTTATGAGTTACGAAGCGCTCAGAGAAAAGGTAGGTAGTGCCCTCTTGCGCTTTGCTTTGCTCGTCTTGGCGGGGGCACTACCGTGCCCCCAGATTCAAAATTATCTTCTTTGCTAGGAATTATTTGTACGTTTATTTGGAAGTTTCTGAGAACAAATTTTAAATTATAATTTTGTGGTAAACAAAAGGTTTCGTATTTATTTATTTCAAGCTACCAGTTAAGTCTCTATTTGAGAGATGTCCAATATTAAGCCGACTATCTTCTGCCCGCGACTGCGTCTGTGGAGGATGATAATGATTAATGAAAACTATCGTATGTCCTTTTTCGGGTTTCAAACTCTCTCTATACCAAATTTCATCTAAATCAGTTCATCGGTTTAAGCGTGAAGAGAGACAGACTCACAGAGTTACTTTTGTATTTATAATTAAAAGGGATTTTCCACACTGTACGGGATACGGGAATTAAAATTCCGGGCATAATTCAGCAACGAGTCATTTTTCCTTCCAAATCCATCATAACGATGTGTGAATAGGCCGCGGCGGAGCTATTAATCTACTCTTTCACGACGTAATTTGATATCTCGAGTGACTTGATCATAATTAATCAATGTATTATGAAGGGGAGCCACAGTGTGGAAAAAGTGCGGGTGTCATGGTGGACACGTGACAACATTGTCACGGTTCATATTGATGAAACAAAAAGACAGATTAGGTTAAATAAGTCCCCTTGGTCTAAGTAAAAGTGACTGTTTATAAAAGTTGATAAAACGTTTTTGAGTAGTAAAATTTGAATCCAAAATGATCCAACTTGTATCAAAGACGAACCTATTTTATAAACCACTTGCGACTCAAACTCCAAACTACATAATCAAGTGCCTCTTCCTATTGTCGGATCTAGGGCTCGACAGAACTAGTTCAAACTTGCAGTGTCGAGAGCGTCTTGTGAGAGTTAGGTTGCAGCTTGCAAAGCTATAAGGAGTACGTACGTCTCAATTATATCTCAATCAAGTAAGCAACACACTTTATTTTGACGAAATATTACACTTTATAGATGAATATACTTCTTGTCTACTTGTAAATTTAGTAGAAAGAAGGATGAACATGGAGAAATTGTTTTTTTTTTGGACACCTAAAAAGTAAAATAAACATTTTAATCTTAATATTAGGACCAACACGTTACGGTGGTCACGTTTGATGGATAATGCCTACAAAAGCAATACACTTAAATAAAATCCAACAGGCGTATTCTGACTTTAATAATAGGTTATAAATTAGATCAGGCTTAGTTGTGGATCTAATCTGCCAGTGTCAAAAGTAAAACTTCTTCAAATACGCTTGCAAGTTGCATCAAAGACGATCCTAATTCGTAATCCACTTGCGACTCAAACTCCAAACTACATGATGAAGTGCCTCTTCCCATTGTCATATCTAGGGCTCGACTGAACTAGTTCAAACTTGCCATGTCGAGAGCGACATGGCTTGCTCAAGTGGGGCTTGCACCAATGTGAAGAGGTGCTTGATAGACGACAGTATATAAAATAGATTTAGAGAGATAAATTCCAACTAAAATACATTAAAAACTACAAACCTTAATAATCGAACCCAGAAACCAGCTCCCTAGGCAGAGTAATTACCGAGGAAGCGAGATGTAAAAAAACCGGCCAAGAGCATGTCGTGCCATGCTCAATGTAGGGTTCCGTAGTTACCCGTCCGTCACAGTAGGCTGCCTTGAACGGGGGCTATTATTGGGTATGTGTACATAACAAGCAAAAGGGAGTACTTTCGTAGGACTTTTACTAAGAAGGGAAGGGAAGACTTTTTGCAAAAATTCAAAAACTGCTTAACCGATCATGTTCACTATAATTTCTATTGAGTCTTTACATTTACGATTCTTTACATATTTTTTTGGAACCGTGGTTCAAAAGTTAGAGGGTGGGGACATGTTTTTTTCTTTCGAAGCGATTATTTCCGAAAATATTACGTTTACCAAAAAAATGTTTCTTCAAGACCCCTATTTTGCAAGAACTATCCAACAACACCCCGCACTAATGGATTAAAGTAACAAAAAAAATCTATAATGGAGAAGTTATTACATAAAATGTTAATAGACATTTTTTAAAGATTAATCGCTAATTTTTTAGGAATTAAAATAAATTAAATTAAAAACCCATCACTTTTTTTTTTTAATTAAGTTCAATCAAGAGACTTGAAGACTTGAAGGCACTGTCAACGTGACCATAATTGGACACGAGAAGTATAATAAAATAAAAATAATTTATTTCAGGTATACCAACCCATAAAACACATTACAAAATGCAATTCAAATATAAAAATAAAAAAATACTAAAAATAGATTAAATAACAAATTTAGCAGCTACAAATATAATAAATGATTACAAAAAAAATTAAATTTAATAATTATAAGTACCTACCGATCAAATTTACTTTACGTCGAATAAGAGGCGTGTCATCCAAACTATCTATCAGCCTAGTAAAATATAAATATACATTATAGAGTTTTGTTGACACACATATTTGTCATGAGAAGATGGATGGCTGAACCTTAAAAGCGTCGGCAATACATACACAGACGTCTGATGTCAGTGGTATCACTATCTTAAGAGTGATTTATATCTATTCACATGCTTTTATTTGACATGCAATATGTATTAGGGAGATGCGTATGAAATGATCTCTCTACGGCCGCCCGTTCTGGGTCATATCTTGTCCAACTTGTTTTGATTTTATTTTGATACAACCTTGAATATCGCTCATGCCGATTGGTGCATGCGAAGTGATGTGAACGTCGAGAGTGAGACGCTTCAATCCTCAAGATGATTGTCAAAGTTGTATCAAAACCAGTTAAAAACCGTGATAAGTTTTTGAATCAGAATCGGGCTCATGGTGTGGCCGAGCCACAGACCACTTAAACTAGTAGATGGCGCATATAAGGAAATAAGCATTCCTGTACCAAATAAATATAGTTTGAGAACAAAACCGGTTATTTCAGTTGCACCCCCAAATGTGATCAGTACTTGGGTCGAAATTCTTTTCATTGTCTTGTTTTGGACCTCTCTGTTACGCTTGTATTTCTATATTTTATCAAACATAAGGACTAGTGCTGTTGCATGTCTTTTTAGCTGTTAGATTACATTTACCATTAAAAAATTCGGAACTAAATCTCATCGCATACAAAAAGCTACACTCCGTCACAATTTATGGGGACAAAAAACAAGACAACGAAAATAAATTCGACCCACTTGTTTAATAATATCAAATATTTTTTTTTAGCAAACTGCTAAGAACCACGGCAAGAAAACTAACTCACTTCTATGAAAAATAACCTCATCGAAATCGGTCCATCCCTTTGAGAGCTACACAGATATTGGCGTCAAACTTTAAAAAAAATTACAATGAGGGATCCCTATACAATATATCCATATTCCTACGCTGTGGCATGAAATGGTGTAGAATACTTTTAACTTCAAATTGTAGCATTTAAAAGTAAAGTTGCACCCACCTGTGTGCACCTCTTGCTCTTTGTAAACGCTTTACAATACGGTGTCTGTGTAGTCTGTGTTACTCCACACAAACGCCCCGTTTGTTCAAGACAAAGCTTTAATCAAATTCATTGTCCTATTCAAAAGAAAAACATGCTTAATAAAACAAAAGAGTCTGCATCAATGTCAGCTTCATCTGAATGAATCCCCCCCCCCCCCCCCCCTACCTCCACATTACGCTTGATTTACACCTCCCACACCACGGCTGTCTTGAATGTGAAATATTGACGCCAAAATTGCTGTGACGGGTACAATGGCGACCATTTTTTAGGCGTTGAAAAGGAGAAGTTTTAGGTAATTTTGCGAGGAGCTGTGACAGTTTGTCACCTGAGATTTTTATGCCTAAAGGTACCATTCGGATTCAGGCATTATTATAGTAATGCAGGGCGATATTGCTAGATTGCTACCCACTGCATTACTGTTGCAAATGTCAAGTACTGCTCCAGTAATGCTGCCGACTGCATTGCTTCAAGAAACGCCAGAAAGATCATTTCATCGAGACATTTATACAAAATTTGACGTTACCTGCAGTAATGCAGTCGGGAGCATTAGGTAATGCAGCAGTATTCCAGCGTGACATTACTGCCGACTTCATCATTGCTGCAAATATCAAAAATCCGGACAGCAACATCGATTTAATTGATTGCGATTGTGTGAATTGGACTGGATTCGTTTCCTCGTTTCCTCCTATATCATAAGAAATTCTTCATTGTAAGTGTTTAAGCTATTGTTTCACGGTTTTTTTCATATTTTTTGGACTTATGGTTCATAAGTTAGAGGGAGGCACATTTTTTTTTGAAGCGATTATTTCCGTAAATATTAACTTTAGCGCTGGTGGCCTAGCGGTAAGAGCGTGCGACTTGCAATCCGGAGGTCGCGGGTTCAAACCCCGGCTCGTACCAATGAGTTTTTCTGAACTTATGTACGAAATATCATTTAATATTTACCAGTCGCTTTTCGGTGAAGGAAAAACATCGTGAGGAAACCGGACTAATCCTAGGCCTAGTTTACCCTCTGGGTTGGAAGGTCAGATGGCAGTCGCTTTCGTAAAAACTAGTGTCTACGCTAAATCTTGGGATTAGTTGTCAAGCGGACCCCAGGCTCCCATGAGCCGTGGCAAAATGCCGGGACAACGCGAGGAAGAAGAAGATTAACTTTATCAGTAAAAGGTATTAGGGGGAGTGTGGGGTACACTATTAGGTTAAACCAAATGAAATTACCCAAAAGGTTACCTAAAAAATGTTTTTGTAGTTTTTATTTCACCGTTCTGTCGCCATGCATGATTGATGTATCCATTCCAAATTGCAGCTTTCTAGTACTACCGATCACGCAGCAAAGCCTCAGATGGACGAACATGGACAGACTATAAGGGTTTATATGTAACTACGAAACCCTAAAAAGGTATGACCCATTTAAGAAAATAGGGTAAGCCATGGCATCAAAGATATTCATCGGCTAGTCGGTTAATTACCTCGAGGGTATAGAATTGAACAACTATTGTTCCAAAACCGCAACGAAGGAAATTAATTAAACCAGTGTATAGAAAGGAATCAGTCACGTCTGAACCCGGAATAAGCGATCTCGCCCTTTTGCAAATGAAAGGTGTACTGAGAAAGACATACTTAATTATGTTCAGTATTTGTATTGCCAGAATTATAATAAAAACAATACTATATAATGTGCCTACTTTGCACTAGAAATTGCTTTAAAGCTCTTTTTACAAGCTTTTATTTGCTTTCACTTGACCGTTGTCTGTTTGTAATCAAATCTTGCAAGTTAAATTTGACCCACTTTCCGGTTTTCGATGAAGCTGAAAATTTGCATACATATGTAAGTCAGGTGACAATGCAATATTATGGTACCATCGAGAGATCTGATGATGGAGACAGGAGGTGGCCATAGGAACTCTGTGATAAAACAACGTAACCTAATTGTGTTTGGCGTTTTTACAATTCTAAAAAGATTCTCGATGAGTCTTAGTTGTGGAAAGAAAAGTACAGTCAGCGATAAAAGCTTGTACCAAAAATGGTTTTTTGTGTCAAAAACATATTTAGTACTAAAATACTGTGGTTTATTGATATTGTATAAGTAATTATATTATACCGATTTAAGTAGATCATCACTCATCACTACTATCATGATATAGTTTTTATTTTAGGTGATGGAGGTGGAAGCTGGAGTGGAAGTGGAGCTGTGAGGAGGAAAGTGGGCCCATTTTACGATATCATGATTATCGAAAAGCTTTCGTGTGTAATATTGACGGGTCATACACAGAACACTGGCATGACCTTAACGAGCTAAATTGAAATTAAAAACTTAAAAGCCTCTAATGGCTTTTACACCATTATCTTGGTTTTATAACCCTTTACCAATAAAAACATTACTTGTGCAATAACGGTGTTATTATAGCGCAAGTGCGATAAAGACCTTTATTGCTTTTCGCGCCTTAGGAAACTAGCTCTTCGGCAGCTTAGTGCCCAGAGAGGAATGGCACTTTCAATTATTATTCTAAACGTCCGTTTAATCTAACCTTCTACCGATTTGAACAGAAAAAAGCGAGGGAGAACATTTTCATTGAAAATTGGACATTAATGATGGCATGTCCACAATTTGTCATTGCATTATTAGCTTGGTCCGAAATGTCAATATCTAGCATTTTAATCTGACAACCAAATAGCAATATAAAAAAATATTACTAAACATAATTAAAATAGTAAGTTTTTTGTATGGAGCATAGGCAGGCGTTTGACCACGATCTCACCTGGTAAGTGATGATGCGGTCTACAATATGAATAATTGTATTTGCATGAAATTTATTTGTAAGATTATTGTAATTGATAAATTATTGAAAACTCTCCACCTCACACGACATGTAAATTGTTACAGTTGTTATTAATAAAATATTTCATTTCATTTCATTTTATTTACATATTACGGTGGAGCACGATTACCTATGAAATACCTATTTACTCTAGCCTTGAAGAGATCCAGAGTGTACTCATGTGGAAACACAGACTCGGGCAGGGCATTCCACTCCTTGGCAGTTCGCATAAGGAAAGTTGAAGCGAAACGCTTCGTGCATATTTGTGGAATACCTACCATGAAGTGATCCCGGAGTGCCGATTCTCTGGTAGTCCGATAATAATAGTGAAATGGGAACGGAGGAATAAGGTTGTGCACTAACTTAACTATAGGTAAATGTGATGCATGATATGATCTCTATTTAGACTTAACTCAGTTAAAATATAAGTACCTGGGCGACCGAGCGTTGCTTGGTTATAACTATTTATTGTAATATGGTGGTGTATAGGTGATAATCTTAACTACTTACATTTTTTTACTAAATTAAACTTGTCTAAAACAATAAAAATTAAAAAAAAAATATATAAACTTGAACATATTTAAAAAAAACAAAGGTTAATCACCGGGCGAGATTCGAACCCGTAACACTCGTTTCTAGCAGTCCGCGTCTTAACCCGCTGGGCCAGACGGACAGTGGCCGACAACACGAAATTAGCGACCATATTCTGCGTCGAAAGAAAAACGCATGAAAACATGCGTTTTCCCAAACATAAGACTAATCTAGATCGATTGTATACCCCCAAAAACCCCCATATACCAAATTTCAGCGAAATCGTTAGAGCCGTTTTCGAGATCACAGAAATATATTTATATTTTTTTTTTTTTTTTTTTCTCTTTATTTTGGCACAAACAGTCATTACAGAAGAGTTACATTTGTCTTATATTACATATAATATTGACAATACAGTGCCGAAAACGTTATAGATTATAGTTATTAATTTTGTTGCAATGGACCTGAACTAACTTAACTATGAGAAGAAGATGAAATTGAAAGAAGGGAAACGTTCAAGCGCTGACCACTGTCCCAGTAAATGGCACCATTAAACATAATTCATTAACAGTATAAGTGACAGTGACATGCCAAGCACTAGGACGTTCACCCTCGTAATTGTTTACTACCTACTTAATATCTAAGCGTGTTATCGGTACATTATACATTATTATTTTATCATTCGTGACTTGTGAATTTATTAATAATTTTTTTTTTCAATCCTGTAAGAGTGGTATTAAAAAGGTCTATTTCGTTGAATTCTCTGTTGTAAAGATACATAGTACGGGGAATAAAACTGTTTCTAGTGTAGTTCTTTCGACGGATGGGTGGTACGAACATATGAAGGTTACGGTTGGGGCGAGCGGGAAGTCTGGCTTTAGTGATGAAGTTTAATTTTGAGAGTAATAATGGGCAATCAACTTCGTTATAGATAATTTTATAAAGGAAGGATATATCGAACAGCTTACGGCGGTTTGCAAGACTTGTGAGTTTGTAATATGTTAAAGAATGGACATAATGGTCGTTAGGACGATTGTGTCGATAATTTAGTATTTTAATAAATTTTCTTTGCACTTTTTCGATACGATCGATATGGTGTTTATAATACGGACTCCAGATTACACAACCGAAGTCTAGAATAGATCTAACGAAAGCAAAATAAAGGATTTTAAGGGTGATAATTTTATTGAATGGTTTTGTAATTCTATTTATAAATCCTAGACTCCTAAATGCTCGTTTTATTATGCTATCAATATGTGATATAAAAGTTAATCTGTCATCGAGAATAATACCTAAGTCGCGGATTTGGTTAACACGGTTAAGGAGATTACCACAAAGCCTGTAGTTGTGTTGAATAGGAGACATTTTTCTAGAATATGTTATCACATTACACTTATCTGCATTCAGAAACAATTGATTTGTGGAACAGTACAACGATAATGCCTCTAGGTCAGATTGTAATTTGTGGCAATCATCAATACATTTAATAGTTCTGTATAATTTAGTATCATCTGCGTACAATAGATGTTGACTATACTTAATAATGTCTCCTATGTCATTTATATAAAGAGAAAATAGTACAGGCCCGAGATGGGATCCTTGGGGGACGCCAGATGGGATTTTAAGGTAATTTGAGCAATAACCTTTCATGCATACGGCTTGGCTTCGATTTCGAATGTATGATTCAATCCACCTTAATAAACTACCATGCACACCGAGTCTATAAAGCTTCGTGAGCAAGAGATCATGGTTGATTTTGTCGAAAGCCTTAGAAAAATCGGTATAAACGACATCAACTTGGCCATTAACATCCATAACTTGAAGTAAATGATCAGTAAAAGTTAGTAAATTTGTTTCTACACTGCGGGATTTTATGAAGCCATGCTGATTTTCAGTTACGTGATGACGCACGACGTAAGATAGTTGGTGAGTAACCATTTTTTCAAGTATTTTGCCTAGAGTACATAATTTGGAAATTGGTCTGTATTGGGTTATTAACTCTTTTTGAGCATTCTTAGGTATAGGTGTGATTAGAGCCTTTTTCCAATCACTAGGGAAGACACCCGTCCTAATAGATAGGTTAAATATACTGGATATGGGTTTTAGTAGCTCGTCGGCACATCGCGAAATCAACACCGGGTGAATCCCATCGGGGCCAGCTCCCTTGTTAATATTGACATTCCGTAGTTCTTTTAGTATCATATCATCGGTGAATGTGATGGTGTTTATGTCAATTTTAAAATCTGAGAACGAATCACTGGAGTTATAATTATTACAATTAGGGGTAGGTGTCACAAAAACTGATTGAAAATGTTTATTAAAAGTATCACATATTTCAAATCCATCAGTGAAAGTTTGATCCTTATAAGTCATTTTTTGGGGATATCCACCAGTGTTCTTTTTTGATTTGACAAATGACCAAAAATATTTTGGATGTTCGGCTATTCTTAATTCTGCTTTCGTGTTAAAAGATAAATAACAGTCACGTTCCATTTTTTTAAGTCGTGACCTAAGTTTTGAAAAAATATGATAGTCTTTAAGGTTACCGTAAGTCTTCCATTTTTTATGATACTTACGTTTTTCGTTACTCAGCTTTATGAGAGGACGATTATACCACGGTGGATACTTATGGACATCTGTGAGGTTTCGCGTAGGCACGTACTTATCAATTAAGTCATTAAGGATTTCGTAAAAAAATAATACTCTAGTCTCCACGTCATGCATGGAAGAAAACATAGTATCCCAGTCTACAGACTTAAGACCTACTCGAATACTATCGAAATCGGCATTAAAAAACATTTTTTTAGAAGTTGTATTGATTTTTAAAGGTGCAGGTAAACAAAGAGGCAGATCGATGCAAAGTGCCTTGTGATGATCATCTTGTGGCACGAGTGGGTGCGTACAATCCATAACATGACAGTTCTCGCTACAAAATACGAGGTCTAATATTCGATCATTAGCATTAAATTCAGAGTTGAACTGTGATAATAAAGATAAACTCATAAAATCGCTAGTTAACGAGACTAAGACATCATTACATGCCGCTAAGCTCATACCAACGATATCCTCGTCGTAATACCAGTGAGCCCGAGTCACGTTGAAGTCACCCAGTATCAAAAAAATATCATTAGGATTGGAATGTATAATATCGCTGGTTCTGTCATAGAACGATGAAAGTAAGTTCTGATGGCGGGAACCGTGCGGAATGTAAGTACATGCTATATAAAAGTAAGCTATATCCTCGGTAGTAGTAGCACCGATGGTGTTGGCGGCAGAAACATCCAGTGGGCGCGATCTGTGGCCGCGACCGCGCAGCGGTATGCTCACCCAAAGCTCGTCGGCCGGCGGCGGGGCGCACCAGGCTGGCCGCGCGGCCGGGCACAGCTCGCGCCGCACTGCCACCAACACCCCTCCGCCCCGCGAGTGCTCACTGGCAATCGGGTCACGATCACACCTATATACCTCGTAGCGGCCATCAAAGTACTCCGAGTCAAAAAAGCATTCATTTAGCCAAGTCTCGCTTATACATATTATATCGTAATTATTATTTAAAACATTACATAAGAAATCGTGAGATTTAGTTCGCAAGCCCCTTACGTTCTGATAGTAAATGGATAACGTGTTGTTACGAGTAGCTATTATTAGGTTCGTAATTAAAGTAAATGCAGTTTATAGTTATAATTGTATTCATGCCACCATCCATCGAGAAAGACATAACATAGGAAATAAGTAAACATGGGTATAAACTGTTTTGAAAAGATAAACAGAGAAAAACAGGCTCGATACAAACATGCGTGCAGGAGTATCTTAGATGAATGTTTACAATAAAAAATAGATTCATTGTCACGAAACATAAAAGAATTAAGTGCTTTAAGTCGTTTTCGTAAATATTGTTTAACCGGTTAGCAACCATCTTATTATTTTGATGACGGGTAGGGATAGAAAGAAGCGAATAATAGATTAAATATACCGACAGTAATAACAATAATAAACGCCATAATAGCATGCATAAAACATAAACAATTTGTAAATGATGTAATGTAGTCATTGTAGAACGTGATTCGATTAGTCATTTTATTTTTGATATGTCGTCAACACAGGAAATATGTAATACCTTAGAGTTATCAGTCTTGCGTAAAAATATTTTACAGTCACTAAGCCAGATGTATTTGTAACCCATTTCACGACCAATTTTGCGGGCTTGGCTATACAGTTGTTTGTTTTGGGGTGCTAGGTGGTCGTTGACGAACACTGGTCGGGAGGGGCCGTCCACGTCCAGGTCCGCGGTGGAGAGGCCCCGGCGCGACCGCACGGCTGCTAGCAGGTCGTTCTTTCGCTTACGTTGAGTGAACCTAACGATGATATTTGGGATGTCAGACGATAACTTTGATGCATCATTAGTGGCCAAGTTTTGGTGCGGGTACCGCCGGACGCGGTGTATGTAGTCGACGTCGCTCGGGGACAGGGTAAAATTTACTTTAGATGCGATAGTATTTAGTATGTTGTACAAATTTTCTCCTTTTTTGAAAGTTACGCCGGAAATCTCAAGATTATTTAAGCGACCTTGTTGTTCCTTCATGCGCAGTTGATCTGATAACGAATTAATATTAACCCTAGCATCTGAGAGGTCTTTTTCTAGGCTTGATAACTTCGTTTTTGTCTCGACATCAAGGTTTAATAACTTGGTAACGTCACTTTTTATGTCAGCGCACTCTTGCGAGAACTTAATTGTGGTTTGTTCGAATCCAGATAACTGTTTTTTAACCTCACTGAATTCCTCACGCAGGCCAGTAAAGTCGGTACTTTGTTCCCTCATCATGTCTTTGAAGGATGCTGTTATTTCTTGCTTGAATTGTGACAGCATGCTTTGCATATCTTGACGATAAGATCGTAAGCCGTCGTTAAACTCTGTACGAAATTCTGTGATTTCATTTACTGGCGATTCTGGCGTTTTTCGTTTTCGGAGAGTAATTCCCGATATACTTGGAAAATCGGTATCCTGATGAACAGTGAGATCAGGCTGAGATCCTGTGGAAGGGCTTCTTACGGTTTGCGTTTTAGACATTTTTCTTTTTCTTGAGCGAAATCTGAACGGGTACGTAAATATTATTAATTACTCGCCGATAGTTCACTAGTCCACAAGGTTCTTACATTAGTTATCGCGGTTTACGGCTTGCAAGACACAAGAGTAAGCGGGACAATAAATCACAGTTGTTTCTCACCGCAGGTATCAGGAGTCGCTACGGTAAAACAAGATCAATTTTAATAAATCACTGTCACGCAAGTATAGTCACTATGATTATGAGCGGTAGGTATATTTTCAAGTAATAAGGTGAACGATAAGCTCGAGCTAACATTGACACAGGTCCGATCGTCAACAGGCTCAAGAGCTAACTGAATATATATATATATATATATATATATATATATATATATATACAAGAATTGCTCGTTTAAATGTATAAGATAAAGAATAGATTTAGTTTTGTTTGTTATCTTTCCTAAATCGTTTCGAAACAAACAGTTTAATTTTTTACGTGCGTATATTCTGGTTTTTAAGCTCCTGATAGCATCGCACTGCTAGGTGGCATATTGGGCTGAATTGTTTGTTATTTAAGTAGGTACTGATATAATGATATTAATGTTTTATAAAGTTACATAACCGTATTGTTGCAGCACAAGTGTGATTAAAACGATAACCTTTATTGCTTGTCACATGTGTATTTATAGCCCAATGACAAATACATTAATTGTTTCTTTCAAATTTTGCGCCAAAGCCTAAGTGCAGTCTTAAACGAAAGAGATAAAAATCGGTTAGGACATTTTTCAATAATTTCAACATTATAAGCGGTAGATTGGTAGCAATGATGTTTTTCCTGGCTAAGGTAGGAACGCACATCTTTTTTGCTTAGATATTTTAGTACATACGAATTTCAAGCCATTGCTACATTGGATTAAAATAATCAATGTCGAAAAAAACTCAGCTGTTTCTCTGGACTAAACAGGCCGTTCTAACTACCACCTATAAAATATTTGATGGGGCTGTCGCTATACATGAAGTATTCATCAAAAGGTGACCTCCCGCGCATATTTACTTTTGACATCCTTTTTTTGATCCAAGATTCTTCTATTGCATAACTTTAGTAATATCTTCAGGATATTTATAAAGTTTTTTTTCGATAACCGACATACTTGGAAAAAGGTTATATTTGTAACAATAGGTAATTTCAATTCCTCGCTATTTTTGAAGTAAAAACATTGAAGCTGACGATGGAAAAAACCGCTAAAAGGAGATCATCGACTATGTTAATCGGTTTCGCTTACCATGAAATCGAATTTGTTCATACAGTTCATTTGTTCATAATTTTCCATTACTAGTGTTCCTAGTGTATTAAATACTTATTATTTTCCACTTTTTTCATTCTTTTTTAAGCTTAATTTCCTTATTACTTTTTGTGTAATATGTTTATCCTGTACATTTTGTATGTATTTATTATCCTCTACTTTCTGGTACCTTGTTGTACATGTTGCTGCATTTGTCACCCTCTTCTCACTCTCTCATCTACTCAAAGGTTAACTAGAAGAGATCCCTTAAATGGGTTAAGTTCGCCTTTGTACTTAGCTTTTCCTAATTATAAGTTACTTTTATTATGTATTTTTGCACAATATAATGTTTACAGTAGTAAAGTACTACTACTACAATATAATAATATATCTCAAATTAATCGGGTAAAGTAGGCTGATAACAGCCGCATCACAAAATATACCGGGAATAATTGATAGTGACAGCATATACCTATACTCTGATAGATATTTAAATAAAAGTAAACAAACAATTTGTATACTTTCGGGTAGTTAGATTTATTAGTTAACCAACCAAATACAAAATCTGGATCTGTCACTGAACGACCTGATTTTAACCTACATGTAATGTTTTCATCTACCCTCAACTGGCTTAAGGAGCCATTTAAGGGTAGATTTTGTTTACTTTTATTTAAATACGTAGTTACAAAGTATAGCCCAAGAATTTCTGTCGTCTCAATTATTTGTTTTAAATTTTCTAAATCCTACCTACATGTGGAGTCCACTCCCTGTAAGTCGAAAGTACAAAAAAAAAGTCATAAGCATTTATTTGTCCAACATAGGTATGTATACATCAGTACAGGTCCCATATACATCATCATCGTATCACTATGTTGTGCCGTAAGGCGTACAATTTTTCATTCAAGGACTGTGACTGCATGCTGTGCACAGTTACCATTAATAATCATCTAACAAAAATTCACTTATACTATAATATGCTTTGTCAACAAAAAAATTAAATAATTTACTTTTAAAACGAATCATGTCATCGGTATTTCTTAACTCATTCGGAATTTTTCAAATAATTTTTGGAGCCATTCGAAATATAGTTTTCCTAAATAATGCTGTACGGTTATAAAAGTTGCCATGTCACATATTATCCGCATAATTACCCTCATTCGGTGTTTAATGACCCGTAATCTTTGTTGTGACATCTTAATGCGGCCATTTTGCTTTGCATCTCATTAGGTACAGTTGGATTAGCGAGTTTGTCATTTTGTTTTATCTTTTCACCTTTTACATGCCCAGATTTAATGTATTTTTAATAGAGACTATACGCCTCTGTTGTATTGTAGTAATTATTTATTTTCAGATTATTATGATGTAATGTTTATTTATTTCATTTATTAATTGTATAGTCATGTACATACATTATTAAGGTGTTGCAATACAATTCAGTAAGTCAGTCCATGACGCCCTGTGAGGACATACAATAACAATATACTAATACCTTACAAATCTAAGCTAATCATTATAAAATAAAATTATTCGTCACGATCATCATCCGAATTCACAAATACCTACACAAAATTTAAATTATTAATACATTTAAATATGTTACAATTGTATGGATAAATAAATAGTCAGTACAGTAATAATTGTTTACCCAGGTATTGTCTGTTGTATTCATAAATGTTATGTATTTTTCATGTCACTACATATATGATGTTACTATGTTGTATTGACTTGTAAAAGAGCCCTTGAGGCCGTCTTGCAGAATATTTTATATTATTTTGAATACTGTTTTCCAGAATAAAAGTTGAAATAAAAAATAAAAAAAGAGAGGTATGCTTGCTGCTGTGTATGCATAAAATATTATCTTTAATCTTAATTCTTGTGGTTACTGTTTTATATGTGTTCAAAATATACCTGTAACAATATACTCTTGATACATCGGTTTGGCCTAGTGGGTTGTGACCCTGCCTACGAAGCTGATGGTCCCGGGTTCAAATCCTGGTAAGGGCATGTATTTGTGTGATGAGCATGGATATTTGTTCCTGAGTCATGGGTGTTTTCTATGTATTTAAGTATTTATAAATATTTATATATTATATATATCGTTGTCTAAGTACCCTCAACACAAGCCTTATTGAGCTTACTGTGGGACTTAGTCAATTTGTGTAATAATGTCCTATAATATTTATTTATACAATAATCGCTCATTTATAGATATTGCAATTAACATCAGAAAAGTGGGACTCACAAATATTGTTTTATCTTATTAAAATATATGGAATGTGAATTTCATCATAATTTTGATTAATTACTAATTTAAATAATTGAATTTCCAACATGCATAGCAACTATAATATTATTATAATTAGTGTCATTAATGAGCACTCTGTACCTCAGTAAAATTATTAATTTTAATCCGTATTTTCCTATCCTGAAGCAGATTTCAGTGAAAACTAAATGACACTAATAAAAATAAATAACTCTTAAAAGAAAAGTAAAAAAAAAGGAAGTTATTAATACTATCATTATTTAGGCCAAAAAATAAAGCTGAGTGTATTTTTAAGGTACACTCACTGGCAAAAATGCATAACTACTTTATGAATGAATATCCATAATGTGTTGATGTAATTTTGTACCTCGTTATAAGAGTACCTGCCTCATAATTTAGTATTAATATGCATTAAGTTTCTGTTTTTCTCAAAGTGTAGTATATTACATTCAGATAAATTGAAAAGCCCTTTGAATTATTAAACAAAACGATATAAGTAGGTATTTTCTCTTTGGAAAACCACAAACACGAAAAGCCGGTATTCATATTTAAAATAATATTTTTGGCGAAACTACGTTTAAAATCGTTTTGCGGTTTTGTCTGCACAAAAAGTTGGGGATTCAAACGAAGCTTAAATATAATTTTAAATATATGGGACTTGTACGGCTACCACCAGTGTGACAATGACATATTCGCTAACGTTTGCTTAAATCGTACTGGCATATTATTGCGAGCGAGATGTACAGAAAGTAAGTTACGGAACCGCTAGCGAATATACAGTGTCAGGTTGATGTCAAGCTAAAGGTGCTTCTTCTTTTATGGTGTTTTACGCCATCGCCAGACAAAAAATGACAGAAAAGGACTTTGAAGCAGGCTATCTGGAACCAAAGGAATTCAAAATGCTATCCATGAGCTCCATCATCTGGCATATGGAGATGGTCGATAAAGCTCTTGATTAGTTGACCGATCTTTCTTAAGGCGGTAATTACACAAAAGATCCCTATGCGAAGTGTATCCGCCAGGGTTCCTGTAAACCATAAGATAAGACGTTCTGACATTCGACTGACATTATTTATTAAATAAGGTGAATACGGTTAAGTGTTCGGGATAAGTGTCGCTGGCCTTCATATTGGAGCCTGTTAACGTATTCTTTTGTGTTTACTGCGAGTTCATACATTCGCTACCTGCTACTTGCGTTTAGTGATAGTTTAGTGCGGCCAACGCTGCAAATGTCGAAATAGTATTTTATACCTTGACGACCGGTTTGGCCTAGTGGGTAGTGACCCTGCCTACGAAGCTGATGGTCCCGGGTTCAAATCCTGGTAAGGGCATTTATTCGTGTGATGAGCATGGATATTTGTTCCTGAGTCATGGATGTTTTCTATGTATTTAAGTATTTATAAATATTTATATATTATATATATCGTTGTCTAAGTACCCTCAACACAAGCCCTAATGGGCTTACTGTGGGACTTAGTCAATTTGTGTAATAATGTCCTATAATATTAAAAAAAAAATTATGGTCGAAAAAGCTCTTGAGTAGTTGACCGATCTTTCTTAAGGCGGTAATTACACAAAAGATCCCTATGCGAAGTGTCCCTGTAAACCATATGGATGTCCAGTTGGATGTTCTGACATTCGACTGACATTATTTATTAAATAAGGTGAATACGGTTAAGTGTTCGGGATAAGTGTCGCTGGCCTTCATATTGGAGCCTGTTAACGTATTCTTTTGTGTTTACTGCGAGTTCATACATACGCTACCTGCTGCGTTTAGTGATAGTTTAGTGCGGCCAATGCTGCAAATGTCGAAATAGTATTTTTACAATCGCGATATAATAGAGAGGTTTACATTCGAGTCCTGTGTTCAAGTAAGGTACTTTTTTTTTTTTTTTTTTTTTTTTTTTTTTTTTTTTTTTTTTTTTTTTTTTTTTTTTTTTTTTTTTAAATATTATAGGACACTATTACACAAATTGACTAAGTCCCACAGTAAGCTCAATAAGGCTTGTGTTGAGGGTACTTAGACAACGATATATATAATATATAAATATTTATAAATACTTAAATACATAGAAAACACCCATGACTCAGGAACAAATATCCATGCTCATCACACGAATAAATGCCCTTACCAGGATTTGAACCCGGGACCATCAGCTTCGTAGGCAGGGTCACTACCCACTAGGCCAAACCGGTCGTCAAAATATTAAAAAGCTTGATAATATCACTATTGTATACAACACTTTTTCTACGAGTCATCTAAATTAATACTTTTTTTACAATAAAACCCAAAATAATTAATGAAATTCGATTAGTATCTCAGTAGACAAGATTGTAGACATAAACGTGCGACACCCGCCCCGCACCAGTTTAGTCTTTTCAATGCGCGGCGGCACGTGATTGGTTTTTTTTTTCAGTTGACACAGCGTATCGAAATGAATCATATTTAGTTGAGTGACCCATACATGGAAAGTAATTAGTTATAGTTTTGCACGGTTATCGTTATTGGTACCAAATCTTAATTCAACCATTGCAGTTGACGGGTAGAAAAACATCAATTCATTGATATTTGCAACAGCAATGCATTCAGCAGTAATGTTGCGCAGCATTACTGCAGCAGTAATGCTGGTGTAGGTTAAAACCAAACGTAGCCTTAATAGTTGCCTACTACAGTAAAGATCGCAGAATAAATTATAATAATTAAATAATTTGACACAGAATTTCGTCCACTCGGGCCATTAAATCTGCTCGCGGCCGGATCAGCGGTTTTTCCCGTTGTTCGCGAACGATGCGTTTGCGTTTAAAATATATACAACGTACATAATGTTAAATTAAGGCCAGCGTCATCGCTTGTGATGAGGATGACTTTATTGTGTACTTACTGACCTAATAATGTACATTTTTGTCATTGCCAGTAGGCCTAAGATGGTCGATTCTTTATCATTTGTCACCATGCCTGTCACGTTCTAACAAGTACGTAAGCGCAAAAGTGACGGACATAGTGACAAGTGATAAAAATGGAACCATGCTGCCACCGCAGGTGATAATAAAATTATCATGTTAGTCAACTAGGCGATAATTAGTTTAAGAAAGTTGAAAATGCAAATGTGTGAATTTATTATTTCAATTTAATTATCGTGATTATTTAAGTAGACTATTTATTTATTTGAAATTTAATGCACTATAAAAATTAGTAAAAATGGCGGACTTAATGCCTTAAGGCATTCTGTACCGGCAACCATAGGGCAAAACAAAAAGTCTCAAATGTGGGTGCAGTGAGAAAAAAAAATCCGAAAACATAACAGCTACGAGTATAACCAATTTTGGATAACAATGAACAATTCGACTACTAAACGATTTTTAAATAAATCCTTAGTAAACGGAATGGAAAAAAATGAATATCGTTAAAAACTCGACTCGGGCAATTGTTTTTCTCAAGGTTATTACTTATTAGGCACAGATTTCAAGGCTAAGTTACATTGGATTAGAAACCGACTCCCGCACAACTATCTCTCTTACTCCTATTATAAGAGCGACAGAGATAGACTATCTATGAACTAGAATATCGATATTCGCAGTAACCCACGAAGCTCAATTCAGATTCAACAACTTGTAACGGTTTTGACCTCATTTTGATACGACCCCGAAGATCGTTCCCGATTCGTACATGAGAAATGAAATAATATTTGTGCATGCGCACCAACCACCAACACGATAGTCAAAGTCATATCAAAACCAGTGCAAAACCGTAACCAGTTCCTTAATCTAAATCGCGCTCCCGAGTTCCTGAGATATTCCTTTCATCGATCACGCCATGTGATTTAAGGCGCGTACAGACTGGTGAAACGTTACATGGAATGTATTATTCTACTAGATTTCTTATTCTATACACGCTTAGCGCGCTCTAACCGCGCATTTACTACCAGCCTCCACGCTGCTGCCCCGCGTACACTGCGCGCCCTTTTGTTCGTCCGAAAAACCGACAAATCACGGATCACTCGGCGTCCGCCTTGTCATGCTTGTAAAAACGAGTCGTCCAAACTATGAGAAATTCGGCCCGATTCGAAGAATGAGAAACGATAACGATAAGTTCTGGTTTAGATAAGTTCTCATTTAGATATCGTTTGTAGGTCGTATAATTGACAGAAGCAGCTCGATTCGGGCAACCAATGTCACTTTGACGTTACAAATATCGTTGATAGATCTTACTGGGATCACAGCGGAATCGAAATAAACGTCAATTTTGACATGTCGTTTAGTTATCGATCTTTTAAAGATCTTTCCAAGATCTTAAACGTATCTTAATCATTCTTCGAATCGGGCCGATTGTTACAAAGTGTTGCCTTTCATGATACATTGCAGCATCTTTCATTACATGTGTTAGGGTCCTACTGGACGTAGAAATAATAACGCGGACTGTATAAAAATAGGCTGGTTTATCCCGCCTTAATTACAGCTAAATCCCGGCCAAACAATTATAAAAAACTAATACGGTATTCGTCCGTTGCCGGTGGAGTATGTGAAGCCGAGTGTGTGCCGCGCGGCGCTTGCGGCCTGCCGCGATGACGTCGCGCTCTGTCCGCCGCCCGCGCGTCTCCTCCCGTGCGTATGTCCAGTACTTAACAACATGGAATGATGGAATATTCCATGTTACGTTTCACCAGTCTGTACGCGCCTCAAGGAACAGACAAAACTATATTTAGGAACACGTGTAAGGGCACGTGAAACGGATCGTGTGGGATAATGGTGGATTACAATGCAAGATAAATGTCCGGGATTTAATCTTGGAATGGGAATTAAGAAAAGTTTTGTCGGAAATTAAATTATTGGTGATAACTTTTATTACAGTTTTCTTTATCATTTAAGGACAGGTTTAATGATTAAATTAAATTTGTATAATATATTTAGCATCAGCAGATACTTTCCGCCCGATTCGAAGAATGATTAAGACACGTTTAAGATCTTTAAAAGATCGATAACTAAACGACATGTCAAAATTGAAATATATTTCTATTCCGCTGTGATCCCAGTAAGATCTGTCTACGATATTTCTAACGTCAAAGTGACATTGGTTGCCCGAATCGAGCTGCTTCTGTCAATTATACGACATACAAACGATATCTAAATGAGAACGTATCTAAACCAGAATTTATCGTTATCGTAACTCATTCTTCGAATCGGGCCGTTTGCTAAACGTTGAAAACACCCCGTATAAATTGCCCGTAAATCACAATCGACGCAACCAACGGCTTACTTAATTAGCCTTAACCTACTCTTAGTAATAGACTTCTTTCCTGTATTTTCCCTTTTTCTGGCGCCATTTTCCAATCGCTGAGAGAAAATCGAATAACACTACGCATGCATGAGGCATGTTACTAAAATTCTGATTCTAAAGGAATTGTTGACAATACTATTTACAGTACATATGGTGCTACTTTCCCGCACGCGTGCAGGAATGAGCACTTTCCGTGCATATGTCGAAACTTTAACGACCCATATGTACTGTAAAATGTTGTGCGATACACGACCCCCGTGGACCACCAGCAGTCAGCCATTTCGATGTATGGAAAACAAGGAAATGGTGATTTTGTAGGTGAAATATTTCGTTCATGTATGTATATAGTTGAAAAGACAGAGTTCAAGTACATAAATACCCGTAAGAGTGAGTATCCGTTTGTCTTTAAATACCTTTCGAAGCGATTGCTCGCTATACATACGGTATATAGTACGTACGCATCTCTTTTGTAAAAGAAAAGTGCTTTGTACATCTACAGAATTACCCCAAAAAATAATTCCGTATGTAAGCAGTGGAAAAACATTTCCATAGTAAGAATTTTTAACAATGATTTCGGAGCAAGTGCCCGATAAGATTGACAAAGCACAACATTGGCTAGAAATTAAATTATTAATTCGAGCAATATGCTCTTTCCAGTTAAGAAAAGTATCAATAGTAACACCCAGGAAATGTATATTACTAACTTCTTCTATTGTCGTTCCCTCTTCTGTGATATTTAATTCTATGGGAGTTGTTTTATAATTCCTAAGCTGGATATATTTAGTTTTATTCAAGTTGACTTTAAGATTTAGTGTGTGAAGCCTATCTATTACTTTTTTAAGGGTTGAATTAATATTTTGTTCCATATGAGGTATGTTGTGTAAATCCCCTATAAAAAGTATAGTGGCGTCATCCGCGAACAACAGGCACAACTCGTCAACAATTTTAGAAAACTCGTTAACATACACTAAGAATAAAAGATGCCCCAGAACGCTACCTGAAGGTACCCCTAAATTAGTAGTTTCAAAAGCCGAAAAAGTATTAACTATGGTTTTGAATTCTTCCAAATCAAATCAAGCAAATCCTGTCAGTAGAAAAAGGCGGCAAATTTAAAAAATCGCGGGTTAGCAACTTGTTGTTCGAAAATCGGGTGTCATTTGTATCTTACCTGTGGAACTGTTTTGCTTACATTTAAATTTTGATCAAGTTTGTAATTGCTATTTTCAGATAAATTTTTGACATCTTCATTGAAAAAATACAAATAAAACTGTGCGTGTAGTTTAGCAAAGTTTGACTACGAAATTAATACATTAGCAGGTATAATAATCTTCTTCCTCGCGTTGTCCCGGCATTTTGCCACGGCTCATGGGAACCTGGGGTCCGCTTGACAACTAATCCCAAGATTTGGCGTAGGCACTAGTTTTTACGAAAGCGACTGCCATCTGACCTTCCAACCCAGAGGGTAAACTAGGCCTTGTTGGGATTAGTCCGGTTTCCTCACGATGTTTTCCTTCACCGAAAAGCGACTGGTAAATAGCAGGTATAATAATGTTTGAGGTTATGTTGAGGTGATAATATTATGTGCAGTTTTCTTTCAGTGTTAAATCGAGTAGGTACCTAGTTAAATGCGAAATGGATGTGAAGAAAACCAATTAAAATATTTAAACAAATTAATCACGAGCCGATGGCACCAAGATGGCGGTTGACAGGCTACCGCAACAGTAATGCAGATGCAGTTGACATCTAAACGTCATCGTCACATTTATGATGATACAGTTTTTGTCACCTTAATGTCACCTTAAGTATTGCCATCCAGCTAGAAAATGAACTGCACAAGGGCGTGTTTAGATGTAGTAAGGTAGAAGTACTAGTGCTCGACGCTGCACTAGTACTCGACATGGGCACTTTATGTCAAAGTGACAAGGATTAAGTTCGAATACAGAAAAATCTTCGTTGTTCAAATTTGACCTATATTTCCATGAAATATAGTGCCCATGTCGGTGACTAGTGCAGCGTCGAGCACTAGTACTTCTACCTTAATTTTAGTTTATTTTAGTTTCTAGTTTATGTTGTATACTCGTATGATCCGTTTTAAGGTTGGTATATACGTATTTACTCATAAATCTTTTAAAATTCAAAATTAAAAACAGGCCTCAAGGGATTGTCCAGAAGTCAAAGTTTTGTTATACCTACCGAACATTATATAGGTAGTTTAATATTAAACCTTACGAAAATGCAGTGAATATTCCATGCCGGCTGCAATATTCTGTTACCTATTAGGAGCAGATTCCCCATTTTGTACACGTCAGCTTCGACACTACTAAAACAGTAGACAATGGATTTTAGAGAACATATTTATTTATTTAGACTTTTTTGCACAAAATATATGCGTACAAATGGCGGACTTCATGCCAAATGGCATTCTCTACCAGTCAACCAAGCCAAACAGAATCTAGAACTGGTGCAGAGAAAGAAATATATTGAATAAAAAAAACAAACCATACATATAAACTACATAAATAAATAATAACAATATATAAACTACCACATTATACTATAAATATAATAATAATGGATATTATTCGAACTCTTGTTTTAGCAAATGCTTACGTGACCGCTTGAAAGGAAACTTACTTGGAGCTTCTTTAATATTTAGAGATTTAACATATTTGAACTTAGTACATAGTTTTCTTAATAAAAAACATTACAATGTAAATTTTTTTTTACAAGTGCGACAGAGAGGCAAGGGATTTCGAGGTAGGTCCTCTGCATGCATTATTTTGTGGTACGTAAAAACCCACAGTAAAAAAGGAAAAAAAACATGTCATGTTTTATTTTCTCTGTCGCACTTGTCAATTCGTACGTATGTGTGACAGGGAGGCAACACGTCTAACGTGGTTCACGATAGGATCTGTTGCTAAACACACAAGAAAGTAACGTCTGACCAAGATAAGTTGGCAGCGATTTTGATAGCATCTTGTTTTAACTCTGAAAATCACAGTACACTATCTTGTAAGTTGTAAATTTGTACGTTACGTACAAATAGTCATACATTTGACGTGCTCCTTCCCCGTGAATTTAAAAGTGCGACCCTGGCAACACGTCGAACGTTGTTCGCGGTAGGCCCTCGGAGCCCTTTTTCATAAAAAAACTCATCTGTGTGTTATAAAAGAGATATTCTTACATAAAAGTGATTTTAACAGCGTAATTCATGTTACGTATACACGGCAAAAATGCCATAAAAAAGGTTTAAGGCTATTTATTCCACCCAATTTATTTCTTTAGAAATCCTGAAATAGGCTACTGAAGGCACGTGAAATGATATTACGTGTCACTGACACGATTTATTTTATGAAAATGATGTATTAGTTACACTGCAAGCAACGCTTTGGGATTAAATTCCCGGTATTAAAAAATAATGGTGTAATTTTTAGGGTTCCGTAGCTAAATGGCAAAAAACGGAACCCTTATAGATTCGTCATGTCCGTCTGTCTGTCTGTTTATGTCACAGCCACTTTTTTCCGAAACTATAAGAACTATACTGTTCAAACTTGGTAAGTAGATGTAATCTATGAACCGCATTAAGATTTTCACACAAAAATAGAAAATAAAAAAAACAATAAATGTTGGGGGGTTCTTTCCAAAGTGGGAAAATGTCCCCCCCCCCCCCTGTAACTTCTAAAATAACAGAATGATAAATGTAAAAAAATATATATCATATACATTACCATGCAAACTTCCACCGAAAATTGGTTGGAACGAGATCTAGTAAGTAGTTTTTTTAATACGTATTAAATGGTACGGAACCCTTCATGGGCGGGTCCGACTCGCACTTGGCCGCTTTTTGTTTTTTTTAGATGTGTTCTATAAATTTCTTATAAATATTTAATTCTTCAGACGGGTTAGATTTAAGGACATCTCGTTTACTGTGGCATGTTTGTAAAAACTACAAACGTTTTGAAGATCAATAGCATTTGGATCCGGGTATGTCCTTAAACTACGTCCACAAGAGAGGTATGGGCATTGTGAATGTCCTCTCGCTCTGTGTGGTAGGGTACAGCACAGCAGATGTCATTCCAGATCTAGAGCAGAGCCCAACTGGGGAAGTACCTCCACCGTACAGAAAATCGCAGCCAAATAACACTAGACCCTACTCATAGTGTTGTGTTCCTGCCGGTGAGTAAGGTTGCCAGAGCTCAACGAGGGTGGGAGGGGGTTAGGGTCGGCAACGCGCATGTAACTCCTCTGGAGTTGCAGGCGTACATAGGCTACGGATACTGCTTACCATCAGGCAGGCCGTATGCTTGTTTGCCACCGACGTAGTATAAAAAAAATATTTTTTTTTGAAAAAGCTCTCATGGAAGTAATTTTTACAAGAACCCAGGTTTTGTAGAGGCTTAAAAACTTTTTACATATATGACATAATCAATGTACTTTTTGTTTGTAAACTGAAAAATGGATACAAAAAAACAATAGTTTAACGTATTCAAATTATGACAGGATATCAGGTTTCGATTTCATTAGATTTTTTTATACCACGATCGTAGCAAACAAGCATACGCCCCGCCTGATGGTAAGCAGTCACCGTAGCCTATGGACGCCTGCTACTCCGGAGGTGTTACATGCGCGTTACCAACCGTGTAAAAAATCTGTACACTCCTTTTTTTAAGAACCTCATACTGTAGACTCATACTGTGTGTGTGTATTTTATTTCTTTTAATATGTTCATAAAGATATGCTCAAGATCTTGGAGGATTCAACTTCCGGAATCGCCTTTAAGAGCTTACCCCTCTGTCAAAAACCTCGGCCAATGGTCATGTAAACAGCAGCCAAATAACACTAGATCCTACTCATAGTGTTGTGTTCCTGCCGGTGAGTAAGGTTGCCAGAGCTCAACTAGGGGCGGGTTTAGGGTCGGCAACGCGCATGTAACTCCTCTGGAGTTGCAGGCGTACATAGGCTACGGATACTGCTTACCATCAGGCAGGCCGTATGCTTGTTTGCCACCGACGTAGTAAAAAAAAAATGTAATGGTACTGTATGGATTGAGGTTTATCTGACAGGGAGGCAACACGTCGAATGTGGTTCGTGATAGGCCCTCTGCTGCTAAACACACAAGAAAGTAAAGTCTGACCAAGATAAGTTGGCAGCGATTTTGAGTGTCAAGTAAACGTCAAAATTTCATAGAAGATTGACGTATAAAATAACCCGTGCACCGTCCGGAATTTTCGACATTCAGTAGTCTCAATTCCGGAATTGTAATATCGGAAAATTTGTTATGTGAAAATTGCAAGCCCTACTTACCATGTGTATACATTTTCGAAGTGGCAAAGTACGTGCGACATAATATATTACGCTTTCCTACCAGGGGTGACGCACGAGGGGCGAATAGCAGCAGGAGGTGCGACGAGCTGCGACCTCCTCGAACACGGCAATTTTTTTTTTTTTTTTTAGGACATTATTACACAAATTGACTAAGTCCCACAGTAAGCTCAATAAGGCTTGTGTTGAGGGTACTTAGACAACGATATATATAATATATAAATATTTATAAATACTTAAATACATAGAAAACACCCATGACTCAGGAACAAATATCCATGCTCATCACACGAATAAATGCCCTTACCAGGATTTGAACCCGGGACCATCGGCTTCATAGGCAGGGTCACTACCCACTAGGCCAGACCGGTCGTCGAATCATCATCTTGGTTTGACTCTTTTGGTTTAACGCGTTTAGCCACCATTTTGGAGTAAGCGGCCGGTAGTACACGTGCTACTTATAAAGTCCAGCTCCAGCTATTGCTTTTGCTACACTGTCTTGTACTAGCCGTTCTATTTTAGTCGTATTTAAAGCTCCTACTAGACTGAAGCCATAAGTTTAAAAGAATGAATTAATGGAATGAGATCGAATATCTAATACTCGAAATGGCATTTATAGTAAGTTTTACTAGTCCTTGCACTTTTAAACGTCAAACCAAATTACAGCTGTCGAACCAGGGTATGTAGAAAATCTTGACTGACCTAGATTGGTTCTATAAAATAAAAACATTCAATATACCTACTGACATTTCACCTTAAGAGTGGAAGGAAGGACAAGGCTTCCGACATTTCTTTTTCTTTGGCAGGTGATCGGTGATCACGCGATACTTTCTATAGGAAACTGAAGTGTCGGCCGCCAACGGACCCGGACCGTTTTAGCGTGAGTCATATGACCCCGTCAAACTCATAAATTATAAATCAGAAAACAGCATATTTCATAATCCGTGGAATTTTACGCCGCTACTATATGAATCCAATGAAGTTAGAGGCGTGTTTATGGCGGGGAAGATGAGATATTCATAAGAAATTGCTTTTCTTATGAATTGAAAGATAAAGCATAGGACATTGGAGGTTGAACTCTGAAAAGTCTTGTTATTTATATACGTGTTTGTTGCGAATGCAACTTATTATTGTATAAAATCAATGCAGTAGCTAAACGCAGCCGTCGGGCTCGGCTAGTATTCGGAGGCTTTTCAAAAGCACCAATAAGAGCGCTCCACATACTTTCTAACGCGGCCAATTAGAAGCATCTAAATTTAAACCACTTTTTGTACTGATCATATATTGCAAATCACTCTTTCATCATCCTCCATACTATCAACACCCATTTTCTACATTTAACCGTTTTGGCAAGAACCCTAAACCTGTACCCCTAGTGTAAATTTAGTCGATAGCGAAACGTGACGTACGCGTTTGCGTTAAGTCTCATTTTGTATGGGTTTTTGAACAGCGCGCCAAGCGGGACGTTTTGGAAAGTCTAAAATCTCATATTAAATGACACTTAACGCAAACGCGTACGTCACGTTTCGAAAATATTTACACTAGGGGTACAGTACCTTTTGGAAGATTATAACTTCACTTTATTATCAATCGAAGTTTTATTTGAGTCGTCGACATCCTGACCTGCACGACGGCTACAGTGTTGATGCCCGTAGAAGTCTTGGAAAAGGAAGCCTGCGTTACGCTTCGCGTTGTACTGCGCCTTGTTAAATTACATCAGCATGTTGTCCTAAAGCACCCCAGAGGTGCAAAGGGCCTTCACAAGCTCGCGCCACGCCTTCCTATCTTCAGCTCGTCCTCTGGCCTCGCTCCAGCTCAACCCGACCGCTCGTAACTCTCTTTGGACGGACCGTTGCCAAGAGTGTACATCAGCATGGCACGTGTGAAGTTAGCATATCAAAGAATTTAAATAAGAATTAAAAATTGTAATGAATGGTCTCAGAGATGCCTTTTTTGTGTCAGGTGACGAGGCAATCCAATTTTTTTTTATTCCATTTGTAACTAAATTATATGCTAGTGTGTGAAGTTAGCATATCATTCTGTAAAAATCCATAGTATTGGTTTTTTGATAAAAACCGCCAGAACTATTGCTATAAAGTATCAAGAACTCTAGAACTATGGTGCATGCTGATAGAACTCCAATTAAAACGTGATCTACTAGACGTTGATATGCCAATTTCACAGACATCAAGTTGGGTGTGTCAGAATATACGTCAGTTTCGCGTCGTAAATGCACGCAATGCAAATAAATAAAATGTGAGTGTTCACCTATTTCGTCCTCGCTATATAATAATCTCGTAAGGAATTCGTATAGGAGGTACAAGCACGTACTTGGGGCCTATTTCTCAGGCGGTCTTAGACTAATATTATTAGTCCACGAACTGTCAAGTCGTATGGGTTACCATGACAACACACTAAGTATATTAGACTAATACCACTCGAGAAATGAGCCCCTGCTGTCCATGGCGTTAGCCCCGTAAACTGGAGAGGGCAGTTAAAATAATTACGACATACCTATTTCAGTTTATAATTAGAATATATGTTCAAAATTGTTGAAAAACATAATTTGGTTAATGAATATATTAACGCCCTCATTCATCAATATAGCGACAACCAGAACGAATGTTAATCTATATTAATTTCATCAGATAATGTCGTGACGTGAATTGATTTGCGGCCCCAAAACGATGGATTACCGGCCAACTATTCAGATTAATGATCGGAAATGTCGAACGGAAACTTTATTTTTATATTATGTTATAAAATTTGCCACAGGGCCATGAGCGCAGTTTTCTTGGTGTCAAACTGACTGACAGAATCAGAAATTCCATCTTGCCCTCCAAAACCAAAGTAGCCGACGTAGCCTTGACAGCCGCTAAGCTTAAATGGGACTGGGCCGGACATATCTGCCGTTTGGCAAACGACTTGTAGACCAAGCAAACTACCGCGTGGACACCAAACATAGTGCGGCGTCACGGCAGACCTCGAAGAAGATGGCGACATGATCTTGACGTCTTTCGGAAAGATTGGCCTCATAGTGCCATAGACCGAGACGCGTGGAAGAAAGAGAGGGAGGCCTTTACCCAGCAGTGGGACACAACAGGCTAGTAAATAAAAATATATAAAATATGAAATTTAAAAGATACAATTCTCGTATGGATCTACGTATTTATGGCAGTTTTTCTCATGTAATTCTTCGTTCATTTTTTAAGATTTTGCGTTTTAAAGTTATAAATTCTGGAGATGACACCTATCACCGTACCCGTCGTTTTTGAAAATTATTATATCAAACTGTACTGTTGTGCTGTGGAAAATGATACAAAATAACAACATAAAAAAGTTGATCCACTATTATACCTACTACTATCAAACGTTGGGCCTTCAGACCGGATTACTCCCAAAACTATAGTTCTAGGGATTTCGTTGTCACAAACTTAAAGTGAACGTCTCTAGTTCCATTCCATCCAATTTAAGCTCCAGCAACAGCGGTCCCCAGGCGCCATTAAACATGGGACCTTTTCAGGGGTCCCATTCCATTTCCAATAGCTTTCCGATCAAAAGTCGAAAAGTTTTTTGCAGCAGACATATTGCTCAGTTAGTAAGCTTTGTTCGCAGCTGATATTTACTTAGTATTAAAAGAAGGAGTCGAAACTTTAGAGTATCTTTCTCTGTCAAAATTCTTAAAAATATTCTGCAAGTTGGCTTCATTTACAGTGACATCATCATCATTATAATTCTTAAGAGCTCTTGTCGGTGGAGTAACCGCCATTCCGTTCTTATCTCTCTTTCTTCTCTCCTGATACGTCACTACGTTGATTTTATCTTTGGCTTGGCCCAAAAACGCACGTCGCGGTCTTCCCCTTCCTCTCTTTTTTCCTACTCTTCCTTCAATTATAGACTTTATATAAATATCGTGCGATATTAGGTGCGCCAATATGTTTCCCCTCCTGTTTTCAATCGTTCTCAACAGAGATCTCTTCATAAGTTAACGGATCTGTTGAGAACGACGATTTCTGGTGAGGTTTGGTAGGCCAAATCTAATAGTTCCGTAGTAAAAAATAAATAAATAAGGAGATGGAAATGGTCTCTAAAGTCATAAAAACCAAGATTTGCAGGTGTAAAGGCTCTCCAAGCGTGATAATGTAATTAAGGTGCATCCAGTGCCATCAGTTTTTTCCCCTGGGAATTAGAATTCATAACAACTCTAAATAAGAATGTTCGATCATGCATAGTTATTACGGTCGCCCAAGATCTTACTTGTAAGCATTGAGTTATTATTACTATAGAAAACCAATACCAAACAATGAAATTGTCGCAATCGTACCCTGTACCACGCGACCAAAACGTCGTTAGCGACGAAAAATTCATGGCGCTTACGCGTTTAGGTCGCGAGATTCACGCTCCGCTTCTATAATTTGTTAGAAAACAACAACATCTTACTCATGGTGCAAAATACTGGTTATCTGTGCCGGATCCTTGCATAGTAATAATATTTCAATGCTTGTAAGCGACATATTCCAATTTCAAAATCTGTAATTAATTTTCGTATTGATGAAATATAATTAGTGCTAATATGAGCAGGATTCACTAAGGACAGTGTAATATCCTGTATATATCAAATTTAAGGAAATGCGTTAAATTTCCTTAAATTTTTAAGTTTGAATGAGCCTTCTCGATTGGCATTAAATTTAAAAAAAACTTTACTTAAATAAAATACATCTAGACACGCATCTTACTTGCGCATATTACAGCATGGTTTCATATGATATGACTCATCCGCCGTAGATGCCGTCCTCTAAGATATTTCTAACGTCAAAGTGACATTGGTTGCCCGAATCGAGCTGCTTCTGTCAATTATACCACATACAAACGACATCTAAATGAGAATTTATCATCGTATCTCTTTCTTCGAAACGTTCCGATACACGTTGTATATGTTCGAATAGCCCTCCAGGAAGGAAGCCAATTGAATCTAACGCATTCCGAATGAAATCTAAATGAAGTATTGTATTTTTTTATCATTCGCCCGTTCGTCTCGTTCGTGCCAATACATATAAGGACGAGTACGAGCGCAATGTATGCGCGAATAATAACATAAGGATATTATTTACGAATGCAACTTATTATTATATAAAAAATATTCCCAATGCAGTAGCTAAACGCAGCCGTCGGGCTCGGCTAGTATTCGGAGGCTTTTCAAAAGCACCAATAGGAGCGCTCCACATATTCTGTATCGCGGCCAATTAGAAGCATCTAATTTTAAACCACCTTTTGTACTGATCAAATATTGCAAGATCACTCTTTCATCATCATCCATACTATCAACACCCACTTTCTACATTTAATCGTTTTGGCAAGAACTCTTGTAAACCATTACCTTTTGGAAGATTATACCTAACACTTCATTATAAATCGAAGTTTTATTTGAGTCGTCGAGATCCTAACCTGCACGGCGGCTATATTTACATATCATTTATATATTTATTCAGGGACCATAATTTCATATCCGCAACGCAAGCTTCGTCAGGTGAGCACAAACTCATAATCAGCTACAGGCTTCTTCACAATACAATACAACGGTAAAATCTGCAACAGGCTTCGTCAACTTACTCTAAATGTATACTACATTAAAAAAAAACTACAACTAAAAAGCACCCAGCAGGCAGTGTGCCCAGCAAGCTGGCCGCATTTCCCCGTCGAATTGCGATGCTAATTTTAATGTCAAAATATACGTAGGCTACCAGTACCCCTAGTGTAAATGTTATCGACATCATAACGTGACGAACGCGTTTGCGTTAAGTCTCATTTTGTATAGGATTTTGAGTTTCCAAAACGTCCCGCTTGGCGCGCTCTTTCTAAATCCAATACAAAATGAGACTAAACGCAAACGCGTACGTCACGTTTCAAAATCGAATTTAGTTACACTAGGGGTACAGAACACGCCCTCCGCTCCGTAAAACGTGTGGTCAACCGCTCCACCGACGGCTGTTAGTTTCTGCTTATTAAGGGATTCCGTAGTTTATTGCTTACGCTTGTGAAACGTTTGGGTAACAGATTTGTATGCTAAGGAAAATTCACATACTTTGTGGTTATTTAGTAAGTAGGTAATGCAAGAGAAGTTACGTGTAAATAAATAAAATTTAGCAATCAAAAAATCATTCAGTATGAACTATATTTATTTAACAACCTTACTTGAGATCCGTAGGTCCAAATAATTTTTTTTGTTTTTTTAAATAAATTGTTCATCAACCCTTTTTAGGGTTCCGTAGTCAACTAGGAACCCTTATAGTTTCGCCATGTCCGTCTGTCTGTCTGTCTGTCCGAGGCTTTGCTCCGTGGTTGTTAGTGCTAGAAAGCTGAAATTTGGCATGGATATATAAATGAATAAAGCCGACAAAGTCGTACAATAAAATCTTAAAATTTAGGGTACCTCCCCTATTCGTAAAGTGGGGGTGATTTTTTTTTTTTGCTTCAATCCTACAGTGTGGGATATCATTGGAAAGGTCTTTCAAAACTAATAGGGGTCTTTAACAAACATTTCTTGATAAAGTGAATATATTCGGAGATAATTGCTCCGAAAGAAAAAAAAATGTGTCCCCCCCCCTCTAACTTTTGAACCATAGGTCCAAAAAATATGGACAAAATCTTGGAAGTAGAGCTTAAGAAAGACATTAAATGAAAACTATAGCGGATATGATCAGTTTAGCTGTTTTTGAGTTATCGCAAAAAGTTTCCTCTTCATTTCCCTTGGTTAACAATCTACCATACTTTAAGCTCCAGTTTAGCTTATTGTGACAGAAGAGTAACTACGGAACCCTACTCTGAGCATGGCCCGACATGCTCTTGGCCGGTTTTTTAATTATTGTTCTAAAGCTCAAGATTTCCCCCACGTTCCCCATAAGTTGCAAGTTAGTCACTTTAGTCAGGCCATATTTTCTGCGAATAAAATTAAAATCATCAATTTGTATTATGCAATGAGCGACGTGACCATCCATTTACTTTGTATTTCAATTTCCATACAAGTAGACCCGTTTTCACTGCGCTCAAGTGTATTTACCTAGCAGTATAATGTTGAAGAGGAAAGAAATTAAACTTGCGAAGTAAACAACAATGGGATTCAAATCGGCACGTTTAACATCTGAGAACTATTTTCTCTCGAGCGTTTTCGACCGAGAGGTCGCGCTCCGGACACTAGTGATGTGAAAATATTTAAGACTAAAAAATCTGTTTTTATTGCAGTTTTAGAAAATAATAAATATTTATTTTACAGGCCGCAAAGTTGTTTAAGAGTGCGCATAAAGGCAGAAAATTAGAAGGGATAAAAAAATAGGACGCGCCACACGTAACTTGCGATGGAAGATCTGACGATAAATCTTTACTTTGTATTTTTAAAAACGGGACAGAGTTTCCCTTGTGCCTCTCGCTCGGCACGTTTTTAAAAGGAATTCGTAGTTGCGATTTTTCTATACAAACGCTCTCGACTGTCTCCTCCCTGGATTTTTAACCTAGAGCAATTATTTCTGCAAATAAAATCAATATCATCAATATCTGTGCCGTTCTGTTTTGATTTTTAAGTTTTTTTGAAGTAACTTACAGCGCCTCGTAAATCGCAAAAACGGTTCAATTGAATTGGCTGCAAAAAAAGGCGCAGTATACAAATATGACAACAAATATCCAAAAAATCAAAACATAGCGGCATAGACTATTTCTTCCTGTTACAGTTTCTAAAGTTTCATAAAGATTGGTTGTGTTTTAGAGGAGGAAACAGTCTAGAGCGAAACCTTGAGCTGCAGTTGTCCTTATCGCACGCAAGCGGTCCCCCCCACCGCAGCGCGACAGAAACATACCTTCAAAAATTCGAGATTTGAAAAGTTGCTCAGCTAGGAATCGCTCTTAACCTCCAACGCAAATCGTGGACTATTATACCTACGTTTAACGCCATCTGTGTATTTATCTGTGCACAGACATCACAGCTCGTAGCTCTCAAATCTACGTGAAAGCGAATTTACTTGCGATGGTTCGTAGTCGTAGCTATGTTTGATCGAAATCGATCTAGCAGTTTGAAGAGTAAACAAAAAAAAAATGAAATGAAAATGATGTAAGGCGCCATTGGAATAAAATGGTTTAAAATCTTATGATTAGGTATTTAAGGTATTTTTTTTTATTTTTCATTATGAGTTATCCCCCTTTTTACTTACATTTCTTAGAATAATCTTGGCCCATCACTAAGTGTTGACTAAAACCGAATTACTCGCCCGCTGTATTTAAAATACAATTTCCTCTAAGAACAGCTTCTGTACAACTGTTAGCAAACGAGCGCTTTACAACTTTCATCATTTAGTAATTTATTTTGCTCTTAGTTTCTGGATATATTTACAACATTTTGTAATGGTTTTATCATTTTTATTTTTATTTAGAAAACAAAAAACAAGTTAATGGCAGACCATAACATAAAGAACATAAAGTATTTTGCTGACAAAAAGAAAGTTGACATTCCAGTATTCTGGAGGAACTAAGAGTCGCCTCGGCCAATCCCTAAGTGTTGACTGGAACCGAATTACTCGCCTGTTGTATTTAAAATACAATTTCCTCCAAGAACAGCTTCTGTACAACTGTTAGCAAGCGTTCGCTTTACGACTTTTATAATTTAGTTATTGGTTAGTAGGTTAGAACGAGATATGAAATGGTTTAATCATTTAATTAATTTTGAATACACAACAGCTTTTTTTCCTTCAGAAATTTACTTTTTTAAAGAAAATAACTGTGTCTTGTGTGTTTTAAGTTTCAATTTAAGTTAGTAAACACCAAATAAAATTGTTTTGTACAAAAAATGGAAATCGGCCAAATATTTTCGGCCCAGTTAGTTTTTAAGCTTTCCAGAAGAAAAGTTTAGGTACTTATTTTACCTACAGAAAATATTCTATATTTCCGACAAAATTGTTAAATTAACTATCCTGCCCAATCGTGTCTATACTATACTTATCATATACTATTGAGGGAGTTTTAGCAAAAATCTAAAAATGCTTTCTAGTTTTTAAGCTTTCTAGAAGAAATGTTTAGGTACTTATTTTACCTACATAAAATATTTTATATTTCCGACAAAATTGTTAAATTAACTATCCTGCCCAATCGTGTCTATACTATACTTATCATATACTATTGAGCGAGTTTTAGCAAAAATCTAAAAATGCTTTCTAGTTTTTAAGCTTTCTAGAAGAAAAGTTTAGGTACTTATTTTACCTACAGAAAATATTCTATATTTCCGACAAAATTGTTAAATTAACTATCCTGCCCAATCGTGTCTATACTATACTTATCATATACTATTGAGCGAGTTTTAGCGAAAATCTAAAAATGCTTTCTAGTTTTTAAGCTTTCTAGAAGAAAAGTTTAGGTACTTATTTTACCTACATAAAATATTTTATATTTCCGACAAAATTGTTAAATTAACTATCCTGCCCAATCGTGTCTATACTATACTTATCATATACTATTGAGCGAGTTTTAGCAAAAATCTAAAAATGCTTTCGTATGTCTGGATGTTTCTCCTCTGCAGGTCGCATTTCTCATCCGATTCTCATGATATTTTGTCAGCAGATTTGGTAGTTAGATATAAAATTATTAAAGGTTCAAAATGGTGGAAATTGGCATAAAAGACTTAAGTGCAAGTAGGATCTATGACACTTAAGACCCTTGTGAGCTCGCTTTAGTAATGACTGAACGAAGTATATTTTTTAAGCTTATGAAACTTATCGCGAGGGCTACTGTATCTACAGCTTTTTTTTATATACTACGTCGAAGGCAAACAAGCATACGGCCCGCCTGATGGTAAGCAGTCTCCGTAGCCTAAGTTACATGCACGTTGCGACTCTACCCCCCCTCCCCCCTCGTTGCTCTCTTACAGAGCCACTAGTCTTAACTAATCTTATCTTATTCTTAGAGCCATCTCGGCCCATCCCTAAGTGTTGACTGAAACCGAATTACTCGGCCGCTGTATTTAAAATACAATTTCCTCCAACAATAGCTTCTGTACAACTGTTAGCAAATGTTCGCTTTACAACTTTCATAATTCAGTTATTGTTTCAGCTTAGTTTCTGGATACTAGAGTTTTGTTTGCTGTTATTGAAACACAATGTCCTTTTTAGATATTTGTCAACGTAGAAGATCTAGTTCGTAGTCTACGAACGTCTACCCGCCAAATAAAGAACTGAAATATCTGATGAAGCATTTGAACGTCAATTGAGGTTTTTTTTTTAAACCAATTATATTCAGTGTATGAATACATGCAATTAAAATTATAAATTGGATAAATATAAATATTATACGACACTACCGACTAGGCTAGGAGGCCATCAAATTAATTATATGTTTGCATGTCAAATTATTGATGATCATAATATAAATTCATATAGATTAACATAAAAATAATTTATAATGCAATTTATCATTATGAAATAAACTAAACTAAACTAGGTAGATAAATTACCTAAACTCAAGTCACATATAAATTATTATATTGTACATGTAAATAAAGATTAATCCTCCGCTTATTCGGATTTAACTTGTTACGGTTTTGATTTTATTTTGCGTAACAAAATGAAAACCTCACACACGCGGATTGGCAAAGTCGTGCGAGTGACGCGCGCCAATCATCATGACGATCGTCAAGACCATATTAAAACCAGGTCAAACTCATAAGATTATCGGCCCAATTCGAAGAATGAAACACGATAACGATAAGTTCTTGTTTAGAACTTGTAAAGAAAATGAGAACTTATTAATTTAGATATCGTTTGTATGTCGTATAATTGACAGAAGCAGCTCGATTCGGGCAACTAATGTCACTTTGACGTTAGAAATATCGTAGATAGATCTTATTGGGAATACAGCGGAATCGAAATAAACGTCAATTTTGACATGTCGTTTAGTTATCAATCTTTTAAAGGTCTTTCCAAGATCTTAAACGTGTCTTAAGCATTCTTCGAATCGGGCCAATTGTTAAATTAGAATCATATCTGTATAAATTGTAAACCGTTTTGTTTTGTTTGTTCCAGGAGGGCGAGTGACAGCGTCCGCGATGAACAATTCGCTACTCATACAACGACTGAATGAATCTAACAGTAAGTGCATTTTCTTTTAAGGATACTTTAAAAGGGCCCACTGGTTACCAGTTCGCCGGACGATATCGGCCTGTCAGTTATTCGCGATTGTCAGCTTTTGCGAATATACAAATTAGGCCGATATCGTCCGGCGAACTGGTAATCAATGGGCCCCTTTAGGCCCAGTAAGTTCCTGTTTTTCTCTCACTCTCACTGAGGGTAAGAGTGAGTGTGATGGATGCGCGTGCCCGGGACCGCGGATATCTTGCTTTTATTTTTAGTTTTTGCAAAAATAAAAAAAGCAACCGATTAAGTTTCCTTAAAAATATATTATTGGCGATATTTAAAAATTATTTTCTGTTGTTCAAAATTTGTTACATATTTTTAATTGCATTTTAGACGTATGTTCGTGATTTTTACTATTGAGTGAAAGTCAAAAATTAAGGATTTGAATGGATGGAGCCCAAGCCCTAAGCGATAAATCTAGCGAAGTCTGCTCTGAAATATGCAGTGTTTAAGTGGCTCGCTTGTTGAAGACGTTTCACGCCATTGTGTCGAGCACGAGTTAGCTCTCAGTCTAGTCATTTCAAGTTTCAACGGGGTCTCGGGGCCAGGTCTACGCTGTACCAGAGGCCAATAAATCCAGTAAAGTTCCAGATATAAGTTGAACTTTAGCTTCATAACTAAATGTGTCTTGGCTCACACGCTGGTGTAGATTTAAAGTTATTTATTCTCATAAAAGATATAAAAGTCAACACGAGAACAGAGTTACAAAGTAAAAGTAATACCTTCCTACGAACATTGTGTAAATTGATCGATTTCCGCTTCCTAAAGGTTGTCTGGAAGAGATCGCTTTTTAGCGATAAGACCGCCTGTTGTTTACCTCTACTTCTGATGCTGCTTTCTCTCCGTATTGTTTTTTATTGAGGTGTGAAATAAAGAGTATTTGCATTGTATTGTATTGTAATCTTATTTACGGTAAAAGTTGCTCGATAGGTATACGCTCACGCAAGTATTTTTTTTAAGATGCGTAGAGATAGACCACGAGAAATGCATCATCTTTTTTATACCACGACGGTGGCAAACAAGCATACGGCCCGCCTGATGGTAAGCAGTCACCGCAGCCTATGGACGCCTGCAACTCCAGAGGTGATACATGCGCGTTGTCGACCCTTTAAAAACCTGTACACTCCTTTATTATTTGACTTTTTTTTTATTATTTGTCTATTTCTTAATTTTCCTTAGCACACATGTCTAATAAACACTCTGCTACAACGCCAATACCACAAAATGTATAAAAATAACATAACATTAGGTATTCATATTCAATAATCGAACTCATTTTCCCACCAGCTTATCCATATCGCCCAACGATCTTATTAGAATCTGTTATCCTTTAGCAGAACCAATTTACATAGGTACTATTACTCTCATCATGTCACCAAAACGTCTTATAATCACTACAAAACCCTGCTACATACGTCCTTTAGAACATTGAGAAGTTTTAGCAAGAGAAACAAAGTCCTGGATCAAACAATAATCGACCTTATATCAATGGCGCAAGATTGTCGACAACTGCAGTTGTTTTGGCTAATATAGATTCCAAACTAAAGAACTTATAGTTTAGTTGGAGTTTTGTTAATTACGTTTGCTGAGGGTTTGGGTCAAGTCTCTGTGATGATTTGTACAGAATAGGCGATTAGTTGTGTGTTTTGACAGTTGTTCAACAACCTAAAGCCGGTCCTACATTGAATACGTGTTTAATTGTCAATTCCCTTGTAGGTAAGTTCTGTTGTACCAAATAAATACTCAGTATTTACTCAATAGTACCTGGGCGACCGAGCTTTGCTCGGTTATAACTATTTATTGTAATATGGTGGTGTATATGTGATAATCTTAACAAAAAACAAAAGTTAATCACCGGGCGAGATTCGAACCCGAGACATTCGTTTCTAGCCGTCCGCGTCTTAACCCGCTGGACCAGACGGACAGTGGCCGGCAACACGAAATTAGCGACCATATTCTGCGTCGAAAGAAAAACGCACGAAAACTCGAAAACACGCGTTTTCCCACACATAAGACTAATCTAGATCGATTGCATACCCCCCAAAAACCTCCATATACCAAATTTCAACGAAATCGTTAGAGCCGTTTCCGAGATCACAGAAATATATATATACAAGAATTGCTCGTTTAAAGGTATACGATATGTACCCGTATTTACTTGTTTATACCCAAATTGGTATAAACTACTAATGCTGAGCTGAAAAGGACATATAAATTTGAAATATAGGTGTTTTTGTAAGCCGCTACTGGATTAAGAACTCAAAATTGTAAGAAATATATTTTTCCGTACTTAATCTAGTAGATCCTACTCCATACATTTCACTATTTGTTACAAGCAAAAAGTCTGACACCACAAACGTGTTGTACATCATTAGGTAAATAGGTCTTTAATGACTTGAATGTTTCTAAAAACTTTTTGGATAAAACCGTTTGTAAAAGCCGAAATAATATCTATCTATTGTTAAACTAAATACACCAGTCATCATCAAATAAAGGATTTAATACAATAAAACAGACATAACTTGGGAAACTCCACTACAGCGCCGCCATTGCCGCGATGCTCATCTGTCAGTCATATCCAATACCGATTATAGGCTGCACTCGAGAAAGCCTCATCAACGGTTATCATTATCTATAACTATCGAACCAGTTCAAAAAAAACAGGAGATTAGAAGTAGAGTACAAAAACAATACCTTGAACATGATCGGTTGAGCCATTTTTGAGTTTTCTTTGAAACACCCTTAATTCTTATTCTCGACCTCTTGGTCGTAAGTGCCACGTAAACACGCACTTTAGCGTGACATGCAGTTATCTAGAACTTGGATAGAACTTAAGTCCCATATTTTAAAGTAAATACCTTCTTATTTAAAAACAAAATGTTAACAAAGCATTATCACAAATCGCCTCTCACTGATGATTACATTTTTTTTTTTCAAAAATGCAGCGTTCTATATGCCGTTTATTATTTAAATATTTTTTTTTTTACATTTATTCAGCAAATAGGCCACAGGGGCACTTTTACATGTCCATTTTTACAAACAATAAATAAAAAAAAAACAATTACAAATATCGAATCTATGAAATAATAAATACTTTATTAGAGATGTATACTGTCTCTAAATGTCTAATTACACAAAAAAAAACTATGATAAAAATACACATATTGTCAATACACGTTAACACTCTTCAATAAAAAACAATTTATTTATTAAATCTCACTTTTTTTTCTTAGCAACCGTTTTTAACCACCTTGATGAGTAAATACGGGTGCTTTGAATAATACCGAATAAATACTCAGTATTTTCTCACCCTTATCCATCTCTACCCCATATAGATATTGCCCTCCTCTCTTTGTACGTCTAAATCGTATCTTAGTTCATTATTAATAACATGACCTATTTAAATTGCCAACTCAGCAGTAATACAGGAACTATGGAATGTGGAATTAAAAGGAGTGAAATCTCTTATGGTAAAATTATGGAAAAGTGTCCAGCTATCAGCTGTAATTAATAGTTCCAAATCTCTCCAGAGTAGCGCTAGAGTAGCTAAGAACCTAGGCGTTATTGACGGAGTGAAGTGCGCACTCTATAACTTGTTTTTTTTTCAAGTATTCTAGGTATTATAGCGCCACCTATTTAAGGTTTTGTGATGACACTTTTTGGTACATGGAGATTCCATTACTTACCTCCACCTTCCATAACTGGAACATCAACAACCATCGGAATATCACGTTTACTCGTCGCAAGTAACCCTTCTGTCATTCTTAAAGACGTCGCAGACGGCATAGATAGATCGTAACGTGTGAAGATATCATTTTAATGACGTGTCATTTTATGGAGACGACAGATATCTGCGAACATTTTCGGATAATGCTCGGCTGGTGATAAACGATGAGTTTGACAACTGATTTTATTATGATAAAACCAAACTGGGAAGTACTCTCGGGAAACAACGATAAGGAGAATATCGAACATAATGCATTATAACTATTACGAGTATAAGGCAAGAGAATTGGAAATAGTAAGTAAGTAAATATTCTCTATTGCACCACAGAGAAACCAAATGGAATGTTGGTCGCTTTTGGGCGAAAAGACAGTATGGCGTCCATTGGCTCGTTGGACGGATGACATTCGTAAGACTATTTTATCATCTAGTACCCCACAACACAAATTATTGAGCGTACTTTTGGGTTAGGTTGATTTGTGTAATATTGTCACATAATATTCATTTGTTTCAATAATAGCAAGTCTAGTGCAGCACAGCGTAATACTACTTAACTTAATGTTCGCCAGCACACGAACTGCATCAAGCCTTTTGTTCTATGTACTGGGTACAATATTCGGCAAATACGGTGAAGTTCGGCTCACACATGCTTGAGAGTGAGTTTGCGCCGAGTTTGCTTAATGAACGCTCTAAAGGTGATATTAAGTTTGTAATGGAGTCCTTATATTCGCAGTTCTTAGAAGTCTCTTGATAATCTAATACGTATAAATAAAAACAAACAAATATTAGAGGGCAATCTTATACATTGACCTACTCCTAAACTAAGCAAAACTTGTACTATGAATACTAGGCGACGATATATGGTCATTATATAGATAAGTGCAGACTTGGATATATAAGTATAATAGATAAATCTATACCTCAGGAAAAAATATTCGTGAAAGACATAAAAAATTTTTTAGTTACAAATATTGCTAAGCCTAGTGCAGCATAGTGCAATATATTGACAGGTGCATACGAAAGGTTAAAACCATGTGACTAACCGGTGACTGCATACCATCAGGCGGGCCGTATGATTGTTTGCCGCCGACGTGTCATAAAATACATAAGCTACAAAAATAAAATAAATATTATTGGAGAGAATCGTAAGAACAACCTAACCCGAAACTAAGCAAATTTTGTACTATGAGTGACATGACAGCATACATACTTATGTAGATAACTACGTACAAAGATAAATCCAAAAATAACTCAAAAAAAATATTCGTGATAGACACAAAAAAATTTTTTGTTACAAATAATGCTAAGCCTAGTGCAGCATAGTGCAATATAGTGACAGGTGCATACGAAAGGTTAAAACCATGTGACTAACCGGTGACTGCATACCATCAGGCGGGCCGTATGATTGTTTGCCGCCGACGTGTTATAAAATACATAAGCTACAAATATAAATTAATTAGTTAAATAAATTAATAACTTTGGAGAATCGTAAAATCAACCTAGCCCCAAACTAAGCAAAGTTTGTACTACGAGTGACATGACAGCAATGACAACATACATACTTATGTAGATAACTACATACAAAGAGACAAAGAGAGAAAGAAGAAATAACTGTTGAAGAAATAACTCTTGAAGAAATATTTGTGATAAATACACAAATAAGCCCTTACCCATACCGAAACGCGATCCCGGGACCTCTTGCTTCGTAGGCAGTCACTACCGCCTAGGCTACGAGACCGTTAAACCATCCTTATAGATCCTGTCATTCACGAAGACGTGTGCCTTGACTCTTATTGTCATATCATTAAAGGATAGATTTGACAGATCTGCGCGTCATCGTGGATGCCATGAACTATATACAACGGTTTTGTTACCATAAATACTATTATTTTCGTAGTCTCCATCTAGCGTCAAGTAGCGGAACTCTCAGTACTGCTACTCGATAATAGATTTCGCGGCAAACAAAAAGTCTAATGCTTAACGATTTTCCGCTAATATTATAACCAGAGTAACCGGAACTATATTTTCAACTCCTACGCTTACTCTGGTTATATTAGCTTAAAAACGTTGAGCATTAGACTTTTTGTTTGCCGCGACATCTATTGGTACCTAAGTCTATTGGACATAGTCATAGTCATAGTCATAGTCATAGTCATAGTCATAGTCATAGTCATAGTCATAGTCATAGTCATAGTCATAGTCATAGTCATAGTCATAGTCATAGTCATAGTCATAGTCATAGTCATAGTCATAGTCATAGTCATAGTCATAGTCATAGTCATAGTCATATTTATTCATAAACAATTTACATTGTGTTTGAAATTAATTTACATATAAATTTTCTTATCTAATATACACAAACAATTCCTATAAAATAAATTTCCGTAAGACACAAAAAAAAATCTCATAAATTACTTATAAAACATAACATAACGTAAAATTAAATTTAAGACATAATAATAAATAAACAGAAAATTATAATGTCATGAAGAATAAATACTGAGACTAAATTTCATTAAGAGGAAAATTTAAATTTAAAACATAATCAACCCAATAATAATAATATTTCATTTATAAACACATATAAGTACTCGTAATTGTTACATTAATTCTACTTTTTACTAAAATATTCCTCCACAGAGTAGTAACATTTTTCCAACAAGAAAGCATTTAACTTCTTTTTAAATAGATAACTATTATAGATTGACTTCATGTCAATGGGTAGCTGATTGAACAGTCTAATCACTTGATAATTTGCGGATTGTTTGACCACTGTTAGATTGGTCACAATAGGTTGTGGACATTTGGTACCAAAACTGATGTAAGGAGTGACACTCTATGTAATTCTTATTTCTCTGTGGTATAGTTGACGTGGTCGTCAAGCACGATCCCCCTTTGTTCCTTTTACACGCACGTCGCATATAACCAATACTGCTAACTCATTAGATCCAATAACTAGACGATCACACGACGTGAACGTCTCTCCGTCTACAAAGCATGGCAGTCACGATCCGTTTGATCTCAATATCCCAACGTGACTTTAGTACCGACTTTTCAGGAAAAGGGAACGTTGAGTTATCAAGGAGAATTTAACTTACAAATCGGTGTCGATTTGACCTAAATTTGTAATCATTCGCTCGTGCATCTGAAAGTTCTTTTTATAAGCACTTTAAAGTTTTTTTTATACTACGTCGGCAAACAAGCATACGGTCCGCCTGATGGTAAGCAGTCTCTGTAGCCTATATACGCCAGCAACTCCAGAGGACCCAACTAACCCTAACACTCCTCCGCACCCTCTGGCAACCTTACCCACCGGCAGGAACACAACACTATGAGTAGGGTCTAATGTTATTTGGCTGCGGTTTTCTGTAAGGTGGAGGTACTTCCCCAGTTGGGCTCTGCTCTAGATCTGGAATGACATCCGCTGTGCTGTGCCCTACCACACAAAGCGAGATGACATTCACAATGCCCATCCTCTCTTCTGGACGTAGTTTAAGGACATACCCAGGATTACCCGGGTCCGGGTTCCCTAGTCAACTAGAAATCCTTATAGTTTCGCCATGTCCGTCTATTCGTCTATCCGCGGCTTTGCTCTGTGATTATTAGTGCTAGAAAGCTGCGACTTGGCATGGATACGTGGTGATAGAACAGTGAAATAAAAAACTATAAGAAAAAACTTTTTTAAAGTACCTCACATACAATTTTTTTTTCGCCTTAACCTACTAATAGCGTGGGATATCGTTGGATATTTCAAAACAAATAAGGGTCTACAATAACCATTGTTTGATAAAGTTAATATTTTTGGCAATAATCGCTCTAAAAGAAAAAATATGCCCCTCTAACTTTTGAACCATGAGTACAAAAAAGGTGAATAAATCGTAAAACAAAAGGGTAATCAATACTTTCAATGAAAATCAATAGCGAAAAAGTCTTCTTTTCTTACTAAAAAGACGTACAAAGCGCTAATACTCGTAACCATTCGTTTTTCAGGATTGCTAGCAATTTGGAAATTGCATGTCGGGTGTTGTAACAATTTTAACCCGAGAAATTTTTCGTATCATAATTTTATATGACTCTCACTGCGGCCTCGACAAAGTCAATTTCCATCATAGCATTTGTGCTTGATCGAAATGGGTAAAAACGCATTATAAAAACTACCATCTGTCCGGACTTTTGACATTTGCGGCAGGACTGCAGTCGTCAGTATTGTCGCGCTGCAATAATGCTGCAGTAATGCTGTAGTCTGAATCCGAACGGTACCTTAAAACTCACAGTGTAACTATTAATTAAATCATTTCCTTTTTGATTCCGATAAATTTGGGTAACTCAACTCCCGTTAATTACCTTCATTCATTCATTCATTCTTTTAAAATTATGGCTTCAGTCCAGTGGGACTATTTCGCCAGTATGAAGGTATTAGGAGCTTTAAATACAACTAAAATTGTACGGTTAGTACAAGACAGTGTACGGTGATTTTATCAGGACTACCGTTGACTCCAAAATGGTGGTTAAACGCGTTTCAAGATTAATTTTCCATTCACTGAATACTGCCACATTAGTTTACTGTCTAATAAGCTATCGATATTACACTTAAGTATAATAGAAAAAGTAAGAGCGAATCGTCTAGCGTGGTATGGGCATGTGATGCGGTGGGATGAAAGCCATTTTTTTTATACTACGTCGGTGGCAAACAAGCATACGGCCCGTCCGATGGTAAGCAGTCTCCGCAGCCTATGTACGCCTGCAACTCCAGAGGAGTTACATGCGCGTTGCCGACCCTAACCCCGCCCCCCCTCGTTGAGCTCTGGCAACCTTACTCGCCGACAGGAACACAGCACTATGAGTAGGGTCTAGTGTTATTTGGCTGCTGTTTTCTGTAAGGTCGAGGTACTTCCCCAGTTGGGCTCTGCTCTAGATCTGGAATGACATCCACTGGCTGTGCCCTACCACACAAAGCAAGATGAAATTCACAATGCCCATACCTCTCTTTTGGACGTAGTTTAAGGACGTACCCGGGTTCAAAATGTGACGCCATGTGACGAGAAAGGTATTACGAATGAATGTGGAGGGATGGAACGGGAGGAAAAGGTGGATGGATTGTGTGAGAGATGAAATGAAACGAATGCGAGTGAATGAAGAGATGACGGGTGACAGAAAGATATGGAAGAAAAAGACATCCAGCGCCAACCCCAAATGAATGGGATAAGGGCAAGCGAATGATGATTACACTTTAAATAATATTAATGAGCAAAAACAAAGGAATTAATCACGAGGCGTGACTATAAAGATGGCGCTCGAACCGGATTCCCGTAGTTCCCTTACAAATTGTAATTCAGTGACAGGCTCACAAGCCACGACATGCACGACTCCTGTATTCTCGTCACGTAGCACAGACAAACAAGGAAACGTAGTTAGAGGGCCGCCACATGACGAAGTCATATGAAATGAACATTTTCTTTTACCTGTAGGATTTGCTATTTCTTTTTTATATTCGTCGACTGTAATGGTTGAATTAAGATTTCGTATACCAAACTATAATTGCGTACTTTTCATGCATGTATAGTTCATTGGCTTCATGCACATCGTTAAGAACACAGACGCAAACATAGCGCACAGTTATTAAAACAGGGGATTCCTGCAATACAGCCACAGATCGCTCACATAGATGGAGTAGAGATATATTTAATATGCCTTGGTCAGATCATAGAATTTGATCATTTCATGCCATCATCATCATCTCAGCCATAAGATGTCAAATGCTGAACACAGGACCCCTTGGACCTCCACATGTACCGGTTGGAAGCGACCCACATCCAGCGTCTTTCGGAGACCTTAAGATATAAGATAAGATCGTCTGTTCATGCTATTATTTTAGTATTGATCACTTCATAATATAGTTAGGTGAGACTTGACGTTTTCAAGATGTGGCCTGGCCAATCGATCATATCATGAATTGATTACCACATTATGAAACGATTAATTATAAGATCTTAATTGTTAGTAATATTTAAGATATTTTCGTGAAAAAATTGTCCAATATAGCTCACAGCATAGTATTTTATGGGTAAACATCGATTAGTAAACTCGCGATCTTTTCAAAACGGAATCTACTCGTGGTAATCCATAGCTAAAGGATTCTTTTGAGCTAAAGATCTAATTTCCCGACGGGGTTAAACCACAGCCAAGGAAAAAGCGCCTCAAAGATATTCTAGTTTCCATCGCGCTTATTATGTTTTTCCTTTGAACTATTGAAGGTAATAAAAGAACGCATAGCAGTTCTCTGAAAACTATTAAGATATAAATTACGGTAATATTTATAAAGGAATCTGTTGGGTTTAAAAGAGATGTTTTTGGAATTTGTATTCTTAAATCTGACGAATTTCTAATTCGTCTAGTCAACATAATAATACTCATATTAACATATACCTACCATTTTATTGGGCAGGTGTCTGGTTTTGTTCCATATCCCAGTATTTAGTCCATCGCTTTCATCAAATAGTCTAATTCATTCAGATTTCATCAACTCTCAACAGTCCTTACACCCTGGCGGGTGCTGCGTCTGCGTGTGTCCTATGACACGGGCAAGGGTAATATCCGATCGGTGTTCCCCTTACATCTCACTAAAGTATCAAAAGGGTCTTTACGTGTTGGCTTCGGCTCCAAGCACGCCTCTCAAATGTGAGACAATTGCACGCCTCTCAATTGTTGTGATGGGTAAAATCTCATATTAGTAGGTATTACTTTATTTAGTTTTTGTATGTCGCAATTTTTGAGAAATAACTTAATATCCGTTATAAGTAAATGTCATATACTGCAGAAAAAGTAATGAAGCCCTCCGGTAGCGGAGGCCGGAAACAAACCGGCGTTTTCAGCTTATGCGGCTAACGTTCTGATCACTAGACCACCGGGTCACAACCCCCGTCAAGAAACTAGTTAGTTATGCTGGGCATTTTCCACAAATCGACAACCATTGTGCCTATTTTGCGTGAAAGCCAAGGAACTATTGCATATTACTACAGGATTTGGGATTCTTTATAATTCTTTCAGGGTCATTAAATAGAAAATGTGTCATAAAATAACGTCTTCTTAACAAGTCTACATTTTGCCAATAATTTTCTGGTGTTTTAAGGTCGGTTTATATCTATAGACATTGAGCGTGCCACGCACGTCCAGTGGCTGATAAAATGACAAAATAATACTTTTCTATACAGTATTTATTCATAGTAGATTGTTAACCAAGGGATGAAATGGTACCATTCACCAGAGATAAACACTCTACTTTTCATTTAGAATACGAGGAAAGTAAAATACATGGCCATTTAAAAACACGGCTAAATATAAACATCAGTAGTATTTCTTGAGGGTACTTTCAATTAACAATTTAGATTTTAATATCGTTATTTATGGAATGGGAAGTTTGAGAATGGAAATTGTAAAATAAATCCGATCAAAATGTTAATTGACTATCGTAAAAAAATACAAAAAACGTACTTAGAAAGTACAGTGCTCTAGAGCAGAAACGTATCATTTTATGCACACTTTCTAAAATAACAACGACCCACATTCACAGCATGAGAGATGAGAAAATATCTATCCTTACACGGCACATGTCTGGCAATATAAACCGATCTTTATTTTTTTTAAATAATGTCGTCGTCTATTCCAGATGACGTCGACACAACGACGGAATGGTTTCTCGCGAACTGCTCATGGACGGACGCGGTGGCGTGGGGCTGTAATGGCACCAGCGCCAACGTCACAGACTCCAACGTCACGTCGCTCGTCCTCATGGCGGTCACCTCCGTGGTGTTGGCGGGGGTCATCCTCGCCACTATAGTTGGTAAGTTATCAGTAGCATAACTAAACTAGAGAATAAACTGTCGCCTAATGTCTGGACCGATGTGACCCTATAGCATGCGATCTCAATCAATATGGTGCTATCTCTGTCACTATTTACTATATTCGTGAAAGCATTAGCTCCCAAGCAATAGTGCTGTCTCTGTCAATGTCACTAATATATGAATATGAGCCATAAGTGAACGACACTAAGACGGAATAGTTCCTCGGGAACTGCTCGTGAACGGACCCATCAGCGCCAACGTCAGGTCGCTCGTCCACATGGCGGTCACCTTCGGCGTGTTGGCGGGGGTCATCCTCGCCACTATAATTGGTAAGACTTTAGCCAATATTCAAACTTCAAGAACCGAGTCCGATCAGGAATTATTAGAGTTTAAATCGCGAATAAGTTTGTTCGTTACTTTGAATGCTTGAAGGATTTCATTGACATTTCAAGTACACAGCGATTTTCAACAGATGTTCTGCTTTAACCGATTGCAAGAAGCCACGCGTACTTCAAGAAAGCTAACAAGTTCATCAACTTTACAAGTCGGAAAAAGTTCTGCGAATCTAGAATTGAATTAATTGGATCTGGACTTTGAGTCTTAAATGTTCATTCATTTCTGTAGTTTAAAGTATTGTTAGTTACGGGATAATTGTTTCATAGATAAGTAAACTCTTGTTTAAGAATACCGGTTTAAAAGGAAGTTGAGGAGTTATTACTTTTTTTCTCGAAACGAGACCGATTATTACACAATTAATATCGCAATTAATAAAAATAAATACAATTACAATAATTCAAATTATACAAATTGTAGTTTATTTGTATAATTTGAATTATTGTAATTGTATTTAACTAAACTATAATAAATAAATAATAAATAATAATAAATAATAATAAATAAATATTATAGGACATTATTACATGGCTGAGATACACGTCATACTCGTGAACGGGTGCTGTTTGTGGAGACCGGTCTGTTTAAGCTTACACGGGGTACAGGTTATGTTAAAGTATGTAACTTTACTTTTGAGTGACATTAACGTGAGACACTTCATTCGGTTCTTGTCTGTTTTAATTTTTTTGTCTTTTAATTATTTATATAAGAATTCAAGCCTTGGCGACCCTCTACATCTCTAAGGATAATTTAATATATATTTTTATATTTTATCTCTGACACTTAGAGACTTATACATCTCTAAAGAATTTTAGTATTTTATGGTTTTATTTTTTTATCATAGTTTTTTTTTTGTGTAATTTGACATTTAGAGACAGTATACATCTCTAATAAAGTATTTATTATTTCATAGATTCGATATTTGTAATTGTTTTTTTTTTTAATTTATTGTTTGTAAAAATGGACATGTAAAAGTGCCCCTGTGGCCTATTTGCTGAATAAATGTTTGATATTTGATATTTGATACACAAATTGACTAAGTCCCACAGTAAGCTCAATAAGGCTTGTGTTGAGGGTACTTACACAACGATATATATAATATATAAATATTTATAAATACTTAAATACATAGAAAACACCCATGACTCAGGAACAAATATCGATGTTCATCACACGAATAAATGCCCTTACCAGGATTTGAACCCAGAACCATCGGCTTCGTAGGCAGGGTCACTACCCACTAGGCCAGACTGGTCGTCAGTAAACTAAACCTACTATAAAACTAAAAATCTAAATCTAAAATGGGCCCCCGTGGCATGGTGCCGAGGATGCTGGCAGCTGGATCGCTATGCTCAAGCGTTGGGCGAGGAAGCTGCCAGCTCTTTTATCCCCGGTCCCATCCACCGGCCGTTTCGCCAATTGCCGGTATAGGCCCTGTGCTGCGGGGCCCCACGGACCAAGAGTCTCGACTCCAAATGCAACAAAGTTGTAGTTGGTGTCGAGGCTCCCGTATTTGCGCTTTTTGAGGGCCTCGGCCGCCTCCGCCGCCGCACCGGCTTTGTGTGGTAGTGGGACGATGCTATCGTGACAACACAAGTTGCGTCCCACACGAGTACACGTCCCATCCTTGGAATCAAATGAATATAGCAAAATAAAATTTACCATTAGAAGTTGTAGGTCCGAAAGGAAAAAGAATGTGTGTCCCCTCTAACTTTTGAACCATAGGTCAAAAAAATATGAAAAAAGTCGTGGAAGTAGAGCTCAAGAAAGACATTAAATGAAAACTATAGCAGATATGATCAGTTTAGCTGTTTTTGAGTTATCGCAAAAAGTTTCTCCTTCATAGTATAAAGACGTACGAGGGTCATGCCAAAAGAAGTTAGATACTCTATGGTCATTTGATCGATACTGGCCAGTTATACACCATTGTAAAGGTAGGTTATTTGCTAATAAATTCAAATATGGAACACTCGGAAAATGTTAGGATTCCTTTTTTAATTATTTTTTTTCTGGGTAATTTTGGAGGGAAATTTTCGCAACAATGGAGCTCACTCGACGTGATTTTCGTGTTATGATTTATTATGATTTTAAAAAAGGTTTAAAACCTCAAGAGTGTTTTGAACTTTTAGTTTCAACTTTTGGCGAGTCTGCTTGTTCACGTGCAACTGTTTTTAATTGGTTTGCTGAATTTAAAAGGGGACGAGAGACCTTTGAAGATGAGGCGAAGACCGGACGGCCGCCAACCGCAGTCACTCAAGAAAACGTACAGGCTGTGGAAAAAAATGTTCGTGCGAACCGACGAATTACATATGCAGAGCTCGAGCGTGAGCTGGGTATTGGATCAGCAGCATTGCAAACTATAATTCATTATCATCTGGCCCTTCATAAGCGTTGTTCAAGATGGGTGCCGCACAAACTCACCGATTTGCAAAAAGACCGCCGCGTAGATTGGTGCAAATTTATGATAGATAAATTCGACGCTGGCGAGAAAAAAAATGTATATGATATACTTACAGGTGACGAAACATGGCTATATAACTACGACCCCGAAACAAAGCGGCAGTCCACAGTATGGTGTTTTGAAGATGAGCCGACGCCAACAAAATGTCGCCGAACCCGAAGTACACAAAAACAAATGATTGCCTCATTTTTCTGCAAGACGGGACATATTGCTACGATAGTGCTAGAAGATCAAAGGACAGTCAACTCTGAATGGTATGTGACAGTTTGTGCCCCCAGAGTACTGTCAGCTTGGTGTGACAAGCGGCCGAAATCGGGAACTCAGCACCTGCTCTGGCACCATGACAACGCTGCCCCTCACACTTCTGCTAGAACACTTGACTATTTCAGCTCAAAAAACGTGACTATCTTGCCCCACCCGCCATATTCCCCCGACCTAGCCCCTTGCGATTTTTACTTATTTCCCAAAATTAAAGAAAAATTAAAAGGAAGGCGATTTGAGAACAAAGAAGATGCCCTGGCTGCGTATAATTATGAAATTTCTGAGGTATCTAAAGAAGAGTGGTCATCGGTATTTTCTAAGTGGTTTAGACGGATGGAAAAGTGTATACGTGTTCACGGTGACTACTTCGAAAAAATAGATAGCTGTAATAAAGAATAAAGTCGGTAACTTTTGAGTATCTAATTTCTTTTGGCATGACCCTCGTACATACACAGTTCATCCCTTGGTTAACAATGTACTATACTTTAAGCTCCAGTTGAGCTTATTGTGATGGAAGAATAACTACGGAACCCTACTCTGAGCATGGCCCGACATGCTCTTGGGCGGTTTTTTAACTAAATATAAAGTACTATCCGTAGGAAATAGTACGAAACGCTAATTTAATTTTGTTTATTGAATAAAAAATGTATGCCGTAGTACTAAACTATAAAATATTTACTGTGGTACATACTCGTACTTTTCTTTCCACAGGTAATTAATACCCATCGAGACAATTCTAAAAATCCCAAATACAATTAGGTTGCGTTGTTTTATCACAGAGTACCTATGGCTACCTCCTGTCTCCATCATCAGATCAGCTCGATGGTACCATAATATTGCATTGTCACCAGACTTATATATCTATGCAAATTTTATTATATAATTAATAATCGACGACCGGTCTGGCCTCGTGGGTAGTGACCCTGCCTATGAAGCCGATGGTCCCGGATTCAAATCCTGGTAAGGGCATTTATTCGTGTGATGAGCATGGATATTTGTTCCTGAGTCATGGGTGTTTTCTATGTATTAAAGTATTTAAATATTATATATATCGTTGTCTAAGTACAATCAACACAAGCCTTATTGAGCTTACTGTGGGACTTAGTCAATTTGTGTAACAATGTCCTATAATATTTCATTATTTATATATTTCAGCTTCATCGGAAACCATGAAAGTGGGTCAAATTTATCTTGCAAGATTTGACCCGTATATACATACATAGTTACATTGCAAGTAAATAAAAGCCTGTAAAACCACTTCTCGACCTCTAATCTGAAATCCGGCGCTCTACCAGGTTATATCGTTAACAGGTATCTGGTATCTACACGAGAGATTGTACGAACGCAACAATTTTCTATTTCGCCTATTCCAATACACGTATCCCGATGTTTTTATCTTTTATTTGCCAGCAATCAAAATATGCAGGCCTCACTGATTAATAAAACAACATAAACAAAGTGTTTGTAAACATACGAACAAAACATTATTTTGTAGTTGACTGGCTTTATTTCTAATCAAGTATATACCTATGAATGCTGGCACTGGCGGTTGGCGCACAGCCAGATAGGTGCTGAATGGGTACGATACAGATATTTTGCACGGTCAGCAGCGTGGCTCGCGATATTAGTTACAGATAAATCTGTTCCCTGTTGCTGACAGTATTTGTTATTTTGTAGGCATTTGAAACTGTACGAATATTAGGGAACTAGCTCGCGAATCTCGATCAACGACTTTGTCTGCGTCTTTAGTTTAATTTTGTAAACAGCCGTGGAACTTTACGACATTGAAATTTCAACGTCCTGAACCTCGTCGTCCTGAGCTGTGGGTTGTCTGTTATGGAAGATATGGTCGGTATAGACTAGGCTGCATTTCCGCTGAGGCATGAAGACGTGCGAGAATCAACCAATAAATACCATTTGTTGTAATCGAGAAGAAAGGAGAAAACAAGTTTACTCGAATAAATACCTCTAAATAAATATTTGGAGACAATCTTGAGAAATTAACCTAGCCCCAAACTACAACTATCCATAGGCTATGGAGACTGCTTACCATCAGACGGGCCGTTTGTCTGCTACGACGTAGTATAAAAAACTTATATAGATAAATACACACTTACTTAAATACTACCCGTTCAATGTTGTAAGTTCATAGTTTCCTGCTACCCAAAGGTTGTCTGGAAGAGATCGCTTCTTAGCGATAAGACCGCCTGTTACTTGTTACCTAACCTTTACGTGTTTTTTCATTTCCTGTCTATTTTTAACTGTACGGTGCACAATAAAGAATATTTACTTACTTACTTACTCACTTAAAAAAAACAAACCCATGCCTCAGGAACAAATATCTGTAAATATATGCCCTTACCGGGACTCCAACCCGGGACCATCGGCTACATAGGCAGGGTCACTACCTACTAGGCCAGAACGGTCGTCGTTATCATCAGGAATACTTCGCTAAAACTGTAGTTTTATTGGCCTTACGCAACATAAGTATTTTCCCGATATTTTGCATATCATCCGTTCCAACCTTATTAATATGAGCAAATTTCGTACCTATTTTCCGACGTGATATCGTTAAAATTGTACAAAATTGAATTCAACTTACATAACTCCAATATTGAAAGATTACAGTAACAAGTGAATGTAATGGCCACAGTGTTTCACAAGAACCAAGAAACTTCATAGCGTAAAATGAAGCAGAGGTCGGGAAATGGCCGCGTTAGTGCTTTTCTTCGGAATAATAGTAGTTTCCGCGTCGACTGATCGGGAAACATCAATCTTCGGTGATTACTTCTTGTATTGTTGTAGCTTTGACCGTACATTTATTTTTGTGGAAATTTTAACTTAACTGTGTGACTTTAGAGAGATCTTTAGAGGTAATGTTATCTTAAGACGAAAGCAGAAATCGCGCGCGATATATCATTGCAATTTTTTTTTTAATCATTGCAATCTACTTTTTATACCAACGTAGTCCGCATTCTTCTCTCTGGATCTTCTTCCTCGCATTGTCCTGGCATTTTGTCACGGCTCATGGGAGCCTGGGGTCCGCTTGACAACTAATCCCAAGATTTGGTGTAGGCACTAGTTTTTAGCGACTGCCATCTGACCTTCCAACCCAGAGGGTAAACTAGGCCTTGTTGGGATTAGTCCGGTTTCCCAACGATGTTTTCCTTCACCGAAATACGACTGGTAAATATCAAATGATATTTCGTACGTAAGTTCCGAAAAACTTATTGGTACGAGCCGGGGTTTGAACCCGCGACCTCCGGATTGCAATTCGCACGCTCTTACCGCTAGGCCACCAGCGCGTCCATTTTCCTCTCTGAATATTAACATTATTGAAAATATTTGGACATAGCTTGTTGTATATCAAAAACAGCTATTCTCCTACGTTAGATTTTTTCAAATTTTTAATGATTATAAGAGTTAGCATTTAAAAAAACTGGCCAAGTACGAGTCGGACTCGCCTAACGAGGGTTCCGTCCTTTTTGTTCTTTTTGTTATAGCGGCAAGATAAATACATCATCTGTGAAAATTTGAGCTATCTAATTTAACTATCACGGTTCATGAGATACAGCCTGGTGACAGACGTAAATATGACAATTTGAACTACAGCAATTAAGAAAATTGTGAAAGTAATTTTAAAGGTGAAATTTTCTTTAAAGTGACAGATAAATGTAAACAAGTGCGAGTCGGACTCGCGCACGAAGGGTTCTGTACCATTACGCAAAAAACGGCAATAAATCAGGTTTCTTGTATGGGAGCCCCGATAACTATTTATTTTTTCCTATTTTTTAGTATTTGTTGTTATAGCGGCAACAGAAGTATATCATCTGTGAACATTTCAGCTGTCTAAATATTACGGTTCATGAGATACAGCCAGGTGACAGACGGACGGACGGACGGACAGACGGACAGACGGACGGACAGACAGCGGAATCTTAGCAATAGGGTCCCATTTTACCCTTTGGGTACGGAACCCTAAAAATTTGTATGTAACTTTTTTTCTGTTTATTTTTACAATAATCAAGAATTCCAAAAACGTGAAACGTAGAAGCATAGCATAGCTATGGTACGTACATCAAATTATGTAAAAAAATGTCCATAATGTCAACATCCAGGGAGGAAAATGATAACTATGTTTGTATGGAGAAGCGGCCGCCCGGCCATTTATACTACATCGGTTGCAAACAAGCATACGGCCCCCCTGATGGTAAGCAGTCTCCGTAACCTATGGACGCCTGCAACTCCAGAGGTGTTACATGCGCGTTGCCGACCCTTACACCCCGCACCCTCGTTGAGCTCTGGCATCCTTACTCACCGACCGGAACACAACACTATGAGTAGGGTCTAGTGTTATTTGGCTGCGGTTTTCTGTAAGGTTGAGGTACTTCCCCAGTTGGGCTCTGTTCTAGATCTGAAATGACATTTGCTGTGCTGTGCCCTACCACACAAAGCGAGATGACATTCACAGTGCCCATACCTCTCTTATGGACGCAGTTTAAGGCCAAACCTGGGTCCAAGTTATCGTGCATTTCGCTCTTACTCGTCCGTAACTTGGCGAGATGCACGATAACTAAATAAAATGATTCAAATATCATTCCGATGTGAGTGTATGTTCGAATTGGCCTGACTGACTTCGCAGTTCAGATATAATTAATTCAAGATTCGCAGAACGTTTTCGAACCTGCAGAGTTGGTGAATTTGTTAGCTCTCTTGAAATACGAATGGCTTGCAATCAGTTAAGAGTCCGCAGCAAACTCAACCGAATTTCACCTTCCCATACAAACCTAGTTTCGTTCTCATTGTGAAACTACATGTTGGATTGTGCTGAAACTTTGCACATATAATGACATGAGATATATCTATGCTTTTAATTAGTTAAGTACCTGGGCGACCGAGCGTTGTTCGGTTATAACTATTTATTGTAATTTGGTGGTGTATAGGTGATAATCTTAACTACATTTTTTTACTAAATTAAACTTGTCTAAAACAATAAAAATTAACAAAAATATATATATAAACTTGAACATATATAAAAAAAAAAAACAAAAGTTAGTCATCGGGCGAGATTCGAACCCGTAACACTCGTTTCTAGCAGTCCGCGTCTTAACCCGCTAGGCCAGACGGACAGTGGCCGGCAATACGAAATTAGCGACCATATTCTGCGTCGAAAGAAAAACGCATGAAAACTCGAAAACACGCGTTTTCCCAAACATAAGACTAATCTAGATCGATTGTATACCCCCACAAACCCTCATATACCAAATTTCAGCGAAATCGTTAGAGCCGTTTTCGAGATCACAGAAATATATATATACAAGAATTGCTCGTTTAAAGGTATAAGATAAGATATAGTTAGTTAGTTAGTGCTTCTGGGCATTTTCCGCAAATCGACAACCAAGATAAGATATAACTACAGCTTATAAAACAAACGAAATTTATTTATTTATTGAACATGATTGTTCTTTTTAATAGTAAGTCTTGAATAGTCATATGAACTCTCTTAGTTCAATGTGCCTGTCGGCAAAGGCCTCCTCCAACTCCTTCCAGTATCTCCTCTCTCTCGCCACCTTTGTCCAGAGTGGTCCCACTGTACGTATAATTTCGTCTTCCCATCTTGTTAATTGAGGGCCTTACGATCTTGACCCGTCTGTAGTGTGCCACATGAGAATTCTTTGGCTCCACTTTTCTGTCTTACATCTTATAGTGTGATCTGCCCACCTACATTTTTGCATATCTATGTGGGTGAGGATATCTGTTACTTTGTTCTAGCTCTTATGTCAGAGCTGCGGTTTCTATCCTCTCTGTAATTTTAGGTTTAGGTTTCAAGATAATTTATTCCCATTAAGAATTTTACAATTCACTTATTATGAGAACATAAATTAATTACTTAGTAATAAGCGTTAAGAAAACAAGATGAAGGTAATTTTACACCGAGCATGCTCCTCTCCATAGCTTTCTGGCACTTTGCAAGTTTATCTCTTTGTTTTTTAGTAAGAGACCAAGTTTCGTCGTCATAAGTTAGACACGGAAGGAAAGAACACATATTTTGAAAATTTTGCTTTTTATCTTTTCTTTCTTTAAGTGACCAGTATTTGCTCAAGCCGGATGCTATTCTTTTTACGATTCAGAACAAACGAAATAGAGCAAATATAAGTTTTGTATGAAAAACTTCAATTCGCTGTATTTTTTTGACTATGGTATCTGACGCGTCATAAACTAGTTACAGGCATAGATATACTTTATCCTATTGTAAGTACAAAGTTTTTTTATACTACATCGGTGGCAATTAAGCATACGGCCCGCCTGATGGCAAGCAGTCTCCGTAGCCTATGTACGCCTGCAACTCCAGGGGAGTTTCATGCGCGTTGCCGACCCTAACACTCCGCACCCTCGTTGAGCTCTGGCAACTTTACTCACCGGCAGGAACACAACACTATGAGTAGTTATTCGGCTGCGGTTTTCTGTAAGGTGGAGGTACTTCCCCAGTTGGGCTCTGCTCTAGATCTGGAATGACATCTGCTGTGCTGTGCCCTACCACACAAAGCGAGATGACATTCACAATGCCCATACTTCTCTTTTAGTTTCAGTCGTTTTAAAATGGGAACGTAACTACGTTTGTATTGAGAACCGAGCTTGCTGCGGACTATTAATGCAGAAATATCGAACGAACTTGTCTTTAAGAAGTTAAAATGTTAGTGTAGTTCTTTGAGCATTCAATGTAAAGAGAAAAGTTATCCATGATTCAAATTTGTACTTGAACAATTATTTCCGATCTGGCTCGGTTCTTAAAGTTTAAAAATTAACTACACTGATTAAATCTCGAAACTTTTGAATTTAAATGTTAAGGACTCGTAAAACTTTCACGATGCTCTGCCCTAAAAATTTTCGATTATGGCTCAGAATGTCAATATTTTATAATAATAATAATTCAGCCTATATACGCCCCACTGTTGGGCACAGTCCCCACCCACCCACCAAGCTATAGTCAATACGCTGGCCCGCCCCCGGCCCCCGATGGGGCAATATTTTAGTATCAAGAAATCGGAAAGGACTTGAAATCGTTAAAAAATTCAGCACAAATAGCACAGTTTCTTTTTTTTCCGAGGTTAGGAAGGTCCGATAGTAGGAACAGGCACGTCTAAAAATATCGTTACGACGAAAAGTCCCAAAAATATTTTTTTTAGATAGTAATACAGAGCCAATTACAGGAACTCGCAAATATAAACTGTATATATAATTACAAAATACACACTAAATACAAAAGCACATTTGATACAAGATATTACAATATGGAATATGTCAAAGTTACAATTTAAAAAAGAGATCAAAAAAATAGATATAAGCAATAAGTAAGAACACTTATAATTTATGAAAATACACTAGGCTAAACAACTTATATGTAAGTAAACACTTTATTGTACGAGAAAAATAAATATTACATCAGATGGAAAATAATTGGGTATTTTTTTTACTTACATTCGCATTTAGATGAACAACATGGACTGGGCTCAAATACCTACATTAAAGAAAAACGTCCTAGGTAAATGATATTAAACAATCCAAGGAAAATATTCCCAGTTTACCCAAAAATCCTTTTCCAATCGCAACTGACCGGAAAACCGAATTGCATTCGCCAAGCCAAACACTATCGAATCATATTCGCATTCGACATCAAGCGTACCCATTCATTTGCCGCCGTAAACCGCTCTAGATAGAGTAGGTCAAGTTGCTCTACGTAGAGCTCTGACAGTAGACTACCTCGCATGGATAGCGCGTTATGCGGTTAACATTTGAGTTGCATTTTTAATTGTAAAGTTACAGGCTGGGAACTAAAACACTTAATTGCATCTTAAATGATTATTGTTATTAAACGTGAACGCAACCAAATCAAGAAGTTTCTGTTTACATTAGTATAACGAGCAGTTGGATAAAATATAGTAATGCTGCACCTCACTAACTGCAGCAGCATCGCTGGTGCAGGGTGCAGTCTGAATCCGCATGTCATCTTAAGTGTTATGTTTTCGGACGGTACTAATTAGAAAGAAGTTTTTTTTATAAATATTCTAGGACATTATTACAATCTAGACTGCGCAAGTGCGCAGTTAGGATAATAAATTATTTTTAGTTTTTGTTTTAGCCTTAAGTATGTTACATAATTTTTATTGATAAGTTATATTGTTACTTCCCAATAATATGGATAATGTGTCTGATATAATTTTTTCAATTTAATTATAACACAAATTGACTAAGTCCCACTGTAAACTCAACACTCGTTGTGGGTACTTAGAAAAAAAAAAAAAAAAAAAAATATATATATATATATATATATATATATATATATATATATATACAAAACAAACCCAACCAGTGTTGTCAGAATACGAAATGTTTCTTATTTAGAACTTTATAATCACCACCTTTTAATGAGAGCGCGTCAGGCGTCTTCTAGCATGCTCGATCTAGTGATCGTCATCTGCGATTCTCTAGTAGTTGCACTCGATTCCGCCTAATATGTCAAACGGAGGCTAACTTTGACACTTTGTGATGGAATTCTCAATTTGTGTCACGGGTGACTATGGCGAGAAACATTCCGAAATGGAAATTCGGTGCAATGTAATACCAATCCAAAAAATCAATAAGTCTTCGGACTTTGCTCGAACCACATGGCGGAAATGTTATATTACATAAATCATTTTAATATCTATGTCCAAACAAATAACAACCAAACAACACCAAAACCAAATAACACTAGACCCTGCTCATAGAGTTGTGTTCCTGCTGGTGAGTAAGATTACCAGAGCTCAACGAGGGTAAGGGGTGTTAGGGACCGCAAAGGGCATGAAACTACCCTGGGGTTGCAGGCGTGCATAGGCTACGGAGACTGCTTACCATCTGGCGGGTCGTAAGCTTGTTTACTACCAACGTAGTATAAAATATCTATGTGCGCATGACAGCGATATGTCTGCTAAGCTAACTCGACGACTGGCGACTATTTTGCTTGACGGGGGTGCGGGGTAGGCTAGTCCAGCCAGCCAGAATCTCATCAGACATGTACATACAGATCTCAATCACAATAATAAAAAAACGATGATCAACTCTGGCTAACGTGGGACTCGAACCCACATCTTTGGAATGCCGGAACAACGCATAACTTTTAAGTGCATTTATAACTAACATTTATGGAGTCTGAGTGCTTCGAAATAAAGAATTTATTAATATGTCTTTCCCATCACGGAACAATGGTGCTCCGGACCTTTGGGAGGCGTGCGCGGAGCCGAAGCCAACACGTAGAGGCCCTTTTGACACTTTAATGAAATGTAAGGGGTACACCTAACGGATGTTGCCCTTGCCCGTGTCATGGGACGCACGCAGAGGCAGCACCCGCTAGGGTGTAAGGACTATTTGAGGGTTGATGGAATCTAAAATGAACTGGGCTATTGGGTGAAAGCGATGGACTAAATACTGGGCTATGGGATAAAAAACCGGACGCCTGCCTAATAAAACGGTATTCAATTTTATTTCCGACAGACGGTGACTCGCCCCCACAAGATGGGCCCCCACAAAAAGCGACATCTAGGATGGCTCAAGGGCAACACCGGTGTGAGCGGCTCAGGGGTGTCGAGAGGTGTACGCCGCTTTCTACCCAGTGGCTGCGAGCAGCCACTGTGCCAACTCGCGTCTTATGCAATTTTTCACTTCCACCCCTGGAGCTTATAGCTCTAACGACTCCACTCTGGCCGGCCGGCTAAGGCAAGCCAGAGGCAGAGAGTCCTGTCCCACCCACCCTCCTTGCGGCTAACAGAACTCCCCAGGAGCACTCGGGTACGTGAGGTCGCTACTCCCCAACAGCTCGCCACAAGCTGCCCTGCGTTGACTGATTGCACTGGTAAAACCAGCGGGTGATGGGGTCGTCACATCCCTACGCCTTATTAATATTATTATTACCAATTTTGCCAAATAACCATCTGCCACTCACTGCAAATTTAAACATTGCAACTATGAAATGTGACCATGTCACTAGCGACATCTGCACTTTAAGGTTTACACGCTAAATCTACTCTGAGGACATGTGTTTGCGCATCACTTACCCCCCGACAGACACAACACACATGGTTGCGTTAATGGTTGTGTCATGGTTGTGTGTTGTGTAGATTGTAATGTGGTTCGTCCCACAATAATAATAAAAAAACATAAAAATATTAATGTATAAATCTTATTAGACATTGGATGTTGAGTAGAACCGCGGGGAGATCTCTCGGAGATCCGAGATGTTTTGCCCTGTATGGAACCACTCCACTGCATTCCATTCCAGCCACTGTATTTAATTTTATGTACATTTATGGACAGTTGTATATTACCCTGCCTCACTTATAGCTCGCAAACATGGCCACTGACTAATAATAGTAAGCAAGGTATACGTTAATGTCAATCAGCCATGGAAAGGTCAGTACTAAAAATCAAAAGAATAGACAAAGTGCGCAACTTGACAATTAAAGAAAAAACTAAATTCTTAGATTTTTAGTACAGGCACTAAAGCAAAAATGGAAATGGGCTGGTCATCTGGCAAGACTGCAGGATGGTCATTGGACAATGAAAGCTACGGTATGGCCCGGACCTACGGGAAAGCGCGGCAGAGGCAAGCCGCGCACGCGCTGGTCAGATGACCTAACGGAAGTCGCTGGCCCAAACTGGATAACGACAGCTTCAGACAAGGAGTTCTAGAAAACCTTAGAGGAGGCCTATACCTTATAGAGCGGTTCCCGTACATTCTCTTTTATTGTTAATTTTACCTAATGTGTATTATTTTTTGTGTTCGAGGAATTAAAGGTTTATTTATCTATTTATTTTACGTACCTATAGGGTTACCGAGCGGACAACAGGCTTCTTAATAGAACTGTGGGAAAAGACCTATAAAAAGTAGCAAAGGATATCACGACAAAATCTCATTTGCACCAAATGTATATTTAAGCAGTCTCGATATGCAAAAAAATTGCCAACTCCTATTCGAAATTTTAAAATCCAACTTGAGTCGTTATTGATGTGATACGAAGTAATTTTCATGTTAGGTCAGACCTAAGGACGTCAATTTCTGAAGACATCAGTACCCCTAGTGTAACTTTGATCGACATCATAACGTGACGAACGCGTTTGCGTTAAGTCTCATTTTGTATAGGATTTTGAGGTTCCAAAACGTCCCGCTTGGCGCGCTCTTCCTAAATCCAATACAAAATGAGACTAAACGCAAACGCGTACGTCAAGTTTCAAAATCGAATTTAGTTACACTAGGGGTACAGACATCACTTTGAGTTAGACGTCACTTTTGCTCGTACTTATTGGTACGCGCAAGATGCCCACAGCCATCGCCTACATATCGTTGTCTAAATGTCCACTACACTAGCCTTCTTGAGCTTACTGTGAGGCTAAGTCAATTTGTCTAAAGATTTCTATAAAAAAATTTTATGTATTGATTTATTTATTGTAGAGATGCAATTCTGTAATTTTGACTGATTGTTTTCGTGTTCGTATCGTATTAACAACAAATCAATCGAGATTTTAAATTTCGAACACGCGTCTTAAACTCTGTTTTCCGTTTGACCCGCCATATTAACATAAATAAATATTAACAAAGTTGCGACCTACGCTGGAGGATGTTTAACTTTCTGTTGATTTTGTGAAATATCTTGTTTGTACGAGGATTATCAAAAATGTGCTTTGAGAAAAGATTGAGTGGATTTCACTTCAAAGTGTTCGTTTAACGATGATGCATTCGAACGACTTTAATAAAATAATATTTAATATTTTGCGTAGAAGAGAAAAGATAATGAATGTATCTATCGATTCGAATAGATAAAAAAATCTCACATAATGAATTTGCCCTTGTATCAGCTGATCAGCATCAGAGTGTGACCTGCTTGCGTGGCGATGGGCAAAGTTGTGTGTAATGAGTGCTTGAGGTTCTGCGTGTTGATGGATAGTATTACCTACCGGTAGTCAAGTGTATTTCGATGTTAATTTTTAAATATATTATTATTATGTATTTTCACAATGTATTCGTGACTGATGTGATGTGTATTAAGATTAATCACTGTAATGCCGTGTAAACATTAAATATACACCGTACCTATATATAATGGTATTCGTATTCCCGGGCTGGGTTTCCGCAACTCGACGTCGCAATTCGCGCCTATTCGGGGAACCGAGGTATTGTGCCCGGTATTCTGCCACCCCTGGGCATTCAAGAATGACGTGGGCGGCTGTCTCCTCCTCCTCCATGCACGCTCTGCAGAGGGGGCTATCTGTAACACGTAGGGTTAATAGGTGTTTGTTTAGTGGGGCGTGGCCGGTTATGGCCCCAGTCAAAAGCCGGAGCTGTGGCCTCTTCAGCTGTCTATATATAATGGTAAAACCCGACAGATTTTAACCACGCATTCCTGAGGTCATGAGGAGCAAAAAAATTTATATAAGATTTGGGAAAATTCGGCAAAAAAATAATTTTATACGGCAAAAAAAATTTTTTTTTTTTGCTTTTTCTTCATACGACACGTTATTTATTCTTACATGTTGGCGAAAAAACTAATTAGTTACAACGAATAACTAAAGTTTTTTTTTATTTACACTAAAAATTGCGAGTTTCTTATAAAACTTTTATGTCTGCCAACAGGTATATCTAAAACAAGTCACATAGTCGCAGCATCGCAGCCAAAAATGCGTTTTTCACTAAGTTATTACAGAAACAATTGTTTACAAAAAATGTCATTATCTCTAAAACAAGACCGATTTCAGGAAACTTTGTATCACATTTTAGTCTCTAAATGCGGTCAAGAATACACCTTTAAAATCTGTCGGGTTTTATCAGCCCACGGTGTATAAACAATAAATAATCATAAGTTGACACTTGATGTTCACAAACATAAGATTTTAATCAAAAATTACATTTTGGATGCAAGCTTTTATCACCGACGGGATTTTTATTTCGACAATCAGCTTAATACTAATAAACCCAAACACAATGCGGTTACGTTATTTTATCATAGATATATTGTATTGTCACCCAACCTTAATAATGATGAGTAATAATGATGACTTAAATAATGAGGAGTGGGTTTAATTTACCTTCATTTGACCCGAACAAATATATTACAAACTAACTTTGCGAAAAAGCTTCTAAAAAGTATTTCACCGTTAATAATAATGATTACCATTTGAATAACGATCGTTAATCCAAGATCAAAGCTACTATGGCACAATTTAACCAATTCGGAGTTTCATCTCAATGTTCCTTTAATTGAATCTTGGATGAATTAAAAATAAATTAATGAAATTTCTGCGACAGCGATAAGGTTCATAGCCAATAAGTTTAATTCGAAAATTTGGGACAATTTAATCTTAAATAATTTTATTTTCATCTCTATACTCGTAAGTACATAATAAATAATAATAAATAAATATTATTGGACATTATTATACAAATTGACTAAGTCCCACAGTAAGCTCAATAAGGCTTGTGTTGAGGGTACTTAGACAACGATATATAATATATAAATATTTATAAATACTTAAATACATAGAAAACACCCATGACTCAGGAACAAATATCCTGTATCCCTAATCTCATGACACGAATAAATGCCCTTACCAGGATTTGAACCCGGGACTATCAGCTTCGTAGGCAGGGTCACTACCCACTAGGCCAAACCGGTCGTCATGACATGTAAAGAAGAGGGCTTCGATAGTTTTAGAGAAAGTGGAGAAAATAACAGAGCAGTTGATTATTCAGCACCAGATTTAATCGCAAACTGACATTAAAATGTATACTTCAAGTATCCAAATATGGAATTCTAGAAAAATTACTTAAAAACTAACATAGACAATAAAAGGATATAAAAACTATATACAACCTCAACAACATGAATAAATATTATATGCTGAGATGAGGCCATTTCGTGACCCTTTATTCTCACTATATTCTCTTTTATGTATGTGTATTGACTGTTTGTGTGTTTACGAATTAAAAAAAATATATTCTCTTCTATCTATTCTATTCTTAATGGCCAATAATAGCTCTATAATAACTAATAACATACAATAAGCCTTTACCCAAGATTAGACTATAATATATTTAAGTAAAATGATGATATGTAATTAGCAATTTTTCCGCTTTTATGCGCAATTAATAAGTTTACAATTCAATTTGTACGTTAATCCATTACACGTATTACATTATTACATGATACTCACAGACCCATTTTCCAACGACATTTTAAATACCGGATTAAAGTACGGCTATTTTATTATGATTTCGTTCAATAGCGAATCGAGTTCTAGGGCACCGGTGTTATGTGATCTCTCGATCAGAAATGTGGTCAAAGAAATTGGAAGTTTATATGTGAATACTAACGTATTTGCAGCTACAACAACGCTTGGAACTCGCTTTTCACGGCGCGGCACGGTGGTCAATGATGGTGACCAACTTCTTTCGGGGCCATTGGACAGTCGGGTAACGTCGGATATCGTCAGCGTCACGCCCCATCAAATTCACCTATAAGTAGATAGATAGAATACCTACTCTTTATTGGCATACCTCAGTAAAAGAAAAACAAATGATTAGTGATAGAGACAGACATCAGCCGTAGCAGCATGGTTACATTTTTATCATTTGTCACTATGCCCGTCACTTTCGCGCTTACATACTTGTTAGAACGTGACAGGAATGGTGACAAATGATAATGAGTCGACCATCATAGCCCTACAGGCGGTTTAAAGTCTCTTAACGCCGCGGGCACTGCTTGTAAAATGTCTCCACGTTTTATCTGTCAGAAGGGCGCATAGTCGGCCATTATGAAATACAAGAGTGACTCGTTGTGACTCCGGGTGCTCGCGCATCTGATGGAATGCGACGGCAGCCGATCTGGTTCCAGGTCCTCCATAAAGCCGCATTTTCGACCCGGGTATGTCCTTAAACTACGTCCAAAAGAGAGGTATGAGCACTGTGAATGGCATCTTGCTTTATGTGGTAAGGCACAGCACCGCGAATGTCATTTCAGATCTAGAGTAGAGCCCAACTGGGGAAATACCTCCACAGCCAAATAACACTAGACCCAACTCATAGTGTTGTGTTCCTGCCGGTGAGTAAGGTTGCCACTGTTGCCAGTGCTCAACGAGGGTGCGGAGTGTTAGGGTCGGCAACTCGCATGTCACACCTCTGGAGTAGGGCTCGCGGTCGTGTCCGTGATTCGTGAACCCGTAGCCGTGCGCCCGGTTTCGTGTTTCACGGCAACGGTTTTCTGGTCCGTTCCACACGTGAAATTCGGCTACGTGAAATTAGGGTACGTGAATCCGTGTAGATCCGTGTAGGCGTGATCACGGCTTCACGTATCTTAAGAACACGCCGGTTCGGTCCGCCCGCGACGTTGAGTGGAGATACGATGCGGTCTCTAAGAGCTACGAATAAAAATGTATCGTGATTTTTTTATTCATAGCTCTAATTCCGTTTCATTACTTTTGAATTAAAATTTATTTCCAATAGTAAGTCCTTTTAAATATTAATGAGTAATAAATGAATAGAACAAAACATTAATTACAATGAATAGCTACTTTAATAAGTGGGTTGCTAAAATAATACCACAACACTGTGTGTCAGGAGACCAACTGTGATGTCAGGAGTAACTAATGACAATGAATGTGAGTTCAAAATTCTAAACTGCCCCCTCGGGATTAAATAAAAAATACCACGAATTGTAAAACAAAACAACGCGGTCACTTCTTTCAACTTCACGAACAAAAGGTAAAGCCCACAGCTACTTATGTATATTGTTTGTTTCATTTTGTCTGCACGTGCAACTGCACTTCTTATCTACAAAAAAAACCCGGTATGTTGGCTTAGCTTGTTAGTCATACAATAAAACACTCTAACAATAATATGTCATTATTACCTTCAATCTAGAAATAAACAGTACTCTTTAATGTGCCGAAAGTCCGAAACTGATAAGAACTGCAGCTGCGTACTTTTTTTTCCGTGGCCCCGTACATGTGTTTTTGTTGAATTTGTTTACCTGTATTACCTTTATCATATCTACCGAAGATTTGCAGAAATTTACCCTTTTGTTTCTTTGAATTAGGATTGCCTTGTTTATATTTAGGCTACGTTATATTCTTTGATAGTAGCAAGCTTTTACAAGTATGTTTCATTCATTTCATTAATACTTAACAGAATAAAATGTCTTCTTTTGATTTAATAATGACAACCAGTAGCACAGCGTTGCTTAAGTTCATAATTATAATGATACTTACTACGAAGCTGATGGTCTCGGGTTCAAATCCTGGTAAAGGCATGTATTTGTGTGATGAGCATGGATATTTGTTCCTGAGTCATGGGTGTTTTCTATGTATTTAAGTATTTATAAATATTTATATATTATATATATCGTTGTATAAGTACCCTCAACACAAGCCTTATTGTTGCCTTATTGTAAGCCTGTGGGACTTAGTCAATTTGTGTAATAATGTCCTATAATATTTATTTATTATTATTATATTAGTGCAATGCAACGAGCAGGTCGCTAGTTTTGACAAAAATCAATAGCTGGTTATACAAAAAACAGAACAACCCCAAATTATTTAGATATAACCATTATATTCAAATCGATGCAAAAAATACAATTTAAGTTTAATTCACACGTAAATGTTTGTCCGACGAACGTCCCGTATTCAATATACTAAGTGATAACTCAATTCAATAATACCTAGTCCTTATTTATTTTTCTCCCGGGCGTGTCGAACCTACGAGACGTGCGATAAGCACCTATCCAACGGAACCGAGCCCGAAGCTCCGCACACGAACGCAGGTACGGGCTACGTATCATGGCGTGTCACGGTCACGGCGTGTCACGTGAATCCGGACGCGAACGTAGGTACGAGGTACGTACCTTGCCGTGTTCGTGAAATTCGTGATCTTAGTACCGCCGGGCTTAAGAACCCGTAGCTACGGATCGGCGTGTATCACGGATATCAGGAGCCCTACTCTGGAGTTGCAGGCATCCATATGCTCCGAAGATTGTTTACCACCAGGCGGGCCGTATGCTTGTTTACCACTGGCGTAGTATAAAAAATCATCATGGCTGCAGGATATCCAATATGTCGATGAATACATCTATTTGGGCCACATATCAAACTTCGATAGCGGGCAGTCTAAGTATAGATGTGGGTGCTAAAGCCGGTAAGCTTAAGTGGGATTGGGCGGGACACGTCTGCTGTATACACCGGGATCGGTGGGCCAAATTGGGTACCGAATGCACACCGCAGATTAGCTGGGGCAGAGGCAGACCAAAAAAGAGATTGCGAGATGACATCGATGCTTTTTGCAGCTACTGACTGGAGCATGCACCAAACCGTGATGAGTGGCGAAGACAGGGGAGGCATTTTGCCCAGCAGTGGGGCACAAGATAGTCTATAATAAAAACAATTACGTATACGTATTTATTATCAAACAATAAAAATACATCAGTTTATAAATAAAGACACAATAACTGGTTCCCCTGAGACGTTGACTCGATGATTGCGATGAGAATGTCTCGGATGAATGACCGGAACGGGGAAATTAATGAGCCTAAAAGTTTAATTACCAGCGCTCGATTAAAAGCTTTTCAGGCATTGCGAAAGTGTTTAAAAATCATAAAGCTTTTTGTTTCGAAAATTAATCACTCCCCCTTCAGGCTTTTATCCGGCGACTTAATTATTTATAAAAAGGTGACATTCGGACAACGGCCCCTGTATTGCTGTTGCAGCAATACTTCTTCTTCTTTAATGCGGACGATGTCTCTGTTAAATTCCTTGATCAAATGAGTGACATTTGTTAATACGTTCGTAGTGATTATATGCTCTTTGTTACGTTACTGCCGTGATCTAACGTTCAGTCCGTCACTGCGGCAGTTTTATTGGCAGCTGCAGTTTCCATCTGACTGTCACCTTTATAATATTGACTGGCTGCCTCAACATTTCAAGGCCAAGAAACCGTATTGTTTTGCAGTTAGTTTGTAGCTATAAACTATCTTATAATCTGATTCAATCGTTAATTGTTTTTTATAATAAATAAATATTGGACATTCTAACAAAAAATAACTAAGCCTCAAAGTAAACTCAAGAAGATGTGTGTTGTTGGTAGTGAGACGACGATAAATATAATACTTAAATACGAAGAAAACACCCATGACTCAGGAACAAAATACCTGTGCTCATCACTCGAATAAATGCCCTTATCGGGATTCAAACCCCGGTCGACAAAATTATTAAAATGTATAGAAGTTAATGTTACAATTTGTAAATAGGAGAGAAATTGTTAAAATGCATAGAAATACACTACCTTAATATATGAACTTTTTTCGTATCGATATTTTCAGACGTGACCGTACTCGTATCCCAATGTTTTGATAGCTCAGGTACTTACTTTGTAGAGTCCTGAGCGGTTGCAAATATACTACTTCTATTTTATTATTCAATTTAAATAAAATGCTTTGAAAACTCGAGCAAGCGCTTGCTTAGCACAAAATAAATATACTTTTCTGGGTACTAGTGTATAGGTACTGTAAAAAAGGCAAATGTTATTTTTCCATTAAACAAGTGATAAGTTGGCCGTCCTTAGCCGCTCGCATGGTTGGTGCGTCCCAGTAATGTATGGGAAGCGTTGAGTACGGTTACTACGGTTTAGTATCCCTATTCCTACACGCCCGACTGGCCCGAGCCGCGGTCCAGTTCAGCTAAATCCAAGAAGTTTATAAAAAGGCTCGACGTTGCATGTAGAACAAACTGTTCATGCGAGGCAATATGACTTTGACTTACATCACTGACTATTCATCGTTTTCCATCACAACTTAGGGAACAAACCAAATTAATTTATGATTTTTTGTGTCAGATGACCATGAGCCCCGAGGGACTGCCGCGAACTACGTTCGACATGTTGCCTCTCTGTCGCGCTTGTAAATTCGTACGTAAGTTTGACAGGGAGGCAACACGTCGAACGTGGTTCATGGTAGGCCCTCTGAGTTTTTATTGCAAGCACCGCAAACTCGTATTCGTCCGTATAGCATATTTGCGGCGTTTGAGCGTCTGGATTTTATAACAGTATAAAACCGCCTTCAGAAATTACCAAAAGCGCCAGACATGTACCTATAACATTTGAAGAGTTCCCTCGATTTCTCCAAGATCCCATCATCAGACCCCAACTTGGTGCCAACGGAACCATCTCGGGCTTATACCCGCTCGATTAAAAAAAAATTGATAATCGGTTCACGATTCTCGGAGATATCGAGTAACATAGGTACATACAAAAAAAAATTCAGTCGTATTGAGAACCTCCTCCTTTTTTGGAGTCGGTTAAAAATATCCTTAAAGAGTACATTTGTTTCCAGGTAACGTGTTCGTGATAGCAGCAATAATAATCGAGAGGAACCTCCAGAACGTAGCGAACTATTTGGTCGCGTCGCTCGCCGTGGCCGATTTGATGGTGGCGTGTCTGGTCATGCCGCTGGGAGCTGTGTACGAAGTGAGTATTCATATTATTGTAGTTCCTAAATTATACATAAATATGACATGTAATGTAAACGTCCCAAAGTTGACTAGTGTTAGTAGGAACTCGAGTCTTTTGAGTCAACATTGGAAGAACTCGACTCGTTTAGTCTGTGCACACAAACTTCTTGAACATGTGACCTTACCTTTAAGTTCGTATTTGCGCGACCGAGATGGAAGACAGTACAACAGTATAACAAAACAGTGTAAATGTATCCTGTATTTCCATCTCTGTGTGAGTGGCATTAACGTGAGACACTTCATTCGGGTCTTATCTGTTCGTTAGTTTCATGTCTTTTAATTATTTATATAAAAATTCAAGTATTGGAGACCCTTTCAATCTCTAAGGATATTTTAATAATCGTATTTTTTTATTTTATCGCTGACACTTAGAGACTTTTACATCTCTAATGAATTTAAGTATTTGTTGTTTGTATTTTTATCATGTTTTTTTTGTGTAATTCGACATTTAGAGACTGTATACATCTCTAATAAAGTATCTAATATTCAATTGATTCCATATTTGTAATTGTATTATGTTATTTTTATGATTGTAAAATTTGACATGTAAACGTACCCCTGTGGCCTATTTGCTGAATAAATGTTTGTTTGTTTGTCTGTCGCACAAATAATGATAGAATTAAACGGACTTACAGGCAAGGTCACATGTTCAAGAAGTTTCCCAGCACGTGTAAAAGAAAATCTGAGTCGTTTAAGTCCAGAGTCGAGTACATACTGTTTTTGAGTCTCTTTTAAGCGCAAAGTTTAATGGCATCGATGAATCTTGTAACTTCGCAGTAAGGTTTACAAATAGTCAGGCAACAATGTTTGTATTGTAGATGACACAGTCAGCATCAAAAATACTTAGTGAAAAGTATTGTACCATTCTCAAACATTTTATCAAACGGGACCCTATTCTGAGACTCCGCTGTCCGTCCGTCCATCCGTCCGTCTGTCACCAGGCTGTATCTCATGAACCGTGATAGTTAGCCAGTTGAAATTTCTACAGCTTATGTATTTCTTTTGCCACTATAACAACAAATACGAAAAACAGAATAAAATAAATATTTAAGGGGGCTCCCAAACAAAAAAGTGATTTTTAGATAATGGTACGGAACCTTTCAAATTAGTGAATATTGACATAAAGAAAAAAAAACTTAAGTCACAGACTATGGCATTGAAGACCACTGTGACATCGCTTTGATAACGATTAACAAAGTGTTTTTTTTTTTACTTTTTTAAGCTTAAAATGCTTATTTTGAGATTTACAGCTCACAGAGCCACTAGTCTCTATTTGGGAAAGTTATCAAGGGTTGCAGAAACTTTTGGCGCGTTGTTCATGCTACTATCGATGCTGACTGTACATGACATGTTGTGGACAAGGGTTTAGAGCGAGCTTAAGTGGTCGAGCAAACCTCAACGCCTCTGGCTTTCAATATCGATCTGGTGTGTTTTCCGACCGGTTGACTGATTGGCATGTTAGGATAGTTCTGCAATTTTCGATTAATAGGCACAGAAGGGAAACTTAAATTAATAAATGTAGGAAATTTGCTAATAATATGGTAATATTTATTTATTTATTTATTTAATCTTTATTGCACAAAAGAAAACCTTATAGTACAAAAGGCGGACTTAATGCCATGAGGCATTCTCTACCAGTCAACCTTTAGGCAAAGCAGAGAGATTGTGGGCGGTGCTACTTTAACAACAACAACCAAATATAATACAATAACATACCATACATACATAATACATACATACATAAATATACATACTTATATTTCTTATAATATATACATAAATAACGACAAAACATATAGAGCTTACCCATACATTATTATTTTTTCATTCTGCTAGCAAAGAAAGCACGTAAGGATTTTTTAAATGCAAACTTATTTTGAGCATTTTTGATGCCGTAGGGAAGTCCGTTCCAAAGACGGGCCGCCTGCACGGAAAACGAATTCGACATGAACCCAGTGCGGTGAAGAGGGATAGATAGAGACATATTGCCGGAAGAGCGAAGTTGACGGTCCCGGGTAACGCCGTAGTATTGAAATAGAGACTTAAGGTATTCAGGAGAATGAGGATCATTTAACACAGAAAAAAGAGTACACAACATGCGAACATTGCGTCGTTGACGAATGGGGAGCCAGCCGAGCTGGGAACGAAAAGATGAGACATGATCATATTTACGAAGGCAAAAAATGAAGCGAATGCAGTTATTGAGTAGCCGATCCAATTTGTCGAGAAGTTCTTCATTTAAGTCCGGATAACACACATCACCATAATCAATAATGGGCAGGATAAGGGAATTAATTAATAAAACTTTGGTTTTGATAGGCAGGAAGTGCTTAAATTTATTAAGAGCGTGAAGGGAACCCATGACCTTTCGACTGATCTCGGTAACCTGCACTCTCCAACTCAGAGTACTATCTAAGAGAACACCCAGATCTTTAACACTTTGACTGAACCTTATTGGAGTGCCGTCAAAACTTACTGGTGTTATCGCGTCCAAGTCTATTCTTGCAAGCTGTCTGGAACTACCGATAACAATGGCCTGGCACTTGGAAGGATTTACAAAAAGGCCGAACTTGTTTGACCACTGCTGGATATGTAAAAGGTCCAGGTTAAGTTTCTCAATGCAAGTCTGAAGGTCAGTCACGGGGCACTGGTCATAGAGTTGCAGGTCATCAGCATACAGATGGTAGGTACAGCAAAGGTTAGGTGTAATAAAGTTAATAAAGGCGGAAAATAGAAGTGGGGATAAAATTCCTCCTTGAGGCACGCCAGCAACCAGGTCACACCAGTCAGACAAGGACCGGTCAACTCGGACTGCCTGCTGGCGGCCCCTCAGGTAGGCTGCGAACCAGTTAAGGGCTGTTTCCGAAACGTTCATGAGTTTGAGCAGAGCAAGGAGAATGTCATGGTCAACGGTGTTGAACGCGTTAGAGAACGAGTTAATACAAATGCTCTGAAAATGACATGTTTAAGCGAAGCTTAAACTAGGAAGAACTTGCATGCAATTCAAAGCCTGACCAGTAATGTATGATCACGCGCCATATTGCGGAATTTCATTGGGACAAAAAATTTCATATTAAACTGTACTGTCACTCTGCATAAGAATAAAAGCGCCCTCTTGACAGTGATCATATATTTCTGGTCGGGATTTACATTATATTGCCGTCTACTAAGGTAAACTAATCAGATACCGCAATGTAATGAAAATTGCATGCAAGTTCCTTGCTAGTCTAAACCTCACTTCAATTTAATTCCGATGTCTTATAGACAAATGAAATAAAGCGTTAGCCAGTTATACAACTTTGTCAGTAGAAAAAGGCGCAAAATTTAAATTTCTATTTTTTTGTGTAATTTGACATATAGAGACAGTATACATCTCTAATAAAGTATTTCATCGATTCCATATTTGTAATTGTTTTTTGTAATTTTTATTGATTGTAAAAATGGACATGTAAAAGTGCCCCTGTGGCCTATTTCCTGAATAAATGTTTGTTATTTTGACGACCGGTTTCCCTAGCGGGTAGTGACCCTGCCTACGAAGCTGATGGTCCCGGGTTCAAATCCTGGTAAGGGCATTTATTTGTGTGATGAGCATGGATATTTGTTCCGGAGTCATGGGTGTTTTCTATGTATTTAAGTATTTATAAATATTCATATATAATATATATCGTTGTCTAAGTACCCCCAACACAAGCCTTATTGAGTTTACTGTGGGACTTAGTCAATTTGTGTAATAATGTCCTATAATATTTATTTATTTATTTTATTTGATAGTTGAACGGCTTGGGCTCCAGTAGTCCATCTAAAAATGCCGAAGTAAAGTATTGGATAGCTAATTAACAAATAAATTAACACATTGGCTACCGGGAGCTCGCTCGGAGGGTTCTCTGTTCGTAGTCGCTTTCCTCTACAAAGCGGGAAAACGCTGGGATCGGCTACGAGCGTAGCGCTACGAAAACTGCAAAAGTTAGCACTTTACCTGTTAAGCTTATTTAAAGAGTGTGAAACAGCAACGATGACTGTACTTATCAGATAAGTGGCAAGAAGCTTATTCAGATATTTACTTGGATATTGTGAAACAGGCCTTTAATATAGTTGTAATGTATTGTAACCATGTACGCTGTAGACGGTACGCTACACGGTACGCTGGCCTCTGGACTCTCCAGTCCAGACTCAGCCCTCCGGCTTAGTCACTTTGTCTTTGGTACACACCAACCAAGAAAATGGCGTTGGATCACGCGCTCCCTAGACTGGACAACCACCTGGCCTATCAGGGTCTCCGCTGGCATTCAACTAGCAGTAGACGGTCGGGGAGGCCTTGTACCACATGGAGGCGATCAGTTGAGGAGATTGGCTCAACTGGACTCGGCTGGAAAGAGCTGGAAGTAGCCGCTCAGGATCGCACCAATGGAAAATTCTTCTGCGAGCCATATGTCTTTAATGAGGGATAGGTATCAGGAATGCATCATCATCATCATATCACATCTATTTCAGTTTATAACTAAAGAAACACGTTTAACTAAACTTGTGTTAATTTTACAAAGTGTTTCATAACGGGCCCTTTGCCTACGTATAACAATTAAATCACAATTTAAGCCGGCTTACCTTTAATCTCAGTTTGTACATGTCCGTGACACGTTGTATAGGTCCCCGGATTTAGGGTGAACTTAAGTGGACAAGCAAACAACGCCTCGGGATACCTTGTGTCGATTAAGTTTTACGACCGATTCACTGATTAATTTATATGATTTTATTTGAGTATTAGGTTAGGAGAATATATTTTATGTGATTGTTATAGAAGTCGGTTGACTAAGGCAGCACGGATTAAAGGGAGGGATTAAAGATCCATTTATTGATTAAAAATTATATTTGAAATACTGCAGTTATATGAGCGCACTGAAATAGCACCGTAGATCTCTTTTCTTAGTCTGCAACACCAGTCATAAGCAATATTTTAGTACCTAGTCTGATCCAATTCACCTGGGTCTACCCTAATAGAAATACCCACATTGAAACTATATTCTAAGAACCCTTTTTTTCTATAAATAAGAAAGCTACTTTAAATAAAAAATATAAAAGGCGCCAACCTAAGTGGTGAGAGTAAGTTCAACACACAAAAGAGGTATCAGATCTGTCTTAAAAACTTATCCCTTATATTTTCACGAAATTTCACATTGAAGCTTTATAAAAAGGTTTTTTTCTTTAAAAAGAGGTTCAAATACCTGGGGCATATCCTTACAGAAGATCTGAAGGATGACCTAGACCTTGAGAGGGAGAGAAAGTCGATGGCGGTGTGTGTTAATATGATTGCCCGCAGATTTGCAAGGTGTAACGAACAAGTCAAAATGACGCTTTTTAAAGCATACTGTCAGACGTTCTACACCTGCAGTCTGTGGGTAAATTTTACCCAAAGGTCATACAACGCACTGAGGGTCCAGTATAACAATGTCTTGAGGATGCTGTTGCGACTGCCCAAGCACTGTAGTGCATCTAGCATGTTTGCGGAAGCGCGAAGTGATGACTTTTTCGCAATCAGACGCAAGCGTGTTGGATCATTACTTAGGCGAGTGAGTTGCAGTGGCAATAGCCTCCTCAGGACATTGTCGGAAAGCCTAGACTGCCCTACAACAAAATACTGGGTCGAAGTCGCCATTGGAAGGGCCAAATAGGAAGTTTTTTGTTTTTATTTGGTTTTTGTTTTGTTTTTATTTTATGTGTTTGCTCAAACTAACATAGTTATTAAGTCTAGAGTATAAGTACTAACATAATATGGATCTTTGATCTGAAATAAATATTTTTTTTTTTTTTTTTTATAAAATATTCTAAATATATTTTTGTGTCTTTATCTGTAAGTCTGACACTCAAATGTGGTATCAGGTCTCTGGTTAAAACGAATCTTAAAGTGCCGAAGGATCAGATAGCAGTTTTTAAAAATTGTACCGTTTTTTAGATAGCAATATATATATTACATGTATCGTTGTCTAAGTACACAAGCCTTATTGAGCTTACTGTGGGACTTGGTCAATGCGTGTAATAATGTCCTATAATATTTATTTATTTACTTAATTCCTGATTTTTTGACTTTTACTTTTATAGAAAAAAAAATCACGTACATAGGTCTAAAACGCACTTTTAAAAGTTGTAACAATTTATTCCAAAAGCTAAAAAAAATATGCAAATTGCTTTTAAAAATGCGCAATGTTATTTTCGAGGGCGGCGATTACTATTTTTTTAAACTTACAACAAATTGAAATTCTGCACACTTACGTTCAGTGAGAGAAAGAGAAGAAAACAAACCTACAGGGGCCGCTACGTACTGTATTTTGTATTTAAGTACCTTTTGAATACATCATAATAGTTTTTACGTTGCTGGATACGTCAATCTAAGCGTCCAAAGTTAAAACGGCTGTTTTTGTTTTGAGTTCATACTAGATCGACGAATTAAGCAACATAAAAACTAGTTTGATGTATTCAAAAGGTACTTAAATACAAAATACAGTACGTAGCGGCCCCTTTTTTTAAATATCTATCGTTAAAAATAAACGCCAGTGGCGCTAGTGAGCACGTTGATGACTATCATACAATGAATGACTATGTTCTATTTTCAAAGTTATTGTCGCTTATATAAAGTAGTGCATCAAATAACGCTTCATAAGTAGATACATTCTGTAACAGCTTAACATAAAGTGATATCTTTAATATAGAACTTTGGAATGTGAATTTTAGAAATTTATCTATATTTGGAAAAGTTATTTGGGATGTCAGATACTTTTGGCGCGTTGTTTCATCCGCTACTTTTGATGCTGACTGTACAAGGGTTTAGAGTGAAGTTAAGTGGACAAGCAAACTGACGCCTCTGGCTTCGCCTCGTATCGACCGAGTTTTCCGCCCGAGTAGCCATCGGGAAGCATATTCAGGGGCCTATTTGATGCTTTAGAATCATACGTAACATGGCTATTGTATGCCCTCTTTAATTTTCAAGTAGGTTAAAAATAAATGTACCTACATATGTATAGTTTTCGAATAGTATTCTATTCGCTTAGCACCTTTGCATACAATCGTATATGCAGGGGGCGTACCTTTTCTCTGCAGCTGACTGTACTTACGAGTATGTATGTTTAGTCACTATGTTTTCTTTCCACAAAAAGTAAGTGACAGATGTTAATAATTGGATACATAATTCCAGAAAAACTCAAATGTACACGCCGGGGTTTAAAATTTCATGCAATGCGATGACAGGATGCAAAAGGCTACATGAGCTAGCCACACGCACATTTTCCCGTTAGATCTGCCTAACAATCGTGCCTGGCGGGCAAAGCTGTCAATGTACACTGTTAATAGACACAGATTTGCCTTTCCACTATCCGTTACTCACCATACATTGTCAGTTTTGCCTTAGGCACGATTGGTATGCAGATTTGATCGATACATGTCACTTTAATGTGGAGTTTTAAATGGTTATAGTGAGAGATTTTTCTATTGTCGTAATGTCAAATCAAGATATGTTGGCAGCGATTTTGATAGCCCAGACGGTGCATGGGTTATTTTATACGTCAAACTTCTATGAAATTATGACGTTTACTTGACACTTGCACCGTCTGGGATATCAAAACCTGTCTGACTTTACCCTAAGTTGATTGGCGTTCGTTTTCGCTATACACTGTCGCGAGAATGTTCAATGTTCAATTGACAGTATCAGCAGTGCCCGCTTGAAGGCCTCAGAAGTAATGCCGTTATAATAATAACCTAATAACAGTATTTATTTACAATAACAATATACATAATGGATATATACAGATGATTACTATAACTAGCTTATATCTAAAATAGGCCCTTGATGGAGGCATTGTATACCTTAGATTTGGATAGAAATGTGATCGGTTTGGAGTTTTGTTTTTTACAAACCTGGCGTTACGAGTATTATTACGTTTTTTTTTCATATATTCTAAATTAATACCAATCTTCGTAAGTTAAAAGGAGGACTTGCGAAGCAAAATGGGATCTTTAAAATATCCATCTACTAATAGGTTATTATGATAGATAGATAGATAAACCATTTATTCGCTTGCCACAATACACACAACAAAATAAAAAAATAATACAAACAATAGCAACACCAAAATAAAAATTGTATAAAGAACAAAAAGCATCAATAAAAGGTAATGTGTGCTGTGTGCGTTGCAGCAAAACAAAAGGGTTCTGGCTCAGTAATACGCTCCACTCTTTCCGGTGAAGCACTGATAATTCTGCTAGAACCCAGATCACGAACAGATTAACGATGTAACAAAAAAAACATATATATACATAAATAGTTAGTAGCATGCCTATAAAATAATAATAAGTGTCGTAGTATGGATTATGTAAAAGTGTGGTGCGTGTTGGTGTATAGTACCTTATTATATCAGATGTCGAGTATAAAACGGCCGACAATAATATAAAGAGTTTGTACACATACAGACTATCTGCAACCAAGTATTATCATAGAGAATAGCTTAGAGTGCTTACTCCATACATGGCTTTCCTTACTTAATAGACGTCGCCAGCTGATGGGAGGGGCATACATATTGTTTAAAACTTTGTTCTTTAGTGGGGGAGGGGGGGGGGGTTAGTGTATAGTGGTGTGGAGCTACTTCTTAACATATTATTAATATAGCCTTGATGATTACTAAGACCAAATCTTATCATAAATAAAATTTCGGAAAGCTCACTTAACTTATTTTAGGTTTATATCTATGTATGGAGTGAACACTCAAAGCTTACTTATTTACTGTATAGTTACTATCAAACCTATATCAAATATATATGAAACCTGAATACGCCTTTACGCTCAAACCCGAGTTTTCCACCCGACTGGCCAGCTGGTATGCCAGTAATGTAATATCTATTCAATGCATTCAATGCATGCTGGCGTTCATATTGCATGCTATTACGATACAATATTTTAGAATGCTTTGTTGTGCCGCTGTTGGATTTTGGTTGACGATATTTTATGATGCAAATATATATCAGTGTACACCGTTTTATCCCGTGTGGTTCAACTTCGATCAAAAAAATGAGTGGATCTGGGAGTAAAAACAAGTGACGACGCAACAGATTTAAGCAGGTTTAAGCATGTTTGCGGCGGGGCGTGCCCGGGCGGACCGTAGCCGACGAGCAAATGCGTCCGAGATTTTGAATTACGAACGAGGCTTACAACATTTTGGACTACTGGGTCGAAAAAAAACACCTTCCTTATACTGTGTACATACACTAAATAAATAAATAATAAATATTATAGGACATTATTACACAAATTGACTAAGTCCCACAGTAAGCTCAATAAGGCTTGTGTTGAGGGTACTTAGACAACGATATATATAATATATAAATATTTATAAATACTTAAGTACATAGAAAACACCCATGACTCAGGAACAAATATCCAAGCTCATCACACGAATAAATGCCCTTACCAGGATTTGAACCCAGGACCATCAGCTTCGTAGGCAGGGTCACTAGCCACTAGGCCAAACCGGTCGTCAAAATACACTAGACAGTAACACGTATCCGCCACCAAAAATTGCAAACAAAGTTACACGCTTGGCATAAACTTTTTCGCTATATAGATATATCCATATCTGATTTTTATTGATTTTTCGATTTAGAAAATATACTTTTACAATATTGTCGGGTTTTAGTTTACGTTTCTAAAAATGGTTATAAAAAGAAGAAGATAGAAGTAGATTTATATGTAAAATTTATTCTTATTAAAATTTCTAGCAACGGTAACTACTACCAGTCACAGAAATATATGTTCCTTGAATGTTCATGTCAACTTTCATGTTATCTCAAAATGTCTTTTTAAATTGAGAGAATTGTGTGCTTGGGGGATGACGAATTCAACTGTCGTGTCTATACCTATAATGATTATTTATGTTGCCAGGTAAGCCAGGGCTGGATCCTGGGCCCCGAGCTGTGCGACATGTGGACCTCCAGCGACGTGCTCTGCAGCTCCGCTTCCATTCTTCACCTCGTCGCTATAGCTACAGATAGGTAAACTCTTCTCTATAAAAGGCAAACCTTCTCATTAAGGTACCATTCGGCGTCAGACTACACCAGCATTTCTGCTGAAGTAATGTCGTGTGACATTGCTGCCGACTGCATTGATGCCACAAAAGTCGATATTCCGGGCAGCAACATCGATTTTGACATTTGCGACAGTAACGCATTCAGCATCGGCAGTAATGCCACAGAAATAATTATTTATAGTCACAAAACAAGTTACTCTGGTCCGATAGCCACTGCTTCTTTAACTGCCCCTTAAGCGATGCTACGGACTGCGATTGCCAAGGAGGGAGGTATCTTATTCCAAAGCTTAACCGCGCGTACCGCAAAATAATTATTATACGCACGAGATTTGTGATGAGGTCATGCCAGTGTAATTGGCACTCGATCGAAGGCGATCAGAACTACCATCTGCCATAAGGCATCTGTATATCTTCAATCCCTTGCCTTTTGTACCCTTCTTGGGATGTCTCTTTGACGCTCGTTATTTTATTACTTACTTTTCTCCTTTTATCTTTAACGGAGGTTATAAAATATTTACTAAGTAGGTATATTTATCAACTTAATTTGCGACTTCCAATAGATACTACTTACAGATTTTTTTTATTATTATTATTCATTAAATATATACAGTAAACTTTCACTATTTCTAATTATACATTTTAATTGAAATCAGCGTTTAAAGACATAGTGTGCAGTAACAGCCCAAAAAGACCGGAGCCTGTGTTAGGGCTAGTTACAATATATGTGACCCAAGTTTAGAAAGGTTGCTTTCCTCGTTTTAACTTTACATTATTAACAATTTCATTGCATTAACAAAATCCCACTTTTCACTAGGTACTGGGCTGTGACGGATGTCGACTACATCCACAACCGCAACGAGCGGCGCATCTTCACGATGATCGTGCTGGTATGGGGCGCCGCGCTCGTGGTCTCTCTCGCCCCGCAGCTAGGCTGGAAGGACCCCGACTACCTCGCCCGCATCACCCAGCAGCAGAAGTGCCTCGTCAGCCAAGACCTAGCCTACCAAATCTTCGCCACTATGTCCACCTTCTACGTACCGCTTGCCGTCATCCTCATCCTTTATTGGAAGATCTTCCAAACAGCCAGACGACGAATCAGAAGGAGGACTGAACCGCCCCCCCCTCGCCCGACGTCAGCTGACGGCACTACGACTCCTGGTAGACCAGTACAATCCGCCAGAGACAGGCGCTTCGTAAAGAAAAAGTTCCTCAACTTAAAGAAGTGCAATCAACGCACGCGGACCGAAGCGCTAGCCGCTTCGCTTCTCCTCACTGAAGGCCAAAGCACTTCCACTGTAGATACCCTGGATGAGGAACCTCGCACAACTGCGTTCACGATCAACGAAAAAGCGCCTTCCGTTTCACCTGAGAAGTCTTCCTCCACCGTTACAAATGGGTCGAAAGCGGAGCGCGCTATCGTTCCCGCTCCCTCGCATAGGGAAAAGAAGGAGTCGCTAGAAGCGAAGAGAGAGAGAAAAGCAGCTAAGACGCTTGCAATCATAACAGGGGCCTTCGTGTTCTGCTGGCTACCTTTCTTCATAATGGCACTTGTAATGCCTATCTGTTCTTCTTGCGTGATCAGTGATTACTTGGCCAGCTTCTTCCTCTGGCTTGGCTATTTCAACTCGACGCTAAACCCGGTAATCTACACTATCTTCAGCCCTGACTTCCGCCAGGCCTTCGCCCGGATCCTCTTCGGCACTCACCGACGAGGCCGCAATAAAAAATTCTAACGAAAATGCCCCTACTATGTATATAATTAAGCCGAAGGGTGCCGGCTGCTAGAAAATGGACTATACTCCGTGTATGATATTTCAAATATATTAAACGTTGTTAGTTAGTGTAAATAAGCATAGAAGTTTGTAAATATATCAGTACATACATACGATAGAGGATGTTGAATA